>NC_134819.1:18645407-18872907 GCF_046742065.1 Oratosquilla oratoria
GTATATATATATATATATATATATATATATATATCTATATATATGTATATATACACACAAATTTATATATAAATATATATGAATATAATTATATATATATATATATATATATATATATATATATACATGTAGGTATATATATATATATATATATATATATATATATATATATATAATTAGTAGATCACGTGACCAAAGAGTCAAAGTCAGCTGCAACCAAGTGCCTTAGGTCGTAATTCACAATGATGTGCTGCAGATGACGTCATGGTCAAAGAAAGTGATCAATGCTGCTGCTTAGTTTCGTGTGAACTCGTTTGTTAGAAAAAAGTATGATACTATAAATGTATAAACACTGAATTCTATGACTGAAAGTAGAAGATAAATATCTTTGAGGGCATTAATGAAAGCACTTCATCATATTTAGGAAGATATAGCGTAAACAAACAAATGTAAACGAATACACAGATATTTGCTAGTATTCCACTATGGACTCGCACCAATAGTTGTAGATAATGAGGCCATTTAGGAAAAGATGAGCGAGCAAACAAATCAAACTGACCTGGCAGTGGGCTCAAAATTTGTAGTACAATGTGTAACACAACTGCTGAAGACATTAATACCTCTGAAAAAAATAGCTCTTATTGCAAATAGGTCACACATATCCCGTATTCCTCTCAAAACATTTGTGCAAACGTCTCCTGGGAATGGTTAGCCGGTAATTGATTTGCATTGTGTTGAGTTATTTGCACTAACTGCTTTTTATAAGCCTTGTCCTAACTGTAAGCTAATACTGAGAGTTGGAAGGTTACATATCTCTCACAGACACATGCACTCGGGTACCCGCACCTTTATCCGTAGAGGCCTTTCACACTGCGATGGTGCGGGTGATTGAGCAGTCCGGGACCGAATGAAGTCGCGGCGTCCCGCTGGGCTTGTCCGGTGGCGCGCGCGCGTGGCAATGGGCTTTATATCTCAACAGAAGTCTTCACACTGTGCGGTTAGTAGCCGCACCTACATCGTGTGACAATCATATCTAACTGTGTACCTCCAAGAGATTTATCTTTGACAACGGAGCAAGGCACTGAACATTTAATAGCGCTGGTAGAAGTGAAACCGCTCTTGCGGGATGAAACCCTGCAATGATATAAAGGTCGAGGTAAAATTCTTGCTGTATGGAAAGAACTTAACCGTGGCATTAAAGAAAACCTAGACTCGCTAAGTGAAAAAAAGAGTAAATTTAGATATGCACAGAGTAATCTCCTCCGATCCATCCTGTAGTAGTTGTTGCTCTCAGCGAGGAAGGGAGCTGGGTGCGGCAGCAATCGCAAGCATTTCCGATCTGGTAGGCGCACCAAGCCGCGGCGAGAAACCGCATAGTGTGAAAGGGGCCATTACCGCACCCGTGAAAACGAAACGTTGTAATATTCTATAATAGAATTATTACAAGAGTCTGAAACGTTTTTATGGCACACAAAAATATGATTATATTGGATAATAATTCACAAATCACTGATTACTAAAACATTTAGCAAAACAATAACACCACAATCACCTATCCTCCATGAAATTATAAAAAAGATACCGAAAAATCAATTTACCACATAAATAAATATTTGCCAAAAAATCCACAAAAACTATTTATAAACACGTTTTCCGTAAGTGTCAGACTATTATAGATGACTGTACATTGACTCATCTTAAATGTCGAATCCCTTCACTCTCTTAAATTCTAACGAAGAACGAGGGATGTTCTTGTTCAACCGGAGGAGCGATAGAAAGTCTACGGAGTTTTAACAAAACTTTCGCACGCATATCTCGACAAAATCGACCCAGTTTCTTCACTTCTAGGCTAAGGTGAGTCAAAATTTGTTGATTTTACATAATTTTGAGTTTATTAAAAAAATCAATTCTGGCTTCGATGGTGGTTGGATGGAGAGGCAGTATATACAACATTCGCCCGGTGACGTATGGGATATATATATATATATATATATATATATATATACTGTATATATATACATATATATATACTGTATATATATATGTATATATATATACACTGTATATATACATATGTATATATATATATATATATATATATATATATACATTGTATATATACATATGTGTATATATATATATATATATATATATATACATGTATTCATATATACATATATATGTATACATATCAAATGATTCCGGCTGTTGTCCCCGGATTCAAACCTGGGTTCGTGAATTCTCACTGCTGTTTCCTTACCGACTGAGCTACTGACCCTATAAAATTCACCAACCTGGAAGTTAATCTACTTCCCGAGGAACTAAGTCGACTGCTAACTGCCGTCCGTACTTATTATTTTACAGTGAACCAGGGCAAATTAGCTAGTGGTTAAGACAGGTACGTTTCCTTGATGGACTTATCGTCGTTCTCATACCTGACATCACCGTCACTGGTGATTCTATTCAGGTATGACAACGGCGATAAGTCCATCAAAGAAACGTACCAGTCTTAACCTCTAGCTAAGAGCCCTGGTTCACTGTTAAATAATAAGTATATATATATATATATATATATATATATATATATATATATATATATTTATATATGTGTGTGTGTGTGTGTGTGTGTGTGTGTGTGTGTGTGTGTGTGTGTGTGTGTGTGTGTGTGTGTACGTACTTTGGTTGAGACATTCTGAAAGGTTGACGTAAGTGGAGTAGTCTGAGTTTATTCCTGACTAGTCATGAAAAAACTCAGACTAAGACTCCTGTGTTTCCTGCTACACTTATGTCATATATATATATATATATATATATATATATATATATATATATATATATACATATATATATATATATACACACACACACACACACACATACATACATACATACACACATACTGCATGCATGTCAGGTATATTTTAAGACATACTAATCAATAACCTTATCTACTGAAAATATTTTTTACAGTTGATTTCCACTTTCTCTAGCATATATCTTCATCTTTGACAACCTAAATTTATAATTACAAATGTAGAAAAGGGTTATGTCACAACAATGAGCTAGTACATACATAAGTATGCGATTTGATTTAACGTCAGGAACTCTGTGCGTCAGAAGGCTGGACCGGTGCCCCTCACAGACGACTTTGGAATCTAATGATTCATACACTTGATCCAAATTGGTGGCAGGGTTCGAACTGCCGTCACCTCGGCCCCCGACGCAAGTAGCGACGCTCTAAACCGCTCGAACACATTAGTAGGAAAGTACATGAAAAGTTAAATAAACAGAGCAATTTTGGGGGGGTGGGGGGAGGGGGTCTATACTCATGACGTCTTTCTTTGAGGTCAGTATCGCGCCGCGCGCCGCCGGGGACAGGGACTCCATTTTGAGAGGAGGGAAAGAAAGCCAAAGTCAGACCTGGAGGCTGAAATGGAGCAAAATAAGGCTCGCACATTGCGACATCAGAATTAGAGAGGGAGAGAAACGAAGGAAAAATAAAAAAGAGAGTGAGATAGAGAGAGAAAGAGCGAACGAGCGAGCGAGAAAGAGAAAGGGAGAAAGAGAGAGAGAGAGTTCAAAAGAATTGCTATTATATCACGATCTCAAGGCAAAGAAGAGAAATAAGGAGAGAAACGTTAAAGGAAAAGTTGACAATGAACTGAATGACGCATACAATTGCCTCAGCGAAAAGACGCTGAGAAGCTGAAGCAGCAATGGGCCTATGTGTTGTTCAAGAAAGTCGATTCCCGGAAAATGTTAAGAATTGTGTTTTTGGTACGAGTAACAATATGCGAAGTCTCAATGGATTTGTAAAGATTTTGACAAGCGGTAGCCTCTTAACAATAACCGTGTTTACTCACGATTCTATTCTACCTGATAGGATTCAACTTCCACAATTAAACTCTTCACCATTCTTCTTTGGAAGCTTAGATTTAATCAAAGATTACGCCTCAGTCTTGGAGAGAATAAATTGTGAAAGTACTAAAAGGATCATAACGTGTATTTTGGTATACATGTATATATATATATATATATATATATATTATATATACATATATATATATATATATATATATATATATATATATATATATATATATATATATATTGAAATATGTAAGACAGATGAGTGGATGGGTGGTGAGATAAACACAGGGAACCGTTTAGGGATTTATTCTGACGTTTCGTCCTTACCAGGACTTCTTCAGAGTACATGCACATTCAAATCATTCACCCCCTAAATACCCGCCGAATCTATCCGCGTTCCACCATGATCGACCTGACCTCTCGTCCTCCTACGCTCTGCCTCGCGAAGTACCAAGCGGCTCGCCGTCTTTGTTAATTTAATAAACCCATCGCGGTGGTTGTTGTTCGGATGGGAAGCGATGTAAGCTGCTTCAGTTATTTTCCTTCTTTTCTTAGGAAGTCCTTTCTGCAGCACCTCTATTTTGTTCCAGTCTGGTAAGTGGCCGTGAGTATCTACATGAACCACTAGCGAGTTTGATACTCGGTGTGCCTTGATATCATTCCTGTGCTCAATTGTCCGTTTCTTAATACCTCGGCTGGTTTCCCCGTAGTAGCTCACAGGACAGTTTCCACACGGTATCTTGTAGACGACACTGTTTTCTTCCCCGTTGGCCACGACTTTATTCTGGTTCTTAACAATGTCTCCTATTCTCATTCCCGTGCTGATCGCAATCTTGATGCCGGCTGTAGTGAGCAACTGTCCTACTACTGTAGTGAGCAACTGTCCTACTACTGTAGTGAGCAACTGTCCTACTACTCCGGCCACAACGAGAGAATAAAGAGTGGAGTAGTAATAGGATTCTTCCTGAGAGCATACCGCATTTGTAGTGAAGAATTTATTAAAGATGAAATAGATTACATTTTGAACGTTTTCACCAAACTCTGTTATCCGGAAGGGCTGTTGTACCGACTTAGAGAAAAGGCTTTAAAGATAGCAAAAAGAAGCATACGGAACAGAGGAGATGTGACTGAAAATGGTAGCAGGGATTATTTGTCCGTGCCAAACTCGAGCCACTCAGGCGCGTTAGGACAGTTGCTCACTACAGCCGGCATCAAGATTGCGATCAGCACGGGAATGAGAATAGGAGACATTGTTAAGAACCAGAATAAAGTCGTGGCCAACGGGGAAGAAAACAGTGTCGTCTACAAGATACCGTGTGGAAACTGTCCTGTGAGCTACTACGGGGAAACCAGCCGAGGTATTAAGAAACGGACAATTGAGCACAGGAATGATATCAAGGCACACCGAGTATCAAACTCGCTAGTGGTTCATGTAGATACTCACGGCCACTTACCAGACTGGAACAAAATAGAGGTGCTGCAGAAAGGACTTCCTAAGAAAAGAAGGAAAATAACTGAAGCAGCTTACATCGCTTCCCATCCGAACAACAACCACCGCGATGGGTTTATTAAATTAACAAAGACGGCGAGCCGCTTGGTACTTCGCGAGGCAGAGCGTAGGAGGACGAGAGGTCAGGTCGATCATGGTGGAACGCGGATAGATTCGGCGGGTATTTAGGGGGTGAATGATTTGAATGTGCATGTACTCTGAAGAAGTCCTGGTAAGGACGAAACGTCAGAATAAATCCCTAAACGGTTCCCTGTGTTTATCTCACCACCCATCCACTCATATATATATATGTATATATATATATATGTATATGTATATATATATGTGTATATATGTATATATATGTGTATATATGTATATATATATATATGTATATACGTGGAATTAAAAAACGACAGCATTGTTGTAGTTATTGAGGTTTTTTAGTTATAAAGTAAATATCTAATTGACAAATAAGTTCATAAAATGATAAATAATTGAACAAATTATTTAATTAATAAAAAGTTAAATAAACATATAAAAGTACAGATACATAAGTGAATAACTCAATGAATAAATGTTTTTGGTCTTTCAAGACCACTAGATCTTTCAGATCCTTGAGATCTAAGATTCTTGGGATCTTGAAGATCCTCTAGATCTTTTAGATTCTTGTGATCTTTTTAGATCCCTGAAATCCTTCAGATGCTTGTGATCTTCTAGATCCCTCAAATCTTTTAAATCCTCAGATCTTTTAGATCCTTGAAATCGATTAGAGCCTAAGGTCTTTTTGATCCTTGAGAGCTTTAAGATCCTCGAAATCTTTTAGAACCGTTAGATTTTTTAGATTCTACAAATCTTTAAAATGCTTATATTCTTTTAGACCCTTGATTACTTCTAGATTCTTCAGATATCTTAAATCCTTGATATCTTTTAAAATCATTAGGTCTTCTTGATTCTTGAGACTATTTAGATTTTGGAAAGCCTGTATACAATCCAGGGAATCTTTCAGTCCTCGCCAATCTGTAGATATCGTGGATCTTTAAGCTCTTCTGGATCGTTTCGAGCTTATGGATCTCTGTAGACTTGGTATCCAGAAGATCTTGAGGATTGTTTAGATCTCGAGCATCTTCCAGACCTAGTGGATCTATCAGACCCTGAGGGCATTGGACTTGATGAAGTTCTCGAAGTTCTCGAAGTTCTTGAAGTTCTTGAAGGTCTCGAAGATCTCGAAGTTCTTGAAGATCTTGAAGCTCTCGAAGATCTAGAAGTTCTGGACGGTCTTGATGTACGTAGAAAGTTGTTCCGACGACCCCGACTCACTGGTGAGTAGGCTGTAAGGTCTTTGAAGAGAGGCTGTGAAGTGAGCAACTTGGATAAAGCAGTTCTTCGAGCGTTTCATCTCTACGAGCCATCCGGATCGCGAATACAAAAAAAATCAGTCGTTTACGAAAAAAGATTTATTTGTAAAATGTGTGTGTGCGTGTGCGTGCATGTGTGTCTGCACCCACAAAAGAGCCTACTCTCGGAATGAAAGGGAAAATGTATTCGGCTGCCAACTGCAGCCCTCTTCTGGAAAGTACAACAATTAAATGTGATATTTAGGCCCATCTATCTCTCTCTCTCTCTCTCTCTCTCTCTCACACACACACACATATATATATATGCACATACATATACCAAGGCTTATTTCCCCCTTACCAGGGGGGTAGCCAAAAAGGACAAGGCACAAAAACATTCCCACCCATTTCATCCCCGAAAACACTCCACACCCCTCCACCCTCCCTCCCATCTTAGCACCTCCTATATATATATATATATATATATATATATATATATGTACATATATATATATATATATATGCAACAGTAATCACAAAAAACACGTGAATAAAGATTTTTGCTTGTAACCACGAGGAAATTAAAGATCGGAATACTGAACGTTTTCGTCTATTAAGACATTTTCAAAGTACATAGTGTCACAACAAAGTATAACTTAAATACAATAGTATAGAAAACAGGAGAGGTCACTCAACGTAAATACGTAAGGATTATCTTACAAAGAAACAAAAATATAAAAAAAAAACAATAAATAAAATGGGTGAAAATTGAAACAGGTGATAAAATGTCACTCAGCATAAATACATAAGGATGACAATTGACAAGGTGATAAAAGGACATTCAACATAAATACATAAGAAATATCCTACAAAGAAACAAAATATAAATGATAATAACAAGAAATAAGAATGGTGACAATTGACACATGTGATTCAACATAAATACATAAGGATTGTCTTAAAGAAACAAAAATAGAAATAATAATAAATATATACATATACATACATACATATATATGTGCACGCATGCACACGCATACATATAATAGAAAATAATAATAACAAGAATAAATAAATAAAAATGGGTGACAGTTGACACAGGTGTGTGACCTTTTTTCACCTGTGTCAACTGTCACCCATTTTTATTTATTTATTCTTGTTATTATTATTTTCTATTATATATATGTATGCGTGTGCATGCGTGCACATATATATGTATGTATGTATATGTATATATTTATTATTATTATTTCTATTTTTTTCTTTGTAAGACAATCCTTATGTATTTATGTTGAATCACATGTGTCAATTGTCACCATTCTTATTTCTTGTTATTATCATTTATATTTTGTTTCTTTGTAGGATATTTCTTATGTATTTATGTTGAATGTCCTTTTATCACCTTGTCAATTGCCATCCTTATGTATTTATGCTGAGTGACATTTTATCACCTGTTTCAATTTTCACCCATTTTTTTTTCTTTGTAAGATAATCCTTACGTATTTACGTTGAGTGACCTCTCCTGTTTTCTATACTATTGTATTTAAGTTATACTTTGTTGTGACACTATGTACTTTGAAAATGTCTTAATAGACGAAAACGTTCAGTATTCCGATCTTTAATTTCCTCGTGGTTACAAGCAAAATATATATATACATATATATATATATATATATATGTATATATATATATGTACATATATGTATATATGTATATATATGTATATTTATATATTATACACACACACACACACACACACACACACACACACACACACACACACACACTTCAGCGAATGGACGGCTTGGATGACGTTCTGAAGAAAACTGAAGTCTGTGGATCCCAACGCAAAGAGAAGTGCCTAGTGTTTTTGCAGGGTGGGGGGGAAATTGCTCGTGGAGTAGTGGGAAAGTAGGGAAAGAGGAAAAGGGGAGGGATTACTGAGGGAAATGGAAGGAAATGAGGAGGGAGTAGACTTGGCCCAGCCAGACAAGCGGAAGGTAAACAAACGACTGTGTGAGGATGACATGTCTAATAAAAATGTAAAGATTAGAAGTATAGAGAGGAGCAATACAGAAGAAAGTGTCGAGAATATGTTCCAGGGATTTAAAGAGGGTGGGGGGGACACAACCCCCCCCCCCCGACTGATAAGACTAGAGGAGAGAGTTGATAAGGTGATCGAGGACTTGGAGCGTAAGTTAGGTAACGTAGACTCCATTTTCCAGAGAATTGAAAGGTTGGAACAACTAGAGAAGGCTAACAGAAACTTAACTGAAGAAATAGAGGACCTAAAAAGACAGTTAGGAAATGTAAAGGAGGAGAATGAGAAATTGAAGAAGAATAGTAATGAAAACAGAGAGAAAATAGCTACAGAAGCTAAAAATTGGAGAATAACTCAAGGGAATAAGGTTTCATTCACTGACATAGTCAAACAGCAATTGAAAGAACATAATGAAGACTCAGTTATTAAAGTGATGAGACAGAAGGAGAATATAGTAAGAGAATTAGCTGACAAAAAGAAATGTATAATTATATTAGGAATGGAAGAGAAACATAACCCAGATAGAACCGCAAGAATCAAGGAGGAAAATGAAAGAGTAAGCAGTTTATTAAAATTAGTCCAGGAAGATGAACCAGAAATTATAAAGGAAATTGAGGAAAAATTCAGACTAGGAAAATATAGTACAGATAAGACCAGACCAATTAAGATTAAATTCAGGTCACAAACAACGGCAGAGAAAATTCTATCCAAGACAGGGAAACTAGCAACAAATGATCAATATAAAAAGGTATGGATAAAAAGAGAAATGAATAAGGAGGAAAGAGAGGCAGAAAAGCAGAAAAGAATTGAAGCTAAGGCAAAAAACGAGGAAAGAACGGAGTCAGAGAAAGAGAGATTCTATTGGAGAGTAGTGAACATGAAAATAAAGCAGTTCGACATACTAAAGAAAAACATAAGGGAAACAGAGAATACAATGGAAGTGGCAGAAAACTAAGAGTGTCTTACACAAATATAGATGGATTGATAACAGGATTGAATGAACTGAATGATTATTTGAAAGAAAAAGAACCGGACATAATGGGAATTGTAGAAACAAAATTAAAAGGCCCACTACCACCCAACAGTGTAGGACATGATACATACAATTATTGGATTAGAAACAGAGAGAAAAAACAAGGGGGTGGAGTTATGTTCCTGACTAAGAAGGATATAAACGTGAAAGGTGTCATATATGGAAAGAATACAGTAGAGATGATTATGATAGAAGTGGAAGACCGAGATAAGAAGAGCAGAAAATTTGTGATCAATTATGTGCCTCCGAAAACAGCCTCATGGGAGGAGAGTGAACATAAAAGTATGTTAGAGGACACAAAGATAGCATTAACTAAAATAATGGAAGACGGAGGAAGAATAGTTATGATGGGCGACTTTAATTGCAAAGAAATCTGCTGGGAAGAAATGACAGTAAAGAGTGGAGATGACTCATGGGGAAATGCTCTACTTGAGATGATTACTGACCATTCAATGACACAATTGATACAAGAGAACACTAGGTATAGAAATGAAGAAGAACCATCGAGGCTAGACTTAATAATTACATCTGAACCTAGAATAGTGGACAAGATTGAATATAAAACACCAATAGGTAAAAGTGACCACATATTGATTGAACTGGAACTTAATGAAGAAAAATATATGAAAAGAAATGAACAATATAGAAAAGGAAGAATGATGTATGAAAAAACAAACTTTGATAAAATAAGAGAATTCTTCCAACAAGAAAACTGGAAAGAAATATACAAAGAAGAAACAACAGTGGAAGAGAAATGGAATATTTTGACAAAAATTTACAAAAAAGGAGTGGAAAAGTATGTCCCAAGACAAAAACAAGAAAAAGAATATCTAAAATGCTGGTACAACAAAAGTTGTAGGGAGTTAAAGGACAAAAGAGACAAAGCCTGGAACAGATGGAAAAAAGACAGAAGACCTGAAAAATGGAAAATATATACTGGTTATAGAAATGAATATGTACAAAAGTGCAGAGAGGAAAAAAGAAAATATGAAAAAGATGTTATAGAAAAGTGTAAAGATCAACCAAAACTATTCTACAGATTTGTAAACAATAAACTGAAAAACAAACAAGACTTAGAGAAATTAAGACAAGGAGGAGTTGAATACACTGAGGAAATGGAAATGGCAGAAATTATGAACAAACATTTTAAATCAGTGTTTACAAGGGAAAATATACAACCTGAAGAGATTGAGTGGAAGGAAAAAGTCCCCCCTATGGAAGAAATAGAAGTAACAAAGAATGAAATATTGACACACTTGGGTAATTTTGATGTCAGAAAATCGCATGGGCCAGATGAAATAGCAAACTGGATTCTGAAAGAATGCAGGAATGAACTGGCAGACAAAATACATAGCATAATAAGCAGTTCCTTAAAAGAAGGAAAAGTTCCAGAAGATTGGAAAAAAGCAAATATAGTACCTATATATAAAGGAGGAAATAAAGAAGAACCTACAAACTATAGACCAGTCTCTCTAACAAGTACAATAGCAAAAATATGTGAAAGAATTATCAAAAGTAGATGGGTAAAATACTTGGAAAAAAACAACGTACTAAATCCAAGGCAATTTGGATTCAGACAAGGACGATCATGCGTCACCAATTTAATATGTTTCTATTCAAGGCTAATAGATATAATACAAGAAAGAGATGGATGGGCTGATTGTGCATTTCTAGACCTAAAAAAAGCTTTTGACAAAGTACCACATAAGAAGTTGCTTAAGAAATTAGAATATGAAGGAGGAATACAAGGTAAATTGCTAAATTGGATGGAAGACTTTTTGCAAGAAAGAAAAATGAGAGTAGTGATAAGAGATCAGCACTCAAAATGGAATGAAGTAATAAGCGGTGTCCCGCAGGGAACAGTTCTGGCCCCAATAATGTTTGCTATATATATTAATGATATGGATGAAGGAATTGAAAGCTATATGAGCTTCTTTGCAGATGATGCAAAATTACTGAAAAGAGTGAAAACTGAAGAAGATTGTGAATCACTACAGAGAGATCTAAATAAAGTACAAGAATGGAGTAGGAAGTGGGAGATGGAGTTCAATACAAAAAAGTGTAGTATAATGGAATTTGGAAAAAGCAAAAACAGAATAATAGGATCATATAATTTGGGAGAAGAAGGAATAAAAAAAGTAGAAAATGAGAAGGACCTGGGAGTCATTGTTATGAATAATATGTCACCTGAGAAACATATAAATAAGATTTTTGGAGAAACTTATAATTTAATAAGAACAATCAAAGTGGCATTTACATACCTGGATGAAGAAATGGTGAGGAAAATCCTAATCACCCTGATAAGACCAAGATTGGAATATGCAGCAACGATATGGTCACCAAGTACAAAAAAATGTATAAAAAAACTTGAAAGAATACAAAGAGCAATTACAAAACTGGCACCAACACTCTCAAAACTATCATATGAAGAGAGACTACAAAAACTTAAACTACAGACACTAGAGCAAAGAAGAGAGAGAGGAGATTTGATAGCTATTTACAGAATCATGAAAGGCATAGAAATTACTGATAGAGAGAATCTGATAAAATGGGATGACAGAAATACAAGAGGACACGGAAAGAAAATAAAAAAAGACAGCTATAGAAGAGATTTGAAAAAGAACAGCTTTCCTCACAGAGCAATAGACAGTTGGAACAAGTTAGATGAGAAAGTGGTGTGTGCAAAAACAATACATGAATTTAAAAATAGTTTAGATAAAATGAGATATGAAGACGGGACCCCACGAGCATAGCTCCCCTTCCCGTAAAATACAACTAGGTAAATACAACTAGGTAAATACACATGCAACACAGGCATCCTGTTCCTCGAGTTACATTATTGCCAAATAACAAAATAAAAGTCTACGCAACTTTTACGCGAGATTTCAATGGAAATATGTTTTTATTTATTTTTTCTCTTTCTCTTTTATTTATCATTTGCGGTACATGGGACGCCGACAGACGTCCTGCTCTTCAATGTTATGAAGTTGCATTTTTGACATAATCAATTTTGGCATCATGACACATGCAATTTCAGAAAAGGTCACGAAACATGACGCGCAATTTATTTGAAGAACTACTAATATTGAATAGAAGCCAAGATCTCGGATCCCGTTTGCGAAGGATACATTGTGACAAGCAGATTAGTATGTGATTTATAGAAAGCAGTCATTTGTGGAATATTTTTACGCAAAGCTTTATCAGTTATCTTAAATGTTAGAGAATGATTTGACTTGTAATCATGGTCTAACGCATCGTTTGATTATCGTAATCGTAAAATACACACCTTCAGTACATCAGACAGATTACCAGTGTGGAAGGTGTGAGTATTTGTTGACTGAGGTGCGCGTATGACTGGGAATATTCCAGAAATGGTGAGCCCATTAACAATACTGTTGTCACTACCTCCTCCGATATCCCTGCTACTACTACTATTACTAACACTACCTCCACCATCCTCACTCCACCATGATTAGATTCATCATTATCGCCACATTCACACTATCAAGTGCATCAACACCCTTTTCAACACCACCTTCATCTTCTTTATCACTCACCGTCACTCCCTCCCTCAACGCCAACATCATTAACACCACCACGACCATCATCACCACTACCACCACCACCAACAACTCCACAAAGACCCCCCACCATAACCATTACCACCAAGTCCACTCCACCTCCACTACCACCAACACAACAGTCACCATATTCATCACCACCACTTACGCACTCTTCTCTGGAAAGTTCCTTTGCCTCCTTCCACAATTTCTATCGTAACTTTTAGTTCTTTCTGCAGAGCCATGATGCCATCTTCCCTCCAGTTTACCATTTGACTCTACTTTTCGTATTTTCCCATCTTACTTTCGTCTCTTTTCTCTATTCTTTCTCTATCTATCTCTTCCTTTCTCCTATCATTCTCACTAACTTGACACTTTTTGTTATAAAAACAATAATAATAGAAATAATAACAATAATAGGAATCACAAGGCATTTTTTCAATCTGTTGCATGAGATTTCTTTATTGTTTCTATTTCTGACCTGCTGATTTCAAATATGGAAACGATTTTGTTCTGTGTGCTCTAGTTTTCATACAATTTGAGGGATTACATTTTAGCATTTTGCTGTCAATTAAATTATGTGTTTATGGAATGAATTCGGATCTATCTTTTTGTTTGTTTTTTCTTTCATATTTGATCATGGCTACAAGGAGACATCATTGTGTGAACAAACCTAATGTTTTCTGCTATATTTGTGGATACCTCACGCTTATTCGTCGGAGGCGCAATATAACATCGTTTGTAAGGCGAGTCTATAAAGCGTACTTGGGACTTATTATTGGTGACCAAGACAAGAAATGGGCCCCGTATACTGTGCGTCATAACTGCGCATAAATGCTGCGCGACTGGACGAAAGGGAAACGTAAGGACTGATGACCTTTCGGAATTCGCATGACCTGGCGGGAGCCGAAGGACCATACAACTGACTGCTATTTTTGTCTAATCAATACAAAACGCGTTGGCAAGAAAAACACATAAAATCCCATATCCTAGTATCCCCTCAGCAATTCGACCTACTCTGCACTCTGATGCCCTACCAGTTCCAGTTCTTAATGAGTTGTCTCCATCTGAAGAAGAGGGTAGCGACGAAATGCAAGAGGCTGACGGTGGAACTCAAGAAATACTGGCAGATTCCGACTCATAAACTCCTCAGTAGCCTGTCTTGATTAACATTTTCCCCTGCGTAAAATGATCTAGTGTTTATTTCGACTGCAGTTTAGTGATTTTAATGTGAAGAAAACCCTTTTGCAGCGAATTAGCTGATGGAATGGTGGCATAGAATTGATATTTGGGTGGAATTCAACGTTTAGGCCTAAAATCTTATAAACGAATCCTGTTCTCTAATCTTTCCGTTTGATACCCTCCGAGGTGCAAGTCGAATGACGACATTAGCAAGGAGCTGCGAGGCTGAAAAGCTCGGCTGCGTCTAAATAGCCCTCTCGTTACTCGTTCTCGCCCGTTTGTCATGACGGAGTCTATTGGCTATTCACCCTTCTTTTGCCATCCAGGGTGCCTTTCCATTCAGTGCCTCCCTCATTCCTCTCCTGCAACCACTTCTTAACTCACTCAACAGTGATGTTTTCTTATTTATCTTTTCTCCTTCATCCGACACCCACCCATCTTTAACCTTTTCTCCCTTTCCCTCTTTCCCCAGCACTCCCCCTTCAATTTTCGCCATTTATTCTATTTTTAGCCTCCTTTCTCAGCTCCTCTTCCCTCCTGGTTCTCTCCCCTCTATATTCCTTAATGCACCCTCGGTCCCTTTCTTCCTCCATTAATCAAGGTTTTATTTTTTCTCTCCCCCACCACTTCACTCATGGCTTTCTTCTTTCATCAGCCCTTCTTTGCGTTTCCTTTGTTCACGCTTCTTCTGGTTTCCTTTCTCCCTGCAACATCTTTTCCTTCCCTTCTTTCATTACACAGGCATTATCCTATATTTGTTTTTGACAAAAAGGTGTCTTGGGGTATTGAATACACGGTAACATGCAGTCAATGCTTTAGGGATCGTTTTGGGGTAACCCCTACGGAACGGAGGCATACAACATAGCCTCTACTCACATTAGAATGATGCGACTTTTGCACTACAGTTGTCCCTCTTTGATGCTTTTTTTTTTTAACTGTCCCTTACCACTTGTACAACTCGACCTCTTCATGTCCCCTGAGGCGAGAGTGGGGGGAAAGACCTGGGCCACCGTGTTTAGCATGCGCGTCGCAAAAGGCAACTAAGTGGGATGGAGAGATGGGACTAGGGATTCCAATCTTTGTGCGTTCATTTTACGAGAAGTCCAAGCGTAAGAAGGTCTGGGAGGAGGAATCCAAACTGAAACTTAATAATTGGGCCATTAAATGTACGTGCTTGTAGTGCAGATGAGAGTAAAAGGGAGAGAATGGAAGACTGTTTGTGAGAAGGAAGATGGATGTGTTAGAGTTAAGTGAAACTAAGTTGAAGGAGGGCGAATTTGAGTTTGGGAGTACTGTGGAGAGGGTTAGGGGTTGGTGAGGGGTGAGGGAGGGAAAGGGAGGCTCTGCTGATAATAAGATAAGAAAGTGCGTGGTGGAGTGAAGTGTTTTCGAGGTTAATGTCAATGAAAGTGAAACTGGGATGAAAGAAATGGATTTTTGTGAGTGCATCTGGTCCTGGCGCTGTGAAAACTGCAGAGTAAAGAATTTTTTTTAATAAATTTAAACGAGTGTTTAGTGATTTTTGGGAGGAACATATATGTAATGTTTTTGGGTGATCATAATGGTAGGGTAGGAGATGACCCAACAAAGGAAGTAGAAAGGATGTTTGGGGTGAATGGTATGAATCTTAGTGGAGAAGCGATTTTAAAGATGTGTTTAGAGTGTTGATGAAAGCACTGTTTAGAATGAGGTCCAAACATAAGTATACATGGCTGTATAGGGAGGGACGGCTGATGATACACTAATGGACGATGTAGAGGTAACTAAAAGAAAGACTGGAAAAAACTCTGGATGTTTATGTTTTTAGGGAAGAGAGTGGGGGTGTCACATCATTTTTTGGTAGAAGGGAAATCGGGAGTAGGGGGAAAAATGGAGGAGGAAAAAGGTGGGAGGTAGAGAGGTGCTGAGAGCAAAAAAATTCAATGAGAAGGAAAAGGAAGAAAGAAAAAGAGGAGAGACTGAGAGAAGTGGGTGAAATGGTGAAGGATGAAGAGGAATAGGTGCGTGTTTCAAGGAGAACCTGAAAAAGTGCTCAAAGATGGTTTGTGGGACGAGAAAGAGGGATGCAAAGAGAAGAGCAGATGTAAAATGGGGTGGGAGTTTGGCAGATTTCTTTTTAAAGAAACAATATATTGAAAAGAATTGAAGAGGGTGAGGGGTGAGCCAGGTAGAAAGGAAAAGGTAAAGGAGGAGCATGCCGACAGGAGACCTTTTAGTCCATAACTAGGTCGGATGTGGGAAAAAATATATATATGGAATAAAAAATAAACGAAAAAAGTGAATTAATCAAAATAATTAGATCATGAATAATAAACAAACAGTTAAATAATGATAATCTATAATGAATTAATAAAAATAAACAGAGATAATAAATAAATAATGATAGATAAATAAAATAAATGGCGGGCATTACAGAATATTGCTTAGGTGTTTATCTAAATGAATCTTGGAACTTCGAAATGTACTACATTGCATTGCCTCTGCAGGATGTTTATTCCATTTATTTACAACGCGGTTGGCGAAACTTGTTTCAAACCTCTTCCAAATTAAATCTACTTCCTGGCAGTTTGAGACCATCATTTCTGATCTGATTCGTATTCGGTGTAAAGATTTCGTCACTTTTGATGTCAGTTCCCTTTAGAATCTTAAAGACCTGCATCAAGTCACCCCTGAGTATATGTTTTTTTTCTTCTTCTTCTTCTTTTAGGGAAAATGGATCCATGTGTTTTCATCGATTTTTGTATGATTTACTTCTGATATCTGGAATCAGTTTTGTGGCTCGCCGTTGTACTTTTTCCAATCATTAACTGTCTTTAATGAGATTCGGTGACCATACGGAAACAGCATATTCCAAATGTGGACGAACTAACGATTTATCTAGCTTGTTAATGAGATATGGACTTTTAAAATCAAGAGATCGCACAAACAGTCCTAGAATCTTATTTGCTTTCTTTGGGGGCAGAAATACGCTGTTTTGATTATTTGAGATCGTTACTGATAATTACGCCGAGATCCTTTTCACTACCTACTTTTGTTATCGTATTTTAGAATAACTTGTAATCGTACTTCTTGCTATTTTTACTTATGTGCATAACCTTACATTCACTTGGGTTAATTTTCATTAGCCACTTTTCAGACCATTGCTACAGTTTATCTAAATCTTCTTGACTATCTAATTGGCTTAAGTGATCATTTGCCATTCCGCACTTTTTTGTATTATCAGCAAATTTGGAGACAATAGATTTCAGTCCGTGGTCTATATCATTTATATATATCATGAATAGAAGCGGCCCAAGAACGGAACCCTGAGGAACTCCACTTGTAACATTTTTCCATCTAGGAGGTTTGCCATTAGAACTTCCTGTTTACGACCGTTTAACCAAGTACTTGTTCAGCTTAGTAGGCTACCAGTAATTCCGTGTGAAGCCAATTCAGCAAGTAGTTTTTCGTGCGGGAGGGCATCAAAAGCCTTCGCAAAGTCTGAATATATTAAATCCATATGGTTTCTTTTGTCATAATTCGAGATGGTTAGTCACGCAAGAACGTTTCCGTTTGAATCCATGGTGGCTATCATTTATCAAACAGCTACTTCCTAAATGGTGTTCAGTAGCATCTCTGATGATAGTTTTCATGATTTTCCTACGATTGAGGCCAATGAACTAGACCTATAGGCTAATGAACTAGACCTATAGGTCCAGTTCATTAGCTTCTTTTTGTCACCTTTTTGAATATGGGGGTAACGTTGGCTAATTTCCATTCTCTTGGGACATCCAATCTCGTTTTTCATTTCCTTCAAGATTCTTGGATGCCAACTGCCAGACCCTAGTGTTTTATTAACATGTTTTTATACATTTTTAATGAGGTTTTAAAAACATCTTTGCCTCTGCGAGTAATGTGATATCATCTCGTTGATCCCTGTGGCTCTACTGCTCCAGCAGAGATCCTCGGATGGATTCCACAGACTATGTGGCCCCCACGCTCCTTCCGCTCCTGAAGGAGGACCCTGTAAGTTCCTATGGCCTCACCATACCCACATCGTCACTTCTAGTATGAACAACCGTAACCGCATTCGTCTGCCTTTGTTCCCTGATGATCTGGGTACAATCGGGGATTCTACGGCCCGGTTGATAAAAAAACAAAAACTTGCAACGTCGTTTACTCTTCCATCGCAGGATGTCGCCATAGCCTCTCACCATGAAGCCCTCAACCACCAAGAACTCCTGACTGACCTTCAGTCGCCCCACAACCCCCAGCGAAGCAAAACGATTGGCAAGAGTTTGTGGTTGCTCCGAAGGACACTTGTTCTCCAAGCACTGGCTCGATGAATGGCCTTCGAATACATTCATTTGCACAAGCACTCCCACGCATTCCCGAGTCAGTTCTGTCACTAATTCGCGCAAAAAAATATTTTCTCAATAGTACTGAAGGTCGGTAAAATTGCATAAGTCTGCGCAGTATGCTGGAGGCCTTTATTTGAACTTACTTTTTCTTAGGGTAAGTGACTGCGTGACCGACAGCTTGGTTGCAATTAGTTCTTTTTAGCAAAAGTCGATATCTGCGTTGGCTAAGTTATTGTATCGCGTGCATACCCAAGACAATCGAATCCTCTCATATCCATTAGCTGAGATTGTACGTAGGGAGCTGTTATTAACTAGATAATGTCGACTTCATTCATTTCACCTGAACATTGGAGTCACACAATACTAAAGTACTCTAAAAATCTAGTTAAACTGGGAGTGACTTTGCCGGAGTAATTATAGTTGAAACTACTATGTATATGTTTTGAAAATGCTTATTGTAGTCGATGTCGACAGCAAGATGGCCGGAATCGGAGTGACGTCAAATAATCATCAATCGTGCAAATCTAAACCAGGCTTTTTCATTCGAATGGAAAGCAAAAATTGTGTTGAGAGTGAATCAGTATTGTGTCAATTGAAGCTCTAATTTACTCCACAGAAAGAGCTGAAGAAAAGAAATGATAACAGTCTTGGTTTGGAAAACGCTACCTACGACGATCACATGACGAGCCAAAATGAATGGCGTTTATTTGTGGTATATTTCGTCTCAATCTTGTGCCTGAACTGAAAGCAATAAGAACATTTTGATTTGACAATACAATTTGGAAAACATTTTGTATATTTATATGCTTGTGAAGAATAAACTACGATGAGTAAAAAAAACACATTAAAAATTATCGACATAACTGAGGATGGTCATCTGTGGTAGGCAGGTATTGTAGCCGAAGGAAGTAGGTGTATATGGGAGTATAATATTCTAAAGTTGTGAAAATAACGAAGTGTCATTTTAGAATGCTCATATGCATCCAAGCAATTATAGCTTAGGAAGGAGTCCTATCTCTTGCAGAGAAGCGTAGAAAAATGACAGGATTATTGGGATTGTGTCAATTAACACCAGGCGTATGTGCTTTTGTGGTGGGGAGTGGGAGGTGATTATGAGAGGGTTGTGCAAGTAGGACATTCTAGTAAAATGTGTAGTATAATGAGTGGTGTGACTGGTCCCCCCAGTTAGGAAATGGCAATACGTAAGAAGAAAATGCCTTATCTTAAGCGTACTAGTGATGTACTGTCTCAAAACGTCGGTTACGTTGGTGGGAAAAGGTCCGTGAACGTATTTGCGGTTTAATGATATCTTTAGCTACTTTGTTAGGTGCACCTTCCAGCATTTCTTCCTTACGTTTTCCAATGTTTAAATTTTTGACTACCCCCCTTATAAGAGGGAAGAAGCCCTTGGCATATAGATAGATATTTCCTAATGTGGATCAGAGGGCAGGATAGTTGTCTGTTGCAGACAACGGTGGAGGCAACGAAGGTGATAGCTGCCGCATCTCGAGCTACTTTGCCACACCTGATCGTTGCCGGGGATGCCAACACGAGATGACACTCAACAAAAGGAGACTGGTTTGAAGTGGAAGGAGACTAGGATGATCCACGAGTGTGGATCAATGGGTGCCGAGAATGGATGGTGGAGAGTGATTCAAAAAGAACTTACGAAACCGGAGAGGATCATATAGGATAAGGGCAAGAGAGTTGCGAATGAGGTGATAGCATAAGTTTTGCGGTGAATATTAAAGGGACAGGCAGGAAGAATCCAGATTCTGTGCCTGTGGGAGATACTGCTCCATAACCCATTCTACTGTGAGAGCGGGAGCCGTCTGTATGGTATATGATAGTAATAACATGAAAAGGAGGATAGGTAGTAGATTCTTGTCGGATTATATGTGTATATATATATATATATATATATATATATATATATATCAGACAATCCCCTTGACAGTCGCACAGAGGACTCGAACCCGCTGCGCCTGGACCCAAGAGAGGCTCCATAACACCCTCTTACACCGCTCGACGATATATGGGGGAGCAGTTAGCGCCCTCCCCAATCTCGGTAGCCAGATTGGTTATGAGTTCCTAAGGTTTTATATCGTCGGTGGTCGAGCGGTGTAAGGCGGGTGTTATGGAGCCTCTCTTGGGTCCAGACGCAGAGGGTTCGAGTCCTCTGCGCGACTGTCAAGAAGATTGTCTGATTGATGTCGCGCTTTACTAGCGAATTTCTCATATACTTACGTTGGCGATAAGCGTGAAAGGGATTCATTCCGGTCCTTACCCCTCCCACGAGTGCGATTGGCCATAGGGTGAAATGGGGGTTATATGGGGTAGCAGTTAGCGCCCTCCCCAATCTCGGTAGCCAGATTGGCTATGAGTTCCTACGGTTTGATATCGTCGGTGGTCGAGCGATGTAAGGCGGGTGTTATGGAGCCTCTCTTGGGTCCAGACGCAGCGGGTTCGAGTCCTCTGCGCGACTGTCAAGGAGATTGTCTGATTGATGTCGCTCTTTACTAGCAAATTTCTCATATATATATATATATATATATATTACATACACACATGTATGTTTGCACATATGTACGCATAATAGATTCAATAACCTGAATCCTATTGTGGTACCCAGGAATTCGGCCAACTGTAGTTTCTTGTAATTGTTACACTGTTTAGGTATTCCTACCGGGAAACCTTTACTAACCAACACAAAAATACCTAAAAAAAAACGAACAATTACAAGAATTTAAATATTCTAGAGTCTATATCTCATAATACACCTGTCACTAAAACAGTCAGCATTTTACAATTACACAACTAAGCTGCGAGGCAACAGTGATCTAAGATCACACGTACAGCTTCTGCCAGCTAATACAAATCCGCCCCACCCCATCCCCCACCCCCCGGAGATAGACGTCCAGCTTCAACCCACCTACATTAGTGCCCTGATCTTGAAGATAATTTATATTTAAAAACTGTTCTGCATGTTCACAGATAGATATAAATATCCTTTAATCTCCTCGTATCTGGACCTTCCCCCACCCCACCCCACCCCCAGGTTGGCCTTGAACAAAGCTCACGCAAGAGCTGGAGTGGCCGTGACGCCCTCGTATCGAATAACTGTCGTGTAGTAATTCCCCGCTCGCTTCCCCAAGGTCCAGGATCGAGCGTCGCGTCGTCTCGTGGTTTGTTTATCATCAAGTATCTCTCACGGATTCGTGTTAAATTCTGGGTGACCCTGGCTTGCATGTCCTTGACAACTGGCCTTGTATGGACCTTGGGATATGGTAGAACGACTTTTGGTGTAGTGTCTGATTCTTAAAAAGTATCATCATAGTGAACGGTACATGGACAACCTTACCACCTTCAATACAATGTCTCCTTCCCAGAATTAAGAGCTTTCCTATCGTTGACCAGAACATGACATGCAAAATGTCGTCGTGTTGAAAGGATAAACGGTGGCCCCGTCCTCACGAGAAGTTCCTATCTCGCTATGCACTGGGCCAGTCACTTCCATTCACTCTGAATATACTGGTTATACTTCTTAAAACTTCTTCCTTTTTGTGTTTGAAGAGGCAATATTAAGAAAAAAATGAAGGAATGAAATGCTGTATGAAGAACAAGGTCCATATAAGGGACTTTCCCTCATTATTTTTTTTCTTTCCGCATTTCCCTATTTTTCCGTTCATCCCATCGTCTTTCATGATTATCACGATCATATTCCACAACGCAGATTACTACTCAAGTAAGAAATAACCGGAGATTTGTTTCAACATGAATGATACATTTTATAGATTCTGTTCCTGCTAAGAGATTGCTCTTCTTGAACAATTTCAGTTGCTTATACTAGTTGCCGCTACACGATAAGAATTACATTTTGACCTCATTATTCCTGACACTATTTTCTTATAACAGACTTGTAATGTCAATCGACTTTGAGGGGTAACCACCAAGACTAGGGTATAACTTTGCATTTTCTCTTTTATATTATCTGTTTTCATAGGAACCATGTTAAAAACAAATATCATAACTCAAAAGTACTGTTTGAGGGATTTTTTTGACGAAAAAAATTCGTCGTTTGCAATTTTGAATTCTAAAACACAGCATACAGCGCCATCTCTTGGTATTAGTTCCGATGACGTCAGTTGTGTACCAACGCAAGCGTCCTGTAGCAAAACGGACGATATTCAGTGATATTAAGAGTTCTTCATAGTATTTTGAGAGTAGTCTCGACTCCCTAGATAACTGTGACAACAGGCAAGATGTGCGGATAGACGTCATAGTTGTGGGCTATCAATTCGAACCGAAATATCTCTCCGAGGAAGTTTTCATATTGGTGCATCATTGGTGCTACCTGTGTGCATGTTGGGTTCGGCAATGCTGTCTTTGGGTACTCGAAAAAGGCAAGGCCAATATACATGACGCATCGTTCAATATTATTGCAGTGTGGCTCCTACACAAAATACTGCATCACGTTCACACTACGCCTCTTAGATGTCACAATCTTTGTAATGAATGGTTTCTACAACGTTATATATATATATATATATATATATATATATATATATATATATATATATATATATATATATATATATATATATATAATTTCATCTCGGTCCTAGTGTGCCAATAAAAAGGTTAATTATGGTGACTTGTTACTATTAGATAAAACTAATTAATCTTTAGATGACCAGTTTGATACATTATTTTAATTGTTTACACTATAAAAACAAAAGCTTCACTACAAGTATCGCTAAGAACGTACCAATCCGTTCCAGCAAATGACATTTTTTTGTCGTTGCTACACTGCAAGCCCTTATTTCGCCAGCTACTAAAGCCGCACTCGCACTACCGAGACTTGAGGGTTTTAGCGCGTCGACCTAGGCAGTCCCGTGCGTGCGTCCTTGAACACTCACACTATGAAGACTTAGTTTCGTCTCGTGCAGACTTAGAGGTCATAGCAAGGTCTTTGTCTAAGTTGCTGCGCTTCGGGAAAGGTCGCCGCTGGACGGGAGGGCGGCGGGATGGTCGTGAAGGGTCTCAGGAAATTTTGAACATCCACCAAACTCAAAAATGGAGTCGGCGGCCGGTCAGGTCGGAAATTTGGACGGGACGGTTACGGATCACTTTTGTCGTCATGCGGCAACCATTATGTGCCGTTCGGTTTGCGTGTTACAGCGCCTGACAGCGTGCAGCGGGGACCTGTGTTGTGACTGTAATGCTAGGTCCCCATTTGACCCCATCCAGTCGCCGTCAGACGCCAACGTAAGGGCGATGGCGTCCAGACTATCCAACCCCACACGCTTGTCGTTGTTGCCCTTCAAGAACGCACGTGCTGGTGCGGCTTTAACAGCGATAATAGTGAAAATATGTTAAAACTTAAAATAAATTCCAATATAGACCTAATAAAAGAAAAGATTTCATATATTGTTTAGTCAGCATCATTTCTTTGAATTCCAAAAACAAAAAATTACAGAGAAAGATAAATTGTTTGTCTCTGCCTGTACGAGAATGTGGTTTTGTTAAATTTAATTACATAATCATCAGTGATGTCGACGATTTTGTCAATGCGTCAGCCCCGTTATTTCTCCTGGTTCTATTTTTCTAGACTTATCTGATTAACTTCATCAAAACTTCCAAAAAACGTTTTGCATTTGCTTTAAAAAGGGACCATTTATTATCATTATAAGAGAATTTGGCTCCGTGTATATTTTGTACGTAATTGATATTGTTGCTGGGCGGTTATCGTAAGCATTCTTCTGCCTCTCTCTCTGAGTTTTATATGCTATTAATATATTATCATTATTCTCCGCCTCTTTGTTTCCCAATCGTGTATTTTCCCAAGTAATTCTTTCTTCGTTTTCATAATTCCTAAAAATTATATTAAGTAGCCTGCGGCACTCGACACAATAATCCATGAGGAGCTAAGATGAGAGGGGGGAAAGGGTGGTGGATGGGAGTGGAATAGGTGGGAGTAGGTACGTGCCTTTGACTTGGCTACCTCTCCTATAAGGGGAAAAATCTCTTGCTTATATAGAATATATAGGTTCTCGACACGATCACCATTCACCAAATACAATGATTGCATGAAGAATGAACACAACTCATGACATCACTGCGGAGTAGATGGCGTCACGTGTCGGTTTTACGAGAATGATCGAAGCAGACGTTTTGGGGATAGAATCACTTATTTCAAATTGTAATAAATAATAAATTAAATATTTTTTCTTTAAGTTATTTAGCTATATTGATCTTGGGAAGTACCATAAACATATTCCGGTAAAATTAGACGCCTTTAATTTTCAAAGTGGTTACACTTTAATTTTGGCTTTCTTGACGACAAATAGACTATCTTTTTTTAATATGGTCCGTCGGAGTATTGCGTTAATTTGTCGTGGTTTAGGAGTGTAGTGCAGAACGGTATTACTCTTCACTTGAAAGACAGCCTAGTCTTATTGCCATCATTTTCATAACATCACCATTATCCTTTTGTTATCGTTACCACTATCACTCACCAGCAATAGTAACAACACCGACATCAACACCAACAACAACACCGACATAACGTTACCCTCTCCATCGTCATGGCCGCCACCGTCACATTCACCGCCATGTTCACTGTTTGCCACTAACTATTCCCACCCTTTTGTCCCGCAGAATCACAGACACGGATGAGGACTTTGCAATGACAACGCCAGCCCAGCGTGCAGCTCTCCTCGAGCTGGACAACCTGACTTGGAACTACCCTGCTCCTCGTCTGCAAAGCCACGGCCACCTTCAGGGTGACGAAGATGACGAAGATGAGGATGAAGATGAGGATGAGGATGAGGACGACGATGACGATTCTTATTGTAAGTAACAGCTTGATTTGGGTTCTGAGTAAGTAGGTAGGGGCACGAGGGTCGAGGGTCTTCGACTTGTGGAATGTTGGGGGGGCAGGGCAGGGGTGAAGTTTTACTTTCCCTCTTCTCTTGTTGACAGAACAATGGGGATTAAAGAGGTCAGCTTCAACTTTCAGAAATGATGGCAGGATGCCTTTCACAAAATGGGTCGGACTGTAGATCAAGGTGCTGGTGCCGAGTTTACTACTACTCATGTTGTCCATGACAATTTCTCTTGATCAAATGAAATCATCTGGTTGCAGCCAGAATAAACAAGAGTAGTGAGAGGCTGTAAGGATGAAAGGGTTAATATTTGGTCCAATGATACTATCTCAAGACCACAAGGAATGATACTTATTTGATACCAGGGACTAGTTGTGGGTACCTGTTTGTGGTGATCCTGCAAGATGGACAGCGATGCTGCTTCCCATTTTCAAAACTTATCAATCCCCTCACCTCCATCACGAGCCCTGAGAGGCTGACACTTGGTCTCCGGACTGAGCTCGATATTTCTCTCTATTAACTTCAACAATATTTCTTACACTTTTTCACAATGGGGAACTGACAACTTACACCTATCTCTTACCTTCTCTCTCACCTACTCAACAGACAATCCCCTTTTACTCAGTACATCCTTCACTTCATCCATCCACAAATCCTATTCCTGATCTTCCCCTCAAGTTTACTTCATCCATCTCTGCCTTCCACACTTTTTTTTTTGTTAATTTTCTTCTCTCATTCTTTCCATGTGAACAAACCATTCCATTATTCTTTCTTCACCCATATCTGCCAGCTCCCTTTCTACCCTCACTCACCTCCTCACCTCTTCATTTCTCACACAATTTCCCTTGTGATCCCAATCATACCTCTCAAACATTTCATCTTGAACACATTTGAAATTCTTCTTCTTGCCCCATACAATTTCATTTCATTGTAGCTAAGAAGGCAAATAAGGTGGTAGGTCTGATAAGAAGAAATTTTCCATCCATGGATGCAGACGTAAGTCGCTCTATTGTGCTATGGTGAGACCACATCTAGAGTATACCGTTCAGAGCTGGTCACCATACTTCAAAAAGGATATCCAAGAATTAGAAAAAGTACAAAGAAGGATGACCAAACTAGTACCAGAGCTAAGGGACATTGACTACGAAGAGAGATGCCAGATACTGGGACTAACAACATTAGAAAAACGAAGACGTAGAGGTGATTTAATTGAAACTTATAAAATCCTGCATGGGATGGAGAATGTGGACTATAACATCTTCTTTGAGTATAATGAAAATAGTACCAGGTCAAACACAGTTAAGCTTAAGAAACGAGGGCACTGGAAATCTCTGGCGAGGGCAAATTCATTTAGTGTAAGAGTGGTCAATGATTGGAATGGTCTTCCGGTGGAGATAGTTACAGCCCCTACCATAGGAGCCTTTAGGGACAAACTCGATCAGTGTTTTTGAAAAGTAAGTAAGTGAATGAAAGGAGACATTGATGATGAAACTGCGGAAATAGAAATTGGAAAATATTTATTAATCCATATCTTATGATTGGAGTTGAGATGGGAGCACTATAAGAAGACTCTTAACCTCCCATGTAATTGAAATAGGTAAGCTTGAAATAGGTAAGCTTGGCACAATCACCCATTTATATAATTTTCTCTTTGCATTCTTATTTCACATGAGGCTTCTATTTCCACCAAGACATTTACTAGTTTCCCTCACTCTTCATTTTACCTTCACTACCACTCCTTTATTTTCTGCTACATATAACCCTAATACAGTCGTACCTCGGTACTCGACCATAATCCGTTCTGAGGTGGTGGTCGAGCACCGATATGTTCGAACACCGAAACCAATTTTCCCATGAGAAATAATGGAAAGTATTTTAATCCGTTCTTACCATTAAGGGCTAGAGCAACACGAAAAAGTTTAAATCTGGGAAGAAATACTCGAACAAACTGCGTACGTCTTACTCCGCTGGCGGTCTGAGTCGAACTGACGCTTACCCGCTGTTCGAGCTAGTCGAGTACCGAAAATCTGTTCGAGGTCCGATGCATTTTCTACTCGAATTTTTTGGTCGAGCACCGATTTGGTCGAGTATAGAGGCGGTCGAGTACCGAGGTACGACTGTAATTAAAACTAAAATAACTTTTTCCTTTAAAACTTACCTTCAACTTTTTGCCACACTCACCTCTTGTCAATCTCACTGACTTACTACTGCCCAAATCCATAAAACCCAAAAAATATTCTTACCTTTTACTAACAAATTTCTCACACATCTGCCTAATCATAAAATTGATCCATGCACTCTACATTTTCTAATTCCACACTGTTCTTCACCAATTGCTTCCTCTGTTCCTCTCCCAAGCCTCTCAATTTACACCTCATTGATGAAAGAGTACTGGGATGGTTTGGACACATAGAAAGAATGAATGAAGACAGATTAGTAAAAGAGGCATGGAAAGCAGAAATGGAAGGAGTGAACATGAGGTGGCAACCATGGACAAGATGGATGGATAGGGTAAAAGGGTCATTGGAAAAAGAAGGGAATGTCTGTTGAGGAAGGAAGGGAGAAGACAGAAGATAGGGGTGAGTGGAGAATGGTTGTGTATGATGCTGTGATGTATGGAAGGGTGTGGGTGAAGGATGCAGAGGGAGTGAGTATGTGTGAATGATATTTTAATAGAGCCTGAAGGAATTTCTCCTAGTCTTCTCTTTTTTTGCTTGAGGGGATGGAAAGGGAGGGGTTGTCAATTAAATTAAATGGCCTTGCTGTGGATGTGCTGTGTCTTGCTACATTGATTCTGACCCAGGGCAGCAGTTGAGATACAAGGCTGACCTGTCATCCAGGAGGAGCCAAGAAAGGAAGGAGGTAGGGGTGGTGAATGGGGGTGAAGTATGTGGGGATGAAATGAGTGGGAGTGGATTTATGCATCTGACTTTGGCTACCTCACATGTAAGGGGGAAAAAGCCATTGGTATACGTATGTATGTATCTTCCCTCTCGCAAAGTGCTCATATCCTCCCTTTTACACTAATCTGTACCATAATCATGCACATTTAATGAACAAATTTTTAGGGTTCTGGTTGGAGTTCTCCTTCCAGAGCCTCTTATGCCTTATCTTTTTGGAAGTTGAACATACGAGTACAGAAAGCAGGATCATCCAACTAACCCCTTTTATGACACACATGGGAAAAATGATGGCAGAATTCTTTTCAACCCCTCCCAAAGGGGATAGGATGAGGTAGTCAAAGAAGTGTTAAAGGACAGTTAAATGGGAACAGCATTACAAGGGAAAGTTGTAATACAAAAGTATTATAATACCTCTGTGAATAGAGATTTTTCGCAAAGAAAAGAAAAAGGAAAAAAATAAAAAAATAAATGGGAAAGGTCTGATGTGAGCTAATCAAATCTTCAGTATTTGAATCTAAGTCGGCCTCTTTCTGCTTCAGACATAGATGCACCGCCATATGACATGACGACACGCCTGAAGGAGGTGAACCGTGCACTGGCCGAAGATGCGACGCCAGTTGAGTGCGACCGCGTCATCACTATTAGGTTCCGCGACGTTATTGCAGATTATCAGTCGCCTCGGGAAATCACATGTCCATCTGGTATGTATCATCATCTTTTTCAATCCATTGTACAAGCAGGTTGGGATATGTGTATCTATGTTTCTGTAACTGTAGGTCTATCTGTGCATATTTGTTTGTAAATTCTCACACACACACACACACTACTGTAATACATATTTACATCCTACTCAACTTAGGGGACTATTTCTCCAAACTTGACCAAATCCTGTCTAACACTTCTAAATTCAAGAATATTCCTAGTGACCCCATTGGCAAACTTAAGGTTAAAGTTAACAAACTTATCACACCTAACAACAGTCATGGACCATCTGCCTATCCCTCTCATCACAGGTGAATTCTCTCCTAGATATATTTATAGTAATGTCAAAACATGCCAACCTGACTCCCCTTTCTGCCCGATCATCTAATAAACCACCAACACCACACATGGATTTGCCAAACAGCTCAACAAGTATCAATGCCCTATACACACAAAAGAAACATACATACATACATATACCAAGGCTTTTTCCCCTTTACAAGGGAGGTAGCCAAAAAGGGAAAGGCATAAAATCATTTCCACCCATTCCATCCCTGAATACACTCCACACCCCTCCACCCTCCCTCTTATCTGAGCACCTCCTGGATGACGAAAGAAACAATCTCTGAAATCTATTTATAATTTTTTTTATATTCTATGCAGTAAGCAACCCCATGGAATAATGGCTTCCCTCAATACTGAATCATTACTCTCTCATATCCCAATTCTTCCTACTATTGAAATAATTCTCAACAATGTGTACTGTCACCCTGCACTACTTCCACCTAAGATTCTGGAGAATATTATAAAGAATCTCTTTCTTGCCTGCATGACCAAAGCACCTTTTAGAAGCCCAACGGGTCTGCTATACCTGCAAATGGAAGGTGTCACCATGGGTTCACCCTTAGGGTATACTTTTGCCAACTTCTGTGTGGGCAACTTAGAGAATACACTGTTGCAAAACCCTGCCTTAAGACCCCTCACTTATTGTAGATATGTCAATATTTTTATTGAAGTTAGGAGTGTCTCATCCAAGGGACTTAAAAGCTAGCCATGGAAACAGGCTTTATTACATTCCACCTAGGAACTCAATAGACACAAGATCCCTTTCCTTGATGTCCTCATCCACTCTCAAGACAACAGATACAAGACCAGTTTACAGGAAAAAGACCAACACAAGTCTGAATGCCACAAGTGAGTGCCCTCAGTGTTACAAACTTAGTGTCATTTGGGCATACTTTCAATGCACATGCATGAACTGCTCCTCTTGGGAATCTCTACCTTGAAATATCACGAGTCAAATCGATACTTACCAACAATGGCTTTTCTAACTCCATCATTGATAAGGAGAGACTCTTTATGACCAGCACCATAACACAACACAGACAAAACAATACAAAAATCAAATGACACTAGCATACAAAAACGGATGAACTTGTTTTTAAATAAATTGTTGTATGTAATATTACAAGCACTATTCCACATGACAAATTGGCCCTTATCATATTTTACAAAAATACAAAAGTCTCTGTCTCCTTAAACAAACTAATGTGGTTTACCAGAACACTTACCACAAAGAAGGTCGCAAACTTCTCCCCAATGCCTCGTACATTGGGTGTTACCTCTACCTCTGTGAGCAGGAGACTCAATGCACATCTGTGAAAGAAGCATATGCAAACATAAGACACAAGCCCACAATAAAACTCCCACCATGCAAGGTTTTGTTAACAACACATAAATACTTAAACTGTGTAACAATCACATAAACTACACATTTTGAAAAGAGTCTACATCTCACAATACAATTATTGATATACAGGTTGGCACAACATTTTACAGGTACACAACTAAGCTGAGTGGCAACAGCGACCTTTCAGGATCACATTTCCAACTACTACCATAACCAAAAATCCAGCTACTACCAGCTAATACAAAGCCCCGACTGCTCCCCAGGAACAGACGTTCAGATTCAACCTATCTCTCCTAGTGTCCTGATGTTGAACAAGATTCATATTTAAATCTGTTCTATATGTTCATTAAATCTGTATTTCTTACCTGATGACAGCTGTATTAGTCAATAGAAAGCTTGGATCTTTTTATTTTTGTAATGTTCTATCGAATAACATCATGGAATTTTGTGCATGGTAAAGTCATGTTGGTGCATTTTGTGCATGGTAAAGTCATGCCTGATAGTATGTGTGTGTATATATATATATATATAAATATATATGTGTGTGTGAAATATGAGACAATTTGAACTGATAAAATGGGTCTTATGTCACTTGTTAAGATCTTTAATTTGAATATATATATATATATATATATAGATATATGCATATATATATATCAGATAATCTCTTTTGGCAGTAGCGCACGGGATTCGAACCCGATGCGCTTGGAAGTAAACTCCCAAACCGCACACACGCCTTAGACCGCTCGACCACTAAACAGCATAATATCTGATTGATGTCGCTGTCCACTAGCGAATTTCTCAAATATATATATATATGCACACATATATATATATATATATATATATATATATATATATATATAGGGAAGTTTATTATTATTTACTATTTACCTGTTTGTTTATCATTTAACTATACCTATTTATTATTCATTTTGTTCTTATTCATATTATTATCATTATTATTTTATTTGATCTATTTTTTTATCATTTATATTTTTTTTCACATCCAACCTAGTTATGGTCCAAAAGGTCTCCTGTTGGCATGCTCTGCCTTTGTAATCCTTTGTAATATCTTACAATTCAATGCTAACTTTGCCCTTTCACATCACCAGATTCAGATGATGGGTATGGGGATTCATCAGACCTCCTCTTCGATGTGGAGGATGATGACATCCTTACCTCTACACTTGACGAGTCTCCTTTCCTCAAGGCTGATATCCTTCTTCTGAAGGACGGTCTAAATTTCCCCACGGGCGGGGAGAACGAGGGAGAAGATCTTTTGGAAGAACCCCATCAGTTTAACCAATGCAACCAGGAACCCATGAGAAAGAATATCCCAAAGCTGCAGCTCCAGGGCACAGAAGAGGCGAGGTGGGCAGATGGTAGTGTCCTCCACAATGAGTAAGTGACACACAAGCTTTGCAAGGGGTGAAGAGGTGTCATAAGACAGTAGCAGGCCAGTAATCGTGTAATGATGACTGACAGAATAAACTTGTCAAAGGATTAATGACAAGCAGGAATTTTTTTTTTAAGGATCTTATTATGACTAGTGACAGAAAACTTTATACTCATATTACTTAAGGGAATTTCTAGTCCAAATCCCTTGAAAGGGTGGTTGTGCTGTTGATCATGAAATGGGATTGGAAATACTACTAAACAGATAGGTGTAGTTGTGGAGAATGTGCCTATCTGCTTTTATTTTTTGTATGTTCACATGCATGTTAGCATGTGGGCATGCATCTTTCTCTCTAAATCTGTATTTGCCTCTTACAGGAAGGGGAACTATGCTTGTGGTGTCCCATCTCTATATCTCACTATTTTTAATTTGCTCTTAAGTTTGTGTATTGTTTTTGCACACACTATTGTTTCATCTAGCATATTCCATATGTCCACCACTCTGTAGGGAATGCTGTTATTTTTCAGGTGTCTTCTATAACTGTCTTTTTGAGCTTCCATGTCCTCTTGTGTTTCTCTTGTCCCAATTTAGTAAATCTTCTCTATCAAAGACTTCTATACCTCTCATAATTCTGTAGATGGTCAATAAGTCACCTCTTTCTCTTCTTTGTTCCAGAGTTGGAAATTCTAATTTTGACAATCTGTCTTTACATGGCAGTTTTGATAGAGTTGGGGCCACCTTCGTAGTTGCTCTATGGATTTTCTCAATTTTCCTTGCATTTTTTTTTTAGTATTGGGTGACCATAGTGTTGCTACATACTCCAATTTTGGCCTTATCAGTGTGACTAGTATTTTCTTTACCTTTTCTTCATCCAAGTAAAAGCCATTTATTTATATTGATCTTTGCAGGTTATAGGTTTTGCCAACAATTTTGTTTATCCGTTTGTCAGGGGACAAATCCTTTGAGATGATTATTCCCATGTCTTTTTCAGATCCCATCTTCTTTACTTCCTTTGCATCAATTTTATATTGTCCTGATATTCTTTTTTAAACTTTTTCCAAATTCCATTATGCTACATTTCTTAATGTTGAAGTCCATTTCCCACTTCTGACTCCATTCCCTAACCCTATTCAGATCTCACTGTAGTGAGTCACAGTCTGTTTTGGTACTGACTTTCTTTAACAGTTTTGCGTCATCTGCAAAGAAGTTCATGTAATGTTCCACACCCTTGTCCATGTCATTCACATAAATAGCAAACATTATTGGAGCCAATATTGATCCTTGTGGAACTTCACTAATCACCTCTTCCTAAGTAGAACTCTTCTCTTTGAGCACAACCCTCATTTTTCTTCCATGCAAAAAGTCCTCCATCCCTTTTAATAGTAGTTTACTTTGTATCTCTCCTATGGATTCCAGTTTTCTTAATAGGTTTTTGTGTAGGACTTTATCAAAACCTTTTTGTAGATCTAGGAAAGCACAAACAGCCCATCTATCCCTTTCCTATACTGTATTATATCTAGTAGCCTTGAGGAGTAAAAACAGATCAAATTTGTGGTACATGATCTTCCCTGTCTAAAACCAAATTGTCTCAGATGTAGTATATTGTTCTCCTCCAGATGTTTAATCCATCTACTTTTTATATTTTTTTTTCACAAATTTTGGCTATTGTGCATGCAAGGAAAATTAGTCTGTAATTTGTTGAGTCTTCCTTATTTCCTCCTTTATAAATTGGTACTATATCAGCATTTTTTCAGTCTTTTGGTATTTTTCCTTCTTTGAGTGAGCAACTTATTGTTATATATTTTGTCTATTAGTTGTTTTTTACATTCTTTAAATATCCAGTTTGCTATTCCATCCAGGCTGTGCTATTTCAGGACCTCAAAGTTCATTATTTGGTTTATTATTTCTTTCCATGTCACTATTATTTCCCTCATGGGGGGATTTCACTTCTCTTGGTTCATCCCCATGTTGTACATTTTCTCTAGTAAAAACTGACTTGAAGTGCTTGCTCGCTCATGGCTTCAGCCATTTCTGTATCTCCTCTGTATCCCATATTTCCTTGGCCTGTTTGCTTCACTCTTTCCAGTTTGCTTTTTAGTTTAACCATTTACATATCTATAGAATAGTTTTGGCTGATCCTTACATTTTTCTATTATGTCTTTTTCATCATTTTTTTTTCTTCCCTGCATATTTTTACATATTCATTCCTTTGATTAATATATATTTGCCACTTTCTATTTTTTTTGTCCTTTCTCCATCTTTTCCAAACTTTATCTCTTCTATCTTTTGTTTTGCTGCACCTTCTGTTAAACCAGCACTTAATATACACCTTTTCCTGTTTTTGCTTTGTGTGTGTGTATTTACCTAGTTGTATTCTATGGGAAGGGAAGCTATGCTTGTGGTAACCCGTCTTTGTATCTTGCAACATTTAGTTTGTTCTTAAATTCTTGTATGGTCTTTGCACATGCTATTGTTTCATCCAGTTTGTTCCAGACATCCACCACTCTTGTGGAAAACTATTTTTTTTTCAGATCTTCTATAACTGTCCTTTTTGAGTTTCTTTTCATGTTCCCTTGTTTTTCTTCTAACCCACTTTAATAAGTCTTCTCTGTCAAGGACTTCCATGCCTTTTATCATTCTGTAAATGCCCAATAGATCACCTCTTTCTCTTCTTTGTTCCAGGGTTGGTAGTTCCAGTTTAGACAATCTTTGCTTGTATATCAAATCTGAGTGTTGGGGCCATCTTTGTCATTGCTCTTTGGATTCTATTTTTCTTATATTCTTTTTTGTACTGGGTGTCCAAAGTGTGTGTGTGTTTACCTAGTTGTATTTACCTAATTGTAGTATACAGGAAAGGCACAAGGAGCAACGTTCATCTCTTACTCTCCAATATATTATACCTCACCTCAAAATCATGTATGTATGTATGTATACAGGAGAAATCACATCGTCTCATGATTGTATGTGGAAAACCACAAAGGAAAATAATAAACTATGGACTGAGTACTTTCATCTATTCAGCCATCTTCAGGGTAGATTAACAGAAGAAACTAGAGTATATATACAAAGGCAGGGAGGTGAGAAGAAGGAACTAGGGAACTACTGATATAGTTAAAGAGAATAAGGCTGGTAGATAGGAAGAAACAAAAGAGAATATATGTATTATGCAATTTGTAGCAAATTATTTACATATGCAGATTGTATATATGTATGTGTATCACTGGGTCATTTAAGTGCTAATTTTTTTTTTTCTCTTATTTTATACCCTAGTCTTGAAAATGAGCTCAGGAGGGGGAGCCAAGCCAAGCCCAAGAGTTGCCTTTCCTTTAAGCATTCCAGCCCTCCAGAAGATAAGGAAATGCTTCGTGTCAACTCACCTGGTCCTACCGACTTGTCTTTCATGAAAACAACCCCTCAAGAAGTCAATCTTGATGTTTCGTCTTTGGAAAGTGTTCAAGAAGACTTTGGTTCTTTGTCGCCATTAAGTGATAAGATTTTGTCTCCACAAATACCTTGTAATAAACTCTCACGGTCTCCGTTGTCATCACCTGGAGATAAACCCATGTCCTCCTCATTATCATCGATGACATCATCTTTATTACCATCATCAGTATCACTGCCATCGTCATCTTCATCAGTAGCAGCTGCTTCACCGTCATCAATGCCATCAGCATGTCTGTCTTCATCATCATCTTTGCACACCGTAGAATCCACATTACATCTGCATGACAGCACAAAAAGTCCATCATCGTTGAGTGGTGATACATTAACATCACAACTACAAGAGCCAAAACCAACATTAACAAGATCACCACTTCATAAAGACAAAGAAACTACAGAGAAAGGGGAAAAAGAAGAAATGGTCACACAAGAAGAGATAGAAGAGAGTGATGATAAGAAATCAGAAAATGAAGAAAAGGAATTGACAGATGAGGAAGAGGAAAGGAAAAGCAATGATTACAGTGCTTCCAGCAAAATCCAAGATGTGGTAGATCTAACGGATGAGAGCAGAACTGATGATCTTGCCGGAAATGTAAGAGAAACCCCAATGTCAACCAAAGAAGGGACTGAACATAGCAAATATTACTATGATAACTTACTCACAAATGAAGTAATTATAGATGGTTATCAGGAGGAAACGGATCATGACGATGAAGATGTTGTTATTGTGGAGAAAACGTCAAGATCTCAGAAAACCTTGTCCACCAGTTCCGATTCACCACAGGTAGTTGAAATGAGTTTCTCTGCATTTCAACATTCTAACAATAACAAAGATAAGGAAAGAGAGGACAAGCACTCAGGCGTGCATTGTGTCGACCTTAAACAAAAGGAAGATTGTACCAAACGGAACAGTGTTCTACAGAAAATTCCTTCATCCACAAAACTCGAACATGGATCTGAGAATACTTCCTTACAGTCCACAACAACCAGATCACCAACAAAAAAGGAGACCATTTCTTCAGTGCCAAAGTCCCCAATTGCACCAGCATCACCTGTAATAAAGCAAGCTTTATTCAACTCTGACCGCCTCACTTCCAAATTGAAGACAGACTCATCACGTTTAAAGGCCAAATCAAACCTTAAAAGTTCATCGACATCAAACATCTCCACTATAACTAATACGTCACGTCAAAAGGACACGGTTTCGAGCAGTGGGAGAAAGAAGGTTCCCATGAGCACTCCCATTCAACCCACCCTTCACAACATGAATGCTGTTGCCACCTCAAAGAAGAGTAAATCTAGTGGGAAAAACTTCATGCCTAAAACGGGTGGGAGATTACTTAGTCGTTACACAAGCCCAACGCGACCTCCGCCTGGCAGGTCGTCAGCTACGGATAACAGTGAATCGAGCAGGACAAACAGTAGTGCTGTCAGTAACACCAGTTTTAGAAGATCGAGTCCTGGCAGTCCTTACGGGTCAAGCAGAAGTAAACAGCACTTGCATTCACAACCCAGAACGGTCCGAAAGGCGGCAAGTGTATCAGATTTGCACAGGTGAGAAAAACATATTTCACTGTTTTAAAAAGTAGTACATTTAAAGTTTCATTTGATTTCTTTAATATACAGAATGATAACACCTGATGTAGTAAATTTGACTATTGATATTCAGTATCATATAAGTGATTGTTTGGCATGTGTTTGGCCATTTTATCAGAATGTTTGTTACAGTTAACTAGTTTTTTGGTCAACAGGAATTCTCAATTGAAACTTCAAACTGCAACTGTAACTTCACAAAAGCCAATAATACTTTTGACATACTTCAGTGACAGGCCCAATAGTGAGCCCATGATTGTAATATCTAAATTAGTCAAGAATTACTCCAACAACCTCCATCCATGTTTCAAATCCTGCATTAAGATTAAATAATTAGTTCTCTAATCTCCACTTCCTTCCTATGCATTGCAATACAACACGCTACTAGGAGAAGTCTTCAGTACATGTTCATTGGACCAATGGATTAATTATTTTTGTCACCACAAGAGAATCATCCAACTTTTCAGGCAGAGCAGGGGCACACTGCAATTGTTCACTCTCCCCTAAGAGAGTTTTTTCTATTCACCACTTAGATAAACATTCCAGATTTCAAACATGTAGGAGTTCACTTGAGAGAGAGAGAGAGAGAGAGAGAGAGAGAGAGAGAGAGAGAGAGAGAGAGAGAGAGAGAGGGAGATGATACCTTATATTTCTACCGTACTGTAAAAAAGTACCTTCTAGATCCCCAAAACCTGTTTCTCTTATACAGTATCATGAACTTTTGATTCTTTAAATATCATATTATACCAAACTTTTTTTAATAGTTCAGAAAGCCAAATCATCACCTATTCTAAAGTCTGTTTGATATTTGATATTAATCAGAGGGTTTATGTTTTTTTATCAAGTGTTCATGACTACTCAAACATAAAGAAAATATATATTGTCATCTTTTACTTATTTTACACAGGAAGAGCCATACTGAGCTTAGCACTGATCAAGATGTGTCCATTCATGACAATTTACATAAATCGCTTAAAACATAAAAATATATATACATTATAGTTTTCTATCTATTTTGGACATGAACAGCTATGCTGGGCTGAGCAATGGAGTCAGCGATACTGGACTGAACCATTGAAAGCTCTATTATTATGAACTATAGCTCCAGATTTGGAATATTTACAGTTTGTGACATGTTTACAAAGAATATCAACAGTACCAGTTCATGATGATTTCAATGAGTTCTGATAATTATAGGAATACATTATCAGAAAGTTATTATTAGTTAGGGACCAAAAGGTTTCTTGTTGGCATGCTCTTCCTTTGTAATCCTTTGAAAGAGTTAGGGTAACCAATCAAATCAAACTGTTTGGTGGGATGAATAATGCAGTCATGTATCAAAGGATATAACTGGAGAAGGACAATAACATAGGTCTACATTGCACTGATCTCTTTTGTCTTTAGATACGGTTGTTGTGATTTACAGAAGTTGGACACATTTTTACTTTCTGCTCATCATTTAGGGAAAGACCAAAATAACACTGATGACAACAATGGCTTTCAGATCATGTGGCAATGAGGGTGGAGAGGACCGGAGGAGGGATAACGAATCGGTTTTTGAGGCCTGGCTCCAGCAGAAAAACAGACAACAGAAACAGAGGTAGTGTTTGTACTATTATCTACGACCTTGACTGATTTGTACTGACATAGACAGAAATGTGTGAGAAACTGTTTGATTCCATATACTAGTGGTTTATTTGTTCTTGTGGTTTTCATTCTTTTTAGAGCTTAATTTTTGTTCTATAATACATGGCAATTTGAGATAAATCGTAATAGTTGACTAGTTCATCCCTTTTCTGCAGTATAATTTTCTTCTTTTCTTTCTCCTCTCCTGTCTCTAAGTCATCCTTCTTCTTCTTTTTTCTTTAACATCATCATTGTTGTCATCATAGTCCTCCTCCTCATGATTACCATCACCATCATCCTCATAGGGTTATGCTAACTGCTGCCTCACCATACCCCTTGAGGTCAACACCCACCAGGTACTGTACTTGAAATTGAAAGTATATTCATATAGTACCTTCAAAACTTTCCTCCAGTAACTTCATTCTTCATATTACTATCACAAGTCTAACTTATGCTGAAGACCTTGCCAAATGTGACCCCCAAGCAAACTGATATCAGGATCATCCCTCTTAACTCTGGCTGACACCACAGCATGGGAGTGGTTAGCTTCCTGTGATTACATGATTTCTCAGAAATGTATCTTTTAAAGGAACTCTTGGGACAAAGATTAATACAAGTTCATCATAAAAATATATAATAATAAATAAACCAGTGAAAAGATCCCAATCTCCATACAGATATTGACTTTTACCTGACCTAAAGTCCAAACTCACCTATACACAGGATACCTGAAATATGATATAAGGAAATAGCAAATACTGTACTACTCACACTGGTCACAATCCTTTTCTAATTATCAGTGCTTTGGGCATACTATGTAGAGGTGTTACCATTCAATTGGCAGTGTGCACTGTTCAGCCCCATCACAGTTTCCCATGCCCATACCCTGCCAAATTTGCACCTTGACACTGCACATTATACTTCTTTGAATACAAGTAATGTGATGTAGTAGCAGATAAGTTAAATTCAAACTTATAACCCACTTTCAGAGAAAAAATAAGCACAGAAGTGAAGTAATCCTTATATTTCGACCACTACCTGTGGTCCTCTTCAGAGGATAAGTACAGAGGAAGGAGGATGGTTAGAGCACAAAGAATATATACAGATGTGAGATGATACAAAAAAAAAAAAAAAGAGGCAAGAAGAGACTCAAGTGACATACGCCTGGTGGTGTGGGGAGATTGATTGACCGCTAGTAAGGTCAGGTCCTACTGCCAATAAGGTTATACAATCTAGAGGTCATTGTCCTTTTGAGGTGTTTAAGTTAATGTTTAATTAAGGATGATTCTATTATTTTCTTCTAAAATTGCAGTGCAGTTTGTAAATAATGGCTGCATTGTCCCACTCCCACTGCATTGTCCCACTCCACCTACTTTCGTTCCTTACCCATTGCCTTTTCTTTGAGTAGTAGACCCAATAACATTCTCTTGGCTAACACCTCAGAACAGGTGCCTTTAGTAGTACTCCAGTGATACTACACTGAAATACCTCTTCCAAGCCGAAAGCTCCCTTTAGCTTTAGAGACCATGGCAACCCCATGACATACACACCTTCTGATGCGATACGTCGACATTCCCATAATGAATTTGCCTCCATATACGCCCACACCCTGATCCTAAAATATTTCTCGGTAATATTGTCTATACGAAGAGAAGCGCTGATAAAGTGTCGGCGATAAGAATAGTCACCATAATAATGTTCAATACTTTTTTTCCATCTTCCTCCTACTTATATCTTTTAACTTTAATTTTCTTTATTAATTTTTCATATATTTATTCATTTTATGTATATACTTTTTTTAAGTTATTCTCCTATAGATCCTTCCCTAATTCATCTTTCCAGTTTCTATGTAGTTAGTCCATCGTCCGGTTCCTCTCCTCCCCAAGGGCATAATTTGAATTCCACTTCTTTAGCTCACGCCCTCGGTACATCAACCGACTTTTTTTTTCATAATAATACAAATCTCATCGCCTCTAATCGCTTCTGTTCAACCTCATCTTTTAGATCCCGGCGTAAACCTTCGACAGAAGAAGGCTCTTCGGCAACTGAGCGCCGGCGATTGGCTGACGAAGCCTTTCAAGCTTGGGTCGTCAAGAAGCGACAGCAACTCCGCCTCGAGAAACGTCTGAACAGCGAACGACGTCGTCTGGAGGAACAGGGACGCTACTCCCGCACGCAAGCAGAGTGTGACACGGCGTATAAAGAGTAAGTAGTCCTGCTATGGTGTCCAGACAACATGTATAAGGTTTAGTATATAAGGAGATAGTTGGTCTAAGCGTTTTGTACTGCGGCGTGAAGCAATTTTTTTTATACAGAGTAAGTTATTTTACAAAGGATTACAAAGGCAAAGCATGCCGACAGGAGACCTATTGATCCATATCTAGGTCGGATGCCAAAAAAAAAAAAAAAAAAAAAAATCATAATAATAAATTAAAACTATAACAATGTAAATAACAATTAAAATACATAAATAAATGCATTGGTATAGTTGAATAACAAACAAACAGGTAAATAGTAAATGATAACAAATTGACATATAACTAATAATAAATGAAAATCAGACAGACAAATTATAACAAAACAAAAACAAATAATATAACATAAATTATAATAATTACAGCATCTTACTTAGGTATTTATCTAAATGATTCTTAAAGCTTCGAACTGAACTACATTGCACTACCTGTGCAGGAAGTTTATTCCATTCATTAACTACACGGTTAGCAAAGTTGTTCCTACCTACTTCCAAATTGAATCTATTTCCGGACAGTTTGAGACCATTGTTTCTTGTCTGATTCTCATTCAATGTGAAAATTTGGTCACTTTTGATGTTGTCAATTCCCTTTAAAATCTTAAAGACCTGTATCAAGTCACCTCTGAGTCTACGCTTTTTTAGGGAAAACAGATTCATGTGCTTAAGTCGATTTTCGTATGATTTATTTTTTATATTTGGAATCAGTTTTGTGGCTCGCCGTTGTACTTTTTCCAGTCTGTCAATGTCTTTAATGAGATTCGGTGACCATACGGAAACAGCATATTCCAAATGTGGACGAACTAACGATTTATATAGCTTGTTAATGAGTGATGGACTTTTGAAATCAAAAGATCGCGCAATCAATCCCAGAATCTTATTTGCTTTCTCAGAGGCTGAAATACACTGCTTGGATGATTTGAGGTCGTTACTGATAATTACGCCGAGATCTTTTTCACTATCCACTTTTGTTAACGAATTTCCAAATAACTTGTAATCGTACTTGCTGTTATTTTTACCTATGTGCATTACCTTGCATTTACTTGTGTTAAATTTCATTAGCCACTTTTCAGACCATTGCTGTAATTGATCTAAATCTTCTTGAATATCTAATTGGTTTGAGTGATCATTTGCCACTCCGCACAGTTTTGTATCATCAGCAAATTTGGAAACAGTAGATTTTAGTCCATGGTCTATATCATTTATATATACTATGAATAGAAGTGGCCCAAGAACGGAACCCTGAGGAACTCCACTTGCAACACTTTTCCATCCAGAAGTTTTTCCATTTAAAACAACTCTCTGTTTTCGACCTTTCAACCAATTACTAGTCCAACCTAATAGGCTACCACTTATTCCATGCAAAGCTAATTTAGTAAGAAGTCTTTCGTGTGGGACGGTATCAAAAGCTTTTGCAAAGTCTAGATATATTAAATCTATATTGTTTCTTTTGTCAAAATTCGAGACAACTGTGTTGTAGAATTCGAGTAAGTTAGTCACGCAAGAACGTTTCCGTCTGAAACCATGTTGGCTATCATTTATCAAACGGTTACTTTCTAAATGATATTCGATAGCATCTCTGATGATAGTTTCCATTATTTTTCCTACGATCGAAGTCAAACTAATAGGCCTATAGTTATTTGGTTTCTTTTTGTCACCTTTTTTGAATATGGGAGTAACGTTAGCTAGCTTCCATTCTCTTGGGACATCTCCGGATATGATGGATTTCTTGAAAATAATTTCTAATGGAACAACAATCTCATTTTTCATTTCCTTTAAGACTCTTGGATGCCAACCGTCAGGCCCTGGTGTTTTATTAACTTTGAGTTTGTCTATACACCTTTTAATTGTTTCTTTTGTTATATTTACCGTAGTGAGTAAGTTTACCCCAGACTTTTCACAGGTTTCAGTTTGGAATTCACTTTGAGGTGTTTCGTTTACGAATACCGTGCTAAAATAATTGTTTAAGAGATTACACATTCCTTCATTTGAATATTCAAGTTGACCGTCAGCAGATAATAGTGGCCCAATGTGATTCCTAACAACCTTTTTATCTCTAATGTAACTATAGAATTCTTTGGGATTCTCTTTGGATTTCTCAGCGATGTTCATTTCGTATTGTCGTTTTCTTTTTCTTATTGTCTTTTTTAAATCTCTCTGTATTGATACATAACTTTCATAGTCATTAGATGCACCCGAGCACTTATATTTCTTATAAGCCTGTCTCTTTTTAGCAATACTTTTTTCAGTTTCTTTGTCGAGCCACTTTGGGCGAGCCTGATTTGGGGGACGTCTGTCCTTAAAAGGAATGTAAGTTTGAATCATCTTAGTGAGCGTATTTTGAAATATTTCCCACATCTGATCTACAGGCCTTTCGTTTAATTTTGCCTCCCAATCTGTAAGCTGAAGCTCCTGACGTAGTTCTATGAACTGAGCTTTACTGAAATCGGGTATTTTAGAAGCACAAGTATCTATTCTAAAATTGTTTAGGAGTTTGAATCTGACTATGTTGTGATCGCTATTTGTAACAGATTCACCGACTTCTACATCAGTTACCATGCTTTCGCGGCTAGTGATCAATAAATCGAGTAAGTTTCCATATCTTGTGGGCTCTTTTACATGCTGAATTAAGTAATTGTCACCAAGAAAATCAATCAAGCGACTACCTATATGGCCATGTTCAAGGGTCATCCAATCAATGTCAGTAAAATTGAAATCACCCATTATCAATAAATCCCGGTTGCAGAAACTAGACAGTTCTTGAAATAACAGTTTGTCGTCTGCTAATGATAATGTCTTTGGCCTATATATTACACCTATATTCATTTTTTGTCCATTTGTTTGGGTTAACTCAACCCACAAACTGTCATATGCATCCTGTTTCACTTTCTCTAAAACACAAGCATGAACATTGTTTTTAACGTACAATAGAACACCCCCACCTTTCTTGTGGTTTCTATCCTGATGAAAGTGTTTAAATCCCGCAATATTAAATTCAGCTTCGAACTCTGTACCATTTAACCATGTCTCAGTTATTCCTATCATATCGAGATTTTCGCTTTTGACATACGCCTGTATTTCTTGAAATTTGTTCCTAATACTACGAGCATTAAAGTACATAGTTTTAAGAAACTCCTGATTATTTCTTTTTGACACATTTTGAGTTTCAATATCATGTCTTATATTATCATTTTGTTTTTTATTTATGCCTTGCTCTATATTATTATTATTTGGTCCTTCATTGACATTCAATGCCTCATTAACATTTCTCCTATCAAAATTAACATTTCCCCCATCACGGACATCTGGTCGATTACGGTCATCCGATCTATTTTGTACATTTTGTCCCCCTACGTCACCGTGATTCACGCCGGCCTCCCGTCGTTCAGTGACATTATGTCCGGCATCCCTTTCTAAAATTATATTTTGTCCTCCAGTGACATTATATCCTACCGTGATATTTTTTCCTCCACTATAATTACATCCCATCGTGATCTTTTGTCTTCCACTGTCATTACATCCTATCTTGATATTTTGGCCTTCATTGACATTCTGTCCGGTATCTCTTCCTAAAATTATATTTTGTTCTTCACTGACATTATATCCTACCGTGATATTTTCTCCTCCATTATCATTACATCCTATCGTGATATTTTGTCCACCACTATCATTATTTCCCATCGTGATCTTTTGTCCTCCACTGTCATTACATCCCATTGTGACATTTTGTCCTAAGACATTGCATCCTAATGTGTCATTTCGTCCTCTAGCGATATTACATCCTATCATGATATTTTGGCCTTCATTGACATTCTGTCCGGTATCCCTTCCTAAAATTACATTTTGGCCTCCAATGACATTATATCCTACCGTGATATTTTCTCCTCCATTATCATTACATCCTATCGTGATATTTTGTTCTCCTTTATCATTACTTCCCATCGTGATCTTTTGTCCTCCACTGTCATTATATCCCATTGCGACATTTTGTCCTATGACATTATATCCTAATGTGACATTTCGTCCTCTAGCGACATTATATCCTAAAATTATATTTTGTCCTATACTGGTACATTGTTCTACATTAATGCTATACTCTACACTGTTTTCCCAAGTACATTCTATTTCCCCTTCCCTTTGGCCTTCTACCCTAAAAAAGGAGCTGGTTCATTACAAACTCCCACAATGAGGTTTGTAAGAACATCTTTGCCTCTGCGGGTAAGGTGGATCCCATCAGAAGCGTAAAGGTCATGGCGCCTAGAAAAGAGATACCAAGGATCAAGAAAGTGGTATCCCAATTGTGTGCACAACTGCGATATCCTATCATTGATCCCTATGGCTCTACTGTTCCAACACGAACCTGCGTAGATCCTCGGGAGGATCCCACAGACTACGTGACGGCTCCCACGTTCCTTCATCTCCTGAAGGAGGACCTTGTAATTCCGAACAAGCTCCTCTGATCTCACCCTACCTACATCGTTACTACCCGTATGTACAATCGTAACCGTGTTCTTCCGTCCTTGCTCCCTGATGGACCGGGTACAATCAACGATCCCACGGCCCGGTTGACATACAAGCTTGCAACGTCGCTTAGTCTTTCGCTGCAGGATGTCGTCATAGCCTCGAACCATGGAGTCCCCCACCACCAAGAACTCCTGGTTTTCAGCCACTTCATCCTCCAGTAGAGCAAAACGATTGACTAGAGCCAGCGGTTGCTCCACAGGGCACACGTCTACCGAACGCGGGCTCGACAAACGGGACCCCACGGAGCGCCACTCGCTCATGGCAGTGACAGTAGGTGAAGAAGTGGAACGCTCTTTGGGTTGTGGGGAGGGTTCACTCTTCTCACGGAGAGCACTCCTGAGAAGCCGAATTTCCTCCTCACACATCCTGAGACGGACCTCTAGGTTCACGCAACCTTCACAAGCCATTTCGCTCCCCCTTTAGCAATAAAAACGGCAAAGAGAAAATACAAATCAACAACAACAACAAATCAAAGCGGTCTCTAATAAACTAAATACGCGAAGCTTACTCTGCTTACCTTATACTATTTCTCCTACCTTTGGAATACGGTAACAGAAAACTGTTTTGAAATTAAATAGAACCCTGCACTTTATCTTATATCTGTAACTGTATAGCGCTATACGTATACAATTACAAAAACACAACACAATCACTTAACACTATTCGGAGATATAAAATTCACAGGTATTCACTAGCTGGTGTCTGTGCAGAAAAACGAGGTCTCTAGCTCTCACACGAGCGAAAAGCCTACGACAGATTTGCGAAGTCCATTAGGTTAATCTAGCTGTCGACCTGCTTTACGAGTCGCTGCATTCATCCAAAACATAGGAGAGCCGCTAAGAAATTGAACGTGTGTGTCTTATGTGTTGGTGTTATATGCTAGTGTTAATTGTTAGGTGTTAGATTGTTGGAGAGCATATGTGCATGTGATGGGTGTGTCTTGTTGGGAGTGATTGGTAGGAGGTGGGTAAAGATGCTTGCAGTGTGGTGTAATCACCACGATGTAAACACCACGCAAAGGAACACCTTGCCGACGGACGTAAAACTCGGATGCGGAAAAAATAGATAATTTAATAAGACAGCGAGATATTGATAAATAAACAGACAAGTGATAACAGATAATAATTCACAAACGAAATAGAATAAATAGCTGGCATTACAGCATATTGCTTAGGGGTTTGTATAAAGGCCGAAGTTATTACCACCGTGACGGTACGAACAGCGAGCAGCGCGTTAATGGCCTCACCGACTCACCGTCAAGGTACGAACAGTTCGAGGAATCATGATCGATGATACCGCAACTATGCGAATAGTAAAACTTGCGGGGCTATTCGTACCGCGACGTTCTACCGTCACGGTGACCATTAGTAAATTTGCGGAGCTTTTTGTACCGCGACGGTACCTATCCTAGCTAAATATTATAATACGTTCATGATACAAGCAACGTACAAAATGCCAATCAGAAGATCATGCCATGCGTCATACATGCAGCATGTCTGGCATGCACAGTGATGCACTCCTCTCGACCGACCACGAGACACGAGTGTATGTCTCATATGGTAATCAAATTGCAAACAGTTATATAAAATCAGAAAAAAAACGTGCCCACTGGCCTATTAACATGTCAAATATCAACTAACCAAACGCTAAGCGCAGATAATAATAAAAAAATAGAAGAAAAGCAATTAATCACGCCGTCCCATACCTGAAAGAGCACAGCGGACTCCACGCTCGACAATGCCGAGACAAATTATGGCGAGGTGGGTGACCAGTTCATGCGTAACAGGACAATGCAGGAAAGAAGCTCTCCCATTGGCTACTTACAACGGTGCGGATACATACATACATACATATACCAAGGCTTTTTCCCCCTTCCAAGGGAGGTAGCCAAAAAGGGAAAGGCATAAAAACACTCCCACCCATTTCATCCCTAAATACACTCCACCCCCCTCCCACCCTTCCTCTCATCAGAGCACCTCCTGGATGACGGGTCATCCCTGCACCCTGCCCACCGCCCTGGGTCAGAAGCAGTGTCGCAAGACACAGCACATCCACAGCAAGGCCGCTTCATCCAATCGGCGACCCCCCCTCTCCGTCCCCCTTTGCATATAAGGTGAGGACGGGGAGAAATCCCTTCGGGCTGCGTCAAAATGTACTCACACATACTACCCCACCCCATTCCTCCTCATGCAGTCACAACATCATCCATATACAACCATTCTCCACTCACCTCTGTCCTCCGTCCTCTCCCTTCCTTCCTCAACAGACATTCCCCTCTTCAGATAGAATGGAAAATAAGAAACTGCGCACCGCGACGACACGCAAAGCCAGTGCGTTATCTACGTTCATAGATTCATATGCTTTAGACGATTTTCCTATGTTTTATTTCTGATGTTTGGAATCAGTTTTATGACTCGTCGTTGTACTTTTTCCAATCTATCAATGGGAATTTCCGGGAGACGAGTAACTGCCACGGGGACGCTTTCGGCGATGAAGGTCGGGTTGGGAGGAAACATCTTCATTCTCAATGCAGGAGATGCGCTTTGGGTAGGAGGGTTTTTTCAAAGATGAAATGAGTGGGGAGGTCTTGATCCCACATTGCACGCACTACATACACACTCCTACGCTTGTCACTGTCTCAAGGTGAACTTTAACTTGTGACCGAAGCCGATATATACAATTCCCGACGGGAGTCTCATCATACAGAATTAGATCAGTCACGCAGAAGTCAAGCAGGGAAGGGAGGTGTGCATGTTAGGTCGTGCACAGACTTCCGGCGATCACTTTCTTAGATATGTAGCACAACACTGGGTGCATTTATTAATTCCATCAACTCTTGCAACCTAGAAACTGTCGTTAGGTGATAAATGTAACCCACTAAATTTATCTATGTATGGAAGTTGCCAATTGTATGCCATGGCCATTTTTAGACATGGTCGTTCAATGTGTGCGGTGACAATACATTAGGTAAAAATATTACTGAAACCTTGACCAACAAAATTATACCTTAAAATTTGATTCGTGTTTCTAGGATTTATGGGTTTCGAAGTAGGCTATGTTTGAAATAATATAAAATGGTGGCCACTTTTTTTTTTCCAAGATGTCCGTGTCATGGAAGATGCAAATTTTTGCTCTTTGAGAATTCCTCAACTCCAAAAATCCATACATTGGAAATCTAACCATGCATTTTACATATTTTCTGAAATATAGGCATTATAGTCGTACACCGCATGGGGGCCATTTTGGAAAATTGTCTTTTAAAAACTACTCATCACTACATGGATTTCTTAGGACTTATACGGACAGAAACCCCTGTGGTCAAAAACCCACTCACAAAAGCCTCTGCACAAATTTGCAATGTACACAAAAGCCATTTTAAATAATAATAATAATGATAACCACAGAGAGAAATTCCCATGGAAGGGCTTTCGTCTCGAAACCCAGAGTATCGAACGTCATAACAACAAATTTGAATGAACGAATTTCGTGCTTTTTATACACACATAAATAACACCTCAAAACTAGCAAAAGGGTTGATCGAAATGATAAGTTTGATATCAAGACCTTTGCTGCGGAGGGGGATCTCCCTCACCGAATCAAATCACCTAGTGGCAGCTTGGGAGAATGATCTAAGTTATAAGAACCAAAGTTGTACTTGCATGAGCACAACAAAGGCCATTATATGAAAAAAAAAAGAAGAGAGAAGAACCCCCTACTCTTTATACTGTCGTCTATGACAGGTCTAAAATCCTAATTTTGCCCCAGCATGCAGCACCTTTATGTCTTTTTCTCTCCTGCAGGTGGTGTCGACGGAAACGCGAAGAGGTACGAAGTCGTGCCTCCTCCGGCCGCAGTTTACCGAGGTCTCAGTCGCTAGAGCGTCCCTGGGTCCAGGAAAAGACACGCCAGCTCTATTCGGCCTACCTTACTGGACCTTGAGTTTTTTGCGCCTCTGCCATCAACTCCCAGACAATGCAGTTTTCTTCGATAAATCCCCATGAAGACGTTCCTTGAAGCTTGGGGATAAAATAGTTTTGCACTAAAAGAGCAGGCACTACTGTTGACAAAGAAATTTATCTTTATCTATCATACTATACATACATACACACACACATAAATACATACATACATATATATATATATATTATATACACACACATACAGTATATACACAATAAACACGTGATCTACAATATATGAAAAAAAATTGGGAAAATGAAAAGATTGGTGACCAAATATTGGGTCACCAATCTTTTCATTTTTCCAATGGGTTTTTGCATATATGCATGTGTGTGTATGTGTGTATTAGTTATATTATATGAAGTATATTAGGAAATGAGTTTAGAGAGCAAAATTTATGATGATATTTCAATACGACTGAGCTGCTTTATTTCACATCATATATCGTGGAAACAATGTTGAGGAAATCACTCATACACATGAAACAAGGTCATTTATATTAATAACTGTACATTTTCACAAGCATCATCATACAGAGTATCATGACGTCACATCTAATAAATAAGCACAAAATCATCACGTGGTTTGTTTAACCAAGAAAATGTTCACTTTGGTAGTTTCTGAGATTAAATTTCATGTACGTGTCAATCCTCTGTCGATTTTTTCGTGCAACATTAATATATGTCTAAATCATCTATCGCTGAGTGAAAAAAATTGCAGTGAAATAAATTATAAAAATATTTGTTTAAACTTTAAAATAAATCCCTATTCATAACTGAACGTAAATCACTGAACTGCAATACCATTAGAAGTAAAGAATGTCGGACAACAACAAACTATTTAGGCCACTTATTTTGCAAACTATAAGAAATACCCTGAAGGTCAGGCCTGTGTGGAGGGAGGGTGTGGGGGGGGGGTGCCCAAGCACCTGTGCTTCGAAAGTGCCCTTCACAAAAATGTATAAAAATGAATGAAAAATTATTTCTCACAGGCTTTTTCCATTTTCTTACCATTCAGAAATTATAATGTGGAAAATTGTGTTGCATCCTACCAGATAGTTGCCAAATACGAATAATACAAAAGAGTGAAGTGCCCAATTTCCAGCCCAAAGCACCTGCCCCTTGCAATGTCTGTGCACGTTACTGCTGAAGGTGTCAATGAATAGAAACAAAATGCCTTAAAAATAATTTCTCTCTTTAATGTAGTACATGCGAATGTGACACGTCATAATCCTGAAAAAGAACAAAGTTAAACGAAATAGAATACAGTTGAACATATATAAACACACACATACACATATGCGTGCACATGCACACACGAATTTAGGAGCAAACTAGACACTGTGAGATACGAAGACAGGACACCACGAGCATAGCTCCCCTTCCCATAAGATACTTGGTAAATACACATATAAACACACCACTTCAGATCAGTATTCACAATAGAAAACTCGCCTAACAGTGTAGATAGAGAGAGAGAATTATCCCCAGCAATGAAAGAAATAAACGTAACACAAAAAGAAATCAGTGACCAAATTAAAACCCTTGATGTCAGAAAATCACATGGCCCAGATGGTATTGCAAACTGGATACTGAAAGAATGTATGGAGGAATTAACTGACAAAATATATGATATAATTAAATTCTCACTTAAAGAAGGAAAAGTGCCATTGGACTGGAAGAAGGCAAACATTGTATCAATTTATAAGGGAGGTGATAATTAATGGGAAGATCCATCTAAATACAGACCGGTCTCACTAACAAGCACAATAGCAAAAATTTGTGAAAGAGTTGTCAAAAACAGATGGGTTAAATACCTGGAAGAAAAATCTATACTGAACCCAAATCAATTTGGATTCAGACAAGGGAGATCATGTACAACAAATTTTATCTGCTTTTACTCAAGATTAATACACATAATACAAGAAAGAGATGGACGGGCGGACTGTGTTTTCTGGACCTGCAAAAGGCATTCGATAAGGTACCACATAGGAAACTAATAAAGAAGATAAAGTCAAAAGGTGGCATCAGAGGAAAACTATTGGAATGGATGAAAGACTTCTTGATTGGGAGGAAAATGAGAGAGTATGCAGCATCACTTTGGACATCCAGTACCAAAAAGAATATTAAGAAACTAGAAAGATTACAAAGAGCGACAACCAAACTAGCACCGACTCTCGCTGAACTAACATATGAGCAAAGACTGTCCAAATTGAATCTACCAACTCTGGAACAAAGAAGAGAAAGAGGATATTTGCAGACTACAGAATAATGAAAGGAATGGAAGTTTTAGACAGGAACGGCTTGTTAGTGTGGGACAACGGTAAAACAAGAGCACACGGGAAAAAACTGAAAAAGATACATACATACATACATACATATACCAAGGCTTTTTCCCCCTTACAAGGGGGGTAGCCAAAAAGAAAAGAAAAAAGATAGTTATAGAAAAAACTTGAAAAGGAACAGTTTCCCACACAGAGCGATAAATACATGGAACAAATTAGACAACAAAACAGTATGTGCAAACACTATACAAGATTTTAAGATAAAACTTGATGCAGAGAGATACAAAGACGGGTCACCATGAGCATAGCTCCCCTCCCGTATATTACAACTAGGTAAATACACTTACATGTGCACACACGACTTATGGCGCAGTGGTTAGAGTTCCCGGCCATCACTATGGCGGTCCGGGTTCGAATCCCGCCCAGGGCTTAAATACCTTCAGTAACATAGGTCGATGATGGGCAACATTCCGTCACACAAGGCAGGGTCAGAAGGAAGAGTGGGGAAGCGGAATCAGGAGGGTGAAGATTCTTAACTAAACTACTCACAGCTAGACGTGAGATTATGCCCAGAGACCATTGTCCTTTGGAAATGTTAAGGTTCAGGCATTCTTCAATTAAGGTGGATTCAATCATTTTCCTCCTGAAACCGCAATTAGACTTAACACTAATTTGTAGATATCAGCAGTAATTACCGATGTGAAGAGCATGTGAGATTTAGTTCTGTGGTGACTTCAGTCTCCGTTTACTGTAATAATGAGGGACTGGAAGAACACCAACACTTTGATGGCACTTCGCCAGACCACATTATTCAACTGACTGACGGAGTGACTGCACCCGAGGTGGGTTGGTCTTAGCAATCATAATGAGTAGAATTTATGCTAGTTCACACCTGGAGATGTTGTTCTACCGATGGATGTTTCCCGGAGTGAAAGGTTAGGAAACTCAATATGGTGGAATAATAAAACAATAGTCAAAATTCCTATATATTTTGAAAAGATTTGGTACAGATGTGCTCAGACAAATATGAAGAATACAAAATAGTTTTATATCAAAGCCCAGCACCCAAAATGTATCTATATTAGTGTGCGCTTCTAGGGCGGTGTTGAATGGTCAGGCAAAAGACGAACCAGCTCGAGTTTCTAAAGGGGGTTTCACAAAAGCAGCAAAAAACGGGTATCTCAGGAGCAAGTGGCTAATAGGGTCTTAGAAAATAGGTACAAATGTCTTAAGATATAGCTACAAGGAATCTTGGAGCTCCTAGGTGGGTGAATAGGGAAAACACTTTTAGTGAATTTTGGCAATGTGTCAAATATAGGCTGTTGTGGCTAACTTGGTGGAGATTTATATTTGAAAGAAAATTAGATAAAGGCACAGAGATGAGACAAAGTGGACACATTGGCCCGATATAGCTAGATAATAGCCAGATTTACATTTAACAAGATTCCAGAGATTTACAAACTATCCAGGAGCATAAAAAGAAAACCTGCTAAATTGGACCAAACATTTTGTGGGTAAAAATACACAGGCAGAATTTAGCAAAATGACCCCTTCTACAAAAACGGACGGTCGCCATGGGAAAATATGAAAACTTGCAAGGAGGTGAGTAGTTGCAAAGTTTCTTTTTCTATCTCTAAAATACCGGATACCATGGAATAGACAGATCTAGAAGAAAGGAAAACGGCAAATTTAACATTGGAAAAATACTTTTCCTTCCTTACACTCGACTTGATAGCCGTCCACCTTCTGGTATTGAGCGTTTAATATTCTTATAACTAATTTGCAATGTTAAATCGCCCAAATAAGCAGGGCATCTTCATAAACAATGCAATGCTTTGTCTGATGGGAAATGAACATTGACTATTCCTGCAAGTATTGACATGTACCACAATGAAAAAAATCTGTCATCACCCATTGAAATATTTACAAAAGAAATCACCATTGCAAGAATATATTTCAAGATTGCTGTAGTTGTCAGTAAGATATTTATGCATAAACTCTTTCTCACACACACACAATTTAGATACTGCAAGATACAGAGACAGGACACCATGAGCATAGCTCCCCTTCCCGTAAGATACAACTAGGTACCAACACACACACACATGCACACAAGACACAAACACACACTAGATCAAATAGACCATCTTTAAACTATCCATTGGGAAGTGAATCCATTGCAAAGGCAAAGGAGGAGAAATAATTAGGAGTGTTGATAAAAGACAAATTGTCAGCAGATGATGTATCAGTATGACTGTGGGAGAGGTATATGGATTGTGGCTGCTGCTAAACTTGAATGGCTTTTCAGTCTATGGATAATTGTATGAAAAAATAGAAACACTAATCCACCCAAAACTAGAATATACATATGTGGTATGGTCCACACATAGAGCGAGAGATTTGTGGTGATAAAAATGACAGCAAATAAACTGGCTCCCAGTCTGGCAGATAAACCATATGAGGAAGGACAAGCATTAGATATGCCAACTTTGAAAGACCGAAAAGAAAGAGGTGACTTGAGTTCAGTTTTTTAGATCACTAAAGGGGACAGAATACATTGATACAAGATATTTATTGATTAGGAATGGGAGGGCTTTAATATGTCATCAGAATAAATCAATTAAGAATAAATGTTTATAAGATGTGAAAAAATACCGTTTTCCATACAGATGCATGAACACTATGGTAGGTGGAGAATAAGATGTAACTCAAGTTGGAAAAGTACATGAAACTAAATGTGAATTTGCAGCCAGGTATGATAATCAATCCAACAGTGAGACATGACCTCATGAACATTGCTCATTCACTGTATAATACAATTAGGTAAATACATACACATGCACACGCTCACACACATATATATACATGTATATATATATACATATATATATATATATATACATAACCCTTCGAGTTGTAAACAATCTATTTGGAAAATTGAGAAAATCACTTAGAAGATAGTGGATACAGAATTAGCTCGGGTTTTCAAACATGTCTACATGAGAACTTACTGCCCATTTATACCAATATATATATATGTATATATATATATATATATATATATATATATATATATACACACACATATAGAAAAGGCTTTTTCCCCCTTATATGGGAGGTAGCCAAAAAACAATGGCATAAAAATCACTCCCACCCATTCCATCCCCACGTACTTCACTCTCATTTACTCCCCTCCATCCCTCTTATTTTGGCTCCTCCTGGATGATGGGTCACCCCTGCGTCTTTCCCACTGCCCTGGGTCAGGTGTGTCGCAAGACACAACACATCCACAGCAAGGCTGCTTCATTAACTTGGCGACCCCCCTCTCCATACCCTCATGCAGAAATGGAGATGGGCCTGTGATAAATTATTTTTCATACATACTCCCTCACCCCCCATTCCCCACCCACTCCCTTTTATGCATCACAGTATTATCCATAAACAACCATTCTCCATTCACCCCTATCTTTTGTCCTCTCCCATCCTTCCTCAACAGACATTCCCCTCTTTTTCAATACCCCTTTTACCCTATCCATCCATCTCATCCTTGGTTGCCCCCTCATGTTCACTCCTTCCACACCTCATTTACTAATCTTTCTTCACTCATTCTTTCCATGTGTCTAAACCATCCCAATACTCTTTCATCAACCCTATCTCCCAACTCACTTTCCACTCCTGTTTTCCTCCTCATTTTTCACTCTATCCAGCATAGTAACACCTATCATACTTCTCAGGCCCCTCATCTCACATTCAAATTCCTCCTATCTTATGTTCCATGTTTCTGCACCCATATAGTGCTGTTGGCACAATCATTCCTTCATACAATCTCCTCTTAGCATCCATTCCCAAATGTCTATTTCTCATTACACTTTTTAATCCCCCAAGGCATTTACTTGCTTCTCTGAATCTACATTCTACCTCCACCTCTATTCCTCCCTTTCCTGCCACATTCACACCCAAGTATCTAAAACTATCCACTTCCTCCAGTCTCTCACCCTTAATACTCACCTCCAGTCTGCTTTCATTTTCTTCCCTTGTACATCTCATCACCTTACTTTTACCCACATTTATCTTCAACTTCCTTCTTTTGCATACCTTCTCAAACTCTGTCACTAACTTCCTCAATCCCTCCTTTGATTTTGCTACAAGCACAGTGTATGTATATATGTACACACACACATATATATATATACATATATATATACTGTTCATACATACATACATATATGTATATATATATATATATATATATATATATATATATATATGTATATATATATATATATATATATATGTATATATATATATATATATGTATATATATATATATGTATATATATATATATACAGTGTGTACAAAAAACATACATGAATTAAAGAACAATTTAGATACTGTGAGATACAGAGACAGGACACCATGAGCATAGCTCCCCTTCCCGTAAGATACAAACTAGGTAAATACACACACACTCACACATGCATGCACTAGCGTGAAGCCAATGTGCTTTTTCATAAAACATTTGGAAATTGAAAATCTCTAAGATACAGCAGCCATATTATAAATGCAGTTCAAGAAGCAAACTAACCCATAAGAACATCATATAATCTGCCACTTGAGAAAATTCTTTGCTCACATAAACTTTAATTTGTGTAAATTCTGGTTAGCTATTCCTACTACAAGTAGTTGTAAATTCATACCTATATACACAAATGACATTGAAACACTACAGTAAGGCTCATTTGTAAAATAGACAATTTATAGAAAATTCTAGTGATACTGGCCCCAATGAAATTGATTAGGTCTCCAAACATCAGATCCCATAGAGCAAAATGGAAGTGAGTTTGTATTCTTTCATGCCAAAGATATTGCCCCTCCTTAAGAAGAGTCGCTTTCCTCATCCACAGTAGTCCCGCAGAGAACAAAAAAGACATCAGAATATGATGCAAACTGACATTCATTACCATTAATATCTTATGTACTCTCACATTCCTGTTGTATCTTACTTTGTGAGAGAGCATAGGTCAGTATATTTGGACAGAGAAAATGGAAGAAGGACTCCTGGAAAGGCTTGCATGTTCAAATGTCTTCATTTTGACTGCAAAAATAGTTATTGGATTGGGCAATTAACTTTTGACAACTGTTGCAACTGGTGTAGGAAGGATACTCAGTTTCTTTTCGCTGGCAGTACTAGAAGAAATTCCTGTTACAGTAAAACAAGTAATAAGCAGAAAAACAAGATAAAAACACAATAGAAAATAATTAAAACAAATAGAATAATAATAGAAAATAAACTATTTAATTTATACATAAACAAGTAAACAAATAAATGGATATATAAAACAAATAAAGAAAATGCAAAGTAGATAAACAAATAAAAAATAAAATAAGTTTAAGTTGAAACACAGATAGGTAAATAGATAACTAAATAGATGAATAGGTAAATGAATAAATAAATAGATAAATAAGTTAATTAATTACTGAGTGAGCAAACAATCACACAATGAATAAATAAATCGATGACAAATAAAGATAAAGAAATTAGTAGTCAAATAAATTAATTAATGAATAAAAGGTAAATAAGTAAACAAACAAGAAAACAACCAAGTAGTAGATTAATGTATAGTCATATAAATACATACATATACCAAGGCTTTTTCCCCCTTACAAGGGAGGTAGCCAAAAAGGGAAAGGCATAAAATCATTTCCACCCATTCCATCCCTGAATACACTCCACACCCCTCCACCCTCCCTCTTATCTGAGCACCTCCTGGATGACGGGCCATCCCTGCACCCTGTCCACTGCCCTGGGTCAGAAGCAGTGTCGCATATAAATGAATGAACAAATAGATGAATAAGTGAATAGGCACAAAAATAGAAAATTAAATAAATTAATCAGTACATAAGTTGACAGTAAGTGAATTGGTAAACAAATGAATAAAAAAGTAAATAGTCAATTGGAGCAAGAAGTAAATAAATGGATATTAAATGAAAAAAAAAGTAAAACAGATAAATAAACAACAAATAAAATAGACAATTAAATTGAAAAACAGATAGATGTGTAAACAAATAAGTAAATAAACAAAGACTTTCCTACCACCTTTCTTCTGGAGCACCACAGAACCACCTGAGACAATAGCACAATGTTACCCTTATGAGAGAAATCCTTGAAGATAGCACTGAGACCCTGGATATGTGTAATAACACAAGATGCCTCCCATATTAGAGGTATTATACATCAAAGAATTATCTCCTAAGCTCAATATCCAAGCCAACCATTTGTGGGTCTACCTAGTATGTGATGCATGGCTGGAGACCAATCAGAAGACACAGCAAGAGACTGGCCTAGCCAAGCTAGGTGTTGGCCAGGTAAGCGCCAGTCCCAGCCAATCAGGAGTGAAGGCGAATGGCAGGGTCCCCACTGAATCAGTATATAAACTGACTTGACTCTGCACAGATCCATTCTTTCTCTTACCACCACAGAGTAAAGGAACACACCAACGGCCAAGAAGACAATCACCAATGCCGCTGAAGAAGGTTCGAATGAGCTGAAATCCAGATCTGGCAACGATGACTAACTATGACAATTCTATGGTATAAGGAAAATACTCCAAAGGAAATAATAAACACTGAACAAACCATCACATTCAATGTAATATATATGTTTTGTGTGTGAACAAATGCATAGATAAATAAATAAATAATTGATATGGAAATGAGTGAGAGAAAAAAATAAGAAATTAAAAATGAGTAAATAAAAAACAAATGAGTAAAGCATAGTAGAAATAAATTAACAAGTAGTTATACCGAATATAGTTTTGAAGAATGAAAACCAGAAAAAACAAACATATCTTAGAGGAAAGGATGCTTTTACAGAAGAGAGAATTTTTTTTTTTATTACATTTTAACGATAAAAACAATGATGATATTATAAGAATGGTTCAATGTGATTCTGGTGATGCTAATCATTGCTATATGTTGAATACAAATAAAATTACTTCCAATAAGAAGGATATGTTTTCAATTGTCTTGTTAACAATTTAATGCAAAATACTACAAATGGATTTTGATCAATCTTTGTAATGTGGTAGTGTTCAGGTAATGCATCAATACAATTTGATGATGATACGGATCATGAGCCAGATCTGGGATTTTTTCAAGTACTTAAAAATTGAGGTATTTTTATGCCAACCTTGTCAAGTTATGATCCCAAAACGGATTTTAATTTTGCATAGTCAGCAAGCAAAAATAAGGAGGTAAATGAACATTTCTGGCATAAGTTTGAGCTTTCTGGGTGTTTCTAGTTTTAAAAAAGACCTGAGAAAAAGTGGTTATATGCCATATTTCTGCTAGAACTAATAATGATAACCAGAATAAGTATAAAACTGATAATGATGATAAGAATTTAGATCACAAAAGTAAAGATGGAAAAAACGATGGCCATAATAATGTTGTTAGACATACTAAACTGACAATAAAGAACAAAGAATACAAGAGACCAGTGAAAGAAACTTAGTGATAATGATAGCACTGATTATATAAAAAATTCAATTCAAGCATTAGGGTGATTTTAAAAGTATGATGATTGAAAAACTGTTCATCAGGATTATGCTATGTGACAGTTATAAAGATAAGGACACATTGATATTAATAAGTGCAAATCATAATCTTATGATTATAGGAACAAAACAATATCATATATACAGAAGCTTAATTATACAATATGAAATTAATTCAATTTTTGATTCATCAGGAAAATGTACGGAGCTATAGCCACCTTAAACAGCAGAACTGGATTTGGAAAATTGGTTTAGATGACTGAATGAATGTATAGATGAAATGGAATGAAATGGCATATTTTGTACCCTGGTGAAGTAGTGGAAATTTCTACGTGTTTCCTGGTCTTTCAAAGCTCCATACTTTTCTGGACAGATAGTATATATGTGGCTGCTGTGCTTCCAGTATATGATCAAGTCAAGACAGAAGTCATGCAGATCTGAATGGTGACATAGAACTAGCACTAGGTATTGAGGAGAATATGAATATTAGAATTTCTACTGTACACTCACATTCCATCTCAACTTTTATGAGTTCCTGTACTTCTGATAGATTGATAGAGAAAGAGAGAGAAAGAGAGAAAAAAGAGGTTCATATTAAAAGATTAAGGGGTTTTCTTTAATGGCAGCCACATATATGCATCATAATAACACCCTTGTCTGTCACAGAATTTTTTTAGAATACACAGGGAGAGAAGACACATAAACTCAGCCAATTTTTGTGGATGAAAAGGAAGAAATGATATCTGAAGTTCAACAATACAATCTGAAATAGAAATCATTTATGGATTAATTACATTCTAGTATTCTATAATTAAGATAATTTTTTGTTTCCACCTTCCACTGAAAAAAAGAAAATAATCCAAGCTATCAATGGTCGCTTTAGCAGATGGTATAAGAAGGTTTGTATCTTTATCTTCTAGAGAATGACCAACTTTGTTCACTTATTCTGACTCAATTGCCCTCTTTCTAAAATCAGATTTAAAGTCAATACAAATCACACGGGTCACAGAAGACAAACGTTTGCAAGCCCTGTCCGAGCATCCAAAATCCCATTACAAAACTGCTTACAGTGCAACCATACATTTGGAAAACCCCATAATTCCTCGAAAAGTCTTTTACTACTTCATTTCACTTTAAGGATGTTATGACCGGAAATAACTTCCCAGGAGTGGAATAAAAGCTGTCCTGACCTCCAGGTAGAGTACATGAGACTAGATGAATATACATTCGCTAAGTCAAAGAGATGTTTCGCTTGGAAGGTTTAGAATTCATTAACTATCATAGCGAGTTGAAGAAGGCAGAGTCGGTGGTAAATCTAGTAAAATAAGGTTTAGTATATAATGTGATGACAGGCCTTGAATGTGATATTAAGAGGATATCAGTTCATAAGTTTAGGAAGTATATTTTTTGGCTTAAGTAGAGCTTGCAATACTGGTACGTACATGTTGCGTCAGATTGTTGAAAAAGGGGTAAATTCAATTATCATTAGCCTTGTATGTACATATGCACACATACAGAAATACACACACAAATACAAGCACACCCACACACATACATACATATATATATTTTATATATATTTATTCTCATATATATGAGTGGAAAAGGTGATAAGGAAACTCAATCTGGAACACTAATATAATCTGACGTTTCTACCACACATTTTCTTCAGATGTGTGGTTGAAATGTCAGGTTATATTAGTGTTAGTGATTTAATTCAAGTTTCCATATCACTTTTTCCACTCAACTGTTCCACCTTCAAACAATATATATACACATACATATATATACAAGTGTGTGTGTATATTATATATAATGTACATTATATATAATGTATACCTGAAGTGAATCGACAGTAACAGGACATATCATTATCAATATTTTCTCACAGTCACCTCGGGGCTCAAACAGAGGTCTCGCTTGACACCAGGCCAATGCTTTACTGACTGAGCTACTGGAGCTACAAAAGTCTCCAACTTGGAGTTGATCTAACTCCTGAAGAATCTATATATATATATATGTATATATATATAAAACCTGACACCAACCCTTAATCTTAGTAACCTTTTGAAGTAATTGCTTTAGTTGAAATGCAAGTTTCCTAATATTTATTCTATAAAGTGAACTTAGTTTGGCTTGTACGAAACAATGAAATAAGCCAGCAGAATACAAAATCAGCTCTTTATTTAATTTTTTTTTATTCCCTCTCAATGCTGAAGAGTAAAGAGAAGTCGAATAAATGCCAAATCTCAGAAAATATATTCTCCTTTACAACAGATTGAATAAATGTTTCTCCCTCTCGAGGACCGAACATGGGACTGTAAGATGTAAGGCCTAGGCAAAGACCAATGACGATGGTATAAATAAAGACTAGCTGGAAGTACTCCTCTGGATTCCTGAGTACACATGTGTGACCCACAAATGGTAAGTATACACTTGTTTTCGACAGATCAAATGAGTGATTAGCCTTCTCCAAAATCGAATATAGGATCGTGAGGTTTCAAGGCCCAGGCAAAGACTGATCCATGATGAGATTTTGAAGAGACTAGTTGGAATTAAACCCCTAGGCTCCTGAACACACACAGGCAGCCAAGGATATCTTTCCATTTTTGTCAAAAACTAGTGTATACTTGTCATTGTTGTTTATTTTCACATTCGACCTAGTTATGCACCAAAAGGTCTCCTGTCAGCTTGCTCTTCCTTTGTAATCCTTTGCAGATATTCTTGTCCCCATACATGTGCTTGGAAGCGCCAAGGTGGAAAGCTCCAACTACTCTCCTTTGTATCATCATGAACCTTGGCCTATAAGTCTTGCAATCCCATGTCTTGCAATTCCTGAGAAATATAATGATTTACTTAGTCTCTAGAAAAGTTCAGGAAATCTCATGGCCAATTGTACAGTATATGCAAGTGATTAAGTTTTGATTGTGAGAACTTAGGCCAGAGTATGTTGGTTATGTATATATATACTGCCATGAGTGAGAGGACATACATACTTGTATATAAACACATTTAAATCAAAATAGTCTGAATTGATATGGTGCATGATAACGCAGCCACTGCAGTATAAACACCGACGAAGCATACGTAATATTAAAGCTAGCTGCACACATACACATACATTACACATCTATTGTGTTTATATTTGGTCCTTCCTCCAGAGCTGTCAAATTCTTGGTTGTGTTAGCATTCAAGTGATAACACAACATTTGCTACTGTCAGCAACAGGGTTACAATATCTTTGTATCACTATGTTACCACCGCCTATAATGTGATTACCTTTATAGTCTTGAGTATCAAAATATGTTCATTGTCATCAGGATGGCCATGCCTTCGTCATGGGTGAACATAAGCATGTCGTTGCGTCGTGATGGGTCTTAGAGGTCAATACAACATATTTGAAAAGTACGTGGAAGATGATATCGCTATAAGTGTTTAAACACTCGATATTTGTTTTTTTCTTAGCAGATCATGTAGAGATGGGTCATGTTGAACCACAAATGAGTAACAGCATAGTAGAGGGTGGTGTGTGTGTGTGTGCATGGGGGAATCTGCTATTAAACAAAATAATTTCAGAAGCAGAATGACATAGGCGTCAAACCTTGTTTTTTATAGTCAGTAGTTTCTTAATTTGCAGCACCTATCATTGGGTTCATGTTTCAAGACTGGATCATCTCATCATGACCCTTTCCTCCAACTTCTTATCTACTTTCCTCCCCATTTACTGTTAGTCTGACCCATTTTCTCTCTACGATTCACATACTTCTACTTCTTTCCCTCATTTACCCTCCCTACTTCTCCCCATCACCCATTATACTTTCCTCTCATATTCTTCCTTTACCCCTTCCTCTCTCTTGCTCTGCTGACACATCCCATATGGCTCTCCTCTGGCATTGTTCTACTTTTTTGTTTTGTTCCTTTCTTTTCCCCCATTTCTTAGCACTTTCTATTTTGTTCTTCTCTTGTGTCTTCTTTCCTTTTGTTTTCCTCCATTATCACCGAAATTGGGTTTTCATTCCTTTGCTTTCATGATCACATTTACCATCATAGCTTAAGTATACACTAACACCACTACTATTCCACTAGCATGAGTACCACCACCACCATTACCACCAAATGCAACTGCCACAACTATCCCAGCTATTGCTGACACTGTCCACTCAAAACTGCTTCACCACTGGCACAGAAATTGCGATGTGTAATTTGTATATACAGATGCTAGTTTCCTTGCACAATTACTGTACAGAATCCTTATCTCACAATGCAGTTTTAAGTTGAAACTTGCTTAACATCTGTCTTGCACCGTTATTTGGAAATGTGAAATAAGATTTGAGAGTTTCATTCCATTTTTAAGTAGATTTGTCTTATTTCTTATGCTGGTGGATGCACAATGGAAATTATTAGCATGTTTGGAAAACCCAAATGGCTCAGGGGTAGCAGTCTTGCTTAATAAACCATTGGTCACACTAGCTTCTGAAATCGCTGGATCCAGAGATACAGCTTGATTTGCCAGCCATTTGCGCTGCACTCGCTACTGATTCTCACTGCTTTGAGCAAGCTGTACAAACAGTCTTCCCTGGCATCCGGTGCTAGCGACAGTAGTAGACGAGTTGGAGGCATTAAAAACTATTGGTTATTCAACATATACGCAACTAAAAAGATATTCCACTGCTTTTTTAAATTACTTTTGGTTAAAACAAATATAGACGACAATACAAGAAAAATCCCAAATGTTAATTTCAATTTCATGGAAATATACTATTTAGCTCTGATATGACCTCAGTTGTATGCAAGCAAAACAAATCTGTGTTCACATGGCCGAAATCATGTCACATCAACTTTATTGGTCCCATAGGACTATTATAAGTCTCATAGAAAAAGTTAGTGAGCAGCATGAAGTCTTGGAAATTATTTGTGTGCAGTGGGTGAAAGTCACAGAAGCCACGGCTGTCTTCAAGGGACTACTCCCTCACAGGGGTGCTATACACACCTCTGTCTTTTCTTCATGGTCTTATCAACTTTTGTTTCACTTTTTTTCTTCAGGTCCTCCCGGGCTAAAAAACAAGTGGCAAAAGTAACTGTGAATCCAAGAAGTGCTTCCTCCCTAGTGGGCAATTCCCTTTGCAGACTTGGTGAGTAGTGTGACCAGACAGATGCACGTATTGACATCAAGCTGAGGAAAACAAGCCAATCTATCATTACAATAGCAAGTGTGACCGTAGCTTAAGCGAAAGGCTTGTATTCGCATCCCCATAATCTGACATATGTTTGCATTCTCTCAGTCTTGTCTGGTACCTTTGACAAACAATGAACAAACAAAATCAGTCTAACACCTTCCTACTACACCTACCATAAACACACTACCTTTATGTGAAAGCCTTATGGGTAAAGAAGGACTGTACCTATGTGGCAGAAGAGAACAGTACATCCTCAGCCCTTTAGTGTCCCTAACATTTCATGCCAAATTGGGGACAGGCCAGAAATGGCTTGTCTCTACATCCAGTTTCTTATACAGTGAAAATGTAAACCATCTGTTGAAACAAATACAGGGGGTCACTGCAATTCGACCATTCACAATTCGAATCATCGCATATTCGACAGTAGCTAATTTATACCCAACCCTCAAGGTTCGACAGCCAGACTCAACAATTCGACATTCAATTCTCGCGCGCCACCCACCCTGTTGAATTTGCCACCACTCCCGATGCGCCACTCTGTCTCACTCTCGCCCTAGCCATCGTTGAGGCAAGCCACACTCCTCTGTTCCACCTCCACCATGACACGCAAATCCACCTCCGACCCCACCCCTAAGAAACACACTTTCCTGCCATTCAAAGATAAGCTTGAGCTTATAAGAAAGTGTGAGGCAGGTATGGCCCATTCTGCCATTGCAGCAGAAATGGGTGTCCCGAGATCAACAGTATCAACAATTTGGAAGAACAGGGACAAGTACCGCCAGGTCACTGCATCAACATTTTCCACGACTTCCCTTGTTCTCCGTGGCTCAAGGGACTCCCGTCTCAACACGATGGAGGACATGTTGATCAAGTGGATAGAGGACAGGACACAACGCAAGATGCCGATCAGCATGGGGCTCGTGCAGGAGCGTGCCTTGTCACTGTGGGAGGACTTGTAGGCCACAATATCCACCACCAAAAATGTTCTGTACAGCAGCTTACTGTGTTTAATAAACAAAATTAGATATAAATGAAGCCTTTAATATTACTGATTTAGTCTAAGTTAGTGTTTTTTTGAGGTCATAGTGATATTTTGGGGGGGTCTAGGCTGGAGGTCAGTCCCTATCCCCCTTAATTACAATGTATTCCTATGGGAAAAACTGCATCATGATTCAACAAAACCCAGGTTTGACCGATGATAGACCGCCCCATCCCTGTTGAATTGCGGTGACCCCCTGTACAGATGTCATGTCTATGGAGGCAGTATACAGGTGACTCTTTCCACATATTAACATGTACAGAAAATGGTACTGTAAACTGAAAAAAAAAAGAAAAAAAAAAAGTCGACACTTTTGTCCATTAAAGAACCATATGAGACTCACATTACTTTCATTCTTTCTTACGAATGACAAACAAATTAACTTTTGTTTAAGTATATTTGTTTACCCATCACTGGCTGTTGCCAAATAAGTTTACTTGTTGATAGGTGATTATTATTTGTTTGGACGATCTAGACTGTGATGACAAAGGAAAGGCAAACAGAAACACTAGCTATTCAATTTCCTGACATTTTGTCACAAATGAAAAGTCTTTTGTGATGAAATGTCAGGAAATTAAATAACTGAATTTCACATTAATTTAAGTAATAATATAATTATAAGCAACTAACCCACTCTTTTAATCTTTCAATTGAATTTCAAATTCATGCTTGACAATTCCATTCAGGACATGAGCAAACTCAGACTCGGAAACATCTCTTGACTAAGATTCCGTATTAACATAAAAAAATGTATCATCAATATTTTTCTTTCTATATGCCAGTAGCAGAACTATATACTGCAAAAGTGTTGTAAGGTATAGCTGAACACATTCCAGTTTGAACTGGCGAGCTTCCATGTTGGAACACCCACAACCTGTATTATTTTATTGTCTAACTACTTAGTTAACATGTATTTCTTCTTTTCAAACACTTCCTTCCTTATTCGGAGTTACTCTTGCGTGTGGCCCTAAAAATGGATATTGTCACATGTCTTCCTCCTTTGTTTGAGGCTTCTTCCAGGGAATAGTTATATTTTCTTTGTATTATATAATGTTGCATATTTTGGTATGAACAAGCAAAACCATCAGAGTGCTCAAACAGGAGTTCGCAAAAGGTATGGCAATTTTTTTTTTTAGCAATTTTAGGATATATACCAGTCCATGCACCTCCTAGTTTTTCTTCAGCCCGGAAGCTGAAATCATCGCCTCAATTTGACATTCTCTGTGATTAAAGTTGAATCTTACCTCTGTTTATGTTTGATATAAAATTCCTCACATACACGCAAGGTGCTATTAAATTTGATATATATTGTAAGAGAATTATCCCCTGGCCCACGTGTCTTAATCCAAAGTATCATCCATAAGATGGTACTGTCCTACCTTTGAGTAGGAATAAAGTCTACTTAAGACACTCCTTAAAGAATTTTGTTGACATCTGTGTTTGATTTTTTGACTGCCTTGTGTAAAGTAATTTGTACTTTGTTAAGATGTTTAAACGTACTCAAAGATGAGAAAAAACATGGAATTTATTATCATTATAATTTTTATGAATTTCCCTTATGTTAATAATCTTAGAATAATTACGAAGGAAAAATTGTGCTAGAGCAATTGATACTACATTAAAGATACTGTAGAAAACACAAGGGCTGCTCATACTCAGTACGTAAATCCCGGCAAACCAAAACGAGGAGAGGTACACTTAATAATGTAAAAATAATCTAAACTTGATTAAAAGCTGTGTGACTTTTAAATGAAGGCAATGAAACTACAAGTCAGATAAAACTCATAAAACATTATCCAAATATGAATCAAGAGTATCAGATAATGGGACAATACAGAATACTTAGAGAAATGTTGAAGCCTTGTGGACAGAAGACGGATTAATTGAGACTGGCCATTTTGCTGTGAAGGGAGCTTTTCTTAGCTAAATAAAATTGCTTGCTCTAAAAAAAAAAAAAAAAAAAAAAAAAAAAAAAAAAAAAAAAAAATAATAATAATAATAATAATAATGATAATAATAATAATAATAATAATAAAAAAAAAATAATAATAACAATAATAAATAAAAGTGTGAAGCACAATGAAAGAGTGAAGGGAACCTTCTCACACTGTCATCATGGTGGCCAGTTCCGAGGCTCACAAATGCCTTCAATTATCATCCCTACTCTGGTCATGCCACCAGACTTAGTGGATCAGCCACATCTGAATGACTACTTTTGAATTAATGCAATGACATGGTGACACCTACACAATGTCATAATGACATTGTGGCGAAGGCCTCAAGTGTCCACTATTCCAAGCCCCATATGTTCAAACTCATTCCTTGTAAACTTTTGCTTGCCTACTTTGTTGGAATGTCATTTTGATTCCATGGTTGTAGGTGCCCATTAAGTAACCTTTGGTTCCAGCGGTCAATCCATAAAATCACACAAATGTGCCAGGAAAAACAGTAATATATAAATATATATCTATGATGTACTTGTATACTGTCTGAATCTGGTAGTTTCTCTCTTGTTTCTTCCCAGAATTTCCTCACTCTATCTGTCTGTTTATTGATATCAACTAGCATCTTATTTATAGTGACATCTATTTTTTGTCTATAATGCTTTTACTCATACTCGTATCTTGTGATGTAAGTTGAATTCATTTGAATTCATTTGAATAATGGTCATTATGTAGACAATGTGATAATTTTTTTTTAATAGATCTTGGCAATTGCTAGACATCTTATTCACCTGAGAGAGAGAGAGAGAGAGAGAGCCACAATTTAGGGTGCCCACTGTCCTTGACAATGACTTCTTTTCATCTCCACCTTTACCAATATTTTCAGCTCCACTGCATGTGCGCAGAGGTTGTATTGAAAAACAAACAAACAGGATTTAGTGAGTTCCGAATTCAGAAAATTATATAATAAATAGATAAAATCCATAGTCACTAATTATTACTATTAGTTACTAATTACTGAGGTGCATAATAACAACTGATAGTATTAATTACTATCAGTTCTTATTATGCACCTTAATAATTCATGAACATCTGTACATGACTGCTTTTCTTCACTGGGTAGTCATGGTTGAGGTTTTGTCAGCCAACGTTAATTTATTTCACTGCAGATTGTCTTATAATACAGAACACCAGTTGCCCTTTTTCCATCTTCTACAATTATATACTGTACTGGGTATTCTGCATGTATTTGAAATTTATTTGAGAAATAAAGGTGTGTTCATTGGTCATGAATATGTTATGACTTAAGTATGCACTTGTAACCACAATGAACCATTGTGAACCAAGGTTCAAGACTAAATGTAAACAAAAGTTGGCTAGTCTTAAAGAAAAAAAAAAAAAAGTACTCTATTTCGAGTAGGGTGCTTTTTTTTATGACAGGCAAAAGTGTCGACATAGTTTCGCTTCTTAACTCTACATATATGTGTAGGGCGCTTACATAGCTGGTATGCACCAAAGTGACATGTAAAATGTTAGCTTTGAGACGGCTGGCCTGAGCACTTCGCTGGTGATATACTGGGTACCCACACTATTGAGAGGTCCCTTGGGCTTCAGCGACCCAGTTGGCATTTACCCTTTTAAATGTCAAACTTCAAGGTTCAAACTGTATCTACGCCCTGCCCTGTCTCCTCTGGAACGAGATCGGAAGCTTTTGACACTGAGAGAAGCCCTGGCAGTCTTTCGCCTAACACCTCCCACAGAGGGACTACCATGGGCTCCCGCTGGGCACTAGGAGGATGCAATCCTTTCCTTCTGCTTCTTCACGAAGTCCTGAGCCATCTTGTCATTGGACCGGGTCTCTAGCACCTTTAGGATCAAATTTTCTGGAAAAGAAAAAACATGTTTAACCATCTATTCCTTAAGGATACTTGATTTCATTTATAGCTGTAAAACAAAAAGTTTAATTATTCCTTGTTTCATCCCATTCCAACATGAACAAATAGCAAACTTGAACAGACAATAGAGAATTGAAAAAAGAAGAAGAAAAAATTACTGGACCTAATTTTTCAACTACTTAATGAACGGTAGCAAAGTCTAATTTGTAAGTTATACTTTAGGACTATAGCCCTTGAACAGTTAATTCATGATAAACCAAATGAAAAGACAGTTGGAGAAACTGGCAAAACTGGCAGCTAGCCAGTTTGATCACAGACAATACGCTACAGGTGTGCCAGTATGACAACGGACTCACCTGACAAAGAATATATACTCTAGATGCTATTATCAACACACTTGAAATTTGTCAATAATGCATAGATTGTGAAAAATAAGTGACAATAATACACATAGTAAAAAAAAAAAAAATAAAAAAAAAAAATAAATAAATAAATAAATAAATAAAAAATAATAATAATAATAATAATAATAATAACATGGACTGCCAGAGAAGGATACGTGGATCCTTGTGGGATGGCACGTGGAAAGTGAGCACCACGACTGTGAATAATGACCAATGGCACCCATTCCTGGTAGTGTTTCATTCAATTGGAGAACAGAATCTGCACAAATTAAAGGTCTGAATGAATAATGCAACATGATGTTTCTTTAGGGTTAGACACAAAAAATGTGCCTAGGCTGTCACGGAGATGAAAGGATTATAGGCAATATTGAACTTGATTTCACCCGTGTTCTAATTCAAACGGATTATTCTAGCTAATACCAAATTATCTTATTCAGTGTGAATGGGTTAAGGTCATTTGGATTCACTAGAAACTGTGTTGTACTTCCAAAAAATGTTTAAGTTAACATCAGTTGGTTTTACTAAGTGGCGGGGAAATTCCAGGTATGGATAAAGCAAGGTGGACCTACTCACTGAATGGATTCCAAATATGATCATGTCAATCTTGATATCTGCAGTGTTTTTGGAAGCGTAGGAGTGTCTGAGTCAGTGTATGACATATTTTCTTCTCTCTTTTATTTGGGAGGAATTTGGGTGAACATAAATGCATTTATGCATAAAGGGTGAAAGACTGGAGGAAGTTGATAGATTTAGATACTTGGGGGCGAATGTGGCAGGAAAGGGAGGAGTGGGGATGGAGGTAGAATGTAGATTGAGAGAAGTGAGTAAATGCCTTGGTGGATTGAAAAGTGTAATGGTAAATAGACATCTGGGAATGGATGCTAAGAGGAGGTTATATGAAGGAATGATTGTGCCAACAGCACTGTACGGGGCAGGAACATGGAACATAAGAGAGGAAGAGAGGAGTTTGAATGTGTTTGAGATGAAATGTCTGAGAAGTATGATAGGGGTTACTAGACTAGATAGAGTGAGAAATGAGGAGGTGAGGAGGAGAACAGGGGTGGAAAGGGAGCTGGGAGATAGGGTTGATGAAAGAGTATTGAGATGGTTTGGACACATGGAAAGAATGAGTGAAGAAAGATTAATTAAAGAAGTGTGAAAGGCAGAGGAGGAAGGAGTGAATATGAGGGGGCGTCCTAGGATGAAATGGATGGATGGGGTGAAAGGGGCATTACAAAAGAGAGGAATGTCTGTGGAGGAAGGACAGGAGAGGACAGAAGATAGGGGTGAATGGAGAAGGGATGTGTATAGATGATGCTGTGATGCATGAGGGGGAGTGGGTGGGGGATGGGGGTGAGGAAGTATGTATGAGAAAAAATCTGATGCAGCCTGAAGAGATTTCTCCCCATCTTCTCCTTTTCTGCATGAGGGGATGTAGAGGGGAGGGTCACCGAATCTATGAAGTGACCTTGCTGTGGATGTGCTGTGTCTTGCAACACTGCTTGTGACCCAGGGCAGTGGACAGGATGCAGGGATGACTGTCATCCAGGAGGTGCCAAGATAAGAGGGAAGGGGGAGGGTGGAGGGGAGTGGAATATATAGGAAATGGGATGGGTGGGAGCGGTTTCTATGCCTTTTTCTTTTTAGCTACCCCCTGTGTAAGGGGGAAAAAGCCTTTGGTATATGTATGTATGTATATATCTTTAGCTTTCTGAAGGTATCAATAACAAAAGTATGACAGCAATTGCTTGTTGAGTATGAATACAAGACACATAAGTTTTTTTATACCATCTGAAATAATGGCAACAAGAAGCTTCACTTCATTTATGTTTAAACATGCTTTCCTTATTACCCTAAAGGGCTATGGATCCATCTCTCTCAAAACCCTCATGCATCACCAACACCATGTTTTCCCCCGCATCATAAGCTCCAATTACCTGGGTCTTTCTGGAACATGAGGCTGAGTTCGATGGGTTTAAGTCCGTGAAAGTTATCGACGGAAGAGTTGACCACCACTCCCGGAATGGTGTTGAGTGAGAGGAAAGCCTCGCCTCCAAAGTCGTTGAAGGTGATGACGTCGTGGTCCATGAGGGTGAAAAGAAGCATGGAGCCTTCGGAGCGGCAGTCCTCCAACATGGCGGGACTGTTTAGTGGATGGAATGAGAAGAGAAGGAAAGTCAAGTAATATGATTTCTTTTTTTGGGGAATAGTGAACTATGAAGATCACAGCACAACAGGGAGAGGCATCATTATATATATACATACATATATATATATATATATATATATATATATATATATATATATATATATATATATATATATATATATATATATATATATATATACAGGAGTCCCTCAAATAACGCGGATTCGAATAACACGGATTTTATTTCAAAACCATCTCAAATGTAGAGAACCGTTTTAAAATTCGCGCTGAGTCGGGCACACATACGCACACACGCAGCAACATCGCAAACATTCGTGGTGACTGCTTTCTATTTTACCATAACGCGGTCATTATGTACACTGGAAACTGCTCATACAAGGGTGTGGGGCGAGGGGATAGCCGTGGGTGGCTGCCTGCGGTCACGTGTCAACCTCCGGGTACTGATGCAGGAGGGAGGGAGGGGAGGAGAGGGGGAGTAGGGGGGTAGCCAACAAGATTTAGCTTGTCGCTTCCACCACCTGCACCGTGCTATCATGAAATTTTACCGCCCTAACCTGTTGAAGTGTAATGTTTCTTTCGTTTGGAACACAACTAAAAAGTCTGATAATGACTGTGCGTGTCGTGTCTTAATTTCTCTTATGAGGTTCTTGTTGTTACTGGCGGTGGTGGTTTGGGAGATAAAAAACAGACATATACATGCTTACACACGTGTAGACACGCACACGTAGACATGCGTTAGACAACCAGTGTATGTTGTAAATGTGCGTGCGTGTACACACAAATATGAACACAGACACATGCATGTACATACTTACTTGTACATGTGAACACAGACACATACATGCACGCATGCACACCCACACATACACACTTCAACGAACGGACGGCATAGAAGACGTTCTGAAGAAAATTGAAGTTTCGTGGATACCAAAGCAAAGAGAAGTGCCTATTGTATTTGCAGGGTGGTGGGGAAATTGCTCGTGGGATAGTGGGAAAGTAGGGAAAGAGGAGAAGGGGAGGGATTTCTGGGGGAAATGGAAGGAAATGAGGAAGGAGAAGACTTGGCCCAGGCAGACAGGCAAAAGGTAAACAAAAGGCCCCCCACCAGCTGAGTGACGATGAAATGTCTAATAAAAATGTAAAGATTAGAAGTATAGATAAGAGCAATACAGTTGAAAGTGATGAGAATATTTTCCAGGGATTTAAAGAGGGTGGGGGGACACAACCCCCCCCCCCACCCCCCAACTGACAAGACTAGAAGAGAAGGTCGATAAGATGATCGAGGACTTGGAGCGTAGGTTCAGTCATGTTAACAACATTGTACAGAGGGTTGAAAAATTGGAAGAACTAGAGAAGGTGAACAAAAACTTAACTAAAGAAATAGAAGACCTAAAAAGACAGTTAAAAGAAGTAAAAAGGGAGAATGAAGAGTTAAAGATGAATAATAAAGAAAACAGAGAGGGATGGAAGGCAATTCAAGAAAACAGTAAAGATGCATTTACTGACATGATTAAACAGCAAATGAGTGAACAAACTGAAGACTCAGTTATTGAAGTGATGAGACAGAAGGAGAATATAGTAAGAGACTTAGCTGATAAAAAGAAATGTATAATTATATTAGGAATGGAAGAGAAACATAACCCAGATAGAACCTCAAGAACCAATGAGGAAAATGAAAAAGTAAGCAGTTTACTAAAATTAGTTCAGGAAGATGAACCAGAAATTATGAAGAAAATTGAGGAAAAATTCAGGCTCGGAAAGTATAGCACAGATAAGACCAGACCAATTAAGATTAAATTCAGGTCACAAAAGACGGCAGAGAATATCTTATCCAAAACAGGGAAACTAGCAACAAGTGAACAATATAAAAAGGTATGGATAAAAAGGGAAATTAATAAAGAGGAAAGAAAGGAAGAAAAGCAGAAAAGACTTGAAGCTAAGAAAAAAAAAAAGAGCAGAACGGAGTCAGAGAAAGAGAGATTCTATTGGAGAGTAGTGAATATGAAACTAAGGTAGTTTGACATACAAGAGAAAAACAAAAGGGAAACAGAGAACACAATGGAAGTGACAGAAAACTAAGAGTGTCTTACGCAAATACAGATGGATTAATAACAGGATTGAATGAGCTGAATGATTTGAAAGAAAAAGAACCGGACATAATGGGAATTGTAGAAACAAAATTAAAAGGCCCACTACCACCCAACAGTGTAGGACATAATGCATATAATTATTGGATTAAAAACAGAGAGAAAAAGCAAGGGGGTGGAGTTATGTTCCTGACTAAGAAGGATATAAATGTGAGGGGTGTCATATATGGAAAGAATACAGTAGAGATGATTATGATAGAAGTGGAAGACAGAGATAAGAAGAGCAGAAAATTTGTGATCAATTATGTGCCTCCGAAAACAGCCTCATGGGAGGAGAGTGAACATAAAAGTATGTTAGAGGACGCAAAGATAACATTAAATAAAATAATGGAAGATGGAGGAAGAATAGTTATGATGGGCGACTTTAATTGCAAAGAAATCTGCTGGGAAGAAATGACAGTAAAGGGTGGAGACGGCTCATGGGGAAACGCTCTACTTGAGATAATTACTGACCATACAATGACACAATGGATACAGGAGAACACTAGGTATAGAAATGAAGAAGAACCATCGAGACTAGACTTAATAATTATATCTGAACCTAGAATAGTGGACAAGATTGAATATAAAACACCAATAAGTAAAAGTGACCACATATTGATTGAACTGGAACTTAATGAAGAAAAATATATCAAAAGAAATGAGCAATATAGAAAAGGAAGAATGATGTATGAAAAAACAAACTTTGATAAAATAAGAGAATTCTTTCAACAAGAAAACTGGGAAGAAATATACAAAGAAGAAACAACAGTGGAAGAGAAATGGAATATTTTGACAAAAATTTACAAAAAAGGAGTGGAAAAGTATGTCCCAAGACAAAAACAAGAAAAAGAATATGTAAAATGCTGGTACAACAAAAGCTGTAGGGAGTTAAAAGACAAAAGAGACAAAGTCTGGACCAGATGGAAAAAAGACAGAAGACCTGAAAAATGGAAAATATATACCGGTTATAGAAATGAATATGTACAAACGTGCAGAGAGGAAAAGAGAAAATATGAAAAAGATGTCATAGAAAAGTGTAAAGATCAACCAAAACTATTCTACAGATTTGTAAACAATAAACTGAAAAACAAACAAGACTTGGAGAAATTAAGACAAGGGGGAGTTGAATACACTGAGGAAATGGAAATGGCGGAAATTATGAACAAACATTTTAAATCAGTGTTTACAAGGGAGAACATACAACCTGAAGAGATTGAATGAAAAGAGAAAGTCCCCCCTATGGCAGAAATAGAAGTAACAAAGAATGAAATATTGACACACTTGAGTAATCTTGATGTCAGAAAATTGAATGGACCAGATGAAATAGCAAACTGGATTCTGAAAGAATGCAGGAATGAACTGACAGACAAAATACATAGCATACTAAACAGTTCCTTGAAAGAAGGAAAAGTTCCAGAAGATTGGAAAAAAGCAAATATAGTACCTATATATAAAGGAGGAAATAAAGAAGAACCTACAAACTATAGACCAGTCTCTCTAACAAGTACAATAGCAAAAATTTGTGAAAGAATTATCAAAAGTAGATGGGTAAAATATTTAGAAAAAAAAAACAGTGTTAAATCCAAGGCAATTTGGATTCAGACAAGGACAATCATGCGTCACCAATTTAATATGTTTCTATTCAAGGCTAATAGATATAATACAAGAAAGAGATGGATGGGCGGACTGTGCATTTCTAGACCTAAAGAAAGCATTTGACAAAGTACCACATAAGAAGTTGCTTAAGAAATTAGAAACTGAAGGAGGAATACAGGGAAAACTACTAAATTGGATGGAAGACTTTTTGCAAGAAAGAAAAATGAGAGTAGTGATAAGAGACCAGCACTCAAAATGGGATAAAGTAATAAGTGGTGTTCCGCAGGGAACAGTACTGGCCCCAATAATGTTTGCTATATATATTAATGATATGGATGAAGGAATTGAAAGCTATATGAGCTTCTTTGCAGATGATGCAAAACTACTAAAAAGAGTGAAAACAGAAGAAGATTGTGAATCACTACAGAGAGATCTATATAAAGTACAAGAATGGAGTAGGAAGTGGGAGATGGAGTTCAATACAAAAAAATGTAGTATAATGGAATTTGGAAAAAGCAAAAACAGAATAACAGGAGCATATAAATTGGGAGAAGAAGGAATAAAAAAAAAAGTAGAAAATGAGAAGGACCTGGGAGTCACTGTTATGAATAATATGTCACCTGAGAAACATATAAATAAGATTTTTGGAGAAATTTATAATTCAATAAGAACAATCAAAGTTGCATTTACATACCTGGATGAAGAAATGGTGAGGAAAATCCTAATCACCCTGATAAGACCAAGATTGGAATATGCAGCAACGATATGGTCACCAAGTACAAAAAAATGTATAAAAAAACTTGAAAGAATACAAAGAGCAATTACAAAATTGGCACCAACACTCTCAAAACTATCATATGAAGAGAGACTAGAAAAACTTGAACTACAGACACTAAAGCAAAGAAGAGAGAGAGGAGATTTGATAGCTATTTACAGAATCATGAAAGGCATGGAAATTACTGATAGAGAAAATCTGATAAAATGGGATGACAGAAATACAAGAGGACACGGAAAGAAAATAAAAAAAGACAGCTATAGAAGAGATTTGAAAAAGAACAGCTTTCCTCACAGAGTAATAGATAGTTGGAACAAGTTAGATGAGAAAGTGGTGTGTGCAAAAACAATACATGAATTTAAAAATAGTTTAGATAAAATGAGATATGAAGACGGGACCCCACGAGCATAGCTCCCCTTCCCGTAGAATACAACTAGGTAAATACACATGCCACATACACATACATACACCAAATACACACACATATACATACGCCACATACACACACACACGTGTATATGCCACATACACACACATATGTATATACGCCACATACACACATGCATATACGCCACATACACACACATGTATATACGCACAAACACATACATACGCCACAAACGCCACATACATACACCACATACACGCGCACACACACACACACACACTTTCAACGAACGGACGGCTTGACGAACGCTCTGAAGAAAAGTGCAGATTGTGGATACCAACGCAAAGAGAAGTGCCTTTTTGTATTTGCAGGGGGGGGGAATTGCTCGTGAGGTAGTGGGAAAGTAAGGAAAGAGGAGAGGGGGAGGGATTACTGGGGAAATGGAAGGTAATGAGGATGTGGAGGACTTGGCCCAGGCAGACGGGCGGAAGGTCAACATGAAACGACCACCGGATGACGAAATGGCAAATAAAAATGTAAAGATTAGAAGTATAGAGAGGAGAAATACAGTAGAAAGTGACGAGAATATGTTCCAGGGATTTAAAGAGGGTGGGGGGGACACAACCCCCCCCAGACTGATAAGACTAGAGGAGAGAGTTGATAAGGTGATCGAGGACTTGGAACGTAAGTTAGGTAATGTAGGCTCCATTCTCCAAAGAATTGAAAGATTGGAACAACTAGAGAAGGCTAACAGAAACTTAACTGAAGAAGTAGAGGACCTAAAAAGACAGTTAGGAAATGTAAAGGAGGAGAATGAGAAATTGAAGAAGAATAGTAATGAAAACAGTGAGAAAATAGCTACAGAAGCTAAAAATTGGAGAATAACTCAAGAAGGGAATAAGGTTTCATTCACTGACATAGTCAAACAGCAATTGAAAGAACATAATGAAGACTCAGTTATTAAAGTGATGAGACAGAAGGAGAATATAGTAAGAGAATTAGCTGACAAAAAGAAATGTATAATTATATTAGGAATGGAAGAGAAACATAACCCAGATAGAACCGCAAGAATCAAGGAGGAAAATGAAAGGGTAAGCAGTTTATTAAAATTAGTCCAGGAAGATGAACCAGAAATTATAAAGGAAATTGAGGAAAAATTCAGACTAGGAAAATATAGTACAGATAAGACCAGACCAATTAAGATTAAATTCAGGTCACAAACAACGGCAGAGAAAATTCTATCCAAGACAGGGAAACTAGCAACAAATGATCAATATAAAAAGGTATGGATAAAAAGAGAAATGAATAAGGAGGAAAGAGAGGCAGAAAAGCAGAAAAGAATTGAAGCTAAGGCAAAAAACGAGGAAAGAACGGAGTCAGAGAAAGAGAGATTCTATTGGAGAGTAGTGAATATGAAAATAAAGCAGTTCGACATACTAAAGAAAAACATAAGGGAAACAGAGAACACAATGGAAGTGGCAGAAAACTAAGAGTGTCTTACACAAATATAGATGGATTGATAACAGGATTGAATGAACTGAATGATTATTTGAAAGAAAAAGAACCGGACATAATGGGAATTGTAGAAACAAAATTAAAAGGCCCACTACCACCCAACAGTGTAGGACATGATACATACAATTATTGGATTAGAAACAGAGAGAAAAAACAAGGGGGTGGAGTTATGTTCCTGACAAAGAAGGATATAAACGTGAAAGGTGTCATATATGGAAAGAATACAGTAGAGATGATTATGATAGAAGTGGAAGACCGAGATAAGAAGAGCAGAAAATTTGTGATCAACTATGTGCCTCCGAAAACAGCCTCATGGGAGGAGAATGAACATAAAAGTATGTTAGAGGACACAAAGATAGCATTAACTAAAATAATGGAAGACGGAGGAAGAATAGTTATGATGGGCGACTTTAATTGCAAAGAAATCTGCTGGGAAGAAATGACAGTAAAGAGTGGTGATGACTCATGGGGAAATGCTCTACTTGAGATGATTACTGACCATTCAATGACACAATGGATACAAGAGAACACTAGGTATAGAAATGAAGAAGAACCATCGAGGCTAGACTTAATAATTACATCTGAACCTAGAATAGTGGACAAGATTGAATATAAAACACCAATAGGTAAAAGTGACCACATATTGATTGAACTGGAACTTAATGAAGAAAAATATATGAAAAGAAATGAACAATATAGAAAAGGAAGAATGATGTATGAAAAAACAAACTTTGATAAAATAAGAGAATTCTTCCAACAAGAAAACTGGGAAGAAATATACAAAGAAGAAACATCAGTGGAAGAGAAATGGAATATTTTGACAAAAATTTACAAAGAAGGAGTGGAAAAGTATGTCCCAAGACAAAAACAAGAAAAAGAATATGTAAAATGCTGGTACAACAAAAGTTGTAGGGAGTTAAAAGACAAAAGAGACAAAGCCTGGACCGGATGGAAAAAAGACAGAAGACCTGAAAAATGGAAAATATATACTGGTTATAGAAATGAATATGTACAAAAGTGCAGAGAGGAAAAAAGAAAATATGAAAAAGATGTTATAGAAAAGTGTAAAGATCAACCAAAACTATTCTACAGATTTGTAAACAATAAACTGAAAAACAAACAAGACTTGGAGAAATTAAGACAAGGGGGAGTTGAATACACTGAGGAAATGGAAATGGCAGAAATTATGAACAAACATTTTAAATCAGTGTTTACAAGGGAAAATATACAACCTGAAGAGATTGAGTGGAAGGAAAAAGTCCCCCCTATGGAAGAAATAGAAGTAACGAAGAATGAAATATTGACACACTTGGGTAATTTTGATGTCAGAAAATCGCATGGGCCAGATGAAATAGCAAACTGGATTCTGAAAGAATGTAGGAATGAACTGGCAGACAAAATACATAGCATAATAAGCAGTTCCTTAAAAGAAGGAAAAGTTCCAGAAGATTGGAAAAAAGCAAATATAGTACCTATATATAAAGGAGGAAATAAAGAAGAACCTACCAACTATAGACCAGTCTCTCTAACAAGTACAATAGCAAAAATATGTGAAAGAATTATCAAAAGTAGATGGGTAAAATACTTGGAAAAAAACAACGTACTAAATCCAAGGCAATTTGGATTCAGACAAGGACGATCATGCGTCACCAATTTAATATGTTTCTATTCAAGGCTAATAGATATAATACAAGAAAGAGATGGATGGGCTGATTGTGCATTTCTAGACCTAAAAAAAGCTTTTGACAAAGTACCACATAAGAAGTTGCTTAAGAAATTAGAATATGAAGGAGGAATACAAGGTAAATTGCTAAATTGGATGGAAGACTTTTTGCAAGAAAGAAAAATGCGAGTAGTGATAAGAGATCAGCACTCAAAATGGAATGAAGTAATAAGCGGTGTCCCGCAGGGAACAGTTCTGGCCCCAATAATGTTTGCTATATATATTAATGATATGGATGAAGGAATTGAAAGCTATATGAGCTTCTTTGCAGATGATGCAAAATTACTGAAAAGAGTGAAAACTGAAGAAGATTGTGAATCACTACAGAGAGATCTAAATAAAGTACAAGAATGGAGTAGGAAGTGGGAGATGGAGTTCAATACAAAAAAGTGTAGTATAATGGAATTTGGAAAAAGCAAAAACAGAATAACAGGATCATATAATTTGGGAGAAGAAGGAATAAAAAGAGTAGAAAATGAGAGGGACCTGGGAGTCATTGTTATGAATAATATGTCACCTGAGAAACATATAAATAAGATTTTTGGAGAAACTTATAATTTAATAAGAACAATCAAAGTGGCATTTACATACCTGGATGAAGAAATGGTGAGGAAAATCCTAGTCACCCTGATAAGACCAAGATTGGAATATGCAGCAACGATATGGTCACCAAGTACAAAAAAATGTATAAAAAAACTTGAAAGAATACAAAGAGCAATTACTAAACTGGCACCAACACTCTCAAAACTATCATATGAAGAGAGACTACAAAAACTTAAACTACAGACACTAGAGCAAAGAAGAGAGAGAGGAGATTTGATAGCTATTTACAGAATCATGAAAGGCATAGAAATTACTGATAGAGAGAATCTGATAAAATGGGATGACAGAAATACAAGAGGACACGGAAAGAAAATAAAAAAAGACAACTATAGAAGAGATTTGAAAAAGAACAGCTTTCCTCACAGAGCAATAGACAGTTGGAACAAGTTAGATGAGAAAGTGGTGTGTGCAAAAACAATACATGAATTTAAAAATAGTTTAGATAAAATGAGATATGAAGACGGGACCTCACGAGCATAGCTCCCCTTCCCGTAAAATACAACTAGGTAAATACAACTAGGTAAATACACACACTTCAACGAATGGACGGCTTAGAAGACGTTCTGAAGAAAAGTGAAGTCTGTGGATCCCAACGCAAAGAGAAGTGCCTAGTGTTTTTGCAGGGTGGGGGGGAAATTGCTCGTGGAGTAGTGGGAACGTAGGGAAAGAGGAAAAGGGGAGGGATTACTGAGGGAAATGGAAGGAAATGAGGAGGGAGTAGACTTTGACCAGCCAGACAAGCGGAAGGTAAACAAAAGACTTAGCGAGGATCAAATGTCTAATAAAAATGTAAAGATTAGAAGTATAGAGAGGAGCAATACAGAAGAAAGTGACGAGAATATGTTCCAGGGATTTAAAGAGGGTGGGGGGGACACAACCCCCCCCCCCCCCGACTGATAAGACTAGAGGAGAGAGTTGATAAGGTGATCGAGGACTTGGAGCGTAAGTTAGGTAACGTAGACTCCATTTTTCAAAGAATTGAAAGGTTGGAACAACTAGAGAAGGCTAACAGAATCTTAACTGAAGAAATAGAGGACCTAAAAAGACAGTTAGGAAATGTAAAGGAGGAGAATGAGAAATTGAAGAAGAATAGTAATGAAAACAGAGAGAAACTAGCTACAGAAGCTAAAAATTGGAGAATAACTCAAGAAGGGAATAAGGTTTCATTCACTGACATAGTCAAACAGCAATTGAAAGAACATAATGAAGACTCAGTTATTAAAGTGATGAGACAGAAGGAGAATATAGTAAGAGAATTAGCTGACAAAAAGAAATGTATAATTATATTAGGAATGGAAGAGAAACATAACCCAGATAGAACTGCAAGAATCAAGGAGGAAAATGAAAGAGTAAGCAGTTTATTAAAATTAGTCCAGGAAGATGAACCAGAAATTATAAAGGAAATTGAGGAAAAATTCAGACTCGGAAAATATAGTACAGATAAGACCAGACCAATTAAGATTAAATTCAGGTCACAAACAACGGCAGAGAAAATTCTATCCAAGACAGGGAAACTAGCAACAAATGATCAATATAAAAAGGTATGGATAAAAAGAGAAATGAATAAGGAGGAAAGAGAGGCAGAAAAGCAGAAAAGAATTGAAGCTAAGGCAAAAAACGAGGAAAGAACGGAGTCAGAGAAAGAGAGATTCTATTGGAGAGTAGTGAACATGAAAATAAAGCAGTTCGACATACTAAAGAAAAACATAAGGGAAACAGAGAATACAATGGAAGTGGCAGAAAACTAAGAGTGTCTTACACAAATATAGATGGATTGATAACAGGATTGAATGAACTGAATGATTATTTGAAAGAAAAAGAACCGGACATAATGGGAATTGTAGAAACAAAATTAAAAGGCCCACTACCACCCAACAGTGTAGGACATGATACATACAATTATTGGATTAGAAACAGAGAGAAAAAACAAGGGGGTGGAGTTATGTTCCTGACTAAGAAGGATATAAACGTGAAAGGTGTCATATATGGAAAGAATACAGTAGAGATGATTATGATAGAAGTGGAAGACCGAGATAAGAAGAGCAGAAAATTTGTGATCAATTATGTGCCTCCGAAAACAGCCTCATGGGAGGAGAGAGAACATAAAAGTATGTTAGAGGACACAAAGATAGCATTAACTAAAATAATGGAAGACGGAGGAAGAATAGTTATGATGGGCGACTTTAATTGCAAAGAAATCTGCTGGGAAGACATGACAGTAAAGAGTGGTGATGACTCATGGGGAAATGCTCTACTTGAGATGATTACTGACCATTCAATGACACAATGGATACAAGAGAACACTAGGTATAGAAATGAAGAAGAACCATCGAGGCTAGACTTAATAATTACATCTGAACCTAGAATAGTGGACAAGATTGAATATAAAACACCAATAGGTAAAAGTGACCACATATTGATTGAACTGGAACTTAATGAAGAAAAATATATGAAAAGAAATGAACAATATAGAAAAGGAAGAATGATGTATGAAAAAACAAACTTTGATAAAATAAGAGAATTCTTTCAACAAGAAAACTGGGAAGAAATATACAAAGAAGAAACAACAGTGGAAGAGAAATGGAATATTTTGACAAAAATTTACAAAGAAGGAGTGGAAAAGTATGTCCCAAGACAAAAACAAGAAAAAGAATATGTAAAATGCTGGTACAACAAAAGTTGTAGGGAGTTAAAGGACAAAAGAGACAAAGCCTGGAACAGATGGAAAAAAGACAGAAGACCTGAAAAATGGAAAATATATACTGGTTATAGAAATGAATATGTACAAAAGTGCAGAGAGGAAAAAAGAAAATATGAAAAAGATGTTATAGAAAAGTGTAAAGATCAACCAAAACTATTCTACAGATTTGTAAACAATAAACTGAAAAACAAACAAGACTTAGAGAAATTAAGACAAGGAGGAGTTGAATACACTGAGGAAATGGAAATGGCAGAAATTATGAACAAACATTTTAAATCAGTGTTTACAAGGGAAAATATACAACCTGAAGAGATTGAGTGGAAGGAAAAAGTCCCCCCTATGGAAGAAATAGAAGTAACGAAGAATGAAATATTGACACACTTGGGTAATTTTGATGTCAGAAAATCGCATGGGCCAGATGAAATAGCAAACTGGATTCTGAAAGAATGCAGGAATGAACTGGCAGACAAAATACATAGCATAATAAGCAGTTCCTTAAAAGAAGGAAAAGTTCCAGAAGATTGGAAAAAAGCAAATATAGTACCTATATATAAAGGAGGAAATAAAGAAGAACCTACCAACTATAGACCAGTCTCTCTAACAAGTACAATAGCAAAAATATGTGAAAGAATTATCAAAAGTAGATGGGTAAAATACTTGGAAAAAAACAACGTACTAAAGCCAAGGCAATTTGGATTCAGACAAGGACGATCATGCGTCACCAATTTAATATGTTTCTATTCAAGGCTAATAGATATAATACAAGAAAGAGATGGATGGGCTGATTGTGCATTTCTAGACCTAAAAAAAGCTTTTGACAAAGTACCACATAAGAAGTTGCTTAAGAAATTAGAATATGAAGGAGGAATACAAGGTAAATTGCTAAATTGGATGGAAGACTTTTTGCAAGAAAGAAAAATGAGAGTAGTGATAAGAGATCAGCACTCAAAATGGAATGAAGTAATAAGCGGTGTCCCGCAGGGAACAGTTCTGGCCCCAATAATGTTTGCTATATATATTAATGATATGGATGAAGGAATTGAAAGCTATATGAGCTTCTTTGCAGATGATGCAAAATTACTGAAAAGAGTGAAAACTGAAGAAGATTGTGAATCACTACAGAGAGATCTAAATAAAGTACAAGAATGGAGTAGGAAGTGGGAGATGGAGTTCAATACAAAAAAGTGTAGTATAATGGAATTTGGAAAAAGCAAAAACAGAATAACAGGATCATATAATTTGGGAAAAGAAGGAATAAAAAAAGTAGAAAATGAGAAGGACCTGGGAGTCATTGTTATGAATAATATGTCACCTGAGAAACATATAAATAAGATTTTTGGAGAAACTTATAATTTAATAAGAACAATCAAAGTGGCATTTACATACCTGGATGAAGAAATGGTGAGGAAAATCCTAATCACCCTGATAAGACCAAGATTGGAATATGCAGCAACGATATGGTCACCAAGTACAAAAAAATGTATAAAAAAACTTGAAAGAATACAAAGAGCAATTACAAAACTGGCACCAACACTCTCAAAACTATCATATGAAGAGAGACTACAAAAACTTAAACTACAGACACTAGAGCAAAGAAGAGAGAGAGGAGATTTGATAGCTATTTACAGAATCATGAAAGGCATAGAAATTACTGATAGAGAGAATCTGATAAAATGGGATGACAGAAATACAAGAGGACACGGAAAGAAAATAAAAAAAGACAGCTATAGAAGAGATTTGAAAAAGAACAGCTTTCCTCACAGAGCAATAGACAGTTGGAACAAGTTAGATGAGAAAGTGGTGTGTGCAAAAACAATACATGAATTTAAAAATAGTTTAGATAAAATGAGATATGAAGACGGGACCCCACGAGCATAGCTCCCCTTCCCGTAAAATACAACTAGGTACAACTAGGTAAATACACATACATACGGTTCTCGGTATTTAATATGGAATGTCAGCATACGTGGATTTGGTCATACACGGTAATTTCAGGAACCTAACCCCCGAGTTATTTGAGGGACTCCTGTATGTATATATATATATGTTTATATACATATATTTATATATATATGCATATATATGCACATATATATGTATACATATATATATACATATATATATATATATGTATATATATATGTATATTTATATACATATATATATATATATGTATATATATGTATATGTATATATATATATACATATATATATATATACATATATATATATACATATTACATATATATATATATATATATATATATATATATATATATATATATATATATCAAGTAACTCCTTTGCTACTATGACAGCCTTTAGCTATTGTGCTGCGGTTAACACTAGACCATTTAATTCAAATGAAGGAAGGACCATATGCTCAAAGGTTGCATGCTCAACATTCAGAGCACCACAGATGAGGTCTCGTCTAGCTTTCTGAAGAGCCAACCACCTCCCCACTTCCCGTCACTATTCTTAATACTTCTCTTGTCACGGGCGATACTTACAATTCAAAACATTCATCGAAGAGAGGGTGGAGCGTCTTCTTGTGAACGTTGGTCTGCTGAGGTGCACACTTCGGGAAGAGGCGTCGTGGCAATAGTTCGATGACCACGAATGGGTCACTCAGTCCTGCGGAGATTGGGAAACACTGGGTTACATGTGACTAACAACAAAAACCTGCCAACCCCGGCCGGCCTGTTTACAATCTTCTAGCTCTCCTTGCCTCCACAACTGTGTCACTAATAAAGCACATAAATTTTCTATTTAAATTTTCTTCACAAAACCTGCTTATACTTTTCCTTGAGTCTCATTGACACAAGACTGGTTTAGTTGTCACTACTGCTGAAAGCAACTTGTAAACTACCCCTCTACTTGTCCAGTATCAATGGGGAGTGAGTCAACATAGACAAATGATGTGTGATTTCTGCTTGTAGGGTTGCTATAAAATAGTCTATATCATTAGCTGCATGCTGCCATGCAATCACTACTGCATGACAACATAAGGTCAATACCCCAGTACGGTGTATGTGTATGTGTGTGCATATGTGTATTACAGTGAGACCTCTCATTAATGGACGTTAATTAGCTGTGTTTGCAGTGTTTTTGGTGCTGTTGTTTAGTGCATGCAATCACTATGCCATCCAAAAACCACTCCAAAACACCGAAAACACAGCGAAAACACCGCAAACACAGCTAATTAACGTCTGTTAATGAGAGGTCTCACTGAATGTAATTCAGCAAAGTACTGGATCACATGATCAGTTTATGACTTTCCTTAAAAATCACAGCTGAATGGACTCACCCCATCATGGCTGACTAACCGTTCGGATCAAGTGGAATGACATTCTTGGCTTGAAGCACCTCGACACAGAGGGAGTCGTGGTTGAAGTAGACCCTAACATAAAGCGTGCCATACTCTTGGGCGTCGTAGTGCTCCTGCTCAGCTAGCCGTTCCATGTGGTAAGCATCTACCAGAGCCTCTGTCGACGTCTTGTGAAGCTTCAAGAAGAAAAATGTAATATCACTTTAGGGAGACGTAACAAGTGGGTGAGGTGAATAAATATTGCTTGGACACTTTAGGAAGGTACTGTGTTACTCTGAAGGTCTCATGCTGATTTTTTAATCACTGCATATGTGTGTGTGTGTATTTACCTAATTGTATTTTACCTACATATACCAAAGGCTTTTTCCCCTTACAAAGGAGATAGCCATAAAACAAAGGCATAAAAACCATTCCCACCCATTCCATCCCCACACACTCCATTCCCCTCTACCCTCTTCCCTCCCTCTTATTTTGGCACCTCCTGGATGACGGGTTCATCCCTGCATATTGTCCACTGCCCTGGGTCAGAGGCAGTGTCACAAGACACAACACACCCACAGCAAGGCCTGCTTCATCAAATCAGCAATCCCCTCTCTCTGTACCCTCATGCAGAAATGGAGAAGACGGGGAGATATCACTTCGGGCTGCGTTAAATTATTTTTCACACATACTCCCTCACCCCCCATCCCCCTCATGCATCACAGCATCATCCATTCTCCATTCACCCCTATCTTCTGTCCTCTCCCATCCTTTCTCAACAGACATTCCCCTCTTTCTCAATGCCCCTTTTATCTATTTCATCCTTTGTCACCCCCTCATGTTCACTCCTTCCATCTCTATCTTCCACACCTATTTTACTAATCTTTCTTCACTCATTCTTTCCATATGTCCAAACTATCCCAATCCTCTTTCATCAACCCTATCTCCCAACTCCCTTTCCACCCCCATTCTCCTCCTCACCTCCTCATTTCTCACGCTATCCAGCCTAGTAACCCCTATCATACTTCTCAGGCACCTCATCTCAAACACATTCAAACTCCTCCTCTCTTCCTTTCTTATGTGTGGCTTAAACTTCTGATACAATTAGCTGTGGCTTAAACTTTTAATGGCCAAGAATATCTGCATTCGAATCTACATCCGCAAATACTGGAAATAGCTATTCGCGCCTGCATCTGCATATTCAAATATTGAACAATTGACATCTTGTCCACCTCTAATAAAAACCAATCCACATCAATACATCACAGGTAGACATCTTGTCCACCTCTAATAAAAACCAATCCACATCAATACATCACAGGTAGACATCTTGTCCACCTCTAACATAAACCAATCCACATCAATACATCACAGGTAACAGTCCAATCTTTCTTTCTGGAGATATCTATGGAAAGGCAACAGTTATTGTATATCATTGTTACTCACCCTTATAAAGATACTCACCCGTAAAAGCTTTTCTACTAAGACATACTCAGGTCCTTCGAGTATCTTTAGAGAAAGACCATGGCCACCAGCATAGAAGAAGTCTCTAAGCATGGACAGAGCATCGTACAGGCGAAGAAAGAATGCCCCTTGCTTCTCCTGTAGGAGGTAAAACAGCCATTTAGCCACTGAGAACCTCTTGTAAATGTGATAGCTTTTCTATCTGTTGAGGTGAAGTAGGGATATGTTGAGATAAAATATGAATAACTAAAGTTACTTTGATCACAAAAGAAAAGTTGTAGGGAAATCTTCATATAAGGTGATAACCTTGTGTCAAAGAGCAACAACCAAATGATTGAAGAAAAGTCAAAACCAAGAGGGAACACGAAAGTCAGGTGTGAGGATATGAGTGTTCTCATTTCCACCAGGGAAAGCATAATCTTAAAAGAAGACAGCTACGTACCTCTGCATCCTTGCCTACTTGCTCAAGGAGGGCTTGAAGTACAGCTAACCACAACAAAGACAAGAAGCGCTTCAAGTTGTTCTTGAGCAAAGCGGCAGCATAGTGGCCTAGTGACACCTGCAGCAATAAAAGACAGTTGTAGAGTCGCAGAAAAGGCTGGCAATAAAAATGTAAAGGAATGAGTTATTCTTACTCTCCTTGTGTATGCATTTGTTCTTATTTCCCTATAACGGTACAAAAATTAGTGACTACAGCACTATATGGGGCAGAAACATGGAACATAAGAGAGGAAGAGAGGAGGAGTTTGAATGTGTTTGAGATGAAATGCCTGAGAAGTATGGTAGGGATTACTAGGCTGGATAGTGAGAAATGAGGAGGTGAGGAGGAGAGTGGGGGTGGAAAGGGGGTTGGGAGATAGGGTGCATGAGTGTTGGGATGGTTTGGACACATGGAAAGAATGAGTGAAGAAAGATTTGTAAAAGAGGTGTGGAAATCAGAGGTGGAAGGAGTGAACATAAGGGGTCAACTATGGATGAGATGGATGGATGGGGTAACAAGGGCACTGAAGAAGTATTAACCCCTTCCATACGGTGCCGCACACGTAGGCGTCATGGGGAGCGAGTGTATTCGCGAGGCTGCCATATCGGCGTCTTGATTATATTTATTGTAGTCACCCCTCCATAATGACATTCTTTCTAATTCTTTTGTAATCGCATTTTCTATGGTTATCAAAATTCACGGGTGAAGAGAGAACGATCGATATAAGCGGTGACTATATTTTATTATGCGAGTATTATTACGACACATCGTACGGCTGGCATTGGCTGCTGCCACCGAGATCTAAGTCCATGACGCCTACGTGTGCGGCACTGTATGGAAGGGGTTAAGTCAGAGAATCTCATGTGATATGGTGTGTTCAGATATATATTTGTCAATTTTGAGAAAAAAATGTTGATGAGCAAGTGTCCTATTTGCTCTTTTACATGTTTGATGAACAACTCTCACCCTTACCCCTCTGACTGAATGCCATTTTTGCAGAAGAATACTTTTCTTTCATTTTGAGAAAAAGTATAGGAATGTATATACTCTGACTGATAAACCTTTTTTCCTAAAAAAAAAGTCCCAAACCCCTATAGTACGCCTACTCTGACATGCCAAAAACATGTGGGTAATATATTAATCAATTCCAAAGTGATGGCTCCTACTGCACAACTCCAGGAGTATGTTCCTCAATTTCTTCTTCCTTTTCAACTCCTGGCCTACCTGTGGTTTTTGAATAAGTTGAAGATGTGGAGACAAAGTTGGCATTAACCTCTTCAATATGAGTCAAATTCTTGTGGGCAGCATCAGCTTTCTGATGTTTGGTGATTGGATGATGCATCACAATACTCGCATTACAGTATAAAATATAAAAATACAACTGTATTATTTGTTCGCTTTCACTCAGAATATTAACCCATTCAGTACAATAACACCTACGTAGGCATCATGAGGCGTGGGTGGGTATATGAGGATGCTATTTTTATATTTTGTAGTTGTAGCTGAGTGACCCCCATATTCTGTGAATTGGCTTGATCATGTTTTCTGTGGTTATTGATATGAAGGGTGAAAGAAAATGAGTAATATAGCTGTAACTTTATGTTTTATAATGTGAGTATTGTGGTGCATCATCCAATCATTGTACATCAGGCAGTTGATGCTGCCAGCAAGAATTTGACTTGTATTGAAGAGGTTAATAACCACAGAAAACCTGATCAGGCCAGTTCACAGAATATGGAAGTCACTCAGCTACAACTACAAAATAAATATGATCAGGACACCAATGCCAGCATCCTTGTTTACCAACTCACACCTCATGACACCTACATAGGCATCATAGTATGGAAGGAGTTAAAAAGGGAAAGCAGAAAGGATGAGCAATAGAAGAGGAAAGTGACTCAAGACTCCTTCAAGGGTGGAGATAGGTCTCCAGTTATGTAGAAACCTGCATGACTCTGGTCAGTGTATCTCCTAGTCCCTAAAGCACTAACTGCATAAAACTTATGCAGTCAATACCTCATACAGTAGCTAATGCAACACAATTTTGTTCAACGGAGAAACAGAAATGGAACAAAACAGTCATATGATCAAAACCCATTTTGTCTCAATTCCACCTCTTAGCATTGACGTGATCACTGAGAGACTAAGAAAAAGAATGACATGAATAAGGGGTCCATGAACTAGACAGCAGTGGATCTCAAGGGGGTAAATAAATGGAATTAGATCATCTCTAGTCTAGTGACATAATTTACCAATTTTGTTTCGCTAATTCCATATGATTTTAATCCTATTAAAAGGAAAACGTATTACCCATTGATATTCTATTTCCTCTTGATTCTGGCCCATAGCTAAACAAAGCCATCAGGTGTTACTCAGTGTCATCAGATCAACCGCATCCATGAGATGCCAGGTGGATATACAGTATACCTTACCTGAAGTCTTTCAAGAAGTGGGCGGACAGCCTCATCAGCCGGGAGGGAATCTGGCGACCAGGCCAAGTGGAACACATCTCTCTGGAGGTCTACACGTAGCTGAGAAGGAAAAAGAGGAGATAAGTCATATGCATTTATGGGACTAGACTGTGTCTATTATGGACATTGTACTATCAAACTATTAAAACAATGGGTAAGGTTACCACTTCACCCAATTTTTGGTAAATCTTCCTCTGATGATTCATCAGTATCACATGGCTTAAATAATATGCCTTGTGCTATCTAACTAGCAGGAATATGATAAAACATATAGTTATGTAAAATTCTTTATTTGTACCGTCTATCATCCACAAGGATGACACAATTAAGCCTGTTCATGCATATAGTGGGGACATTGAATTTTGGAAATGTTTCACATACAGTACATTGGTAATGTAGTGCATAACAGTGGTGGGTCATATCAGGAACTCTTTCCAAGTATTAGCATTGCCCATGATGTTATGGACACACTCAACCAGAGCCTTGATAATAACTATGCAGGAAGACTAAGCTCTGAATCTTCAAGTCACTTGTGCTACCTGTCTTGCTGTATGGCTGTGAGACATGGACATTGAATATTGACACAAAAAGGCATCTTGGTGTCTTTGGTACTATGTCTTTGGTACTAAGGGAATCATGAAATATCACTAGAATGACTTTGTCAAACCATATCTTGTACTGTGAGACTCAGTCCACTCCTGTTACCAGCATAGTTCATGAAAGTCAATTCCTGCTATATGGGCATGTGGCACATTGCCCAGATGTTGATTCCACTCACAGGGTTGTCTCGATGGAGGAGACGAGGGGGACGGCCACAGTACCCATGGTTGAAGCAAGTGAATCGAATTTGTTGAGAATATTTTGGACTGGGAAGGATGGGTGCATCAGACTTTGCTCAGACAGACAGTGAGGACTGGAGACATTCGTGTGAGGGAAGCAATGTGCCCACTGGTGTATGCTCCTAATTCATGATGATACACCGCCTCTCCCCAAAAAAGTGTTTACCAGCCACACTATCAGTAATGAATTTACCAAGTCAACAAAATAGAAACACTGGGAAAGGAGGTGGGGTAAGGCCAGATTCTTTGTCCCATAAAAGAAGAGAGAAATACACATGACAAAGTAGATTTCTGGGAAAATACCTTGTTAAGTATATCAATATAGAACACAATAATCCAGTGGGTAAAGGAAATGACCTGGGTTAGAGGAGATGACACTCCCACAAAGATTAGATGTTACTAACCAAAGAGCCAGACATCATCAGCTCCTTGAACTACCTTTGCCCAAATGGAAAAAGTGACCATGTTACAATTGAATTTCAGCTGAAGGATGAGGATATAGAGCCAAGGAATGAAACACACTGGCAAGGGAGACTCAATTTTAGTAAAACAAGTTACTTAGGGTTGAGAAAATCCTTTGAAGGAACAAACTGGAAGGAATTAATGAATACAGTCAAACCTCGGTTATCGAACGCTTCTGTTCTCGACCAAATCGGTTTTCGACCAAAAAGTTCGAGAATTTTACGTCTCAGAACTCGACCAAATTTCGGCTCTCGAACAAACCGAAAGAAGCCGAGCGTACCCGAACGCGGCTCACTCGCGAGCCGAGAGAACTCGAATGCTAAGGACGCTTCCTCCGTAGCGCATTTGCGATCAAAGTTCATTTCGAGCAGACGTGTTCGTTCTTATTTACGTAAATCTGACTTTTTTCATCTTTGCATTGTGTATTAGCCCCTAATCATGGGTCCAAAGAAAGCAAGTTCAAGTGGTGAAGAAAAGAGGAAAGTAGTGCGCAAAACTATTGAATTTAAAAAAGAATTAATAGCGAAATATGAATCTGGCGTTCGTGTGTCTGCGTTGGCTAAGTAGTTTGGGATGGCGAAATCGACGATAAGCACCATCCTAAAAAATAAAGACCAGGTTAAAGCAAGTGATGTGGCTTAAGGATCAAGTGTTTTTAGCAAACAAAGGCCACAGGTATTGGAGGAAGTGGAGAAACTTTTGCTGATTTTCATAAGTGAGAAACAGTTAGCAGGTGATACTCTTAGTGAAGATGCAATTTGTGCCAAAGCAAGACAATTGTATGAAGATTTGATAAAAAAATATCCTAGCATTATTCCGGAAGGGTTTGATTTTAAAGCAAGCAGAGGGTGGTTTGAAAAGTTTAAGAAAAGAAGTGGGATACACTTATTTATGGTAAACAGTATACAGTGCAGTTTATGGTGTAAAATAGTAAAAAAAAAAAAAAAATAGAAAAAGTTGTTTTTTAGACTTGGAACGGATTAAAATTATTTACATTGATTATAATGGGAAAAATTGTTTCGGTTTTCGAACAAATCGCTTTTCGAACAGCCTTCTCGAACGGATTATGTTCGAAAACCGAGGTTTGACTGTACTACAAGAATAAGGAGGAAATGTGAAATCTTTCTTGACATTTACAACCTAGGACTGAACAAATATGTGCCAAGGGACTAGAGAAAAGAAGCAAAAACAGGATTGGTTTAACAAAGTATGAGATTGCAAAAAAAAAAGCCAGGGATGTGGCTTGGGAAAATGGAGAGACAAAAGAAACAATAAAACAAAAGAAACTTACAAACAAGCTAGGAATGCACCTGAATTTGCAGAGAGGAAGAAAACAGTTTTGAAAGAGGTGTAGTAGAAAAATGCAAAGATGAACCAAAACTGTTTCACAGGTTCTTAAATGGTAAACTGAGACACAGGGAAGAAATTGCCAGGTTAATAAGAGGCCTCAGCTCAGGCAGAAATAATAAATGAAGGTTTCCAATTGCTCTTCAAAAAGAGTGTAACTTTTTTGAGAAAACTGAGGGGAGCAAAAAACAAGGTTTAGCAGATATAAATGTCGAAGTGAGGGAAGTGCTCAATCTCCTAGGATCATTGAATGTGGCAAAAGCCTCAGGATCTGATGGCATCTCAAACTGGATATTTACAGAATGTAGGGAACAACTAGCAGACAAGATCCACAGTCTTATTATATGTTCATTGAACTAGGGCAGTGTGCCACTTGATTGGAAAAGGGCAAATGTAGTGCCAATTCACAAAGGTGGAAACAAAGAAACACCACTAAATTATAGGCATAAATACTTGGAATAGCTTAGATGGTGTTATACCCCAAGATCAAACAATACATGAGTTCAAATCTAATTATGATAATTGGAAATCAAAGATATATATTAAGTTGGAACTGTATTTGGATTTGAGTCTAGGTATGTTGGAAGATTAGAGAATAAGAGGCAGGACCTAACAAGTGTTGCTCCTTTCCTGTATATAACAATTGAGTAAATACACACACACACACACACACACTTTCAACGAACGGACGGCTTGACGAACGCTCTGAAGAAAAGTGCAGATTGAGGATACCAACGCAAAGAGAAGTGCCTTTTTGTATTTGCAGGGGGGGGGAATTGCTCGTGAGGTAGTGGGAAAGTAAGGAAAGAGGAGAGGGGGAGGGATTACTGGGGAAATGGAAGGTAATGAGGATGTGGAGGACTTGGCCCAGGCAGACGGGCGGAAGGTCAACATGAAACGACCACCGGATGACGAAATGGCAAATAAAAATGTAAAGATGAGAAGTATAGAGAGGAGAAATACAGTAGAAAGTGACGAGAATATGTTCCAGGGATTTAAAGAGGGTGGGGGGGACACAACCCCCCCCAGACTGATAAGACTAGAGGAGAGAGTTGATAAGGTGATCGAGGACTTGGAACGTAAGTTAGGTAATGTAGGCTCCATTCTCCAAAGAATTGAAAGATTGGAACAACTAGAGAAGGCTAACAGAAACTTAACTGAAGAAGTAGAGGACCTAAAAAGACAGTTAGGAAATGTAAAGGAGGAGAATGAGAAATTGAAGAAGAATAGTAATGAAAACAGTGAGAAAATAGCTACAGAAGCTAAAAATTGGAGAATAACTCAAGAAGGGAATAAGGTTTCATTCACTGACATAGTCAAACAGCAATTGAAAGAACATAATGAAGACTCAGTTATTAAAGTGATGAGACAGAAGGAGAATATAGTAAGAGAATTAGCTGACAAAAAGAAATGTATAATTATATTAGGAATGGAAGAGAAACATAACCCAGATAGAACCGCAAGAATCAAGGAGGAAAATGAAAGGGTAAGCAGTTTATTAAAATTAGTCCAGGAAGATGAACCAGAAATTATAAAGGAAATTGAGGAAAAATTCAGACTCGGAAAATATAGTACAGATAAGACCAGACCAATTAAGATTAAATTCAGGTCACAAACAACGGCAGAGAAAATTCTATCCAAGACAGGGAAACTAGCAACAAATGATCAATATAAAAAGGTATGGATAAAAAGAGAAATGAATAAGGAGGAAAGAGAGGCAGAAAAGCAGAAAAGAATTGAAGCTAAGGCAAAAAACGAGGAAAGAACGGAGTCAGAGAAAGAGAGATTCTATTGGAGAGTAGTGAACATGAAAATAAAGCAGTTCGACATACTAAAGAAAAACATAAGGGAAACAGAGAACACAATGGAAGTGGCAGAAAACTAAGAGTGTCTTACACAAATATAGATGGATTGATAACAGGATTGAATGAACTGAATGATTATTTGAAAGAAAAAGAACCGGACATAATGGGAATTGTAGAAACAAAATTAAAAGGCCCACTACCACCCAACAGTGTAGGACATGATACATACAATTATTGGATTAGAAACAGAGAGAAAAAACAAGGGGGTGGAGTTATGTTCCTGACAAAGAAGGATATAAACGTGAAAGGTGTCATATATGGAAAGAATACAGTAGAGATGATTATGATAGAAGTGGAAGACCGAGATAAGAAGAGCAGAAAATTTGTGATCAACTATGTGCCTCCGAAAACAGCCTCATGGGAGGAGAATGAACATAAAAGTATGTTAGAGGACACAAAGATAGCATTAACTAAAATAATGGAAGACGGAGGAAGAATAGTTATGATGGGCGACTTTAATTGCAAAGAAATCTGCTGGGAAGAAATGACAGTAAAGAGTGGTGATGACTCATGGGGAAATGCTCTACTTGAGATGATTACTGACCATTCAATGACACAATGGATACAAGAGAACACTAGGTATAGAAATGAAGAAGAACCATCGAGGCTAGACTTAATAATTACATCTGAACCTAGAATAGTGGACAAGATTGAATATAAAACACCAATAGGTAAAAGTGACCACATATTGATTGAACTGGAACTTAATGAAGAAAAATATATGAAAAGAAATGAACAATATAGAAAAGGAAGAATGATGTATGAAAAAACAAACTTTGATAAAATAAGAGAATTCTTCCAACAAGAAAACTGGGAAGAAATATACAAAGAAGAAACATCAGTGGAAGAGAAATGGAATATTTTGACAAAAATTTACAAAGAAGGAGTGGAAAAGTATGTCCCAAGACAAAAACAAGAAAAAGAATATGTAAAATGCTGGTACAACAAAAGTTGTAGGGAGTTAAAAGACAAAAGAGACAAAGCCTGGACCGGATGGAAAAAAGACAGAAGACCTGAAAAATGGAAAATATATACTGGTTATAGAAATGAATATGTACAAAAGTGCAGAGAGGAAAAAAGAAAATATGAAAAAGATGTTATAGAAAAGTGTAAAGATCAACCAAAACTATTCTACAGATTTGTAAACAATAAACTGAAAAACAAACAAGACTTGGAGAAATTAAGACAAGGGGGAGTTGAATACACTGAGGAAATGGAAATGGCAGAAATTATGAACAAACATTTTAAATCAGTGTTTACAAGGGAAAATATACAACCTGAAGAGATTGAGTGGAAGGAAAAAGTCCCCCCTATGGAAGAAATAGAAGTAACGAAGAATGAAATATTGACACACTTGGGTAATTTTGATGTCAGAAAATCGCATGGGCCAGATGAAATAGCAAACTGGATTCTGAAAGAATGTAGGAATGAACTGGCAGACAAAATACATAGCATAATAAGCAGTTCCTTAAAAGAAGGAAAAGTTCCAGAAGATTGGAAAAAAGCAAATATAGTACCTATATATAAAGGAGGAAATAAAGAAGAACCTACCAACTATAGACCAGTCTCTCTAACAAGTACAATAGCAAAAATATGTGAAAGAATTATCAAAAGTAGATGGGTAAAATACTTGGAAAAAAACAACGTACTAAATCCAAGGCAATTTGGATTCAGACAAGGACGATCATGCGTCACCAATTTAATATGTTTCTATTCAAGGCTAATAGATATAATACAAGAAAGAGATGGATGGGCTGATTGTGCATTTCTAGACCTAAAAAAAGCTTTTGACAAAGTACCACATAAGAAGTTGCTTAAGAAATTAGAATATGAAGGAGGAATACAAGGTAAATTGCTAAATTGGATGGAAGACTTTTTGCAAGAAAGAAAAATGCGAGTAGTGATAAGAGATCAGCACTCAAAATGGAATGAAGTAATAAGCGGTGTCCCGCAGGGAACAGTTCTGGCCCCAATAATGTTTGCTATATATATTAATGATATGGATGAAGGAATTGAAAGCTATATGAGCTTCTTTGCAGATGATGCAAAATTACTGAAAAGAGTGAAAACTGAAGAAGATTGTGAATCACTACAGAGAGATCTAAATAAAGTACAAGAATGGAGTAGGAAGTGGGAGATGGAGTTCAATACAAAAAAGTGTAGTATAATGGAATTTGGAAAAAGCAAAAACAGAATAACAGGATCATATAATTTGGGAGAAGAAGGAATAAAAAGAGTAGAAAATGAGAGGGACCTGGGAGTCATTGTTATGAATAATATGTCACCTGAGAAACATATAAATAAGATTTTTGGAGAAACTTATAATTTAATAAGAACAATCAAAGTGGCATTTACATACCTGGATGAAGAAATGGTGAGGAAAATCCTAGTCACCCTGATAAGACCAAGATTGGAATATGCAGCAACGATATGGTCACCAAGTACAAAAAAATGTATAAAAAAACTTGAAAGAATACAAAGAGCAATTACTAAACTGGCACCAACACTCTCAAAACTATCATATGAAGAGAGACTACAAAAACTTAAACTACAGACACTAGAGCAAAGAAGAGAGAGAGGAGATTTGATAGCTATTTACAGAATCATGAAAGGCATAGAAATTACTGATAGAGAGAATCTGATAAAATGGGATGACAGAAATACAAGAGGACACGGAAAGAAAATAAAAAAAGACAACTATAGAAGAGATTTGAAAAAGAACAGCTTTCCTCACAGAGCAATAGACAGTTGGAACAAGTTAGATGAGAAAGTGGTGTGTGCAAAAACAATACATGAATTTAAAAATAGTTTAGATAAAATGAGATATGAAGACGGGACCTCACGAGCATAGCTCCCCTTCCCGTAAAATACAACTAGGTAAATACAACTAGGTAAATACACACATATATATATATATATATTTATTTTATTTTTTTCAAACCACAGGAAATAAAAAGATTGGAATACTAAAAGTTTTCACCTTATTAGGGCATTTTCAGAGTACAAAGAAAAATAATAAAGGACAATATAAATATGGAAATAAGAAAGAAAATGGGGAAGGTCACATCAACATATATACACTTCGATGGCTGTCGTGCACAAAAAATATATAAATACATACACACATAATTGTAAATGCTTACAAAAATGCACATACTGCACACATACAATAATAAATAACAAAACATAATGAAATAATTGAATGAATAAATAGACAATGATGACATATATGTGACCAAAAGTACTTTGGGACATTTGGATCCAACAAGATATTATGATAGAGTGTTATGGTGTTGACTATTCTATTGATGATGAAAATATCTAGTTTATACAAACCTAAACTCAAATGAATATTATCATCAAAAGTGCATTTGATAAAACTAGATTCAGTTATGTTTCTTTTTAAGGCAGAATTACTGTACAAACAAATATTTTATTGTACCTTGTCCTAGTCAATAGTACAGTTGGTGTCCCTTACATGGACAAAAACCCCACTAGACATTTGGCCTATTCTAACACCATACTTATACTGGCTCATCCTTATATTCAATTCTTTGCCAGTTTGACCAATACAACAAGAACTACAGTGTTTGTAGGGAATGATGTAAACACATCCTGCATTAATATAAAAGGGAATTTTTAATGAGGAGTTTTTTGATAGTGTGGTTCCTAAAAATAGCATTGATATTGAACTCCTTAAGGATATGAGGAAGTCTTATGAAGTTTCTGTGAAAGGGAAGAACTAATAGATTCTTCTTGCAAAATTGAACTTTTTGTGAAGTGTTAAAGTAAGTCATCCTGGCCCTATTCTGGGATTTATCTACAGCATATTTTGGATATTTCAGGTCTGATGGAATGTCATATATTCTTTTTATTTCCTCATCTAAAAATTCTTACAAAGCTCCCCCTGACAAAGGCATTTTGAAGGATATCACCTCCATTGTCACCAGTCATACAACCGTGATTCAAGAACATTATCAACAACAACATCCCCCACCCTCTCCACTTGCATATTTGCACCCAGCTACCCCCACCCCAAGAATCCTAAACATTTCACAACTCTAGCCTCTACATCTTCGCAAGATCGTCCATGTGATTAACACATATTGCCAATGCCATGCATTACCACACACATCACATCATCTTCCCAAGGTGGTGAAACATTGAAGAACATGTAATTTGCTTTACCTCAGCATGGTTCTCCCAAATTTGTTTCTACAGAGATCTTATTGCCCACTGAAGAAACAAGTCAACCAGGTAAATTGAAGATCATAGATACTTATACCCCAGGTGCCCTACAAGACTAGGATGGAATTCTTCAACCTAGTACTTGCAAGATAAAACATTTCATGTTACATGGTAACAAAAAATAGGGAAAACACTTTCTAGCCATTGTCAGTAATACTTCACCTTCGACACTTAGACTAAATAGGCATACCTTGTTTGCCGGACAGATAGTGTTACCACCAGACAGGTAGTGCATTATCAAAAAATCTGGGGTTCATTTCCATCAATGAGTAACCAATCTTAATTTCCTTAGATCAGTCTGCGTTACTGCATATGTGTATATTTACCTAGTTGTATTTACCTAGTTGTAATATATGGGAGGGGAGCCATGCTCGTGGTGACCCGTCTTTGTATCTCTCTGCATCAAGTCTTATCTTAAAATCTCGTATAGTGTTTGCACATACTGTTTTGTTGTCTAATTTGTTCCAAGTACAACCACTCTTCGTTTAATGACCTACTCGGTTAACGACAACACGGAGTAAGGATGGGCTTTATGACAGACCAATATTCGTTTAACGTACGGTAAATCTCCCGAAGTTATGACGTTGTGTACGATAAGTTGGCGGAGGCAAATTTGTATGATGTTACAAATGAACTTGTATGGTGGATATTAGCTGTGAGGTAAAGTGTTCTGAAGCTTAGGTCTACATTACCATCCTGCAAGCTGCAAAAACTACCTAGGGTACAGTATATACCGGTATTGGTAAATTTTTAGTTTCGACCATGGGCGCAATATAGCAATAGAAAATTATTAATTTTGTGAATTCTAATGTATCAATGTAATGTGCAATTTTGTGAGCGAAAAAAAAGGTGCTAAAACAGATTTCGTAAGTAACGAAGTCGTGTCGGACGAATGGTATGCCATATTTGTTATGATAGATGCCGACATCGAAGAAATGAAAGGATGATAGATTAGTCTAACCTAAACTAAACTAAACTAACCTAACCTGTGTTTAATAAATCATTACCTGCAAATTAAATGTCATCCGGCTCGTCCTCGTTGTCGTCATCGGGAGAGACATTGGTGGGCTTTTCAACCACTCTCTCAGCTTGCGGGGTATACAAAGTTCTTGCAGCTTGAAGGAATGCATGTATCTCCGCTCCATAACATTCCTTCAAGAAAATGTACCTGGCGAGGTACTATCGGAAGTACCTAGGCCGTCAATTGACAGACGACAAGATGGCGTCCCGATCCTATGCTACCAACTTCGTTCATTAGCATATTTGCTTGTAGCAAGGTATTTTTTATTTTCATTTCCGCCCACAAAATTGCATATTATGTTGATACATTTTAATTTACAAAATTAATAATTAATTTTCTATTGCTATATTGTGCCCATGGTCAAAACTAAAAAAATACCCTGGTATTTAATATGGAATGTCAGCATATGCAGATTTGGTCATACACGGTAATTTCAGGAACCTAGCCACCGTGTTCTTTGAGGGCTTTCTGTACTATCAAAACAGTAAATAAAGCTTTAATGTACTGTATAAAAGAGGGAAAATACACAAAAATAGAGATACATGTATTGCTGGACATTGTACATACAGTACATGTATGTACAGTATATGTATACACTTTCGCTTAACAGCCAATTCGGTTAACGACAGCAATGCTGGTCCCAATTGTCGTCATTAAACGAGGAGTGGTTGTATTTATTGCTCTGTGTGAGAAACTGTTCCTTTTCAATTTTTTTCTATAACTGTCCTTTTTCATTTTTTCCGTGTCCTCTCGTTTTACCGTTGTCCCCCACTAACAAGTCGTTCCTGTCTAAAACTTCCATTCCTTTCATTATTCTGTAGATACTCAGCAAATCTCCTCTTTCTCTTTGTTCCAAAATTGGTAGATTCAATTTGGACAGTCTTTGCTCATATGTTAGTTCGGCGAGAGTCGGTGCTAGTTTGGTTGTCGCTCTTTGTATGCTTTCTAGTTTCTTAATATTCTTTTTGGTACTGGGTGTCCAAAGTGATGCTGCGTGCTAAAGTTTTGGTCTTTTTAGTGTAGTTAGTATTTTCTTTATCATTTCTTCATCCATATAAGCAAATGCCATTTTGATTGACCTCAATAAGTTGTAAGCTTCTCTGAATATTTTATTTATATGCTTATCTGGTTTCATGTCCTTTCCAATCATCACTCCAAGATCTTTTTCCGAGTTTGCTTTTTTTTTTCCCCCCCAATTCTGTAATCTTTTGATATTCTGTTTTTACTCTTTCCAAATTACATTATACTGCATTTCTTTATATTGAATTTTACTTCCCACTTTTGAGTTCAATTCCAGATTGTGTCCAGATCTTGTTGCAATGAGTTGCAGTCCTCTTCCATTTTTACCTTCTTTAGTAATTTTGCATCATCTGCAAAGAAATTCATATAGCACTCCACGCCTTCATTCATGTCATTAATGTATACGGTGAACATGATTGGGGCCAGTACTGATCCTTGCGGGACACCGCTTTTTACTTCTTCCCAGTTGGAGAATTTTTCTCTAATTACAACTCTCATTTTCCTCCAAATCAGGAAGTCTTTCATCCATTCCAATGATTTTCCTCTGATGCCATCTTTTGACTCTATCTTCTTTATTAGTTTCCTAAGTGGTACCTTATCGAATGCCTTTTGCAGGTCCAGAAAAGCACAGTCCGCCCACCCATCTCTTTCTTGTATTATGTGTATTAATCTTAAGTAAAAGCATATTTTTCAGTAATGCACTAATGATCCAGCAGGAATTCACCCAGCCCTGCTTGTTTGGCAAAGCCTCCCTGTATATCTATCCAATACAGGAGAATACAAAGACACAACACCAATGTGGCCATCCATTCAGAGGTCAAACCCAAGATCAACCCAGATGAGTTGAACCCCATCGAATTACTGGAAGTAAAACTACAACTTTGGAAAAATTTGCAAACCTACAGAGTGGCTATCGCACCTAAGTACTACAGCATTATATACTCCTGCCTACAGAATCAAAATGTATACAAAGTATAATGTCTTAGTTGCCAGATGTCTCCACAGGACAACTATGGAGCATGCATACTCTCCCCCTTTTACCTACACAGACCTATAATTGCATATATATCTATGCACTCATATATACATCCTATTGTGAATCTTTGTATGATGTTGTTATGGATATCTATATGATAAGGCACACCCCTTGCTCATAGCAAACCATGAAAACTCCGTGCCAGGAATTCCGCTGGCATTGCTGGAAAGTTGAGTCATGAGCTTCACACATAGGACCAGTCCTGTCTGTAGCTAGGACTTCTCCAACCAGGAGGTCTCATTGTTGTTGTGGTGAATTATAATAGACATATATGTACTCAAGGGTTTCATTGCAATAAATATTACCAATAATATCTATGGATTCAAGCAGCCATCTTTGCTTATAAGTGGACTTTGTAAGTCAGCGAGACATACAACAGCACAAGGGCAGCTGCGAGAAAGTTGCATTGTTTATATCGAGTCATTTCTACTTAGTTTATATCTTCCCTTGACTCCCCACTGCAGTTTTATTTTGTGATTTTGATATTAGAAATAAGATAAACTTCCAGCGTCTGTTGGAGCATAAGCATTATTAATACAATGGAGTAGAAGTGATTCTTATGATCTGTAATTGCTAACTCATTGATCTGCCATATCCCATTATATGTCCCCCAACATTCTTTTCATGTTTCATTTCACCAGAAATAATTTTCCCTCCAAGTATATTTTCCACAAACACTTTTCCAGTAGAATTTCTCTGGACTTTTTTTTCTTTCATCATTTAATTTACTTGTTAATCTTGAATTATCACTATAAATTCATCATCAATAAAATCTGCTCTTTTTTGCCAGGGTTCTATGGTTATTATTTACCTAGTTGTATTTACCTAGTTGTATTTTGCGGGAAGGGGAGCTATGCTCATGATGTCCCGCCTTTGTATCTCGCAGTGTCTAGTTTGTTTTTAAACTCATGAATGGTTTTTGCGCATACTATTTCATTGTCCAGTTTGTTCCAAGTGTCCAAAACTCTATGAGGAAAACTGTTTTTCTTCAGTTCTCTTCTATAGCTGTGTTATTTGATTTTCTTTCCATGTCCTCTTGTGTTTCTTTTGTCCCAGTTAAGTAAGTTCTATCGAGTACCTCTGTGCCTCTCATGATTCTGTAGATGGTCAATAGGTCACCTCTCTCTCTTCTTTGCTCCAGTGTCAGTAACTCCAGTTTAGCCAATCTCTCCTCGTATGATAGGTTTGCAAGTGCAGGTGCCATTTTTGTAGCTGCTCTTTGGATTCTTTCTATTTTCTTTATATTCTTTTTGGTACTGGGGGACCACAATGTCGCCGCATACTCTAATCTAGGCCTTATCAATGTAACCAATATTTTTTTTATCATGTCTTCGTCCAAGTATGTAAACGCCACTTTTATTAATCTTAGCAAGTTGTTAGTCTCCCCGACAATTTTGTTAATCTGTATATCATAGGACAAGTCGTTCGTGATAATTACTCCCAAATCTTTTTCGGATCCTACTTTCTTTACTTCTTTGGTTCCAATTGTATATTTTCCTGATATTCTGTTTTTGCTTTTTCCAAACTCCATTATGCTACACTTCTTAGTATTAAAGTCCACTTCCCATTTCTGACTCCAGTTCCATACCCTATTTAGGTCTTCTTGCAGTGCTTCACAGTCCTCATCAGTTTCTATTTTCCTTAGCAGTTTGGCGTCATCAGCAAAGAAGCTCATGTAGCAGTTCACGTCCTCGTCCATGTCATTCATATAGATAGCAAACATTATTGGTGCCAGCACAGATCCTTGCGGTACTCCACTGATCACCTCTTTCCAATCTGAATATTTTTCTCTGAGCACTACTCTCATCTTTCTACCAGTCAGAAAGTCCTCTATCCATTTTAGTAGGTTTCCTTGTATTCCTCCTATGTGTTCCAGTTTTTTTAGTAGTTTTCTGTGTGGTACTTTGCCAAAGGCTTTTTGCAAGTCTAGGAATGCACAATCAGCCCATCCATTTCTTTCTTGCACTATGTCTATTAGTCTTGAGTAAAAGCATATTAAGTTTGTGGAGCATGATCTTCCTTGTCTGAATCCGAATTCTCTTGGGTTTAATATGTCATTGTCTTCCAGATGTTTTACCCATCTATTCTTGATTATTTTCTCACAAATTTTGGCTATGGTGCTTGTTAGTGATACTGGCCTATAGTTGGTGGGTTCTTCCTTGTTTCCTCCTTTGTATATTGGTACAATGTTAGCGTTTTTCCAGTCCTCGGGTATTTTTCCTTCTTTGAGTGAGCTGTTTATTAAGATGTGTATTTTGTCTGTTAGTTCTTCTTTGCATTCCTTTAGAATCCAATTTGCAATACCATCCGGGCCATGTGATTTTCTGACATCGAGCCTTGATAGATGTTCTGATATTTCCTTTAGTGATGCTGTAAACTCATTCATGAGGGGAGATTTCTTGTTTTTATCTATGTCACAATTTGGTATTTTCTCTCTGGTGAAAACAGATTTAAAGTGATAGTTCATGACTTCGGCCATCTCTAAATCTTCTGTGTATTCTATGTTTCCTTGGCATGGTTTCACCATTTCCTGTTTGTTTTTAAGTTTACCATTCACATACCGATAGAATAGTTTGGGTTGCTCTTTGCATTTGTCTATAATATCCTTCTCATGGTTCCTTTTTTCCTCTCTTCTCACATTAACATACTCATTTCTACAGTTAACATAAATTTGCCATTTGCTTTGTTTTTTGTCTTTTCTCCACTTTTTCCAAGCTTTGTCCCTTCTGTCTTTTGCCTCACTGCATCTTTTGTTGAACCAACATTTAATGTACTCTCTCTCTCGCTTTTGTCTTGGTACATGCCTGTTTACACCTTCATTGTAGTTTTCCATCAATATATTCCATTTCTCTTCCACTGTTGTCTCTTCCCTGTAAAATTTTTCCCAGTTTGCATTCCGGAAGAATGTCTTTAGTTTTGTAAAGTCTGTTTTGTTGTACATCAGTCTTCCTTTCCTATGCTTTTCGTTCCTCTCTATGTCTATTTCTTCCTTTAGTACAGTTTCGATGAGTACATGGTCACTCTTTCCAATTGGTGTCTCGTACTGGACTTTATGCACTATTTCAGGTTTTGTTGTACATATTAGATCTAGTTTCGATGGCTCTTCATTATTTCTGTACCTTGTGTTTTCACGGACCCATTGGGTCATTGTGTACTCCATGGTCATATCTAGCAGTACATTGCCCCACGAGTCATCTCCTCCTTGCACTGTCATGCTGTCCCAACAAATTTCTTTGCAATTGAAGTCCCCCATAATTACCAGATTACCCTTACCCATTAGTATCTCATTTAGTGATTTTCTTGTATCATCTAGCATTTTTGTATGTTCGCTTTCTTTCCAAGCGCTTGTTTTTGGAGGCACATAAGTCACCACAAACTTTCTACTTTTCATATTCTTGCCTTCGACTTTTATCATGATCAATTCAACATTACCTTTGCCCTCTGCAATTTTTGTCACCTTTAGGTCTTTCTTGGCCAAGAACATGATTCCCCCTCCCTGTTTCTTGTCCCTGTTTTTTATCCAGTAGTTGTATAAACCTTGTCCGATAACAGTGGATGGTATTTCACCTCTTAGTTTAGTCTCTACAATTCCCATTATGTCTGGTTTTGCTTCTAAAATATAATCATTGAGTTCGTTCAGTCCCGAAATTAGTCCGTCAATGTTGGTATAGGCCACTTTTAATTTTCTTCCTTCTCCCTGGTTTCTTCTTCCCTTGGTTTTTTCGTTTTGATGCGCCATTGTCTTAATCTCAAGTCTATTACTCTCCACTGGAATTCTTTGCATTCTGTCTCCGATCTCTTCAAGTTTTTTTCCTTTGCTTCTTCTCTTAGTGCCCTTTCTTTTTCTAATTCCTCAGTACTGTACTCATTTCTCTTTTTATCCATATCTTATTGTACTTTTCACTCTTTGCAGTGTTGCGTTTGCACTTAACAGCAACGAGAAAACGTGTTGTCACTGGCTGAGGCCCCATGATAAGCTATTTTCTCACTGGCTGGAACCAATATCAGCTGATGTGTGTGGAGACTGGTGATTGTAAACTCTATGATTTACAAGATCATAGTTACAATGCCGGAGATAGGCATCTGAATATAGGTTGTAATGACCACATTGTAAAATTTGAGGTTGTAAACTAGTTAAAATCTCCACAACCTTGTAAAACATTCAGGTAGCGATCACAACCCAGTTAGAGTCAAGATACAAAAAAGTTTCAGAATAGACAGTTGTATATCTAAAATACCTGACTTCAGAAGAGCCCTGTTCATGGAACTACTCCAGGCGCTTCAGACTGGGAGACAAAATTAAGTGAAAGACCTGTGGATCAGATTTGGGAAATATTTCAAAATACACTTACTGAGATGATTCATTCTTACATCCCATTTAAGGAAAGACGCCCTCCAAACCAAACTCGCCCAAAATGGCTTGATAGAGAAATGGAAAAAGATATTGCTTAAGAGAGACAGACTTATATGAAATACAAGCTCTCCTAATGGTTATCAAATTTATGTGATAATGCAAAAGAATTTACGAAAGAAGATCAGAGAAAGCGACAATACGTAATGAATATCGTTGATAAATCTAAGGAGAATCCCAAAGAAGTCTGTAATTACATTAAGGATAAAAAGGTTATTAGGAATCACATTGGCCCACTGATGTCTGCCAATGGTCAATTTGAGTATTCAAATGATGGTACGTGTGATATCTTGAACAATTATTCTAGCTCCTTATTCACAAACAAAACTCCTCAAAGTGAAGTCTTTACTGAAGCCTGTGATAAGTTGAGGGGAAACTCACTCACTTTTATAGATATAACCAAAGAAAAGATAAGATGTATGGAAAAGCTCAAAGTTAATAAAGCACCAGGACCTGGCAGTTGAAATCCAAGAATCTTGAAGGGAAAAAAATAACAAGGCTATTGTTCCATTTGAGATGATTTTAATTTTTTTTTTATCATATCCAAGGATGTATAAAGAAAATGGAAATTAGCTGACATTACTCCTATATTCTAAATGGGTGACAAAAAAAAAAGCCAATGAACGACAGACCTGTAAGCTTAACCTCAATTGTAGGAAATATATGGAAACTACCATCAGAGATGCTATCGAACATCACATAGAAGGTAACTGTTTGATAAATGACAACCAGTGTGGATTCAGATGGAAATGTTCTTGTTTGAGTAACCTACTCAAATTTTACAACACAGTCATCTCAAATCATGACTACAGGGACAATGTAGAGTTAATATATCTGGACTTTGAAAAGGCTTTTGACACCGTCCTACAGAAAAGACTACTTGCTATACTCACTTCTCACAGAATAAAAAGGAAACCTATTAAGTTGGATTAGTAAATGGTTGAACAATCATAAGAAGCGAGTTGTTTTGAATGGCAAAACTTCTAGCTGGAAAATTTTTATGAGTGGAGTTCCTTAGGGTTCCATTCTTGGGCTACTTGTATTCGTAGTATATAAAATTTTATATAAACCATGGACTGAAATCTACTGCCTCCAAATCTGCTCACAATACAAAATTGTGGAATAGCAAATGATCATTCAAATCAATTGGATAAAAAAAAAAAAAAAAAAAAAAAAAAATAATAATAATAATAATAATAAAATATAATAAAGTAGAGCAAATGTTTGAAAAGTGACTAATGAAATTTAACCCAGGTAAATGTAAAGTTATGCACATAGGTAGAAATAACATGAAGTACTACTACAATTATTAAAAAAAAAAAAATCTAACAACAGTAGATAGTGAAAAGAATCTTAGTGGAATTATTAGTTATGATCTCTAATCATCAAAACAATGTATTTCTGCCTCAGAAAAAGCATATAAGATTCTTGAACTGGTTGCACAATTTTTTTATTATTTCGAAAGTCCATTTGTCATCAACCAACTCATCAACTGATCATTAGTCCATCCACATTTGGAATATGCTGTGTCCTTAGGCTGAATCTCATTAAAACAGAGATTGGAAAAAATTCAGGGGTGAGCCACAATATTGATTCAAATTATCAGAAATAAATAATTTGAAAACCCCCCTAAAATCTTTTATTTTATTCTGAAAAAGAAGGAAAAAAAATGTAGGCTCTGGAGTGACTTGATACAGGTTTTTATGACCATAAAGGGATTTGACATTATCAAAGGTGATTAAATTTCACACTATATATGAATTAGAAGAGAAATAATGGTCTCAAGCTGTTACGACATAGATATAATTTGGAAGTGGGTAGAATCAACTTCGCCAACCATGTGTCCCCTTTTGCCATATGCCAAGTCATATGACTTAACTCCCTTGCATATGTACCCCTGTTTCTACATATCTTTTGTGCTGATTTGGATCATACATATTTTTAATAACTTCTTTATATTGTGGGTTTTTCATGGATATAAAAATTAATATATATATATATATTTATATATATACATATATATATATATATATATATATATATATATATATGTATATATATAAACATATATATTTAGTTGTATTACACGGGAAGGGAGCTATGCCCGTGGTGCCCCGTCTTTGTATCTTTCACCATCATATTTTTTCTTAAAATCTTGAATATTATTTGCACACACTGTTTCTTTATCTAAGTTATTCCAGATATCCATCACTCTGTGTGGGAAGCTATTCTTTTTCCAATCTCTTTTATAGTTATCCTTTTTGAGTTTCTTTTCATGACCTCTTGTTTTTCCATTGTCATTTTTTAGTAAATCATTCCTATCAAGAATTTACATTCCTTTCATGATTCTAAATATAGTCAGTAGATCACCTTTTTATCTTCTCTGCTCTAGTGTTGGTAGTTCCAATTTCAATAATCTTTGTTCGTATGTTGATTTGGAAGGAGCTGGTGCCAACTTTGTCGTTGCTCTCTGTATTCTTTCTAGTTTCCTTATATTGTTTTTAGTACTGGGTGTCTACAATGTTGCTGTGTATTCCAGTTTTGGTCTAATCAATGTAACTAATATTTCTTAAATCATTTCTTCATCCAAGTAATCAAATGCCACTTTCATTGAGCTTAATAGGTTGAAGGTTTCTCCAACTATTTTGTTGATATGTTTATCCAGTGTCATGTCTTTGCTGATTATTACTCCAAGGTCCCTTTCCGAGTGCACTTTCTCGATTTCTTCACCAATTTTAAAATTTTTTGAAATGGTTTTTACTTTTTCCAAACTCCATTATGCTACACTTTTTCATATTGAAGTTCACTTCCCACTTTTGAGTCCATTTCCAGATTTTGTCCAGGTCTGATTGTAATGAATTGCAGTCCTCTTCTGTTCTTTCTTAAATATTTTTGCATCATTTGCGAAGAAATTCATATAAAATTCAACTCCTTCATCCATGTCATTTATGTATATGGCAAACATGATTGGAGCCAGCACCAACCTTTGTGGAACACCACTTATCATTTCTTCCCATTTTGAGTATACACACATATGTGTGTGTATATGTATACATATATATGTATATATACATACATACATATACCAAAGGATTTTCCCCCCTACCTAGTTGTATCTTATGGAAAGGGGAGCTATGCTCGTGGTGTCCTGTCTTTGTATCTCACAGTATCTAGTTTGCTCTTAAATTTGTGTATAGTTCTTTGCACGCACTATTGTTTTATCCAGTTTGTTCCAGATATCCACCACACCTGTATGGAATTTTTTTTTTTCACGTCTCTTCTATAACTATCCTTTCTGAGTTTCTTTTCATGTCCCCTTGTATTTCTCTTATCCCAATCTAATAAGTCCTCTCTATCAAGGACTTTTGTGCCTTTCGTGATTCTGTAAATGGTCAACAGGTCACTTCTTTCTTGTTTTGTTCCAAAGTTGGTTATTTCAATTTAGCCAGTCTTTCCTATGACAGATTTGAAAGTGTTGGGGCCATTTTTGTGGCTGCTCTCTGGATTTGTTAAATTTTCTTTATATTCTTTTTGGTAATGGGTGACCATAGTGTAGCAGCACACTCTAGTCTAGGCCTTATTAGTGTGACTAGTATCTTTTTACCATTTATCTAAATAGGTAAAAGACACCTTTATTGATCTTTGCAAGCTATAAGATTCTCAGACAATTTTGTATATCTGTTTATCAGGGGAAATGTCATTTGAGATGATTAGTCCCAGGTCTTTTTCAGATACCACTTTCTTTACTTCCTTTGTTCCCATTTTATATTGTTCTGATATTCTTTTTTTTTTTTTTTTTTTTTTTTTTTTACTTTTTCCGAATTCTATTATGCTACATTTCTTAATGTTGAGGTCTACTTCCCACTTTTGGCTCCATTTCCGAACCTTGTTTAGGCCTCTCTGTAGTGATTCACAATCTGTTTCAGTATTCACTTTCCTCATCAATTTAGCATCGTCTGCAAAGAAGCTCATGTAACATACCACTTCTTCATCCATATCATTCACATAAATAGCATTATTGGAGCCAATACTGATCCCTGTGGAACTCCACTAATCACCTCCCAAGCTGAACTCTTTTCTCTGAGCACTACTCTCATTTTTCTGCCATGCAAGAAATCCTCCATCCAGTTTAGTAATTTACCTTGTATCCTTCCTATGTTTTCCAGTTTTTTTTAATAATTAATTGTGTGGTACTTTGTTGAAGGCTTTTTGTAAGTCTAGGAAAGCACAATCAGCCTATCCATCCCTTTCTTGTATTATATTTATCAGTCTTGAGTAGAAACAGATTTTGTGGCACATGATCTTCCCTGTCTGAATCCAAATTGTCTCAAATTTATTGTATTGTTTTCTTCCAGGTGTTTTATCCATCTATTCTTGATCATTTTTTCACAAATTTTGGCTACAGTGCTTGTAAGGGAGACCATTCTGTAATTTGTTGGTTCTTCTTTGTTTCTTCCTTTATACATTGGTACAATATTGATATTTTTCCAGTCCTTTGGTATTTTTCCTTCTTTGAGTGAGCAACTTATGTTATATATTTTGTCCATTGAATCTTCTTTTAATTCTTTTAGTATCCAATTTTTAATTCTGTCTAGGCTGTGTGATTTCCTGATATCAAGATTCGTTAGTTGATTCATTATTTCTATTTGTGTTACTGTTATTTCCCTCATGGGGGTGATTGCACTTCAATTCCTTCATCCCAATCCTGTATTTTTTCTCTTGTGAAAAGACTTGAAGCGGTTGTTTATGACTTCAGCCACTTCAAAATCTTCTGTATATTCTATATTTTCATGGCATAGTTTCACCATTTCCTGTTAATTTTTAAGTTTACCATGCACATATCTATAGAATAGTTTGGGTTGATCTTTACATTTTTCTATGATGTCTTTTTTTGTAGTTTCTTTTTTCATTTTTGCGGACTTTTACATATTCATTTCTATTGTTGGTATATATTTGCCACTTTCCAGGTTTTTTTTTTCTTTTCTATCTTTTCCAAGCTTTATCTCTTCTTTCGCCTCATTGCATCTTCTGTTGAACCAACACTTAATGTATACCTTTTCCTGTTTCTGTCTTGGAATGTATTTATTCACTCATTCATTATAAATTTCCATCAAAATCATCCATATGTCCTCCACTTGTGTCTCTTCATTATAGAATTTTTCCCAATTTTCATTTTGAAAGAATTTCTTAAGTTTCCCAAAGTCTGTTTTGTTGTACATCAGTCTTCCTTTTCTGTATTTCTCATTTCTCTCTCTTTATATATATATTTCGTCCTTTAGTTCAACCTCTATTAGTATGTGGTCACTCTTTTGAAATGGTGTCTTGTATTCAATTTTATCCCCAATTTCAGGTTCTGTTTTAATGTTAAATCTAGTCTCAACAGTTCTTAATTACTATATCTGGTATTTTCTTTTACCCATTGTGTCATTGTATATCCTATAGTCATGTCAAGTAATACATTTCCCCATACACCCTTTTTGCTTTTCACTGTCATCTCTTTCCATCACATTTCCTTGCAGTTAAAATCTCCCATAAGTACTAGGTTACCTCCATCCTTCAGCATCTTGTTTAATGAATGCCTTGTATCTTCTAACATTTTTGAATGCTTGCCCTCTTTCCAAGAGCCCATTTTTGGGGGCACATAAATCACCACAAACTTTCTACTTCTCATGTCACTGTCTTCGACATTTATCATGATAATTTCTACACTGTTTTTACCCTCTGTAACTTTTGTCACATTAAAATTTTTCTTGGCCAAAAAGCTGATTCCTCCGCCCTCTTTCTCATTTTTGTTTTTAATCCAATAATTATATAACCCATGTCCAACACTATTTGGTGGTAGTGGACCCCTTAATTTTGTCTCTACAATTCCCATTATGTCTAGTTTTTTTTCTAACAGACAACCATTTAGTTCACTAAATCCTGAGATTAATCCATCTGTTAGTATAGGCCACTTTTAATTTTTTTTCCTTCCCCCATCTTGCTTTCTGTTCCTTTTGTTTTGCATACCTTGATTGTACCATTTTCTCAGCCTCATGTCTAAGACTCTCCAAGAGATCTCCTTTCTTTCGGTTTCCATTCTCTTCGTGTTTATTCTTTAGCTTTATCTCTTAGTGTCTTTTCTCCTTCCCTTTCCTCAACATTCATTTCTCTTTTTATCCACATTTTGTTGTAATGTTCACTCTTTGCTAACTTACCTGATTTTGTGTTTGTAAATGTGTGTGTGTGTGTATATATACTGGAACCATGTAACCTAGAACTACCTCCTGCATGGTTGGACTATTGGTAATTAAACTGGCTATCCTATTTGACACGTGTCAGTAAGAAGATTGTGTTGAACACTCAGATGGAAGAAAATGAAAACCATCTAAAGGGCAGATAAATTCTTTGAATTAATGGAGATCCAACTGTGTTATGGTTCAATAACCCATGTATTGGCCATGCATGGCATCCCAGCAGGGCTTGAAGGCTGAATAATGGTCAAACGCTCTGGTTGTACTGAGGTGTCCCCCCTGGGACCAACCACATGCCTCTTTGACTCTCTATTCAGGCCAGGACTGGTAGCCCCTTTTTGCTCAGAGAGGCTAATCGGTTGGGCTACCTAATCTGAATTTGAATTAGGTACATCCTCAGTAATCAAGCTACAACCTTGGCCAATACCACATGGTCCACGGTTGCCTTTCCTCAGTGCCAAGGTACATACAATCTCCCAAAATCCCTATAGGGAGTGTGTTACTGGAGGGTGTGGCAAAGGAGGAAAAACATGTCAAGTCAAGGCCAGGGTGAACCTTCGGCATGTTCTCTATGCTTGGTCATTCATTCCCTCTCCCAGGATGATCGAATCACCCTTTTTATTAGCAGTTAGGAAGATTTGGTTAGATATCATGGCTCTTTCAGAATTAAGAAGACCAGGTAGTGGTAAGATCAGTAGTAAAGGTTACACCTACTTCTGGTCAGGCTGTAAAGATGAGGCCCATCTTGTGGTAGTAACTCTAGATATATCTAACACCCCACAGAACACCATTTTAGAGGTTACCCCAGTTCTAATTGTGTTTGACAAAGTCCTTAGACCTGTTTAGGTACTTGGCAATTTAGGACGGGGGTATGGTTTCCAACCACAACAATACTAAACAAAATATCCAACAGAATGAGAAAGGTTCTTTGAGTTACTATGAAATTCGGCATTTGAAATGGCGAATGGCTGCGCCTTCCCACTTCATGCCTGCTATTGTGCAGTGGCAACTGAATCAAACTGGCAGGGTTGGGTGATGGTGGTGGGGTGTTAAGGTACTGGAACACCCTGTTCAAAAAAGGGCACATTGTATACAATGAGATGTCAATATCATTCAGTACTTCTGCTATTACTTCTGTTGTCTTCCATTATCTGATCCTTTCAGATGTTCCTGCCCCTTATGACTAAAAGAAAAATATATAAGCAAATGAATAGTAGTTAAATAAATAGATGAATAAATAAATGAATGAGTGAATGAATAAATAAATAGATAATTATATCTATCTGTTAAACATATAAACAAATTAATAGATAAATAGATGAATAAATTAATCAATAAATAACACATGAATGAATTAAGAAATCTAAGAAATATATATAATTAGATAAATGCAGTAAATCCATAAATTAATAAATAAATAATTTAATAAATTATTGAATAAATAAACAGATATATTAATAAGCAAATCAATCAATGAACATCTAACTAAATGAATACATTCATGAAAAAATAAACATAATTTAATAAAGAAAATAAAATACCTGTAGAAGTCCTTCCAAAAGAAAATAATGAAGAGTATGCCAACTCCAATTCAATTGCCAGTGCTTGGGAGGCATCTTCAATTTCCCTTTATTTACACATAACATTATTTTTGCTCTCCTTTTCTCTTACACCCACAATGTGCCCTACTTTATTCTTTCTTACACAGCTGTGTAGAGCATACTCTGTTTACCGCTTTTCCAACCATATTACTTCCTTCACTGCATCCCTTTATTGCCCTTTCTACTCTTTCTGTCCTTGTTCTATCCTTACTCTATACTCTTTTACTACACTTTCTTTTATACACTTTTTCACACTCTCATTTCCTTTTCAACTTTCCACCAGCATTTACACTTCTCCCTCCTTCAAGAGATTACCTTGTCTGCTGCAGGCGTCATGGAAACAGTAATCTTGCTGTCGAGGTTGTCGAGGGTACTGGCGATGAGCTCAGTGATGTGATCATGGTAGGTGGTGCCTGCACGAGGGTCCTGCGTCTGAAGTGCACGAGAGAGGTGGCTCACCTGTCACAAAAAAAAATATATACATACATACATAAATGAATAATTAAATGAATAAATAGAAATAAAGAAATTAAAAAAATATATAATAAAAAATATATAAATAAATGAAAAAGAAAAAATAGATAATTAAAAAAATAAAATTAAATAAACAAGATGAATAAATAAGCAAATAGATATATAAATAAGTAAATGAAAAGACGAATAATATAAGTGTATATATATATATATATAATATATATATATATATTTATATATGTTAGGGTGGTTCTTAAATTGAAAGTCAGAAAGTTCAAGCTCCAACCCCTAGAATTTATTAGAATAGTCAAAAAACCTCTCCTAGTGAACTTTTTCTTTAATAGGACAACATTTACCCCTCCCTCACCAGCCTTGAAGTTCCACCCTCAGGATCCCAGAGAGATGCCTTTTTCTGGGAACGAATACAGCATATAAGAAAAAAAAAAAAAAAAAATCCTGAAAAATACATTTTTGTGCTATTTGTTCCCAAAATGTTAGCTTATAACATGCAACATATAGATTTTTATAAATAATTACCTCATTACACATTTAAATCTTAAAATCTTAAGCAAAGTGAGGTTGTAGCCCAACAGAAACCCCCCAACCCTCACCTGGAGTTCCACTTCGAGAAGTGTGAGCGAATGGCGGACATGTTCCATGTTGTTTACAGTGATACAGAGCTGTTGTGTTCTCTCCTCCTCTGGAGTCTCTGAATCAAGGGTATTTAGACGCTGCTGCAGAAGGTACACGTAGTAATCAGCTGCTCGAGCCATTGCCTACAGTCGCAAGGAATGAAGGGAGTCTTTAAGTTGCAAATTACTTGTACATGATAAACAGATATGTCAACACTCCTGTTTATATCTTCTTTTACTTTTAATTTTTTTTAATAATATAAAATTTCTTGAGAAATGTGCCCTTATCTGCATATATATATATATATATATATATATATATATATATATATATATGTATATATATATATATATATATATATATATATATATATATATATATATATTGTCAGTGTATTTGGGCAGGAGTTTTTCTCTAATGCATGTAATAATTTTCTTAATGGTATTTTCCATATACCTTATTAAGGATTTGTTTTCCTTAGGAAGGAAATTTATGACTTGGCTGTATGTAGTCATATTAGCTAGATCGCGATTTCGGGTTCAAGACCCTTCTTCAGTAGCTATAGGGATAAGAATTAATCCGAAGATTCTAGTAAAGATCTAAGTTTTATACTAGAGTTCCTATACTTGCTAATCACTGGGGGAGGTCACCTGGTGTTACGGGCAGGGACGAAATGTCACGTGCGCTAGGGAGCCTCCGGGTTTGTGTTGTGGCGGAATGTGGCGTTTTGTCTCGTAGTTGGACGAGTGGCGTTTTGTCTCGTATTGGCGTTTGTGGTGTTATGTCTCATGTTTTTATTTGTAACAGTTTGTCTCATGCTTGGAAGGGCTCTAAGGTCTTCTAAATGCACAAGCAGAAGACCTTAGAGCCCTTCCAAGCATGAGACAAACCGTTACAAATAAAAACATGAGACATAACACCACAAACGCCAATACGAGACAAAACGCCACTCGTCCAACTACGAGACAAAACGCCACATTCCGCCACAACACAAACCCGGAGGCTCCCTAGCGCACGTGACATTTCGTCCCTGCCCGTAACACCAGGTGACCTCCCCCAGTGATTAGCAAGTATAGGAACTCTAGTATAAAACTTAGATCTTTACTAGAATCTTCGGATTAATTCTTATCCCTATAGCTACTGAAGAAGGGTCTTGAACCCGAAATCGCGATCTAGCTAATATGACTACATACAGCCAAGTCATAAATTTCCTTCCTAAGGAAAACAAATCCTTAATAAGGTATATGGAAAATACCATTAAGAAAATTATTAATGCACAACTAGCCATCACTTTTAATGAAACATATATATATATATATATATATATATATATATATATATATATATATATATATATATATATATATATATATATATATATATCAGTCTTTGGTATACTGTAATTAACTTAGTTAATGTAAGAATCCCTCCACTCATATGGAGGCTATTTCTAATTTCTGACTATTTAACAACCTTTGCAGATTCCGTAGTTGCTAATGCCAAACAATTTTATTTACTGAAGGGGAACACTCATAATAAGTAGTTTGCAAATAATTGGGACAAAATTTTGCTCCTAGTCTGTCCTACTTTCAAAGTTTTTTTGGTCTACCAGGACAAAATCTACAGTGGTCGTCTCTGGGATGAAGGGACTATATTGCAGTGATGGGTAAGATATGCAAAAACTAAGCATGAGGTAACATTACAAACATATATACAGCAATACATACTAAATCAAAATGTGCTAGTTTGAGCTTCTGTGCATTTTATGGATTTCTTTGAATTTTACCTCTACATACATAATGACCACAGAAATGCACTTTTCCAAAACCCAAGCTGTCATGCAATTCAACCTCACTCCAATCAAAAAGAATTGAAAGAATACGTCTCCGCAAATTGGGCATAAATCAAGATAGTGTCAACCCACCCACCCAGAAGGTAGCGTCCCTTAAGCTGAACACAATGGTTTAAGATCAAATAAAATCTAAATGGAGTTCATCACCATCACAAGAACTGAATTGTAATCTTTGTTGGACCATAACAATATCTATCAGTGGATTAATTTACTTTGTACTACTTTACCACCACCAAAAATATGTTGCATTATATGAGATGAAGAAAACATGGGTAGATGAAAAAGAAATGGTCAAATATTCTTACTTGGATCATTTTGACGACGAGCGAGTATGATGTGGGAATGTCGGGCCAAGCCAAATGACGCCAAAATGTCTTGATGTGGTAGAAGCATGACGTGGTGTCTACGGCTGAAGTTGTGTACTGATGGCAGAAAAATTATTGTTCAAGGTTCCACTTGATTGCATAATCTTTCAAAATCCCAACATGAATATATATTATATATATATATATATATATACATACACGAGTATATATATATATATATATATATATATATATATATATATACATACACGAGTATATATTATATATATATATATATATATACATACACGAGTATATATATATATATATATATATATATATTGGTGTATTTAGGTAGCAGGTTCTCATGTAGACAAATTTGATGGAAGTTTACAGCAGCTTCTGTGTTCATGACTTTTTTGTCGAGATGTAGAACTACGCAGCAAAAAAGTCATGAATGCAGAAGTTGCTGTGAACTTCAACACACACACACACATATATATATATATATTTGAATATCTAGGGAGCAGATTCTCTTGTATGCATGTGTTGTTAAAGTCGACAGCATTAAGGAGGTTGTTAATCTTCTTATGGGTATTCTCCAGCTTTCTAACCAATACTCTGCCATTTGGAGGGTGGGCATAAACCAAGTTGCCAAAATTATTCATTTATTCAACGTTTTGTCTGCAAAGAGACATCTTCAGGAAAATCTGTAACATAAATATTATCAACATACAGAAATAAAGAAAAAAGGTGTTAACCTAAACAAAATTCACAATTATGGAAATAGATATCAATAAATCAGCAATAATACAAATCCTATCTCGATACATGGGCCGTTGGGGACCGCTACTTACAAAAATTAAAGGTCCAAAGAAATGACGAAGGAATTCGTCAGTTGGTGACTTATATATACGAACCTAGCCGGCTTGGGTGGTGGAAGGGGTAGTGGGGGAAGGATTAGTGAGAGGGGTTGGCTTCTCATTAAGACAGAAAGGAGAAGGTCGGGGGAAAGGGGGTTGGGGGTTAGGGGGTTGCGAGGTCGGTTGGGGGGAGGATGGATGGAGTGGGTGGGAGAAGGTGGAGGGGGGGTTGGGGCGTATTGACATAGGGTGTGGTGGTGGCTTCACTGCATTGTTAAACAAACCAATGACGTAAATCATGTTGCTTTGGATATTTATTATAGGGCTATATTCCCTTATAAACATAGCTTTTAAAAGATTAAGTTTATGTGCATCCCTATTGCTTGCTATAATCCTGGTGTTCTTAAGTAGGCATTCATGGGTGGCTGTTTGGTTATGATATTTCAATAAATGATGTTTAATAGCCCCGTTTTGCAAGTGCATTGATATTCTCCTACTGAGACTACATCTAGTATGACCAATATATGATGAAGTGCGGGTTACACAGCCCCCGGTAATACATTTAAATTCGTACACAATGTTGGTTTTAGACATGGTCTCAGTGTTACTATTCAAGTTGTTAGTTATTACCAATGAGCTAGTTTTTGGGTTGGAGTAGTATACAACCATGCAGATTTCTTTCTCTTTAGAAACTGGGTGGCAGTTTTTAGTGATGATATCTTTAATGATTTTCTCATCTTTTTTGTAACCCTTGGTGAAGATGTTATGATAGTAGATGTTAATGAATTGGGGCTTAGAGGATGTTTGTGGGGAAAGGTGGTTCTTTATTTCTGTATGTTGATAATATGAATGTTACAGATTTTCCTGAAGATGTCTCTTTGCAGACGAAACGTTGAATAGATGAATCATTTTGGCAACTTTGTTTATGCCCACCCTCCAAATGGCAGAGTATTGGTTAGAAAGCTGGAGAATACCCATAAGAAAATTAACAACCTCCTTAATGCTGTTGACTTTAACAACACATGCATATATATATATACATATATATATATATATATATATATATATATATATATATATATATTGTATGTGAGTTTGTTTTATTAAATATAATAATTCTTATGATGGCGTGTAACAAAAAATAACCTCGATAAATTGGGAAAAAATATCACAATAAACAATCATGGCGGGTTTTGGATGTACTGCAGTACATCATCAGGGTCAGGAAAGAGTCTCGAATGAATGAAGACATTAGTTCTAGTAGTGTCCTTTTCATAGTTGCCTCATATGATAATGTGACTTCATAAATTATATCCCGTTGTTTGAAACAGTTGTCAGAGCTGTGAACATAAATAAGACCATCCTAACTGATTATGTCCACTAACATGAAAATTTCTATCAAACCAAACTGACCTGTACAGGTTCACCAGTATTGGCCACACGGTCAGTGAGAATGGCCACCCGGATTCTCCGAAGGACGCGGTACGTGCTGATGTCCACGTAGCGACACACTGACGGTAGGAAGGAGCCCCACACGTTGTCAAGCACCAGACTTTTGCGCTCACTCGGCGTTACGTGCTCCTTGAACCTGCAGGTGGAGTGTAGAGTGATGGAAAGGATGACGGGGGAAGGGGAAGGTCAAGGGGAAAAGGTAAGGCAAGAGCGAGATGAAGTATTGGAACAAAGAAAGATGAGTTAATGAACTCGATACTTTGTGTCTATCTAAGACCAAGCTACCAAGTATTGTTGAGCAATTTGAGAACAGTTCATACCATGTCTAGAGACGTGATTGAAAAGACAAAATTGGGGGTAGAGAGACAGTAGCTGTAAATATTACACAAATGTAGATGTAATAATATTTAGCTAAGACAAGTCCAGAACAAAAATTCTAAGAATTGAAACCAAATTAACAGGTGGTGGCATATGTACCACCTGACAAAAGGGTGTCAAATGATGAATAATAAATGCTTTCAGTGTCATCTCACTTCCTGATAAAAAAAACATATATATACAGTACATACATACATATACCAAGGCTTTTTCCCCCTTCCAAGGGAGGTAGCCAAAAAGGGAAAGGCATAAAAACACTCCCACCCATTTCATCCCTAAATACACTCCACACCCTTCCCACCCTCCCTCTCATCTGAGCACCTCCTGGATGATGGGTCATCCCTGCACCCTGCCCACCGCCCTGGGTCAGAAGCAGTGTCGCAAGACACAGCACATCCACAGCAAGGCCGCTTCATTTAATCGGCGACCCCCCCTCTCCGTCCCCCCTTGCATATAAGGAGAGGACGGGGAGAAATCCCTTCGGGCTGCGTCAAAATTTACTCACACATACTACCCCACCCCCCCGCCCATTCCTCCTCATGCAATCACAACATCATCCATATACAACCATTCTCCACTCACCTCTGTCTTCCGTCCAGTATATATACAGTATATATATATATATATATATATATATATATATATATATATATATACTGATCAAAAGGATATCATTATCCTACTGGGTGATTTTAATCACAATGAAATAATTTGTAGGAATGGGAGGCAGGTAGTGATGAAAACTTCTGGGGGTAATAATTTCTTACATATTCTTGTGGAAACCACAATGACCCTATAAGAAAAAGAAGAGAAAAAAACTGGACCTCATGCTGACTAAAATAAAAATAAAATGAAATCATATTAGTGAATCTATGAAGTACATGGGTTCTCTGTGGCAAAGCAATTGGTCCAAATCTTGTTCCAGGAGGTAAGGTCTTGGTGGGAGGTACATGGTGCATATTATGATGGGGCCTCTGTTTATTTCTATCTGTACTGTAAGGAACGAATCTTTGAAGTCCAGTATTATTCTGTATGTGCTTCAAGCCTGATTTTACAGCAATAGCCACTCCGTCATTGATGTCATCATTTATGTTCCACTGGTACACTTCATATCCAAAGTCTTTGATCATATAATCTTTTATCCCAGTACTATTGAGGAGTATATTTGGACCTAACTGGTAGTACATATTTGTAAGCTTGGTGAAGGTTAACTTTTTATGGTACAAACAGGATTTATTAGATATTGATAGTAATATGAAAGTGTACAAATATATAAGGTAAAAGTCTTTGGTGATAGGCAAGATTGTTAATGTGATTATTATGGATTTCTTAACAAAAATATACATGATGAATGCTGAAAGGAATATCATTTGCATAAAGCATATTTACTCTCTAGGTTAACCCTCCCTCTCTTGCAGCATGTCAATCACTCTTGAGAAATTGCTCAAAAGTACTGATACACACACAACTTTATGGATCTAAAGCCAAACTAACTGTCTGTTAGAAAGATCATCTCTTCAAAATATTTGCCCCATCAATCTTTCACAGTCCTTTCACAAATTTTTCATTATTGTGCGTGTCAATAATACCGACCTATAGTTTAATGATGTCTCCTTACTTCCATCTTTGTGAATTGTGTATATGCATTTGTGTGCGTGCATGTGTATTTACCTCGTATTCTATGGGAAGGGGAGCTATGCTCATGGTGACCTGTCTTTGTCAGCGTCTAGTTTGTTCTTAAATTCTTATATGGTTTTTGCACATACTGTTTCATCCAATTTGTTCCAGACATCCACCACTCTGTGTATATGTGTACAAGTGAGTGTGTATGCTTTCGAATACATCAGGTTCACATGCCTGCAGAAATCGCCTTTTTTTTTTTTTTTTCAAACAACGACTGCAGAGGAGACCTGACATGGTTACCTGGAAAACTCCACCAGGGCCAGGTAGAGAAGAAAGGGTGTCTTGGAGCACTGAAGGCTGTCAGGTGGTGGCTCTTTACTCAACTCCAACTCTCTGAGAACCATAGAGAGCCGCAGACTCTCTGCCTCCACATCGGCATAAGACTGCAGGTAGAGAGGCAAAGAAGGGTTAGTATTTCACAGTAGAAAGTTATTTGCATGAACAGGCAATAAGGACAATTAAAGCGGGTTAAATCTCCTAACCCTGGACCCTCTTTATTGTAATGAAATCGCCCACAGTTGGCAAAAGTAAAAACATAATAAGTGTTATCAGCTACAGTTACGGCCCCTCAGCTGAATTAGATAGTCTGATATTAGGCATAACATTCTGTGAAGATATCTAAAGATTTATTCTGATTAACAACAATTATTTTACTTAGATTAGGGTATATCATATTTAATACTAACAATACAGGTATGTAAAATAGAGGTGGGATAGCAGCAGGCCAGCTGTAGGTGTGTCATTAATTTGCAGAATCTGGGACACTATATATATATATTTTTTTTTTTGCAAGCAAAATTATGACTTCATATGCAGTTGGAATTACACTTAAAATCTAATAGGAAAGAAAGATAAAAATAAAATAAAATAAATAAATAAATAAGTAGGGTTGAATGTATTTTATTTTAAAAACTCTTTCAGCCACTTAGTTTTACATTTTTAGCATGATTTTCCTTATCATTCAAAAAGGTTCTGTAATATAATTGTAATTGTAAGACAAATAGATATGCTTTAAAATTTTCATAGGCAAAGTTTTTGCATGAAAAAATTGCTACATTATGGCATGCCTATCTAAAAAGTTGGCCTATTTTAGTTCATGGTTTCCATCCTCCTTTGTGCAGTTTTAAAACTAGGCACAATTTGATGTTTTTAGTCATACTGTACTGGGGCAATGAGTACATAGTTAAATGCAGTCAGTACTTTAAGTGACACCACTATGGACCAGGGAGATGAAATGTATCTTGCACTTCCGGAGAGAAAGCTCCACCCATAATGAAATCCTTAGCCACTTTTTCCTTTTGCCAACCCTTGATTCTGATGTCCATAAATATCTCCTTTACTAGTCCTTGGAGTTCCCCTATTCTTACTCATGGTCCTGCTGAGGGAGAATAAGGATGCCACTGTATTCCCATGCATTCTGCTGCAAAAGGCAACAAAATGGGCAGAGCAAGGGGAATAAGGATCTCTTTTTCATATCTTTTTCTAGTGAGGAACATCCTTTGATTTGATGACTACACCCTTACAAGGGGTAAGCCAGTGGAAGATATAAACATACCACTGAAACCCTTACAGACAATTGCATGAGGTTCTAAGACTACAGTTTTAAAATCTTGTTCATCCTTCAAGGGAGGGTATCTATAAAATCACATACAATATTCTGCTCTGAACAATTTATAGAGGATCAAGTAATATTAAGAACTCATAAGGAAAGCACCTTTATGGAATAAACAGATAGTAAGACTAGAAATACAAAATAATGAATAAGTGCACATTTGGTAAGCTTTGATCATTAGAATTCAATTCTCTAGGCTAAGAGAGGTAAAAAAAACTCAATCAAATTAATAAGTGTGGGTCTGGTGACGTACCTGTAAAGGCTCGAGAGCACGCAGTGTGTCCTCTGTCAACTGATTAGAAAGAAAAAGTGATTAGTTCTCCCTCACATGGTTAAAAAATGTGTGTATATATATATATATATATATATATATATATATATATATATACATATATATATATATATATATATATATATATATATATTTAGTCAATCAGGCGGTTACCAGAAATTAATTCATGCCTTTTAGTATGAACAAATACATATGATTTGATCCTTGTGTATAAAGATGCTGCTGATCACAAGTCCAACATGTGATCCAGGACCATGATGAATCACATAATAGAAAAATGTAAGGTTCAACCAAAACTATTCTATAGATATGTGAATGGTGAATTGAAAAACAAGCATGAAATAGAGAAACTACACCAGGGGAATATGGAATACACAGAAGATAGAGAAATAGCTGAGGTCATGAGTAAACATTTCAAATCGGTTTTCACTAGAGAAAATAAATGGCACTGGGATGAAGGGTGAGAAGTGAGAGCCTCCACCTCTATGGGGGAAATAATAGGAACACGTGCAGAAATAATGGACCAAACAACAAACCTTGATGTCAGGAATTCGCCTGGACTGGATGGAATTGCAAACTAGATACTAAAAGAGTGTAAAGAAGAACTGATAAACAAAATATATAATATAATAAGATGCTCCCTTAGAGAAGGAAAAATACCAGAAGACTGGAAAAAGGCTAACATAGTACCAATATAAAATAGGAAACAAGGAAGACCCAACAAATTACTGACCAGTTTACCTTACAAGTACTGTAACCAAAATTTGTGAAAAAGTTATGAAAAATAGATGGACAAAACATCTAGAAGAGAACAACATACTAAGCCTGAGACAGTTTGGATTCAGACAGGGAAGATCATGTGCCACAAATTGGATCTGCTTTTACTCAAGACTATTAGATATAATACAGGAAAGGGATGAATATGCTGATTGTGCTTTCCTAGATCTACAAAAAGCTTTTGATAAAGTGCCATATAGAAACTATAAGGAAAACGGAAAACCATAGGAGGGGTACAAGGTAAACTACTGGAATGGATGGAGGATTTCTTGCATGGAAGAAAAATGAGAGTAGTGCTCAGAGATAAAGGTTCTACTTGGGAAGTGGTGATTAGTGGAGTTCTAGAAGGATTGGTACTGGCTCAAATAATGTTTGCTATTTATGTGAATGACATGGATGAGGGTGTGGACAGTTACATGAATTTCTTTGCTGATGATGCACACACAGCTTGCTGGTGTAATGGACAGTGTTATGAGCCGCCAATGAAGGGATAGTGAGTCCATGCCTCTTTCACAAAGTGAAACAGGGATTCCAACACATACTAACATGTTTCACGTCTCGTTCAAGGGATGAAAGTTTCCACAACAGAAGCGTTCTGTAAGCTTTAGTTATCCCCTAAAGAAAGTATTTTCTAAAATGACATTACATAAAAGTTATATGAAAACTGCACAGATGTAAGGAAATCAAATTCTTTTATTTATACTATGCAATCTCTTAATGATATGTTTGTCCTGTATGCATTTGTTCACTGTATCCAAAAAATTATTGTACTTATGTTCAGGTGCATTCCTGGAAAACTAGAATAAAACAGAGACCATGTGATTCTCCCCAGCCTGAAATAAAACCTTTTAAGGTGATGAGCAGGCATCAACAGAGTTAACATCACACTCATGATATCCATATTTTTGTCTTACTCAGGTATGCAATGGTAAAACTCAAACAGTACTATTTCCTCTAGAATAATGGAATGGGTGTGTGGTGCATGCAAGGCTGAGAAGTATTACCCTTACACCTAGCTATATGAGCTCTGAGGCTCTCATCTGGGAGGATAAGAACTATTGAATCCATCACATAATCCAAGACCATGGTAAATCATGTTTAAAATTGTTGGTGAAACATACTTGTATGTATAAATAAATGATGAAAAAAAGATTCCACCTAGATTGGAATATGCAACAATGTTATGGTTTCTGCACAAAATGAAATTGATAAAAAAAGATCCAGATAATACAGAGAACAATGACTCAACTGATTCTCCACAAATGAAACGTACCAGGAAATAATAAAATATGTGGACCAGCCTCCAATGAAAGAGTAAGAGATGGCTTGATAGTAATATCCAGGTCATTAAAGATGGGGGTAAAATTGATAGACAAAATTATTTGATTTTGGACAGGAGAGAGTGACAATGTCATGGGTAAAAAATCTAAAACCATAAGGAAACTTAAAAACAAGTAGAATAACAGAACTAAAAGAAACAGGAACACATGGGTGTAGCTTCTTTTCTGTACATTACAATTTAGTAAATATGATAGGGTAAACGCACATACATGTACACAAGCTTAAACAAATTGTACAAGTGGTTATGAATGATAACTATAAAGGGCGGGAAATGGGAAAGTGTTCCAGTTAGGTAGATATATGCAAAGGGAAAGGAGGGACACTAACAATATGACTTAGTTTAAATCACAAAACAAGGTAAATAAAACATTATGTGACATTAAAAATAATCAACATAAGTAATTTTAAAACTGGATAAGAAAAGATGCAACAGAAAAAGAAAGAATGAAAAAATGGCCAGACACTGAGAAAAAAGTATTAAAGGATGGAATTACGAGAAAACAAAAATAAAGGAGCTTGAAAACGGCATCAAATGATGAAATCAGAATAATATTGGTTTAATTAGAGAACGATGGCTATTTAAAGGAGATATATGTTTTATTAAGACCAGGATGAATAGAAATTTTAATCCTTCAGTTGAAAAAGGAGGCTACAATTTGTGGAATAGTAATAAAAATCCATAAAAGGGATGAGATGGAACTGGGAAAAGTTAAGGCTGAAATAACTATGGGAATAGCAACATAGAAAAACGATAAAGAAGCTTTAGCAGTATATCTCCCACCTAAGACAGGAGCATAAAGTGAGGCTGAATACAAAAAATTGCTGTTAAAATCATCTGTCTCCCGTGCTTGGGGGGGGGGGGGAAGGACATAACTCTGAACTGATGAGCCATGGGATAATTAATACACTCATAGATTTAGAAATAAACAATATAATGATAATATAGATAAAAGAATAGAAATAATACCAAAAAACCTTTCCTCCATATAAAGAGGCGGCCAAATAAAAACGTAAACCCTTCCTACACCCATCTCATACCCGTCCAAAACTCATGCGTCACCCTTTCCATCTGAACGTGTCATGGATGAAGTGTCACCCCTATCTCTGCCATACCACTAAGGTCAGAGGCAACACAGCAAGACACAGTAACCCACAGCAAGGTCTAGCAGCCAAAGCTGGTTATCTATACCTCTTTATTACATGGCAACTCTTCTCCTCATTCACTCAAAATAATTTACAGAACAGACAAGAACACTCTTATGGGACATGTCATTTCCTCAATGATTTACAGCAATCTCTTTTCATTCCTATCTTTGCACTTTGTTTGACAGATATTTCACTTTCATCAAATTCCCCTCCATCCCATCCCTACACTTCATTCTTTGTCTTTCAAATTCATTCCATCTATTTCTGCTTTTCAAACTCGTTTTGCTTGTCTTTCCTCACATTTTTTTCCTATGTGCCCAAATCATCTCAGCAGTCATTGATCTATGGCACAGCTTTCTTATGTCCAATGCTCACTGGTTCACTTCCACATTTCTCATTCTATTCATTCCCATAGAGTGATGTATGTGGAGGTGAGGCAGAGAAAGTAATAAGTATAAAAATGGCAGAGGGAAAACAGTAAAAGAGAATTTGCAGTGGCATATGTCTCACCTAAGACAAGAGCGTGAAGTGAAGCTAAATACAAAGAATTGCTGTTGGGCTCGGTTGTACACCTGCAGAAGAGGACTGAAAAAAGGAGAAAATATAGTCCTGATGGAGACTTCAATTACAATGAGGTGAATTGGAAGGTGTTGGAAACATGCAAAAACTATGAGTCATGGGGTAATACACTGTTAGATATAGCAATGACCAATGTGATGACAAAGTTAGAAAACAACAAGTTTTAGAAATGAAGACAAAGCAGCAGGATTAAATTTACTGCAGACCAAAGAACCCAGTGTTGTCAAGCTTCTAAAATATGTGTGTCCCATAGGTAAAAATGAGTATGTGATCCTTAATTTTTTGATAACAGTAGGAAATGTAGTACTAAAAGATGAGTCATACTGACAAAATGGATACAACTTTCCCAGACACAAACTTTGCTATTTTGAAGAAATTGTTTGAAGAAACTAATTGGAAGGAGCTCAGGAAGCAAACTGATACACAAAAGAAATGAGAAATATTTCGGAAGTGTTACAATTTGGGTGTATATGCATATATATATGATACAAACACTTGTCGGAAGACTAGCCTGCATAAAGGATTTGATGAAATACATTATATATCATGTTCTGTACGAGTGCCCTTGGCGGAACGACTGGGCCGTGAACCAAGTCGTTTCGTTTTGTAGGGTCGAGATAGCATGGTCGGTAAGGCCTTTGTCTTGTAAGACGTAAACCGCCTAGGCAAGGGTTCGAATCCCAGCGGATGAGTCTATTTCCAAATATATATATATATATATATATATATATATGCATGAGAAATTATATGAACTCATGATTCTAAATATGCAGAAAAACCACCAAGGAAAATAATAAGATGATGACCGAGTGCTTTGTTCTGTCATTCTGGTGCAGTGTCCTGCCCATCTAGGCATCTAGCTCTTATGACGTCCTGTATATAAAGTTGCCCTGACATCTGACAAAGGTCTGTTATGGCACCTCACCCAGTGGCCTAGTTCAATGTCAAATACTGGACCAAAAATCCTTCTTAGGATGCAATTTTCAAAACCTTCTAATTTGCATTTCCTCTCCTTCATTGGGCTCCATATTTCATAGCTATATAAGTATTGGTCTTATAATTACATTGAATATTTTCTCCTTTAATCTGTAGGATATTATTGTACTTATTAGTACTCTATGTAGGGAAAAAGCACATTTGTTACCATTCCCTATTCATTAAGATATTTCTCTACCAATTAGATTGTCCTACATATTTGAACTTGTGTACAGTTTCTACTTCCAGATCTCCAATGTCAAAATTTCCATCTATTCTCTGTCATCGAGATACAAACATGTGGTTTGTTTTCTCTTGACTGCAATCTAGACTTACTTTACTCCCCATCTCCATGAAATGAGTGCTAATTACTTCTAGTTCAGCTTCTGTCTCAGATAGTAGGACTACATCATCTGCATATACAAACCAGTTGATTCTGTTGTTGTTGATGTTAATTCCTTGCACTATGTGTGTGGTGGTTTGGATTGCTTTTTCAACATAAGGTTAAGCAAGATTAGGGACATCATGCAACCTGTCCTAGCCCACTTCTCATGTCAAATAAATTGTTCTTACTAGTTCCCACTTTGACTCTACAAGTAGCAAGTTCATGCAATAGTCTCTGGTCGTCTTTCTCGACTGGCTGGCTGAGGCAGTCTTACGCTGTTGAGCTGCTCTCTGGTCATTAACAGTCCCAGGCAGATTCAATCAGTCTTGGGGAAAGTCTTGGAGCTGGGTGCAGGATCTTTGTTGGTAGACTGCTGTGAAGGCTGTAACCTAATCTATTGGCTTCTGGGTAGGCAGCTGTGCAGACTGCTTCACAGTAGTTGGGAGGGTTGGAAAATTTGCCTGCACTGCAGATGGTGCAAGTGTGTGGCTGTCTTTTTGACCTACATCAGTTTGGTGATCTTGCAGTGTGTTGGGCAGGCTTTATGAAATAATGATGTTGGTTCCACCATAGTCAGTACATTTCTGAGTCATATTCTGTCTGTTTTATTACTTCTACAGGCACAGTTTCATCTTGATTGGTCTATGTCAGTCACCTGGCATTTGTAGTAGAGGGTCAGCTCAGTCACGTGCAGATGGGAAAGGAAGCTTCACAGAGGCTGGCAGGACCTAGTTAACCCAGGTCACTTTCATGCATAAAGTCAGGTAGATTATCTGGGTATGCGATATTGTGTCCAATGCTAAAAAGAAAGGTGATGAGTGAATTGACAATATTCCCGTGTCGTATGGGTTCTTCCATATGTCGTACAGAGTAGCTGCCACTGAGAAAGTACCATGTACCATTCTCATCCAGTTGATGTTAATAACAATGAAATTTCCCAAATCCTGTTCATCACAAACTCAAAAGCCAAACATTTCTCAGAACAACACATTATCATGTGTCAGTGATTAAGTTTTTGACCTGTATATCACTTCTACATTTATCTTTTGCCTGTTTCCTTGAGTTAAAATCCATAAACTGCTCTACGTGTCTTGCTTCATCTTAGTTCACACGTATAGATATAATTTTTACATATACGAAAGCACTTCCATCTTCCTTGTGGTTTCAATCCTGATGAAAATATTTAAATCCCAGAACTTGACCTCAAATTCTTTACCTCTCAACCATGTTTTAGATATTCCTACCATATTAGAAAAAACAACAACTATGTCTTGATACTATAGACATTGAAATACATGATTTTCAAAGACCTCATGATTATTCTTTACTTTCCTTCCACATTTGCTCTTGCTTTCTATATTTAGTCCTAATTTGACTTACCAAGTATGCCCAGTTTTGCTCTCAATTTGAGTCTACTTTAAGAAAAAGGAGCTGGTTTTACACAGACCTCCAGAAAAAAGTCTGCAAAAAATTCTATACCACTGCAGGGAAGGTGGATCTAATCAGAGGCATAAAAGCCATACCGTTAGAAAACAGCCGAGGATAAAGTAAGAGGAATTCCACCTGCATGTGTACCTACGATATATCTCTTATTGACACGCACACACACACTCACCCTCAAGACATGAACGAAAAAATGAAATGGACAAGGAATCATTGATAAGAGTATGTTATTTCATATCTGTGACTGAAAAAAATGTAATGAAACAATGTCATGTGACTTACCAACTTTTCAAAGATTTTGTAGTTGATTGCCACATACGGAATGTTTAAATTTCTGCAAAGAAGACAAATATTTCATTAACAGATTATAACAGTGTTCTATGAAATAAACATGTCAATATTTATCACAAACCATCCAAATCAGAACTGATTGATACAAAAGATACACAGAAAATATCATAATAGAATGATATTGGGACACAAGTGACATTTACGTAATTATCAGATTTATGAAAATACTATAACTAATTACATAGAAATAATAATTAGACAAAATTAAAGTATTATTATTATATCATGTATTTGTACATACTCATAACATATATAACTAATATAGATACAAACATATACATACATATACTAAGGCTTTTTCCCCCTTACAAGGGGGGTAGCCAAAAAGAAAAAGGCATAAAATCATTCCCACCCATTCCATCCCTGAATACACTCCACACCCCTCCACCCTCCCTCTTATCTTAGCACCTCCTGAATGACGGGTCATCCCTGCACCTTGTCCACTGCCCTGGTTCAGAAGCAGTGTCGCAAGACACAGCACATCCACAGCAAGGCCGCTTCATTAAATCGGCCAACATACACAGAAATCATCGCAGAAGAGATGGATTCCCAATGCTTGACTGTCTCAAAGGAGTTGTAAAAGAATCACAACCTACCATTAATGCAAAGGTTAACAATTCCGCCCTCCTTTTGAGCATGAAAAGTGCTCATAAGAGGCAAGCAAGTCCTTGATACAAGAGCCCCAAGTCTCAAGGCCTCCCGCATCCAGGCAACCCATGGAGGCACAGAACTCATGCTTTAGGCAGTCAGATACTGTGAGAACATGACAACAAAATGGAGCCAGTTAGGATGGGGAAGTCCAAGTGAGATCTCTCTAAGAATCACAATCATTCAAATGAATATAAAGATACATCCCATTTGAAGATGCTGAAAGGTCAGCAAAATGTCTTAGCAAAATTTACTGCATTTCATTTTTGTTTTTTATTTTTTTCTGTCCTATGCAAGGGGGGACGGAGAGGGGGGGTCGCCGATTAAATGAAGCGGCCTTGCTGTGGATGTGCTGTGTCTTGCGACACTGCTTCTGACCCAGGGCGGTGGGCAGGGTGCAGGGATGACCCGTCATCCACGAGGTGCTCAGATGAGAGGGAGGGTGGGAGGGGTGTGGAGTGTATTTAGGGATGAAATGGGTGGGAGTGTTTTTATGCCTTTCCCTTTTTGGCTACCTCCCTTGGAAGGGGGAAAAAGCCTTGGTATATGTATGTATGTATGTATGTAAGTTCCCAATTAATTTTGGAAATTCACTTTTCCCTTATTCTCCCAACATAAATCCATGTTTCGAGAGCTAAAAAGCTTACAAAAAATTAATCACTAATAGCAATCTGTCATATGAAGAAGATTGTCAAAACTAGAACTACCAACTCTGGAACAAAGGAGAGAAAGAAGTGATTTGTTGACTGTCTACAGAATTATGAAAGGTGTAGAAGTCTTTGATAGAGACGACTTACTAAATTGGGATAAGAGGACATGGAAAGAAACTCAAAAAGGAGTTATAGAAGAGATATGAAAAAAACAACTTTCCCCACAGAGTGGTGGATGTATGGAACACACTAGATGAAACAATAGTGTGTGCAAAAACAATATAAGAATTTAAGAGCAAATTAGATATGGCGAGATACAGAGAAGGGACACCACAACCGTAGCTCTCCTTCCTGTAAGATACAAACTAGGTAAACTCTCCTACTGGGATAAGAACCCTTGCTTGAGAGGCTGCTTCTTAGGAGGCAAAGGCCGCACCATTGTGCCATGATAACCCAACAAAATGGAATGACTTAGGTCATGACCCACTCATACCATTGAGGGCAGTCATGCAGGTGCAGTATGTACTGCAATTTCATCAAATCCTTTATGCAGGCTAGTCTTCAGACAAGTTTGAGTGTCATTATGACATATGGAATTAATAAACTCTCCTAACTAAGATTCAAACCCTTGCTTGAGCACCTGCATTATAAGGCAAATGCTGTACCAATGCATCATGACAACCCTTCAACATGAAACAACTTAGATCATGACCAGTCATACCACCAATTCATGCAAGCAGCTTAAAAGATAAAGAAGAAGTAATTGAATTGATAAAAGAAAGAAACTTGGACATCTTGAGTACGTGCAACGCCTTCACCTGGGTGAAGGGATCAAATCGACGAAGGATGGAAATATATCTATTTAAAAGGGAAGAGATAAAAGGAAACATGATGTTGCTATGAAAAGAGAGTGGGTGAGGCTAACCCCTTAACATCTATAAAGGCATTGAAAGTTTGCAAAAAGACTTACGTGGCAAAGTAACGCTCATAGTGTTCGCCTCCGTTGTGTAAGTCGATGGTGAGCTGGTTGGCAAGACGGGCGAGTGGCTCCAGGATCTGTTCGAGCCCCTGGTCTCCCGGTAAGACTTCGCACCTTGCCTCGTACCTGGTGGGTTGAAATTCGGTCATTTAAAAAGTTTGGTTTCTATAGGTATTGAAGAAAAATATACAGTGTGTCTTCATGAAAGAAAGCAACCTCATTTCAATGTGCTATCATTCCCAATGCTGAATGAAATCATCTGGTATTATGAAGGATTGAATTTGTAGAGCACATCACTTTGGTAAAAAAAAAATTCATTCTACTGGGGCATTCTCTGCAATAAAAAAAAAAAAAAAAAAAAAAAAAAAAAAATCAACTCATATTAACACCCCCTCTTCAATTTTGCTGAAATTTGGTCTACGGGTAGTTTTAGGGCCCTAAACACATTTTTGAAATTTAAAGATCAATCTGAACAACTGTTCAGGAGACATGAATTCAGATATCCTTATAAGGGGGAAATAGCCATTGGTATATGTACATATGTTTATATATATATATATATATATATATTATATATATATATATATATATATATATATATATATATACATATATATATATGGGCATAAGAGGGGAGAACAGAGACAAATCAATAGGAAGTATGAAGTGAGAAATTACACAAAGAAAAGAGGACCATTCAAAAGTCCAGTCTAGTTGGACAGGAGCAATTCAACAGTGCTACTGGGTCTAACAGCAGTCCTAACACTGCCCACCCTTACCTACAGAGGACACTGGCGTACCATTCGAGGGTGCCCTTTTTGAGAGCCACTACGACCTCCCCACGAACTTCTTTGTGGAAAGGACACAGCCGCCAATATGACCGTGCCTCTGCTATCAATGCTATGCACCTGCAGGAGAAATGTTGGATTAGAGAAAGTCTTTCTGACTGAGTGTGGTGGTGTTTGTGTTGGTGGGGAGAAATGGAGAGAAATAAAAGTAGGTTGGACATAAGGGAGGTTGAAAAAATGGGACAGTCAGAAAAGAAAAGAAAATACCATTGGATATATGCATAAACCCAAAATGGACTGATCAATATATATACATATACATATATATATATATATATATATATATATATATATATATATATATACATACATATATATATATACATATACATATATATATATATATATATATATATATACATATACAGATGCTCCTCTACTTATGTTCATTCGTTTTACGTTTTTTCGATTTTACGTTTGAACTGACTGTAAATTTTTTTTTATATATAATTTTTTTTTAATGAATTTTTTAGTTTAGCGCGCTCTCCGTAGTTCAAACGATAATTACGCATGACGCTGCGTCCATTGTTTACATGGCACAAACGACAGACTGAACGTGCCTTGCCTTCCCCTCCTCCTCCTCCCCCTCCTCATCCACCATCTCAATTTATGTTGCTTGAATTTAATTTATTTGAAATTAATGTTATCATTTTACAATGTTATGTGTGTAATTAATGATTTAGGGGTGTTTTATAAGATACGGTAATAGAATTTATGAATGTATGGTACAGTAACAACTTACGTTCATTTTCAACTTACGTTCGGCCGTTCGGAACGTAACTAAAACGTAAGTTGAGGAGCGTCTGTATATATATATATACATACATATATATATATATATATATATATATATACATATATATATATATATATATATACATATATATATATTTCTAAATAGAAATGTAGTAGCACATTTGTAGATAACACACAGGAACCCACAGTCGGAGAAAGAATAAACTTCGAATAGAGAATAATCCTATATTTCGGCTATCAACTGTAGCCCTCTTCAGGAAAGTACATAAGATAGAGAACAGAGGGGACTTATAAACTGCAGTAAGAAGAGATGTGGACAGTTGACCTCACTCAGACGCGGGGCTAACTGGGGTGGCGGAGGAGGGAGGGGGTGAGGAGAGGGGAGGATGTAACGTCCGCACGAGCTTATTTATTGCTGCGCGTGAGATAATGTCAGGTGTCCACTGCCCTTTAGAAATATTAATATTAGGGCATTCCTCAATTAATGCTGATTCGACTATTTTCCTCCTGAAACCACAGTGGGACTTGAACACTAATCTGGCCTTACCCCAGTCGAAAGAATGATTCTTATTTTTAACATGAAGAAAAACAGCCGAATTTTCCTGCCCATACCTAATTGACCTTTTATGTTCTGCCAATCTAGTGTTCAAGTCTCTCCCGGTTTGACCCAAGTAAACCAAATCACAATCTTTGCAGGGCAAACAATAAACACCAGGTGACTCAACTTCCTTCGGCTTTTGTTGAACGTTCACAATTTGCTTACGTACGGTGTTAGGATAGTGATAAGCAATAGTGAGACGTTCACGAGGAAACAATTTAGTAGAAGAACTGATGGTATTATTGAATGGAATCTTTAAAATGTCCTTAAAGGAGCGGTGAAAATTTGAGGGGACGGAAGTTTTAAAATGGTTGGCCCTAGCCTTACTGAGGGCTTGGTCCAGAAACCAAGGAGGATAAGCCAACTTCTCAAGTTGACATTTGATCACCTCAATCTCGTGGTCCAGAAATTGAGGACTGCAAATCCTGAAAGCCCTCAGGATTTGCAGTCCTCAATTTCTGGACCACGAGATTGAGGTGATCAAATGTCAACTTGAGAAGTTGGCTTATCCTCCTTGGTTTCTGGACCAAGCCCTCAGTAAGGCTAGGGCCAACCATTTTAAAACTTCCGTCCCCTCAAATTTTCACCGCTCCTTTAAGGACATTTTAAAGATTCCATTCAATAATACCATCAGTTCTTCTACTAAATTGTTTCCTCGTGAACGTCTCACTATTGCTTATCACTATCCTAACACCGTACGTAAGCAAATTGTGAACGTTCAACAAAAGCCGAAGGAAGTTGAGTCACCTGGTGTTTATTGTTTGCCCTGCAAAGATTGTGATTTGGTTTACTTGGGTCAAACCAGGAGAGACTTGAACACTAGATTGGCAGAACATAAAAGGTCAATTAGGTATGGGCAGGAAAATTCGGCTGTTTTTCTTCATGTTAAAAATAAGAATCATTCTTTCGACTGGGGTAAGGCCAGATTAGTGTTCAAGTCCCACTGTGGTTTCAGGAGGAAAATAGTCGAATCAGCATTAATTGAGGAATGCCCTAATATTAATATTTCTAAAGGGCAGTGGACACCTGACATTATCTCACGCGCAGCAATAAATAAGCTCGTGCGGACGTTACATCCTCCCCTCTCCTCACCCCCTCCCTCCTCCGCCACCCCAGTTAGCCCTGCATCTGAGTGAGGTCAACTGTCCACATCTCTTCTTACTGCAGTTTATAAGTCCCCTCTGTTCTCTATCTTATGTACTTTCCTGAAGAGGGCTACAGTTGATAGCCGAAATATAGGATTATTCTCTATTCGAAGTTTATTCTTTCTCCGACTGTGGGTTCCTGTGTGATATATATATATATATATACATATATATATATATATATATATATATATATTTTTTTTTTTTTTTTTTTTTACTTTGACAATTCATCCCAATTTTGACAATTTGCTTGCAATGTTTAATAAAAGTTGCACAGGATGATCTAGAAATAGCTTCTTATGTCTTGGTTTTATGACTTGGCAGCATTTTTACTACCTGAACAGGATATTGTGGCTATGAAGGGGGGTATAGTGAGAAGGACAGAGGGCTAGTGAGGATGTCCTTTATTTGTGAGTTCGGAACTGAACTAATTTTATATGTGGCCAGAAGCGTATATATACACATCCCATGGGCAACCTTAGGTCATGCAGGGATTCAGCAGCAAGGGCCTAACAGTGAAGGCTGGTGTGCATGTTATGTCCAAGTAATACATTTCCCTATAATTCATCTCCACCTTTCACTGTCTTCTCCCAACAGATTTCTTTACAGTTAAAATCTCCCATAAGTACCACGTGTGTGTGTGCAAGAGAAATTTTGTGTTAAGATGATATGTCTTACTGTTTTCATTTAATCTTTTTACTTCCCCAGAAAGGGAAAGAACTGTATTAGTTCTGTGCAAAATTGAGTCATGAAGTCAGTAAATCTGGAAGCTGATTCAATGAATTGGAACTTACATGCAAGAAGGACCCTGGACAGACTTGGTGCTTACTTGAGTAAAGCCTCGAACCTAAGCATGTTGGTCTTGGAGGGTGTAGGAAATACATTACGGTGGTGCTTGATGACCAGAAGGCAGTGCTCCAAGAAGTTTGTGTACGACTCTGCTAGCATCTCTTGCTGAGGGATAAAAATGAGTATGGTTGGTTTAGTATCTTTTCCACTATTCACTCCTTCCACCTTCTTTTTTATACAATTCTTCTTCTATCTCTTCCCCCACCCCTCTTTCTTGACATCCTTGTCCATATTCTACTCCTTCACCTCTTTATCCCTGGTAAGTACCAGAAAATTTCATAAAACAAAGGCTCAAATCCAAGCCTTGTAGCATTTATGAATTTAAGTTTAAGATCCAGCTTACATGATTAATTATTCTTTTACTAATCATTCATGTGAAAACATTTAGCACTTCTGGACCTCCACTGTCCGTTACTAAACTTTTTATACTGTATTGTAATTTTCCTTTCAAAAAGATACACTTAACCAGTCACTACTTGCAATTTGTATTTGTAGTACTGCATGCTTGACTAACTGCAGTATCTGTTTGTGACTTTTGGGTCTTATCCCTCCCTTGCCTACTTTTATCTGGGACACAGGTTGGAATGGCCCAACCAGATGAGTTAACTAGATGAGTCTTCCCTAATAATGACATTCCACAGAGTTGAATCAAATGGTCTGGTGCTAATCAAAAATATTAAGACTCATTTGATACATAAGAAGGTGAATCTACAGGTAATTTGAAAAAAAATCTTTATTCCTGTAGTCCCTGAGCAGTCCACAGACCTCAAATGTCTTTGTCCAATCAGACTGAAGTCGGATGAGCCAGATAGGAAGGTATACACTGCATTTGAAACTTCTTAAACTAGGTGAAGAATTCTGAATCAATTAAAGTCTCTTCTTCCTTCCACCTTCCTTGTCTTTGAATGTATACTATACTTTAACTTTATCTTTTCTCTTTCTTCCCTTTCCCTCCTCCCTATTATTCTCATGCTGCCAGTCTGAACTATCATTCATCTCTCTTTTCTCACTCTTCTTTTCTTACTTCCTCTTTGCTCAGGGTCTCCGTGTCCCAAAGCTCCTCCAGGTTGTGCAGCAGCTTGAGGATGATTCTGTAGTCCATGGGTCGCTCTTGATGCTTCTTGACAATGGAGATCCAGCGACACATTGTCTCCTGCAACTTGGTCAGGTCACCTTGGATTGCATGCTGATGCAGGATGGTCTCTGCTGCTGTACTTAACTCGCCATCCCACGTCAGGCAGTCGTCCTGTTTCCCGAAGAAGGGACAGAAACAGAAAGATAACCTTATTATCATCAATTGTGGTAGGGTGATAAAGGGGAAAGGAAACACAGGTGGAGTAGCATGCAAAGTACATTTTCAGATATGAAGACTGCGTGGTGATAGTGGTGAAGGAGATATCTCTTCTGCGCAGATATCTTCTGCATGGTGATAGTGGTGAAGGAGGAGGAGGAGGAGGGTGATGTTGGTTGTGGTGGAGGGTTGTGTTGAACATTTGTGAGTGAGTCAGTTAAGTATTTAAAGGTGAAATATGCATATCTGGACTATCTTCCACAATATACAGTAGTTCTCTTACAATTACAAAAATTTTTGGAAACAACATTGTATTGCTGCAACAATATACTAACATCCTCAGGAATATTTTAATATGTTAATTACATCACAGATCTGGTTTGGGTGTCCGCAATCGTACATACAATTACAAGCACCCCTTTATTTACATTGCCGCTGAAGTGGTTCCAAGGTTTGTCTGGATATACAGATTTCTAACATTATAATTTACCCTAAACATTCAGAATCTTAAGATTTTGGCTTTGACTGCATGTCATACTAACAGTAACTTCCAAGTATTACTATACTGACCTTGTACTTGACTAGTTCATGCTGAAGGAAGATGGAGATGATTTGCTCGTGTTGGCGCACCTCCGTCCAAGGTTCTTCTTCCGAAGTCCCTCTGAAGGAGAAAGATAATAAAATGAAGGCCACTGGGCCCTTTTGATGCAGTGATGCCCCATTTAGGTTTTATTTTTGCTTTATGGTAGTTGTGATAGATCCTGTTATCATTTCTTTCGCAACTGATGTTGTTGCTGTTGTTTTTATGTTTCTTTTGCAGTTTTGTTGACAGTGAAGTTACCAATCTTAAAGCTTAATTTACTTTGATGTGTCTAGTGTTTTTATTGTTCTAGTTGTGGTGGTATCTACGTCTATAGTACTGTTTGCTTTTGTTGTGGGTGCAACAGGTATAAAAATTTTAATACAAAGAAATAATTTGCTTGACTGCATTGTGATGATATGGTGATAACAAATTAACAGTGCAGAATTGGGAGCATTAAACCTTCCTTAAGACTGACACATATTTTGTAGGAGAATGGGCACAAACACACATACAAACAAAGATTGGAGAAATTACATCTATCAACACTGGAACAGAGAAGAGAAAGAGATGATCTGTTGACCATTTACAGAATTATGAAAGGGACGGAAGTTGTTGATAGAGACAACTATCAAAATGGGACAGAAGAGAAACAAGAAGACACGAGAAGAAGCTAAAGAAGGACAGTTACAGAAGAGATTTGAAAAAGAATAGCTTCCCATATAGAGTGATTGATGTCTGGAATAAACTAAATGGAGAAACAGTGAGTGCCAAAACTATACAAGATTTTAAGAACAAACTGGATGTGGAGAGATATGAAAACAGGTCTCTACGAACATAGCTCTCATCCCGTAAAATACAGTACAATATAAAATTGGTGCAAAGGAAGTAAAGAAAATGGGATCTGAAAAAGACCTGGGAGTAATCATCACAAAAGACATGTCCCCTGATAAACAGATAAACAAAATTGTCGGAAAAACCTACAGCTTGCTAACATCAATAAAGGTGGCTTTTACTCACTTGGACAAAGAAATGGTAAAGAAAATACTAGTCACACTGATAAGGCCAAAATTGGAGTATACAGCAACACTATGGTCACCCAGTACCAAAAAGAATATAAGGAAAATTGAGAGAATCCAGAGAGCAACTACGAAGATGGCCCCAACACTTTCAAAACTGTCATATGAAGAGAGATTGTCAATATTTGAATTACCAACTCTGGAACAAAGAAGTGAAAGAGGTGACTTGTTGACTATAGAATCATGAGAGGTATGAAAGTCCTTGATAGAGAAAACTTACTAAATTGGGATAAGAGAAATACAAGGGGACATAGAAGGAAGCTCAAAAAAGCCAGTTATAGAAGAGACCTGAAAAAGAACACCCTAAAGAGTGGTGGATGTATAGAACAAACTAGCCAAAACAACATTGTGTGCAAAAGCCATACACAAATTTAAGACCAAACTAGACACTGTGAGATACAGAGATGGAACACCACGAGCGCAGTTCCCCCTCCCATAAGGTACAACTAGGTGGTACAATTGTCCACCTACCTATCTTCTCTGGTGGATAACCACATTTTAAGGTTAATCTGTCCCTGGATGTTGGAGCGGAGTGATCGTCCTTCGAGGGAATACCACCGGTCCAGCCCAGTACTTGGGATATCCTGGAAACAAAGAGCAAATGGAGTTGTCACTAGATATAGATACTTGTATATAACAGTGAAAATTATGTCAAAAATATGTTTATGTATTATTTGATCTGTATATACACTCATGTCAGAAATGTGTATATGTATTGTGTGATCTGTATGTATTCTCATACCTCACTGGGGATCGCCAGAGTTGAATAAACTTTTCAAACACAATACAAATGCATATTTTTCCACAAATAGATTACTATCTTCCTTTTTATTTTATTTTGTTCCACACCCACAATTATTCAAGCACTCAACTACTACGTTTTTGATTGAAGACTTTCTCCCAGATCTTCTTTTACCTTAAGTCCTATACCTTTCTGAGGAGAAACCAAAATAGAGGAATATTCCCGGTCTTTTTTATTTCATTTCATTTAGTCCCATTCTACAACCACTCATGGGAATACTGTGCCGGCATTCCTGTCCCCCAACACAAAAGCATGGGGAATGAAATGTTAGTGACTTAGGAGTAGTAGAGTGGGCAACAGAAAGGAGAGACAGCAAAAGTGAAAAGTGGGTTCGCATTCCACTGTATATGTGGACTGGTCTCTGACACAGACGAATGCAGTATGGCCGATCCTTATGGGTGCCTCTAAAGTCCCCAAGATACTGACTACATATAATTATTGGGTGTATGTATTTGTACATAAATCCTTGAATTCCAATGCACAATCACATTCGTAAACTGTGAAATGTTGGGCAAACCCACCTGTAGAGGAATGTTGACACATCCTAAGAAGTCGTCTTGGCCCCCAGATCTTGCCGACTGTGCGATCTGCTTGAAGAACCTCCCAAGTCCTTTAACACCCTTTACCTCATTGAGCTTAGACACAACGTCGAACACTGAAGACTCATCATCGTGGTCCCTGAAGGGGTAGATAGGGAAGGAAAGGCATATTTAGTTATGGTCAAATAGAAACATTTCCATCAATTTGTCTTAATAAATCAATGAGATTCAATAAACCTGGAGGAAAAAAATTCCAATTTTATTGAAAGAAACTGCCGATTTGTTAATTAGATCATGTAAGAGTATATAATTCCTGTTTGTAATAAATAATAGCAACCTTGGATTGAGTGGTCAGAAAACAAACAGGCTCTTTAAAGTAAATAATCCACATGTATTTATTCTGAGTGTCAATAAAATAACACTGGTCAACAACCAAAATGCTTCCGAGACCAGAGGAACAATTTCCAACTAATTTAAGGTCACTGATAATGAGTGGAGTGTATTCAGGGATGGAATGGGTGGGAATGATTTTATACCTTTTTCTTTTTGGCTACCCCCCTTGTAAGGGGGAAAAAGCCTTGGTATATGCATGTATGTATGATAATGAATAACATGGTTAAAATGATTTGTTAGCTCTACTTTTCAAGATACCCCTACATGTCACAACAGGTTCCAACAGGCTTGTGGCAGTGTGTTTTTTACCACACTCACAGTCTCATTACCCTTCAGTATTGTTCCAGCATTCATAGAAGGTGGTTGCGTTGTGCAAGTTTACATTTTGAGGTGAAAGGTAGGTAATTTTCATATCCAAACACTTTATAAACTTGTAATAAATATTCACTGAGCAAGCTATTGATATGCATGTGAGGGATTTTATATCAATTTTATTTTCCTACCGAATGATATAAATACTTCTACTATGCTGTCATGCTCTGTATTATAATGATAAATTTATGAATGAATTTTCTCTTTATCTTCTAACTGTTTGTTGTTTTCTTTCAGATGCTTTGTACTTGTGTGAATACATACATACATACATATACCAAGGCTTTTTCCCCCTTACAAGGGAGGTAGCCAAAAAGGGGAAGGCATAAAAACACTCCCACCCATTTCATCCCTACATACACCCCACACCCCTCCCACCCTCCCTCTCATCTGAGCACCTCCTGGATGCAAGAGGGGGACGGAGAGGGGGGGTCGCCGATTAAACGAAGCGGCCTTGCTGTGGATGTGCTGTGTCTTGCGACACTGCTTCTGACTCAGGGCGGTGGGCAGGGTGCAGGGATGACTTGTGTGAATAAGGCAGAAAAATTCTACTACATTTGTGGTTCGGTGACCTTTGCATCAGAGAAGTGTCGTATAAAGGCTATGGTTAGAAAGGCATATTACCTACATTTTGGACACAAGATTAGTGACCAGGATAAGAACTGGGCTCCTCATATATGCTGCAACTCTTGTACTACTAACCTATGCCAATGACTGAACAGGAAGAGGAAAGGAATGCCTTTTGCTGCGACAATGACGTGGCAGGAGCCACAATAAAGGCGGCATTTACTTACTTGGATGAAGAAATAGTGAAGAAAATACTAGTCACACTGATAAGGCCAAGACTGGAGTATGCAACAACACTATGGTCACCCAGTACCAAAAAGAATATAAGGAAAATTGAAAGAATCCAAAGAGCAACTACAAAGATGGTCCCCACACTTTTAGAACTGTCATACAAAGAGAGATTGTCAAAACTAGAGTTATTGACCCTGGAACAAAGAAGAGAAAAAGGAAACTTGTTGACCATCTATAGAATCATGAGAGGTGTGGAAGTCCTTCATAGAGAAGACTTACTAAATTGGGATATGAAAAATACAGGAGGGCATGGAAAGAAACTCAAAAAGGACAGTTATAGAAGAGACCTGAAAAAGAACACCTTTCCCCACAGAGTGGTGGATATATGGAACAAACTGGATGAAATGATAGTGTGTGCAAAACCTATACACGAATTTAAGAACAATTTTGATACTGTGAGATACAGAGACAGGACACCACAAGTGTAGCTCCCTTTTCCATAAGATACAACTAGGTAAATACACTCACACACACTTGTGTGCACTCAATTGCACACAAAGCTGTGAATAGACTACTTGGTTAGAGCACTGTAGAAAAGCAACTCACCAAATATCAAGATGAAGGATGTCTGAAGAGATGTCATCGATGTCTCTAGGGGTGGGGGTGGGCGTTGTTGAAGAAGTACGTGATGGGATATCCCAGGGCATCAGAGGAGAGACGGTGGCAGGTGCAGCAGTTGATGATGCCGTTGAAATGCCATTCCAGATTTTCAGGTCATCAGGGAAAAGGGGCCAAGATTAATAAGTTGAGTGAACTAAATAAGACTCCCTTTCTCCCTCCACCAATCTCTTTCTCTTTATATCTACCTCCCCCATTCTCATGCTCTCTCTCTCCCTTCCTCCCAATCTCTTTCTCTCTCTCTCTCTTTATCTCTAACTCTCCCACTCTCATTCTCTTTCTCTCTCTCTCCCTCTATCTCTCTTTCTCCCTCTCTCTTTTACCCTTTTGTCTGTTTGCATACCTGTCTATATGTTTTTTATAGGTATGTTATTTTCTTTTTTATTCTATTTTTTTTGTCATTTTGTGTCACTTTGTCCATTTGTATGTCATGTTTATCTGCTTCTTCCCTTCTCTTCCTTATCTAATTGCCCCCTTACAATGTTCCTATTGATCACACACACCCAAGTACAAACTTTGTCTCCACAACTTCATGTGTTGCTATCACTTTCTCTCTCTTTCTTCTTTCTCATACAGGCATATACAGCCATGTAGAAAAAACATCTCATGATACTGGAAATATCATTTAGAAGTCAAAGGTATACGTACAGACGGAACTTTTCGTTCCAGCGAGGGTTTAGGGTGTGTGGTTTGACGGAGGTTGCTCGGATGATCTTAGCCGGAATAGCGTTGGAGAGGGAATCTCGATGCTCGATCCGGGCCTCTCGCCTGGGCTCTGGCTTCCGTTTGAAACTCAGCCGGAAGCTGGAAAGGAGAGATTTAATTAAGGACTTGGGAAGTGATAGACAGGGAGGGTGAGAGAGAGAGATGGGGGAAGGGGAAGACATGAGGAGAGAAAGAGGAGCCTGAATAATGGAGGAGGAGGATGGTCCATTGCAAGAAGAGAAGGGGATTGAGAATGAAAAAGATATAATGAGCACATGAGACAACAATAAAAACAGGACAGAAGGATAAGGAGAAATACAGCTGTGTATGTACATTAATGTGGGTTTATTCCTGATTTTTCTTTCCTTATTCAAAGAATGAACTAAATAAAATACCACATGTGTAAAAATCACATACACAGCAAGCACACACACAAATATGCACATATAAGTACACAACTGTGCACACACAAACACAAACACACAAAACTAGAATTACTGACTCTGGAACAAAGGAAAGAAAGAGGTGACTTGTTTACCATCTACAGAACTAGAATTATGAAAGGTATAGAAGTCCTGGATAGAGAAGACTAACTAAATTGGGATATGAGAAATACAAGAGGGCATGGAAGGAAACTCAAAAAGGACAGTTATAGAAGAGACCTGAAAAAGAACAACTTTCTCCACAGAGTGCTGGATGTATGGAACAAACTGGATGAAATGATAAGTGTGTGCAAAAACCATAAACGAATTTAAGAACAATTTAGACACTGCAAGATACAGAGATGGGACACCACAAGCATAGCTCCCCTTCCTGTTAGATACAACTGGGTAAATACACATCCATACTTATATACAAACACTCATCCACACATATATACGAACACACCCACACATGTACATCCAAACCCAACCACTCACTCAAACACACACACCCCAGTGCTGCAGTACGTAGCCTCATTTTCATCCAGTCTTTATTCAGGCAAGCTATCAGAGAAGTTGTGATTTTAGGACAAATGGATTTTTAAAGGCTCCACTATTATAGCCTGAACCCTTGACCACTGACATAATCATGAAAAAAGGATGCTACCCACTACATCATGCATGATGGTTCAAAAGGTGTTGACAACTCCCTGAGCACACTCTTCATGGTGTAGCAGTACATAGTCTCATTTCCATTGAGTCTTTATTCAGATGAGCCACCTGACAAAGGCTCAAGTCCCAGTGGTGGGGCTCCTCAAAATTTATCTTTTCTAAATATACAGCTTGTATAAACATACATACATACACATATATTATATACACATATGTATAAACACCTCCCACTTTGAGTCTGGTGTTTACACTTCTCCCCTTCAATATATATATATATATATATATATATATATATATATATATATATATATATATATATATATATATATAACAGAAGCAGAGGAAAAACACACAAATAGAACAAGAGTTTATTCTTTGACTAGTTTTGCATTGTGGTGCTTCTTCAGAAAGAATATTTATTTTACAGAAAACCTGGCAATATATACAGAAAATGTGTGAGTAGTGAACAAGGATAGGTCAATGGGTTTGAGTTCAAGGAGGCTCGAACTCCTGCGTATTTGTCATACTGACACTCCGTGGGGTGCTTCTGGTGATCTGATGTCTCATCTTCTTCCATTCTCTTGCTGCACGCTGTGCTGTTGTCTCTGGTAATTTGATGTCACCAACTCTATTGTTCTTACATTTATTGGTGGCTATGTACAGAGCTTCCACAATTTTTTTTTGCCTCTTGCTAAGATTATTGTGCAGAATGCTTGCTTGATCCCATTTAGATAGATGTTCTTCTTCGTCTATGTGGTTCACGAGTGCATCAGTGTTGCAGTGGTATTGGACATCAGATCAGTGTTCTTTTAATCTTGTGAATAACCTCTTGTAAATTTCTTTGATATAAGCATTGTCACACCCTGAACATGGAACTTTATAAACTAAACTTTTGGTATTGTTATTTTCTATCTTTGGTTTAATAAGGTCACCAATATTCTTACCTGCATCACATGAGATGTGGATATCCATATGTCTGAGTTCTTTACTGAGTACACAGGCCAAGTCAGAGGTGGGGACTACTATGTACATTGTGCTGTTCCTGCGTTGGTCTTTGTCATTGTTCCTCTCCCTTATGGCTTTGGCTTTATTCAAGGTTGCGGACAGAAGACCGGCAGGGAAGCCAAGTTTTATAACAGTCTTGGTGACATGATGCAATTTGTCACTGAGGAATTCAGGGCTGCATATCCTGAGTGCTTGAAGGTATAATCCCATGACTACACCAGTCTTGGTCTTTTTGTCGTGAGCACTAAAATAATAAATGTACTGGTAATCATCTTTGTGGGTGGGTTTTCTATATAACTAGAATTTTCCAGAGTTATTCTACCTGATGATGACAGTATCCAAGAATGGTAAGTTCCCATTAACCTCATGCTTTACAGTCAGCTGAATTTTAGGTTGTACTTGATAGATGTGATGTCACTAATGTTGGTGTCTTTATGGAGGACGAGAAGGCAGTCATCCATGTATCTGTACCACTTGCTGTTGTTTGGGATGATGTTCATGTACTCTTTCTACTCCAGTGCTTCTAAGATGAGGCACATGGCTACTGCACTTAAAGGGGATCCCATGGGCAAGCCTTGATATTGGTGAAATGCTTTACCATTGAAAGAGACAGAAGCACATTTAAATTAATTTGATGTAGTCTTTCTTGTTGCTAGGAAGGTTATCCCTGTTGATGTGAAACAAGACTTTTTTTATAGCAGAGATGGCATTTTGAACTAAGATGTTTGTAAAGAGACTCTGTAAAAGCTTGCAAGGATTTTGTCTTTGAAGTTTATTGTTTGTAATTTGTTTATTAAGTCAGACGAGTTCTGAAGATGTGCCCCACTGACTTTATCAAGTGATGAAGATGGGTTTTGCAAAATGTTTGGCCAGCCTATGCGGGGCGCTGCCAATACCAGAGGTGATGGGTTCTGAGGGGAATCTCTGGTTTGTGAGTCTTGGAAAAACCCTTCATTGTTGGTATTCTCAGGTTCTCCTCAAGGTGTAATGGGCATTTTCCTTTCTCTATTTTCTTTAGTATCTTCCTCGCTTCCTTGTTGAATCTAATGGCCTCATCCTTTGCCTGTTGTCCAGATTTAGACTGTAAGTATCTGTGTCCAAGAGAAGAGTTTCCATTTTTCTGTTGTAGTCTCACTTGTTCATGATAATGATGCATACTGATGTTGAAAAAACTGCATGACTGGGAAATCATATATCAGAAAGGTCCTGTGACATTGTGAAAAACCTATTGATTTCATATAAAAATCTGGGGTGCAACATATGCCTAAAACTCCACTTCTTGGGCTCCCACTTGGACTTTTTTTTTCTAAAAAGATTGGTGCAGTAAATGATGAGCAATTCGAGAGGTTGCATCAGAATATTTTGGGCTTAAATTCTCAATACCAAGGAAAGTGGAGCCCTTCTATGCTAGTTGATTACTGTTGGACACGTAGAAGATATGTTCTAAAGGCCAAATATAGCTGAATACACAATGTTATTACCTTTTAAAGGTCAGTACATTGACATGTTCATTCTGATATGTCAATTAAAGATATAGAGTTGTCATAAATTTGCACTATAATATCACAGAAAAAACATGTCCAATAAGTAAATTCTGAAAACATATCTGAATTTTGCTTAAAAGATACTATTAAGTTTATCTGTATTACCTTTTAAGAATTTTTTTTTTGACAAATATATTTTATAATTGCAATAAGGAGTGTCAACATCAATACCTTTTCATGATCTTAAACTTAAGATAACTACAACAACTCAAAATCGAGAAGAGTCCTCATGAATTCACCCATCTTATAAGTTTTCTGTTAATGAACATAATCACTTTTATCTACAAATATGGGAAAATTAAATTAATTCTAATGAGTAGATACATCATAAGATTCTTGACATTTGTTATATCTCATTACAACTGAACATATAAGGCCCAAGTTGAAATACAAATGAAGTAAATTGTTCTAAACCTGTGAGTTGTTTGGCTCAGCTAGCAATGTCATTTTGATAACTTTTGGTGTGGCAACATGTTACATTTGGTAATACATCATTTACTTTCATACCAATGTATTTTGAATCTTTATTAGGGAGAATAGAGATAAAAATGGTGTCAAAGAGTGTTTATCTATGTTCTGAAAAAGTAATTGTTGAATACTAGGGACAAGTTGGAATCACAAGTCATGATTCACAAGTCAAATATGTAGATTGCTCCTCTAACATATTTCTTCTCCCACTACTATTCTCACTGGTCAGTCACTTGGGAAAGCATCTACATACATACATATACCAAGGCTTTTTCCCCCTTACAAGGGGGGTAGCCAAAAAGAAAAAGGCATGAAATAATTCCCACCCATTCCATCCCTGAATACACTCCACACCCCTCCACCCTCCCTCTTATCTTAGCACCTCCTGAATGATGGGTCATCCCTGCACCTTGTCCACTGCCCTGGGTCAGAAGCAGTGTCGCAAGACACAGCACATCCACAGCAAGGCCGCTTCATTAAATCGGCGACCCCCCATTGCATAAAATGAGAGGACGGGGAGAAATCCCTTCAGGCTGCGTCAAATTTTGCTCACACATACTACCTCACCCCCCATCCACCCGCCCATTCCACCTCAAGCTATCACACCATCATCCATATACAACCATTCTCCATTCACCTGTCTTCTGTCCTCTCCCGTCCTTCCTCAACAGACATTCCCCTCTTCCCCAAAGCCCCCTTCACCCCATCCATCCACCTCATCCTAGGACATCCCCTCATGTTCACTCCCTCCACATCTGCCTTCCACACCTCTTTTACTAGTCTTTCTTCACTCATTCTTTCCATGTGTCCAAACCATCCTAATATTCTTTCATCAACCCTATCTCCCAGGGATGACCCTTCATCCATAATAAGGAGCTAAAATAAAAGGGAAACATACTTTTGGCAGATAGGGAAGGGATGGGTGAGGACGGGTGCATGGTTTGGGTGGCTACCTCCCTTATAAGGAAAAACAAGTATATAGTTAGATTGATAGTCGTCTGTTACATCATATGTATGTTTTGATTCATCAAATATTCAAAGAGCAAAATAATCATCCATGGTATTATTTTGTTTAGATACTGCCTGAGTGTATGAGAGAGCAGGATGCATCTTTTTGATAGAATTATAGAGCTATAACATTCTTCTTGTGCAACTTCAACTGAATTAAAACGTTCTTTCCTTTCCTTGATTTAATTCTGTTGTCCTACTAATTTTCAGAAGATTATCACACATATGGTTTTGGAAGTGCATTTGCTGTGGAATGTGCTTAGTAAATATTGATCTATAGCTATTCTAACTTTAGTCTGACCTTTAACCAAGAACTTAATATTTCATAGTTATCAATGATTGGTGACAGATATTATGCAATTTTGTGAAATATAATTCTGACACTGTAAGTTTTTATTTTGTTTTGATCTATTCTCTATGAGTTTCAATTTTCTAGGAAAATATACTTAAGTAGATATAGGAGCATGTTTCCTCATTTCAAAAATATATTCAAATCGGATGATTTAAACAAGAAAAAGAAAAAATGTGATCATAAATTTGTTTATACATTTCTGAAAATTGTAGATGTTATGGTTATTTGTTGAGTGTCTTAGTACAAATATATGGTAAGGTAATCAGTAAGAGTGTTACAACAAATATATGAATGTTACAGCAAAAATTCTAAACAACCACATTACAAAAAAATCCAGTATAAGGTGTTATGAGAGGTGTTTAGTAAACAACAGATATTCAAAGCAAATGTTGCAATAGGCATTTAGTACATTGGAGACTTAAGTGTTCATGAAATGACAGGCAATTATATTTACAATGTAGCAGACATTCAACAGTAGAATGGCACAACGAGTGATGCTTTGTTACTGGTGTTGAGAAGGAGTGGTTTTTTAATAAGTTTCAGCAAAGAGGATTTTCATCTATACAGCAGGATTTATCTTGAATTAGGACAGGTGTTTTTACGTACCTGTGAGGACATCATCTAACCTACACTTCTGTGCAAAGGATCCAAGACTACGGCAACTGGTCCGCATGGCTAGGATGGTGGTGGTGATATATTGGTGGCAGCGGTGATAGCAACGGTGAATAAACAAAGCGGACTGTGGGGTAGCAGTAGTGGTGGTGGCGGTGGTAGCGGTTGAAGAGATGGTGGTGCAGGACAAAAATGTAATGGTTTAGGTGATGCACAGGAATGACAAATATCGGCATTGAGATCGGCCGCCGATAATTTGACTACATCATTAATGGACACAACTCAGCCAAATGTAGTTAGACCAGTTGATAGGGGAGTGGCTTTTTGAAATGTCTAATTACCATACAAATAATAAGAATATATCTAACACTAACCCTCCTATCAGCACACATACAAGCTTTAATCACTTCAATAACATGCTACATTGAGCAACTTTTTTTTGTGGTAGACACCTGATAATTTTATTCAGTTGGTGGGAGAAGGGTGAGGCAGGGTGAGGGAAGGTATTAGAAGAGGTGGCTGTTCTTCTACCAGTACCATGTAACCCAGTACTACCTATCGCATGGTCGGATTGTTAGTGACTAAACCAACTCCCCCACTAGTGAGTTGGACAACCAGATGTAGGAAAAAGAAAACCCATCAAAAGGGCAGATGAATTCCGAGTAAATAACCCATGTGTTTACCATGGAGAAGAGAGTCCTGAAAGCTGAATGATGTCCAAGTGTCATGATTGCACTGGGACTAACAACACACCTTTTTAGTACTCTATTCAGGCCATGATGGGTGGCTCCTCTTGGCTCGGAGAGTCAAATCGGCTGGACTGATTCAAACAACTACCACCTGGGCTGACACTGCACAATCTGCAGCTGTCATCCCCTAGTTTCAAGGTGGTGGATGGCTATACTCTTCCACGACCCCAGGGACTAGTGGGTTAACATGTATACCCAAATCTTTGCCTCCCTTCATTGGGCTTGATGGTGAATGGGGGGCATGGGATTGCAAATTGTAGCCTCATGTTTATGGTAGCCATACTGGACACATGGCGGGGACGGGCTTGCAACCTGTCCCCATTAAAATCACCAAAGCCACTGTGCAGGATGCCGGGGATGTTGCAAAAGAAGCATTAACACATCGAGTCAGGCCTGGGGATTGAACTTCTGGTGGGCTGTCTGCGTGGACACATGGAACGTTCTCTCTCAAGATAACCGACTATATCTATTGGTAGTGTCTCTCTCAGAGGTGAGAAGACCAGGCAGCAGCGAGATCAGCATGAGGATTACACCTACCTCTTGTCGAGCTAAACTGATGGTACCCACCTCATGGGAGTACCCGTAGGCATGTGTACAGCATGTCGTTGTAAATGGTACTCCAGTTGATGAACATATGATGCCAGTGAAGTTGAAACACACCTTTAGCTTCATCTCTCTTGTTGCAGTATATGCTCCAACTTAGGTATATAAGTTTGAAGAGAAGGATATGTTCTATGCTAAGCTTGAATCTATAGTTGACCAGTGCTCAACATGAGACACACTTGTTGTTTTGGGCGACTTCAGTGCAGTTACTGTGGTGATAGAACTGGCTATGAAGTATATATTGGTCCATATGGTTCTAAAACCAGGAACATCAACATTTTGCAAAGTTCAGAAGGCTGAGGATTGGCAGTTTTTGTTCCTGAGACAAGAGCCATACTGATGAACATGGTAGTAATGCTGGAGGAATGGCCAAGGAGATTGATCACCCAATTGTTATCACTCATTTGAAGATCCTACAGAATTGCAGGCTTTGTCGAAGTGCTGAGTTCTTTGGGACCAATCATAGACTTGTGGTTGCAACACTCAGACTGCACACTAAATCCAGGAGAATCCTGAAATGTAACCCACCTGGATTTTATCTAGAGAAACCCAGGGGTGGTGTAGGTGCCCAGGAGCATGAGGTATAAATCTCTAATCAGTTTGAAGTGCTTGGCTCTCATGAGGACCCTGAAGATCTGCAGGACACTTTTAAACATGAAATTCTGAAAGCTGCTGAGGAATGCGTTGGAGACTGCACAAGGCTGAGGAGTGAAGTGACACAGCAAGAGATACTGGAAAGTATAGAGTTGGGAAGTGCTGCCAGAATGGCTGGGGATCTGAACCAATACAGCACTCTGAAATGGCGAATTAGAGCTCTCCTGAGAATGGATATGGCGAGATACACAAGGGGAATTGCTGTGGATATTGAGGGACATTTTAATGCCTATTACCACAGGCCTGCTTACTGAGTCCTGAAAAAACTCCATCCCAAGTCTGTGGCCCAGATGAGCACAATCCGAATAACTGATGATGAGCTAGTGTCAGGTGTGGAGGGGAGCTCCTTTGCTGAGTTACTGTGAGGAGTTGCTCATGGGTGACCATCCAAGCAGACAGATTACTCTCAATGATGTTCAAGTGGCAGTTCCTGGTCCATCGATAGATGAATCTCTGCCCTCTCTGACAGAGGGCAAAGAAGCTGTAAGTTGAAGGGTAGAAATACAGCTAGCATCTGCAATATCAGTGCGGAGCTGCTGAGAGATGGAGGTGAGCCTATGATCCACGGGTTGTATGAGGTATTGTCTGCCATCTGGCAGTCTTGTACCATCCCCTGCCTGTCTTCCTGTATGACTGCAAGACATGAATATTGAATGCTAACTTGAAGAGGCCTTTATACACTCCGTTTAATTTTTCAGACTTAGTGCTTGAAAAGGCTCCAAAGAGCAAAATATTGTACATTGAATAAAGTTTTTGTATCTTTATTCTGGCCACCTTCAGGGTATTTTAATCAACTGTGCATGGCAGGGGGAGGAGTAATAACACTAAAAGAACTTTGGGTTGTTCTTCGTAATGAGACATGAGAGACTGCAAGACATTCTCTATGTCACTGGTTTGTAGCAGTGGTATGAAGAAAGCTGTCTTCAGCTGTCCCCTCTGCTTACAGGAAAAGATGGTGGAAATACTGCTGAAGTTGTCAGAGAAAGATGTTGGGCCAAAGTCCAAGGGCCGAGTGTCAGCCCATCAGGGTTACATCTTCAGACAGAAGTGAAGATGTTGATGAGTTTTGAGGATGGGTGACAAGGAGAAGATTCCCTCTACCGTCCATCTTGTACGACCACCACTTGCAGGTACTCATCATTGGTAACCAGGAGTTATATGGTTAAACTAATTCCAAACACCGAACACCACTAAAGAATCAAAGTAGTAAACATTTATTAAAGATAAAATCAGCTCAGAGAATATAAGTCTTGCAGTGGAAATAATATGTGGAAGTCGGGATCACGTTGGATTAAGTCTTAATAGTTACATTTAGTTTATTTACTCACATGCTGTGACATTACCTAAATCTAACATTATACATCTGTAAAGCATTACAACATTTCTTATGTTTAAAGTATTTAATGTATCTTAACAGTATTTGATTATAAATCAATATTTAGAATATCTTTCTGCCCACTACAAGGAAGAGAAAGCAAAATACTGGACTCTGTATGCATTATACTTTGATCATCATCATTATCAGATCATGCAAAGCAATCCACTTTCATTGGTGTGAGTTAAGCAGTCGCTTTGCTTACCCATTCATCATCACAACCTTAACCAACAAAGTAAAGAGATAGGGGGAAAAAATCTGCAATAGAAATCCCAAGACTACCTTAAGGGAAAAAAATTAAGCACATCACCCTCTCATCAATCATCACAGCTACCACCGCTGCCACCATGATCATCGTAGCTACAGGCAAACGAATACAACGACACGGTCCTACCTTGGGCGCTTCTTCAGCTTTTCTCTTGGGCTCTCAGAGCACTTGGAGTCGGGAGTTTTAAGACAATCCAAATTCAATCTTGCCATGCTTCCAGGAGAAAGAAAAGGAAAGGTGATGAAAGTTGCGAATGAGGTTTGCAGTGTTCAAAACAGAGAGAGATTTAGGTGCACAAAAATAAATTGGGGGAGGGGAGAGAGATCGATGCATTCAAGGGAAGTCAAAATAGCAGGAGCAGGATAAGGTCGAATATGCACTCATGACTCGATTCAAAGGGTAAGATTGAAAATATAGAACTTTAGCTTTAACGTAACATATTTTGAGAAGAAAAATGTTGAGATCGGGCCTTGTAATTCCTGGCGAAAATACTGGTACCTCAGGAATATGAAGTTCTGACAGGGACAAAAGAAGCACCCCCAAGTAAATGGGATGCAGAACAGTAAGAATAGTCAGATTAGTGTGCCCTGAAGAAAGAATGCTAAACACGGTCTATTAGGTGACAAAGTAGAAAAATAGCAAAAGACAAGTAACATTATGTACATGAACAAGAAAATGCAGGGGAAAAAGTTAAAAAAAAAAATAAATAAATAATGCGGTCCATGGAGCCATCAAAAGTCTCAAAAATCTCCTCACTATATTGCAAAAAGTATGATAAAGAAATTGAGAGGTTAAGCAAAGGACAAAAAATTGTGCAGATGAGCAAGGCAAACTGCACACGCTACTCAGAACATCTATGAAGCACTCACCTGAGTCCATACTCTTCCATGGCATTTCTCTCCATTCTTCATATCAGGAATACTATTACAATGATTTAGTAAAAATTTAAAATATGTTTTCTCTCACACACTTTTCCACACCTAAGAGTGAGTATAAAGGATTACAAATGAAGAGCATTGCTGACAGGAGACCTTTTGTTCCATAACTAGGTCAGATGTGGGACAAAAGTAGATGAATAAGATAAATAATGACAAATAATAAAGAAACAGAAAAGTAACAATAATATATAATGGCTAAATGAATAAATAAATAAAAAATACACATAAATAATAATAAAAAAATTACTTTTTGGTCGTTGGTTTGCCTATGACACAAACTATCTATATACCAAGAACTTTTTTCCCCATATAAGGGAGGTAGCCAAGTCAAAGGTATGTACCTATTCCCAACCACTTCACTCCCCTCCACCCTCCCATCTCAGCTCCTCATGGATGATGGGTCATCCTAGCATCCATCAACCGCCCTGGGTCAAATGCAATGCAACAAGATAGCACATCCACAGCAGGGCCACTTCACTCTCTGTCCCCTCATGAAGAAAAAGCAAAGACGTGGAGAAATCCCTTCCTTGCAAACACATACACAGTCATTCTCCTCTCATCCCTATCTCCTACCTTCTCCCTTCCTTGCTCAACAGACATTCACCTCTTGACACAAACTAAGTTGTTATAATCCTACAGTATAGATTACCTACTCTTTCTCAGTTTCTAGCTAACATGCTTATCAAACTGAGCACATGTAGGAGAGACTAATTATCAATTTGTTTATTTATTATATATTCATATATCTATTAATCTATTTATTTGTTTATTTATTCATCCATATATACTTATTCATTTACTTACATATTCAACGGAATATAATATCTAACATAGTCAGGGTGGCAGTCATGTTATCTATTCATTCATTTATTTAGTTATTTAGATATTCATTCATTTGTCTATTTATTTATTTAATGATTTACTTATATGTTTAATTAACTATCCATTTATCCATTTGTTTATTAATTCATTAATCTATCTATTTATAAATTCATTCAGTTATTTATCTATTTACTTATTCATTTATTCAATAGGTAGGTAAATGACTTGGCCCTCCTCCCTAGCATGAAACCTGTTCAGAGGAGCCAGATGGACAACTCCTGGACATGGGAATCTCCACTGCAGAGGTCTCCCACTCTCCACCCAAAAGAAGAATGTACAGTCCCTAGTCATTCAAAAAGATTGAGAGATAGATTGGCACAGAAACCCAGAGCTGATCTCTCCAAGTATCCATTCTGCTAATTCGTGACCTCTCCTGGTGCATACTAGGATTAACAATATTCCAAAGGACCAGAGTGTCAGGCCGGATTATTTTATGATCTAAGGTGAATCTTCATTCAAAAAAGAATTCTGACCACTTTAACTTATATGAATTCTCTTTTTTCCACTATACTCCTTGAATATCCCCATTACCACATCCATCATTCCACCTATTCAGCTCTAGGATAGAATTGACAAAGCACAATACTCCTCAATCCACCCCTTATACTGTACTTCTATCCTCCACCTCCCTTTCCTTCTCTTCTTGTATTTCTTTTTTTTTCTCAGACTCCTTTTCCTCCTTCCACCTGAACTCTACCTAGATTTCCATTTATTCCCAGTACTGTTTATTTGCAAGCAGTCATTCCCAGAGTTGTTCTGGTAAGTAAAGGCCTCATAACCTGTGTGTCTGTGCCATCCTTGATCATAATGGCTTATTTTCCTCCCATCTTTCACTACAACTATTAACTAATGTTAATTTCATTGTTGATATTACAACTACTAATATTGATATGTATCTTTTATATCATAAGTTACATACATTTTTTCTTTGTTTTTCTCTTTCCCCTTTTACAATGTCTCCTCCTATCATTTCCTCCTCTCCCTCCTACAATGCATTTCTTACCACTCGGTATTCCTAGATGTATGTCCATTCAATCTATGCAAATCTTATTTCTTCTACATTCATTCTCACTTTTCATTTGCAATCCTCCTCAACGTGCACATCTCTATCTTCTCCTTCTTCCTCCATCTTCACTACCTGATCCTCATCCTATCATCATATTTCCATCATCCTTTTACCTGTGGTGTTTTCTGAGGTTCTCCTTGTTAAGCGCCTTTGGGCTCTCACAGTCTCGTTTCTCTGACTCCCCTTCATTGCTCTCAGACTCACCAAGTGACCCTCGTGAACTCTGAAAAGAAAGACGACAATTTATGAGGTGCTATTGACATTAGCGAGGGAAGAGGTTGAGAAAATAAAGGTTGGAGGACATTGCTTAGAGAAAAGGAAAAAATAGAATGGACAATGAACTAGCAAATTGGGTAGGTAAAAGGCAGATAGACAGACAGATGATATTTACATAGATATATTTAAACATATATATATATATAATGCCAATGGTTATAATAACACAATGTAACAGTACAAATGCTGTTGACACAAACACCGAAAACTTAAGTCTTTTCGCCTCTCACGGAGGCTTCTTCAGGGTGAGAAGATCTATAAATTCCAAGGTTAACTAGGTCTGCTATCGACAAAGATGAAGCAACTGATAATGGTCTCTGGCCTGTCAGTCCTTAAAAAGCAGGATGGTAAGGGTATTGGGAGAGGTCATCGCAATTCTTGGGAGAGGTCACTGGAGGAAGAAGTTTCTGGGTGAGGTCACTAGAAGGAGGAGATGTCAAGTGAAATCTCTGGGTGAGGTCACTAGTGGAAGGCGAGGACGACAGGAGTCTCTGGGGGAGGTCACTTGGAGAAGCGGGCGAAGTCGGAAGGGGGCCCTGGGTGAGGTCACTGGGAGAGGTAGGGAAGGACATCAGTCTTATTCCGGAGCTTGTGGAGGAAAGTCTCGCTCGACTTCTGGTTTGGGGTCCTGTGGGCTGGGAATTTTTATGTTGCTGAGGGTTTTGGTGGAGGTATCGCTCTAGTAGGGGTTCGGATGCACCTTGATCTTGTTGTTTTTGTTGGGCATGATGTTCCTGGGGGCGGGCTGACGGGAGGATGAAATCTGCAGCTTGCTGTACATTGATGGAGGGCCGCTGAGTAGTAATAGCAACAGCTTCAGCAATCTGCAGTCTTTTGAAATTTGTTTCTTTGTGGAATATAATTGTATTGTTTACTAATGTGTTAAGTGGTGGCTTCATGTCGTGGTGGTCAATGAAGTGTTGGAAGATAGAGCCTTGGTTGCGGTGGTATTGGAAACGTCTTCTTAGTGTGGTGGAGGTTTTACCAATGTAGGAAAAGGAGCCGTCACAGCAGCCCTCCTGGCAAGAAAGCTTATAAACTACATTGGTAGAGGCTTCCTTTGGGATTTTTGGTGTTGTGTTGTTTCTCGTAACTAGGGACCTAGTCAGGTTTGGCTTACAGTAAATTCTTCAGGTTGATTGTTGTGTCTGCATCTGTGGGAAAAACTCCTCTTTTTATGATGCCTTTAATGGCATCACACTCTTCCTTATATTGGCTGTGAAAGTGATTCTGGTGGTAAATAGTGATTTCATTGTTGATCTGATTTGGGGCCTGGGCTGGTGTGGCATACTGATCAAGTTTCTTCTTGATAACACCATCGATCATCTGGTCGAGAAATCCGTTGTTGGTAAGGAGTTGTCTGATCCGGTTGAGTTCCCTATGCGTCTCCCTCCAACTACTACAATGTGTCAGAGCTCTGTTGACTACCATCTTCCCCCCAAACCCACAGAGAGATTTAAAAATAAGATCAGCTTTGACCCAATCCAGATGGTGATTGGACTGTTTCATGTGCTAGAACATTGCCAAATTTACTTGTCCGCACCTGATCGAACATTTACTTTCATTCAGCCTTATCCCCTTGTCGGATTGGATTCGTTTGGCGTCACTAGCACTTGAGCATGCCCTTCTTCATCTATGGAGTGCCACCAGGAACCTTCTGTTCCATTGTTGCAACAAGCAAGTTTTCAGGCTACTTCTACCAATAGCCCACCAATAAGTCATAAAATGATCCTCAACAAAAAAATTCATGGGTTATGTAATAATAGTGTTTGGGTCAAATTCACATTATTGGATAATGTCATCAATCTTTTCAGTACTACACTAACCAAACCACAGCTGGAAGTGTTAGGTCTTGGTTTGAATTTTGCCCTAAAACCAAAGAGACACAATGCTATGGACTTTCCTGTGGGAGTTAATGGGTTACTCCTGAAAGAACTTCCATGGAAACATGTATAGACTCAAAGCTTACCTGTAATTTGATTTTTGGAGAGTCGGGGGGCGGCGACCCTTGAGCCCCATGGAAGGACTCCCTGGGCGATCCTGGGAGGAGGCTCGAAGCTGGCTGGATGCCCAGCATGCAGTAGGGGTCGCTAAAGCCTGGAAGGGAACAAGGGTTAGAAGGTAAGCATTGAAACATTACCAAGCTTCAGGGGTGATGGTGATGAATCTTTAACTTGGCTTAGGTAAACAGGGTGAAGATGCAATACTATCTTCACGTGATCCTATGCTGGCAGAGTGAACAGTGGATTTGAAGTCATGAGTTTGTATATGTTCCTGAGATTTACATCTGAGGGTGCCCCATAATTGTTAAAGATCAATCTGTGTATGTGCTTGTCTAATTGTATTTATGTATTTATTGTAAACAAGAAACAAACAACATTTGTGGGGTCACATCTCATACTCTCCATTCTATAATACCTAGTTTCAAATTCATGTATGGTTCAAGCTTGGTCTAGATTCTTAATTTCTAATTGACATATTATTCCACCTTAGGCTATATCATCTTCTAATCTGTTCCAAGTATCTATTTATATGGAAAACTATTTTTTCACATTCATTAGATATGTAGTCCTTTTTTTATTTTTTCTCATTATCCCTTAAAAACCTCCTATTCCTAATCAAGAGGTCTCCTGTGTCAATGTAATCTATTCCATTTAGCGGCTTGAAAGCTGTAATCATATAATCTCTTTCTCTTCAATATTTCAAAGTTAGCTGGCCCAGTACCTTTAGTCTCTCCTCATATGGTCTGTTTACCAGGTTAAGATCCATTTTTTTTCTGATTTTGGATGGATCAGTTTCTATGAATTTTTTCATCTTCTGATCCAGTAAGTTAAAAGCCATTTTAATTTTCTGTTTCAGTCTATATGTCTCTCCCACAATCCTGTTTGTCTTTCAGATAACAGGTTGGCTGTTGTCAATATCCTCAAATCCTTCTACTCTTTTGCTTTTGTAATGGTTTATAGATGGTCTTTTGTAGCTAATGCCCATTTCTAGTACTTTTGGCATTGAAATGAATTATTCATTCTTGGTTCCATGCTAAAATAGTGTCTAGATCTTTTTACAATAAGCTACTGATCTCTTCATTCATCACTATTCTTATCTGCATAAATGTTGACACAGCTCATTGCATCTTCCATCATGTCATTTACTTAAATACGAAACACAGGTGCTAACACCGAACCTTGCAGAACTCCACTGCTCACTGCTCGCCATCCTAACATCTTATCCTTTACCACTGTCCTCATGTACCTTCCCTTCCAAAAATCTTTCTTCCATTTGAGTATTTTACCTCTTAGTCCTCCAATATACTCTAATTTCCAAAAAAGGCCATTATGAGATATTTCATTTCTTTCACAGTCCACTCAGCCCTCTCTTGTATCACATCGACCACACGCCAGTGACAGCTCGAATGAATGACACACATGGTCTTGCAGATCTAAAGCCAAACTGACTGTGCATATATATATATATATATATACAGGAGTAACCACCAGAAGTTATGAACTAATGAATCAAAGTGCTTCCATTTAATTACATCTTCATTGACAACACTAAAGATGTAAGCATACAAAAGAGTTGTCCTTCATTAGTTTATCTTTCCTGATGCTTACTCACACATTTGGAAATAATTTCCACCATTGGGATTCATACTCTTGCATGAGTGCCTGCACATTCCGAGGTAAGAGCAATATTGTTGCATTTATCCACTGACCATTAACAGGAACAACCTGGACTACAACATGGTAATTCCATAACAGTGCTTGGATAGTACATTATATATAAAGATTACAAAGGCAGAGCATACCGACGGGAGACCTTTTGATCCATATCTAGGTCGGATGCGAAAAATAAATCATGTTAATAATAAGATAATAAATAAAAACTATAATAATGTAAATAACAAATCAAATACATAAATAGATGCATAGGTATAGTTGAATAATAAACAAACAGGTAAATAGTAAATAATTATAAATTGACATATAACTAATAATAAATGAAAATCAGACAGACAAATGATAACAAAACAAAAACAAATAATATAAGATAAATTATAATCATTACAGCATCTTACTTGGGTATTTATCTAAATGATTCTTAAAGCTTCGAACTGAACTACATTGCACTACCTGTGCAGGAAGTTTATTCCATTCATTAACTACACAGTTGGTAAAGTTACAAAGGATTACAAAGGATTACAAAGGCGGAGCATGCCGACAGGAGACCTTTTGATCCATATCTAGGTCGGATGCAAAAAAAAAATCATATTAATAATAAATAAAAACTATAATAATGTAAATAACAAATAAAATACATAAATAAATGCATAGGTATAGTAAAAAATAATAAACAGGTAAATAGTAAATGATAATAAATTGACATATAACTAATAATAAATGAAAATCAGACAGACAAATTATAACAAAACAAAAACAAATCACATAACATAAATCATAATCATTACAGCATCTTACTTAGGTATTTATCTAAATGATTCTTAAAGCTTCGAACTGAACTACATTGCACTACCTGTGCAGGAAGTTTATTCCATTCATTAACTACACGGTTGGCAAAGTTGTTTCTACCTACTTCCAAATTGAATCTATTTCCGGACAGTTTGAGACCATTGTTTCTTGTCTGATTATCATTCAATGTGAAAATTTTGTCACTTTTGATGTTGTCAATTCCCTTTAAAATCTTAAAGACCTGTATCAAGTCACCTCTGAGTCTACGCTTTTTTAGGGAAAACAGATTCATGTGCTTAAGTCGATTTTCGTATGATTTATTTTTGATATTTGGAATGAGTTTTGTGGGTCGCAGTTGTACTTTTTCCAGTCTGTCAATGTCTTTAATGAGATTCGGTGACCATACGGAAACAGCATATTCCAAATGTGGACGAACTAACGATTTATATAGCTTGTTAATGAGTGATGGACTTTTGAAATCAAAAGATCGCGCAATCAATCCCAGAATCTTATTTGCTTTCTCAGAGGCTGAAATACACTGCTTGGATGATTTGAGGTCATTACTGATAATTACGCCGAGATCTTTTTCACTATCCACTTTTGTTAACGAATTTCCAAATAACTTGTAATCATACTTACTGTTATTTTTACCTATGTGCATTACCTTGCATTTACTTGTGTTAAATTTCATTAGCCACTTTTCAGACCATTGCTGTAATTGATCTAAATCTTCTTGAATATCTAATTGGTTTGAGTGATCATTTGCCACTCCGCACAGTTTTGTATCATCAGCAAATTTGGAAACAGTAGATTTTAGTCCATGGTCTATATCATTTATATATACTATGAATAGAAGTGGCCCAAGAACGGAACCCTGAGGAACTCCACTTGCAACACTTTTCCATCTAGAAGTTTTTCCATTTAAAACAACTCTCTGTTTTCGATCTTTCAACCAATTACTAGTCCAACCTAATAGGCTACCACTTATTCCATGCAAAGCTAATTTAGTAAGTAGTCTTTCGTGTGGGACGGTATCAAAAGCTTTTGCAAAGTCTAGATATATTAAATCTATATTGTTTCTTTTGTCATAATTCGAGATAACTGTGTTGTAGAATTCGAGTAAGTTAGTTACGCAAGAACGTTTCCGTCTGAAACCATGCTGGCTATCATTTATCAAATGGTTACTTTCTAAATGATATTCGATAGCATCTCTGATGATAGTTTCCATTATTTTTCCTACGTTTGAATTCAAACTTATAGGCCTATAGTTATTTGATTTCTTTTTGTCACCTTTTTTGAATATGGGAGTAACGTTAGCTAGCTTCCATTCTCTTGGGACATCTCCGGATATGATGGATTTCTTGAAAATAATTTCTAATGGAACAACAATCTCATTTTTCATTTCCTTTAAGATTCTTGGATGCCAACCGTCAGGCCCTGGTGTTTTATTAACTTTGAGTTTGTCTATACACCTTTTAATTTTTTCTTTTGTTATATTTACCGTAGTGAGTAAGTTTACCCCAGACTTTTCACAGTTGTTTCTACCCACTTCCAAATTGAATCTATTTCCGGACAGTTTGAGACCATTGTTTCTTGTCTGATTCTCATTCAATGTGAAAATTTTGTCACTTTTGATGTTGTCAATTCCCTTTAAAATCTTAAAGACCTGAATCAAGTCACCTCTGAGTCTACGCGTTTTTAGGGAAAACAGATTCATGTGTTTTAGTCGATTTTCGTATGATTTATTTTTTATATTTGGAATCAGTTTTGTGGCTTGCCATTGTACTTTTTCCAGTCTGTCAATGTCTTTAATGAGATTCGGTGACCATACGGAAACAGCATATTCCAAATGTGGACGAACTAACGATTTATATAGCTTGTTAATGAGTGATGTACTTTTGAAATCAAAAGATCGCGCAATCAGTCCCAGAATCTTATTTGCTTTCACAGAGGCTGAAATACACTGCTTGGATGATTTGAGGTCATTACTGATAATTACGCCGAGATCTTTTTCACTATCCACTTTTGTTAACGAATTTCCAAATAACTTGTAATCGTACTTACTGTTATTTTTACCTATGTGCATTACCTTGCATTTACTTGTGTTAAATTTCATTAGCCACTTTTCAGACCATTGCTGTAATTGATCTAAATCTTCTTGAATATCTAATTGGTTTGAGTGATCATTTGCCACTCCGCACAGTTTTGTATCATCAGCAAATTTGGAAACAGTAGATTTTAGTCCATGGTCTATATCATTTATATATACTATGAATAGAAGTGGCCCAAGAACGGAACCCTGAGGAACTCCACTTGTAACATTTTTCCATCTAGAAGTTTTTCCATTTAAAACAACTCTCTGTTTTCGACCATTCAACCAATTACTAGTCCAACTTAATAGGCTACCACTTATTTCGTGTAAAGCTAATTTAGTAATTAGTCTTTCATTTGGGACGGTATCAAAAGCTTTTGCAAAGTCTAGATATATTAAATCTATATTGTTTCTTTTGTCATAATTCGAGATAACTGTGTTGTAGAATTCGAGTAAGTTAGTCACGCAAGAACGTTTCCATCTGAAACCATGCTGGCTATCATTTATCAAATGGTTACTTTCTAAATGATGTTCGATAGCATCTCTGATGATAGTTTCCATTATTTTTCCTACGATTGAAGTCAAACTTATAGGCCTATAGTTATTTGGCTTCTTTTTGTCACCTTTTTTGAATATGGCAGTAATGTTAGCTAGCTTCCATTCTCTTGGGACATCTCCGGATATGATGGATTTCTTGAAAATAATTTCTAATGGAACAATCTCATTTTTCATTTCCTTTAAGGTTCTTGGATGCCAACCGTCAGGCCCTGGTGTTTTATTAACTTTGAGTTTGTCTATACACCTTTTAATTTTTTCTTTTGTTATATTTACCGTAGTGAGTAAGTTTACCCCAGACTTTTCACAGGTTTCAGTTTGGAATTCACTTTGAGGTGTTTCGTTTATGAATACTGAGCTAAAATAATTGTTTAAGATATTACACATTCCTTCATTTGAATATTCAAGTTGACCGTCAGCAGATAATAGTGGACCAATGTGATTCCTAACAACCTTTTTATCTCTGATGTAACTATAGAATTCTTTGGGATTCTCTTTGGATTTATCAGCGATGTTCATTTCGTATTGTCGTTTTCTTTTTCTTATTGTCTTTTTTAAATCTCTCTGTATTGATACATAACTTTCATAGTCATTAGATGCACCCGAGCACTTATATTTCTTATAAGCCTGTCTCTTTTTAGCAATACTTTTTTCAGTTTCTTTGTCGAGCCACTTTGGGCGAGCCTGATTTGGGGGACGTCTGTCCTTAAAAGGAATGTAAGTTTGAATCATCTTAGTGAGCGTATTTTGAAATAGTTCCCACATCTGATCTACAGGTCTTTCGTTTAATTTTGCCTCCCAATCTGTAAGCTGAAGCTCCTGGCGTAGTCCTATGAACTGAGCTTTACTGAAATTGGGTATTTTAGAAACACAAGTATCTATTCATCGATTCATTTACAGGCAAGCCTTTCAAAAATTTAAAAGTCTTTATGACCAATGGAAAAAGGTTCCACCAGTGGGATTCGAACTCTTGCATGAGGGACTGCTCCTTTCAGGGCAAGAGCGATACCGATGTACTAATTCAATGAATATTAATACAAACGTTCTGGATTGCAACCTGGTCATTCCCTAATGGCACTTGGGTAGTACAGTATGTATTCTTATTTCATTGATCCATTTTACAGGTGAGCCTTTTGACAATGGATTGGTGAAGTAAAATACACACTTTACTACCCAAGTACCATTGGGGCATAACCAGATCATAGTCCAGTGTATTCCTGTTAATGTTCATTGGACCAGTACAACGGTATTGCTCTTACTACAAAAGGAGGAGTCACTCATGCAAGAGTTCGAATCCCAATGGTGGAGGTTATTTCCAAAAGTCATAAAGATTCTCAAATTGTTGAACGGCTCACCTGTAAAATAGATCAATAGAATAAGAATACATACTGTACTACCTGAGTGACATTGGGGAATAACCAGGTCTTTCCTTGTCTTTCCTTTTAATGGTCAATGGATAAGTGCAACAGTATCACTCTTGCCTCATAAGAAGCAGTCGGTCATGCAAGAGTTCGAATCCCAATGGTGGAGCTTATCTCCATTTGTAATAATTCTCAAATTGTCAGAAGGCTTGCCTGTAAAATGGATTGATGAAATAAGAATACATACTGTATTAGCCAAGAGCTGTTGTGGAATGACCAAGTTGTTCCTTTTTATTGGTCAATGGATTAGTACAACGGTATCACTCTTGCCTCGTATGAAGCAGTCTTTCATGCTAAAGTTCAAATCCTAATGATGGAGCTTATTTCCATTTGTCATGACTCTCATATATATATATATATATATATATATATATATATATATATATATATATATATATATATATATATATATATATATATATATATATATTCACATATATATATGCATATATATATTTTATACTCTACATATCAGTAGGGTTGGGTTGCTAATTAAGCCGGAGTGTGAGCATCCTACGTCAGTGGTTGGAGCATCACACAGGTTGACATGTGCAGGAAGGTCTGGGCATTACTTGGATAGGGAGTTGGAGCGGCGAGTCAGTCATGGCTGCGCACTCACTGTCATTGCTGTTGTGCTGACTGGACGAGCTGGACGACAAAGTTGTTGACACCCCCGTTATGGAAGTAGCAGTAGCCGAAGGGCATGAGGAGAATGCGCTGGCAGCTGATGCGAAGGCTGCTAGTGCTGAAGTAGGCCCTGTGGGCCCCGGAGGTGCCAAGGGCCCTGGAGGTCCCAAGGGCCCTGGGGGTCCCAAGGGCCCCGGGGGTCCCAAGGGTCCTGGAGGTCCCAAGGACCCCGGAGGCGCTAAAGGGCCCGGAGTCTCGAGCAGCGAACTCTTGGAAGGGACTATGCCCACCAGGCAGAAAGGGTCACTGTAGCCTGCAGGGAGCACAGGTAAGTATAATGCATATAATGGAGGTTCAATCAATGTCAGCACTTGCCAAGCACTATAGCTTAGATGAACATGACTAGCTTTGATTGGAAAAAGAAAAGAACAAAAATAAACCATTGCATAATAGGAAGGTTGTGTCAGAGAAGTTTGTCTCATTAAAGAAGTCAAGGAGGGTATCCTCTACTGCAGAATAAATAAGATTAATGAAATTATGTTCAAGTAGATGTCTTTGTCAGGTGGTTATGCATAATAACAGAATGAGGTTGTTAACTTCCCTTAAGTGAAAAAGTTGAGGCAAGATAGTCAAAGTTGATAGCAATAGACCTTGAACTTGGGGCTCCACCTCTGACGGAATCTGAATACGAGAAGTGGGAAGAAGATTCTCTCAACTTTTGTTGGGTAGGACCACCACGTGCAAGTACTAATCGCTGATACAACACAGTTTTGAATATTGCTCCTGGCATATTAGAATTCTAGTAGAGACAGTCTTCACCAGGTGTATAGAACATTGTACAATAAGTTTGTATAATAGAATACTATTTGTCTTCTATTGAGCATAATATCAACTTGAATAAGCTGATGTGTCTTTCAAAATTGTTTTGACTGAAGAACAAAGATTCTATTTGACTGAGTGCTAGACTCTGGACCCTATTTTGTCTTGAGCCCCAGTTTGTCATGAAACTGTCTGCCAACAGGTAGAGTAAAATATGTGATATACGTCACTGGGTTGAATGTATTCACTTCATAGACTTTACTGTGCAATGACAAGCTAACTTAATCAGCTGAACTCTTACCAAAATGCAGTCCGATATATTGAAAGCCTACTCAAGTCAGATTCCATCAGTCAGATAAATAAAATAACTTGGAGAACATCATGACAGAATTTGTTGTGGCATCATTTTAAAGCCTCTGAGCTTTTATAGGGCAGCGGCACTTACAGACTTTTTTTTCTGGGTGCCATTGGATGAATATATTCCACCACAAGGCAGCACTTTGCTCAGCAACCCACATTAGTCCTGTACAATTTTTTTTCTAGGGTACAATCTAACTTTTCATACAAAATATATTGTTGTGTCTATTCTAACCTCATTCCATCACATCTAATCCATCTATATCTAGCATTTTTAATTTTTGCTCTATATTGACAAAATATTTCATTCAGCAGTTCAGGTGCTTTCTATCCAATAATCAATTAAAAAAATTATACCTTATAGCCTATTTTTGCAAAACAATAGACAATTCTATTTAGCTGACAGTTTTCTCAGTATCTAAGTGGTTAATCACAGGTTTTGATGGATTGTGATCAAACTGGATACAATTATCCATTATGCATTCGAAACTTGTCTACACAACAAGTGAGGAATACAGAGACAGAATAAATTTCATCATTAAATAATGTTTTAAGTTATCCCTTATGAATGCTGTCTATTTGGGTCATATATATTAGTACTTGTTGCTGCCAGAATATTCTTTTCACTTAAAAGAGAGATTTTTGTAGTCAAAGTGCTAATTTGTTCTCTAACATTTGAATCATACATAATTGTTATTAGTTACCTGTTTATGTAGTAAATATATACTTATTGACAGATCAATGACGAGTACTTGCTATTGGTGGTCCTGCAAGATGTAAGACAAAATTGTCTCCCTAGTGCCCATTTTCAAAACCCATCTCCCTCACCACCTGATAGTGCATTCCTGAGGGAACACTATACTTTTCCATCATATAGATAGCTAACTACCAGTCACTGCTCCCCTCCTTGTATTATTTTCAGCAAATGACAGGGAAGCAGTCTCACACTATAACAAAAGCAAACAACATTCCAGAGTTACTTCCCAGAAAGATCTATGGAAAGCCCTGAAGACCATTGCCAGCCAATAAAGGACTGAGCATTTCCAGTCAGTGAAACTTGAAGCAACTAATATTATCTTATCTATGCATGTACCTCATTTGTTTGCCTAATCATTGATTTACATATTTAAGAACAATTATACCTTTAGTTTATTCATTTATTAATCAATTAATTTATTTCCTTTCTTCACTTTTTCATTAGATTATCTATTTACTGACTGATATACTGGAAAGGTTTTTGGTGGGTTTGTTCTTTCAGTGGAATCCACCAGGGCTCTATTGGATTATTGTGGTGCAGTATATTACGATGGAAAACGCTTGAGGATCATGAAAAAGTTTGAAAGAAGCCTTGCATAGCTCCCTTCCCATATAATACTACTAGGTAAATAAAATACAAACACTCATTCTCCCTATCAGGTTGATCAGTTTCTACTTTCTGAGACAGGCTTGTGGCTTTTTCTTGTTCAGGTTTTCGCCCCAGGTCATTAAACTTTGACTTGTGTGAAGAAAAAATCTTTTCAATCATTTCAAGTCAGTTGTAGATTCACTTACCTCGTGTTAAATTAGAGTGACCTTGAAAACTTGCTTTTTTTTTTTTTTTTTTTTTTTTTTTTTTTTTTTTTTTTTTTTTTTTTTTTTTTTTTTTTTTTTTTTTTTTTGTCTCAATATCTTTCCGATCAATTTCCCCAATGATATTACCTGTCTTTATTTGTGGAAAATATCTATAATTTGCCATATATACTGTAAAAATCAACATTTTATAATACAAAACTTAAATACATTCTGGTATTCTTTTGTTTCCTATCCTAAAAGGCACAGGGAAAAAAAAAAAAAGATAAATCTCCATCCTAGACTTTTTCCTAAAGTTAGAATTTTATGTTCCAACATTTACCCTGAATAGTGTTGCTTCCCTTGTGTACTCAACTGGCAGTTTACTCCATTTCAGGTCGTTAAGAAGGCTGAAATTCAAAGCATTCATTGTTGTGTCAACCCTATTTGACCTCTCGAGTGTGTGTTTGCAACTAGGTAAATACAACTAGGTAAATACACACACACACACTCGATGGCACAGTGGTAGCATTCCTGGCCACCACTACTACTGCATTCCGGGTTCAAATCCCACCCAGGGCTGAAATAATTTCAGTATTACTGTGCTGCAAGTCATTACTCCAACTCATGGGCAGGGAGTTGAGTGTGTGTGTGCGAGTAAGGTCACAGCATTACCCATAGATCAGTCATATATGAGCTCTGAGCTCTCATCTGGGAGGGTATTAGCTGTCGATCATGAGTCCAACACATGATCCTAGACCATGGTGAATTACACACAAATGTGCATGTGCACACAAGCACAAAAGTACAAAACATTTGTAACTTACCATTGGGATCTTTGGCTTCGAGTCCCTCAGCTTCGACCACGACCAAGTTGAGCACCAGGATCGGTGGCTGTCCAAGAAACAAAATGGTTAAAGTCATAAGAAATTAGAGGAATTCATACATACATATACCAAAGGCTTTTTCCTTCTTACAAGGGGGGTTACTAGGCTAGATAGAGTGAGAAATGAGGAGGTGAGGAGGAGAACAGGGGTGAAAAAGGATTTGGGAGATAGGGTTGATGAAAGAATATTAGGATGGTTTGGACACATGGAAAGAATGAGTGAAGAAAGACTAGTAAAAGAGGTATGGAAGGCAGATGTGGAGGGAGTGAACATGAGGGGACGTCCTAGGATGAGGTGGATGGATGGGGTGAAGGGGGCTTTGGGGAAGAGGGGAATGTCTGTTGAGGAAGGAAGGGAGAGGACGGAAGACAGAGGTGAGTGGAGAATGGTTGTATATGGATGATGTTGTGACTGCATGAGGAGGAATGGGCGGGGAAGTGGGGGGGTGGGGTAGTATGTGTGAGTAAATTTTGACGCAGCCCGAAGGGATTTCTCCCCGTCCTCGCCTTATATGCAAAGGGGGACGGAGAAGGGGGGTCGCCGATTAAATGAAGCGGCCTCGCTGTGGATGTACTGTGTCTTGCGACACTGCTTCTGACCCAGGGAGGTGGGCAGGGTGCAGGGATGACCCGTCATCCAGGAGGTGCTCAGATGAGAGGAAGGGTGGGAGGGGTGTGGAGTGTATTTAGGGATGAAATGGGTGGGAGTGTTTTTATGCCTTTCCCTTTTTGGCTACCTCCCTTGGAAGGGGGAAAAAGCCTTGGTATATGTATGTATGTACAAGGGAGGTAAAAAAAAAAAAAAAAAAAAAAAAAAAAAAAAAAAAAAAAAAAAAAAAAAAAAAAAAAAGACTAAATCCACTCGCACCCATCCCTCCCACATATACTCCACTTCCATCCACCCTCCTTCTTATCTTGGCTCCTATTTCCTCATAGATATAATTTTTTATGTTAAAACTGTGTCCAAATATTTGTACTTTTCAATGTTTTCAATAGTTATATTTCCTCTAGGAACATCTTCATTCTGTTAATTTCTTGTAGCCATCTCCAAAATCTTTGTTTTCTGTACTTTGCACTCCAGTCCCATCCTTTTTCCAAGTTCAACAAAATTTTCAGTTATGCTTAACACATCTTCGAGGTTCTCTCCCAATGTATCCAGATTGTCTGCACATGCCCGCTTTCCAACTATGCAGCTACTAAGTCTGGCCCTCCCTTCTCCTTGCATGCATCGTCTGATATTACATTCTAAAATTAGACTAAAAAGTACAGGTGATAAAATTCAATTTTGTCTAAGACCACTGATTGTTCTAAAATATGGTGTAAAATATTTGCCCACCCTCACTGTGCACTCATTGTCTACATAATATGCCTTGCATACATCGTCTGATATTACATTCTAAAATTAGACTAAAAAGTACAGGTGATAAAATTCAATTTTGTCTAAGACCACTGATTGTTCTAAAATATGGTGTAAAATCTTTGCCCACCCTCACTGTGCACTCATTGTCTACATAATATGCCTTGATTAGCTTTATCAATGTTCTAGGAATTTGAAAATGTTCCATAATTTTCCATATTGAGTCTTGGTGTATGCTATCATATTCCTGAACCCACACTGGTACTCACCCACTTTAGCTTTATAGGGTATTAATCAGCTATATAGTATTTTTGAATATACTTTGTACAAGTAAGCTTATTCATCTACATTCTGCATTTTTGTTTTGATCTCATTTTATGAACTGGGATAATAATGGCTCTTCTCCATTTTGGTATTTCTTTTACTTCCAAGACCTCATATCACCAGACCTCTTTCTTCTCTTTTCTTCTCTAGTATTTCTTTCCATTAATGCCCAGCATTTCCACTGAGTTCCATTCCTTTCCCAATCCCATCCAGCCTCATCTCCTTGTTTTATCTTTAATTAATTTCTCAAATTAAATATTCATGGATTTTCTTTTCATTCCATGCCTTTTCCTTTCCTTCCAATTTACCAGTTTCTCTTTATCTACCTTATCCTGGTCATATCCACCCTATTGACCTTACTTCCTTCAATATAGTGTGGTACTTTAAAGAATTATCAGATTAAAAATGAACAATTCCAGTTGCTGTAGAAGGCATACTTTACTGAATTTTCAAGTTAAAAACAATTTAGCCATGACTCCTTTGACATGGCGACATCCAACCTAAATTTTTGTTTTGCTAAAAATCATTCATTTCAGAAAAGGGGCGGGCAAACCAGCCTTCCCAACTAATGCCAACTTATTCCTAATGCCCACCTCATCCCATTTCAACCCATCATTTCATCTCACTGGTACTCACCTTCTCCTCTGAGGCTATGGCATTGAGTCGCTGATGATTATGGTTGTCAATATGGAAGGCCTCCTGTCCATAGCGAACTAGGTCCTCGGCCACGTCGCGAGGGTCACCAGAAGAGGCGCCCACTTTGTGGCGGACGGTGTACAACACCTCCACATACAGACGCTCCATCTGTGTGCATAGGTACGAAAATTGGTCAAATTATTGTTGCATTCAATGAAAAATGAAGTGCAAAAAACTGGTTTTTAATAAGAGTAAATGCCTGAATATACCTTTATGTACATTTGACTTTAATGAAGTTGTGACAAATTACAGTTAGTAGTAACATTAGAAACTTTTAGTAGTGTATGTCAAACCATAAGGGGAGGAGAACTCCAACTAGAACCCAGGTAAATGGGTCATCAAATATGCATGGTTGTGGTACAGGTGGAACTAAAAGGGAAGAGATTGGAGGTTTATTTTTGGGGAGGATGGTTGTATTGGTGTTAAATGAAACTAATTTGAAGGGGAAGGGTTTGTTTGAGTTTAGGAAAATGGTGGGGAAGATGTCGGAAATGATGAATGGGTGAGGGAGGAAAGGACTGGCATTGCTGGTAAGTGACAAGATTTAAAGGGCATGGTAAAGCGGAAGGAAGTCTTAGAGTGTAATGTGGGCAAATTTGCTATCATAATAACAATGACAGAAATTAGAATAACGATGAAAATATTCTAGATGTACCAAGTGTCTCTTCCCCCAGCGAGGTTCCTGCCGCCTATTTGAGGTCAGGTAATTAGTCGTGGGGCAGAGTACACGAGCTTGATGGTGACATTACAAGGTCAGATCAGGAAGTGCAATGACCTCACCAGACAGATAGGTGAACGTGACCAGCCGACCTACCATCATACACCGCTTGTGATTGGCTCACAATCTACATGTGATTGGCTCAGTCACACATCACCTGAGCCAATAGATTTGTATAAGTAGCCTTTAATTTTGCCAATAAAGCAATCTGGAACCAACCATTGTCTTTATAACACAGTACCTGTTGACATGCCGCTATGCCCCTTATAAGGGAGGTACCCAGCCAGGGCACACACCCACTCCCACTCATTTCACTCCCATCCACCAATCACTTGTTTCCCTCTCATCTTAGCTCCTCACAGATGAAGATTCATCCCTGTTTCCTGTCCACTGCCCAGATCAAAAGCAATGAAGCAAGCCACAGCACACCCACGAAAAATAGAGAAGACATCCCCCTCTTAGTCAATGCTGTGTCTTGTTGCAATGCCTCTGACCCAGGGGAGTGGGTGAGACACAGGGATGACCTGTCATCCAGGAGGAGCTAAGATGGGAGGGGAGAAAGGGTGGTGGATGGGAGTAAGGGGGAAAAAGCACTTGGTATATAGATACATACATACATACATACATAGATACATATACCAAAGGCTTTTTCCCCCTCACAAGGGAGGTAGCCAAAAAAACAAAGGCATAAAGACCATTCCCACCTATTCCATCCCTAATACCTCCACTCCCCTCCACCCTCTTCCCTCCCTCTTATCTTGGCACCTCCTGGATAACGGGTCATCCCTGCATCTTGTCCACAGCCCAGGGTCAGAAGCAGTGTCGCAAGACACAGCACATCCACAGCAAGGCCACTTCATAAAATCAGCGACCCCCCTATATAGATAGATAGGTATATAGATAGATTTTCTTAATGCTGTTGCTATATCAGCCATCACATGTATCACCAACATGAAGAGAAAACTAGCAGAAACAGATGATAAATCTAGCCATATTTACAACAACAACTTGGAGAACTTATTAGCCAAAGAAGAGGAATTGCTTCCAAAAGAAGACACAATAAAGAGAGTATGTGACCAAATATCCAAACTTCAACCACCATTACCAGAAAGACTTGTGTATCTGAAACTTGCTGGAGAATGGAAAATTACTGCAGGTCCTGAACCAAAACAATTTCTGTTTTTCCACAATGGACCAGACAGTGACAACCATATCACCATTTCTGGGTCTGATGAATTACTGCGGTTACTTGCTTCTGCTGATTACAAAGGATTACAAAGGCAGAACATGCTGACAGGAGACCTTTTGGTCCATATCTAGCTTGGATGCAAAAAAAATCATAATACTAATAAATTAATAAATAAAAACAATAATAATGTAAATAACAAATAAAATACATAAATAAATGCATAGGTATAGATAAATAATAAACAAACAGGTAAATAGTAAATACAGTAATAATAAATTGACATATACATACATACATATACCAAGGCTTTTTACCCCTTGCAAGGGAGGTAGACAAAAAGAAAAAGGCATAAAATCATTCCCACCCATTCCATCCCTGAATACACTCCACTCCCCTCCACCCTCCCTCTTATCTTAGCACCTTCTGGATGACGGGTCATTCCTACACCTTGTCCACTGCCCTGGGTCAGAAGCAGTGTTGCAAGACACAGCGCATCCACAGCGAGGCCGCTTCATTAAATCAGCGACCCCCCCTCTCCATCCCTCCATGCATAAAAGGAGAAGACAGGGAGAAATCCCTTCGGGCTGCGACAAATTTTGCTCACACATACTACCTCACCCCCCATCCCCACCAACCATTCCACTTCATGCATCATAACATCATCCATATACAACCATTCTCCATTCACCCCTGTCTTCTGTCCTCTCCCGTCCTTCCTCAACAGACATTCCCCTCTTCCCCAAAGCCCCCTTCACCCCATCCATCCACCTCATCTTAGGACATCTCCTCATCTTCACTTCCTCCACATCTGCCTTCCATACCTCTTTTACTAGTCTTTCTTCACTCATTCTTTCCATGTGTCCAAACCATCCTAATACTCTTTCATCAACCCTATCTCCCAACTCCCGTTCCACCCCTGTTCTCCTCCTCACCTCCTCATTTCTCACTATCTAGCCTAGTAACCCCCATCATACTTCTCAGACACCTCATCTCAAACACATTCAAACTCCTTCTCTCTTTCTCTCTTATGTTCCATGTTTCTGCCCCATAGAGTGCTGTTGGCACAATCACTCCTTCATATAGTCTCCTCTTAGCATCCATTCCCAAATGTCTATTCCTCATTACACTTTCCAATCCACCAAGGCATTTATTTGCTTCTCTCAATCTACATTCTACCTCCATCTCCACTCCACCTTTTCCTGCCACATTTGCACCCAAGTATCTAAAACTATCCACTTCCTCCAGTCTCTCTCCCTTAATGCTCACTTCCAGTATGTTGCCACTTTCACCCCTTGAACATCTCATCACCTTACTTTTACCCACATTTATCTTCAGCTTTCTTCTATCACACACTCTCCCAAACTCTGTCACCAACTTCCTCAATCCCTCCTCCGATCCTGCCACAAGTGCAGTGTCATCCGCAAAACAACAGCTGGCTCACCCCCCACTTTTCTCCATTTTCTTTAACCATCTCCAATCCCTGACCCACCACCCTTGCATTTACCTCTTGCACCACCCCATCCATGTACAAGTTGAACAGCCAGGGTGACATAACGCATCCGTGACGAAGTCCCCCCCTTTACCTCGAACCACTCACTCTCTCCATTTCTAATCCTGACACATGCTCTACTACTCTATAAAAACTCTTGACAGCTCCCAGAAGCTTTCCTCCTATCCCGTATATCTGCATAACCTCCCACAGTGCCTTCCTGTCTACCCTGTCATAAGCCTTTTCCAGATCCATAAAAGCCAAAAAAACATCCTTCCCCTTTCCTATAGCTTTCTCACATATCTGTCTTATCACAAAAATCTGATCTACACAACCTCTACCTGTCCTAAATCCACACTGTTCCTCACCAATTACTCCCTTTGTTCCTCTCCTAATCCTCTCAATCAAGATCCTCCCATAAGCCTTCCCAACTACACTTAACAAGCTAATCCCTCTGAAACTACTACATTCACACTTGTCCCCTTTTCCCTTGTAAAGTGGAACTCCTCCAGTCCTCCGGTACTCTACCCTCTCTACAGCAAACATTAAATACCCTCACCAGCCAGTCCACCATCACTGTACCTCCTTTTTTTAGACATTCTGCATGGCATCCATCCAGACCAGGTGCCTTACCTGCTTTCGTCATCTTAACAACTGCCTTCACTTCATCCTTCCTTATTTCTCCTCCATTTTCCTCACTCATCACTCTCATTTTCTTAGCATTTCCCACTGCAACTATCTTTCCCTCCCTATCCTCCTTCACATTTAGCAACTCCCTAGAATATTCTGCCCACCTTCCCCTTACTGCCTTCTCTTCCATTATCATCTCTCCATCTGCACCTTTTACCTTTTCTTCCCTACTTATTCACCTCCTCTTCCTCTCTTAATTTCTTTCCAAAACATCTTTTTATTACTTTCAAAATTTTCTGTCATACTCTTACCCCATTTCACATCTGCTCTCCTCTTTGCCTCCTTTACCTTGTGCTTTACTTCTCTTTTCTTTTTTTTGTACCTTTCATATGACTTCCTCGTCCTATTTTGTAACCAATCTGTGAAAGCTCGCTTCTTCTCTTCTACAACCTTCTTTGTTTCCTCATCCCACCATTCACTACCCTTCCTTCTATTTCCTCCTGTCCTTCTTGTTCCACACACCATCTTTGCACACTCTGTGACTCCCTCCTTGAACCATCGCCATTTCTCCTCCACTCCTAGCTCTACTCTATCCTTCACTCCCTCCCACTCCTCCCTCAGCTTCTTCTTGTACTCCTTCTCTTTTCCCTTTTCATTTAAAGAGTTCACTCTAAGCACCTCCCTACCTTTTGTCCTTTTCCTCTTTCTCCATCTATCCTCCACTCTCAACTTACCTTCCACCAAAAAATGACATATAACTAATAATAAATGAGAATCAAACAGATAACAAAATGATAACAAAACAAAAACAAATAATATAAAATATATTATAATCATTACAGCATCTTGCTTAGGTGTGTATCTAAATGATCCTTAAAGCTTTGAACTGAACTACATTGCACTACCTGTGCAGGAAGTTTATTCCATTCATTAACTACACAGCTGGCGAAGTTGTTTCTACCCACTTCCAAATTGAATCTATTTCCGGACAGTTTGAGACCATTGTTTCTTGTCTGATTCTCATTCAATGTGAAAATTTTGTCACTTTTGATGTTGTCAATTCCCTTTAGAATTTTAAAGACCTATATCAAGTCACTTCTGAGTCTACACTTTTTCAGGGAAAACAGATCCATATGTTTTAGTCGATTTTTGTATGATTTATTCATGGCTGATGGATGTGAACTTCGTAATGGCTCCTTTAGGATTTATGTAATATGCACCCCAATTGGTAATGCTCCAGTTCCCACTATTTTTTGCTAGTTTACTGACACCCAAGATTCATACAAAATCCTGCTACAAGCTGTAATGGATCACTATCTTGAGACAGAACACTACTCAGATTTATCAACCATGATTTTTGAGTTTGAACAGGGAGTCATCTCCATCAACATTATTTTCAGAACAGACACAGACACATGATGGTACTTCTATTGCTTGATTCAAAATAACTGAAAAAAATACTGAACACTGACCTGGGCAACCACTTCAAAGAAAATGATGGATTTCATAATTTCTGTGGAGAGATTAACTTACTGGTACTCCTACCCACTGAATGCCCCAATAATCATGCAGGTACTCAAATCTTAATGTTTTGGAGAGGCAGCTATACTGCATGAGTACTTTGACCAAACTTATGTGGTTGGTAATGTGTTCATAGAAGAAGACAACTCATAGTCTGACTTTCCAGCACTAAACTTTGGTTTATCCCAATAAGGTTCCCTTTCAAATTATGGAACGTACATGAAACCACTTTGAATGACTGTCCAACAACCAATAACCTGTGTGGAGGTGGGGAGAAAAAGTTATCATCTTGTAAATACAAATACCCATCTATCTGGAAACTTCTCAATTTATGAAGTTCAATTCAATTACTAAGATAGTTTTATCCACTTACATGGACAAACTCTGGAATAAAGGTGATCCTGAGGCAGGAGTATGCCCAACCACGTGCATAAAATAGTTAACCCCTACCCCAAAAAAATAATAAAATAAAAATAAAGACGCTCCTCAACTTACGTTTTAGTTACGTTCCGAACGGCCGAACGTAACGTGAAAATGAACGTAAGTTGTTACTGTACATTCCATTAATGTATGACCGTTCATACTGTACTATACATCCATAAATTCTATTACCGTATCTTATAAAACACCTCTAAATCATTAATTACAAACATAACATTGTAAAATAATAACATTAATTTCAAATAAATTAAATTCAAGCAACATAATGTGAGATGGTGGAGAAGGAGGAGGCAAGGCACATTCAGTCTGTCGTTTGTGCCATGTAAACAATGGACGCAGCGTCATGCGTAAGTATCGTTTGAATGTCTCATACTACGGAGAGCGCGCTAAACTAAAAAATTCACTCCTTTTTTTTTTTACATTTTTTTTACAGTCAGTTCAAACGTAAAATCGAAAAAACGTAAAACGAATGAACATAAGTAGAGGAGCGTTTGTACATCTAAATTAATAATATTCTGTGTCCATGGTGCAAGGGCTAAAAGCTGATAATGCATTTGTTAGGTTAAAGAAAATAAAAGTCTGTTGTTCTGTGTGCTTTGTAAAATGCCTGAGAGAAGGAAAGTATTTGGTGCAGGACAATTACACACATTTTTGCTGGACAAAACCCATGTCACCCAACAACTGCCACTACGCCAGGAAGGACCTCATCGGTAACACTACAACTGCCACTACGCAAGGAAGGACCTCATCGGTAACACTACAACTGCCACTACGCAAGGAAGGACCTCATCGGTAAAAAAGCAGAATCATTCGAGACTTACCTCCTCCTTGGGTATCTTGTGTTCTTGGCATCTGATGGCAGAGAGGGCCTCCGGCGTGATGTCACGGGACCCTTGGCGCCCCGTCGCCCGGAGACCCCGCAGCTCTTCAGTCTGATGCCATCCCAAACCCGTAAATTGCTCCAGCCAATTGTGATCCGCATCAGCCACCCTGAAAGAAAGAAGAACAGATGATGAATTGTAGCATATTCCACGCATATATACACACGAACGTGAGGAAACGTACCCGAATGGATAATGAATGGACATCAAAATAGAATGCATCTGTTTAGATATAAACATGCCCGAAACAATCCAGCTGCAGTGGTTAGCATCTAAGCCTGACAACTCAGCTGAGCCAAAACTGAACTCCAGTCAGGGCTTAAATATCATTACAATTTGTAAATCGTCACTAAATCCCTTTAGGATGGGACCAGGATGTGTATGTGTGTGATTCACAATGGTCTTTGGATCGTGTTGGACTAGTGATTGACTATTTTCCCTCAAAGAGGAGACCTCAGAGCTCGTGTATGACCGATCTATGGGCAATGCTGTGACCTTACACGTACGCGCACACACACACACTCCAACTCCCCGCCCACGAGAGTTGGAGTAACGACCCGAAGCACAGCGATACTGAAATTATTTCAGCCCTAGGCGGGATCTGAACCCAGACCACCGTAGTGGCGGCCGCGAACTCTAATCCTGCCCATCTTCCCCTTACATATCCTTGTAGAGATGATTTTTTATATATGTATATATTTTAATGAGATCCTTCGTAATTATGGCTATTTTCGCGTAGGTTATCATGATAGTTTGCGTGTTTTCAATCATGGAATCTCATTCAAAGTTTCCCCTGACAGATATCCAATAGAGCCATGCGACTTGGAACCCTACATGACTCAGTGGTGCTTCAGTGCTGCTGGGCATGTCCTTAACCTGAGATCTATAGGACGAGGAGGAGGAAGGCGAGGCTGTGCGAAGATCGAGCGACTACGTGGTCCAGACCGTTCGTTGCTTTGCCCTCGTTCCACGTGAACGCAGCAGTGACGGGAACGATTTTTTTTTTTCAAAGATCCGGAGTTTTTTTTTCTACTTTGGTAAAGATCCGCCTGTTTCTTTTCTGTAGTGCGAGGAGGAGGAGAATTCCGACTCTTGCAGGTAAAGGACTCTATTCCCAGTAGAGTTCGAGTATTTTCCTTTTTCTTTTTAATGACCGAATGCAGGACCGGCCTGCCCAATGAACCACGATACGGCTTCTGTACCTCATCCTGACTGGTAAGGTTTCGTGCATGAATGGTGAGAACTGCATGCGAAGCTTGGAATGGCTCTTGTTGTGAATCAAGTCTGACAATAGTGTAATCAGCTCGACCATACTGATGAGGTGCTAGCATATATATATATATATATATATATATATATATATATATATATATATATATATATATATATATATATATATATATATATATATATATATGCCACAAAAAGTCAATCGCACCTCTGATATGACATCCGTTGTGGAGAGGAGTTGGGGAGCCATGAAAGTGCTTCTTTGAGCCTACCGGGGATCGAGCCCGGACCTTTCGCGTTGCGAGGCACAAACGCTACTCACTGCTCCACGCGGGCTCTTAAACATAAAAGAAAGAGAGAGAGAGAGAGAGAGAGAGAGAGAGAGAGAGAGAGAGAGAGAGAGAGAGAGAGAGAGAGAGAGAGAGAGAGAGAGAGAGAGAGAGAGATTTTTGGAATACCCAATTATAAGTCACAGTACGGTAGATGGTTGTAGGAGTCGTGCTACGGCTACCACCAATGAGAAGACGTGCCAATTTAAATGAAGATTAAATGAGAAGGAAAGTACTGGAAAAGTGAATGAGGAGTGGGTGGATCCCTGGAAAGTTATATACTTCAAGGAAGGAAGAAGGAGTGGTATTAAAGAAGAAAAAAACACACACATGACAGAAACACCAAACGATTTTATTCAGCTGAGAGGATGATGTTACATCCACTCACACACGCGCGCCCAATCGCTCATGCATTCACTCGCTCATTCACACACACAGACACGCACGGACTCACGCACATTCACTCGCTCTTCCGCTGGACACTTGGAGGGCCGTGCCCCGAACACTAAAGAGTTCCTCCGGCCGGGGAGTCCTTCTTCTTCGGCCAACTTCGTCGCGAGGGACGCCGAGATCCCCCCGAAGTTCGCTGCTGGGCTTCGGAGGCCGGCGGGCACACCGGGCACTCACGCAAGTGCTGCCGATCGAAGTGCTGTTCCGCCTCTTCTTCGGCCTCCGTCGGCGAGCAGCTTCGTTGGTTCCTGTGGGCCCTCCAGGTCCCGTGGAAGACTGTCGTCTTGACGAAGGCGCCTGTCGAGAACGGGCGAGCACTCCGAACACTTGCGCAAAGTGCTGCTTTAAGGAGTGCCCCTCTTCTGCCTGCGGCTTCCCTCGAGGAAGCTCTCAACATGCGTTGGCGCCGTTAGTATCCTACTCTGGAGTTGAGCGTGCCCCGGTCTTCGGCCATGTCAAGTGATGCCGGCCGGAGCGGTGTCCCTCGTCGCGCCTAACTGGGCCTGACCTCCGTGGGAGCGGGTGCTTCGGCCCGAGAACGGGGCCGAGAATCCCGGATGAGGAGGCGGCGACAGACACAGCCAGCAGCATCGGACTAAAGCCAACACTAAACGAAACACACACACACACACACACACACAATACGTCATGTGTATGTGTACGTGTGCCGTGTGTGTATATCAGCTGCGTAAGTGTATATACGTGTCGATGCATATATAATTGTATCTGCTTAATTATAGCATACAGGAAAGGTGTAATGCTCGTGTCCTGTGTCTCACTCTCCAATTCTCACACCTCGTTTCAGTAGTGTGTATATTTACCTAGTTGTATTTTACGGGAAGGGGAGCTATGCTCGTGGTGTCCCGTCTTCATATCTAATTTTATCTAAACTATTTTTAAATTCATGTATTGTTTTTGCACACACTACTTTCATCTAACTTGTTCCGACTGTCTATTATTCTGTGAGGAAAGCTGTTCTTTTTCAGATCTCTTCTAAAGCTGTCTTTCTTGATTTTCTTTCCGTGTCCTCTTGTATTTCTATCATCCCACTTTATTAGATCCTCTCTATCAATAATTTTTATGCCTTTCATGATTCTGTAAATAGCTATCAAATCTCCTCTCTCTCTTCTTTGCTCTAGTGTCTGTAGCTCAAGTTTTGCTAGTCTCTCTTCATATGATAGTTTTTCACCAAAAATCTTATTTATTTGTTTCTCAGGTGACATATTATTCATAACAATGACTCCCAGGTCCTTTTCATTTTCTACTTTTTTTATTCTTTCTTCTCCCAATTTATATGATCCTGTTATTCTGTTTTCGCTTTTTCCAAATTTCATTATACTACACTTTTTAGTATTGAACTCCATCTACCACTTCCTACTCCATTCCCAGACTTTTATTTAGATCACTCTGTAGTGATTCACAATCTTCTTCCGTGTTCATTTTTTTTTTAATAGTTTTGCATCATCTGCAAAGAAGCTCATATAACTTTCAATTTCTTCATCCATATCATTAATATATATAGCAAATATTATTGGGGCCAAAACTGTTCCTTGTGGAACACCACTTATTACTTCATCCCAATTTGAGTGTTTGTCTCTTATCACTATTCTCATTTTTCTTTCTTACAAAAAGTCTTCCATCCATTTAAGTAGTTTGCCCTGTATTCCTCCTTCAGTTTCTAATTTCTTAAGCAACTTTTTATGTGGTACTTTGTCAAAAGCTTTTTTTAGGTCCAGAAATGCACAATCAGCCCATCCATCTCTTTCCTGTATTACATCTATTAGCCTTGAATAGAAACATATTAAATTGGTGACGCATGATCGTCCTTGTCTGAATCCAAACTGCCTTGGATTTAGCACATTATTTGTTTGTTTTTTCTAAATATTTTACCCACCTACTTTTGACAATTCTTTCACAAATGTTTGCTACTGTACTTGTTAGAGAGACTGGTCTATAGTTGGTAGGGTCTTCTTTATTTCCCCCTTTATATATAGGTACTATATTTGCTTTTTCCAATCTTCTGGAACTTTTCCTTCTTTCAAGGAACTGTTTATTATGCTATGTATTTTGTCTGCCAGTTCATTCCTGCATTCTTTCAAAATCCAGTTTGCTATTTCATCTGGTCCATGCAATTTTCTGACATCAAGATTACTCAAGTGTTTCATTATTTCATTCTTTGTTACTTCTATTTCTTTCATAGGGGGGACTTTCTCTTTCCATTCGATCTCTTCAGGTTGTATGTTCTCCCTTGTAAACACTGATTTAAAATGCTTGTTCATAATTTCCGCCATTTCTATTTCCTCTGTGTATTCAACTCCTTGTCTTAATTTCTCCAAATCTTGTTTGTTTTTCAGTTTGTTGTTTACAAATCTGTAGAATAGTTTTGGTTGATCTTTACATTTTTCTATGACATCTTTTTCATATTTTCTCTTTTCCTCTCTGCACACCTGTACATATTCATTTCTATAACAAGTATATATTTTCAATTTTTCAGGTCTTTTGTTTTTCTTCCATTTGGTCCAAGCTTTATCTCTTTTGTCTTTTAACTCCCTACAACTTTTATTGTACCAGCACTTTACATATTCTTTTTCTTTTTTTTTATCTTAGGACATACTTTTCCACTCTTTTTTTTTTTTTTTATAAATTTTAGTCAAAATATTCCATTTCTCTTCCACTGTTGTTTCTTCTTTGTATATTCCTTTCCCAGTTTTCTTTTTGAAAGAATTCTCTTATTTTATCAAAGTTTGTTTTTTCATAAATCATTCTTCCTTTTCTGTATTGTTTATTTCTTTTCATGTATTTTTCCTCATTTAGTTCTAGTTCAATCAATATGTGGTCATTTTTACTTATTGGAGTTTTATATTCAATCTTTTCCACTATTCTAGGTTCAGATGCGATTATTAGGTCTAGTCTCGATGGTTCTTCTTCATTTCTATACCTAGTGTTCTCCTGTATCCACTGTGTCATTGTATGGTCAATAATCATCTCGAGTAGAACATTTCCCCATGAGCCGTCTCCACCCTTTACTGTCATCTCTTCCCAGCAGACTTCTTTGCAATTAAAGTCGCCCATTATAACTATTCTTCCTCCATCTATTATCTTATTTAATGTTATCCTTGTTCTTCTAACATTTATGTTCACTCTCTTCCCACGAGGCTGTTTTTGGAGGCACATAATTTATCACATACTTTCTGCTCTTCTTATCTCTGTCTTCCATTTCGATCATAATCATCTCTACTGTATTCTTTCCATATGTGACACACCTCACGTTTATATCCTTCTTAGTCAGGAACATAACTCCACCCCCTTGTTTTGCCTCTCTTTTTCTAATCCAATAATTATATGCATCATGTCGTACACTGTTGGGTGGTAGTGGACCTTTTAATTTCGTTTCTACAATTCCCATTATGTCCGGTTCTTTTTCCTTCAGATAATCATTCAGCTCATTCAATCCTGTTATTGATCCATCTATATTTGTGTAAGACACTTTTAGTTTTCTGCCACTTCCATTGTATTTTGTTTCCCTTTTGTTTTTCTCTAGTATGTCGTATTTCCTTTCAGATTTACTGCTCTCCAATAGAATTTCTTTTAGTGACTCTGTTTTCTTCTCGTTTTTTCCTTAGCTTCATGTCTTTTCTTTTTTTTCCTCCTCTCTTTCCTCTTTATTCATTTCTCTTTTTATCCATACCTTTATATATTGTTCACTTGCTGCTAGTTTCCCTGTTTTTGCTAAGATATTCTCTGCCGTTGTTTGTGACCTGAATTTAATATTAATTGGTCTGGTCTTACCTGTACTATACTTTCCGAGTCTATACATCTCTTCAATTTGTTTCATGATTTCAGGTTCATCTTCCTGAACTAATTCTAGTAGACTGCTTACTTTTTCTTTTTCATCATTGATTCTTGTGGTTCTATTCTTGTGGTTTCTCTTCCATTCCTAATATAATTAAACATTTCTTTTTATTTGCTAAGTCTCTTACTATTTCTCCTTCTGTCTCATCACTTTAATAACCGAGTCTTCAGTTTATTCTTTCATTTGCTGTTTTATTATATCAGTAAATGCAACTTTGCCATTTTCTTGGTTTTTTTTTCCAACCCTGTGCTTCTTTTGCTATGGCCTCTTTATTGTCTTTATTATTTCTCTTTAATTCCTCATTCTCCTCTTTTACTTCTTTTAACTGTCTTTTTAAATCTTCTATTTCTTTAGTTAAGTTTTTGTTCACCTTCTCTAGTTCTTCCAATTTTTTCAACTCTCTGCGCAATCTTTGCTATGTTACCGAACCTATTCTCCCACTGTTCGGTCATTTTTTCAAGTTTTTCCTCTAGTTTTGCTAATCGGGGGAGGTTGGTATCCGCCCCCCCCCCCCTTATTAAATCCATGGAAATTATTATCCTCACCTTCCATTGTGCTGTTCTTATCTATATTTCTAATCTTTACATTTTTGTTAATCCCTTCACCAAAATCATCGGTCCTTCTCTTGTTTACAAGACGCTTGGCCTCCTGGACCAAGTCCTCCCCTTCCTCATTTCCTTCCATTTCCCACAGTAATCCCTCCCCTTCTCCTTTTTCCTTACTTTCCCACTACACCACGAGCTTTCCCCTTCCCTGTAAATACAATACGGTACTTCCTTTGCGTTGAGATCCACGAAAATTTCACTTTTTCTTCAGAACTCCAATCTTCGCCGTCCATCCGACGAAAGTGTGTATTTACCTAGTTGTACCTAGTTGTATATTACGGGAAGGGGAGCTATGCTCGTGGGGTCCCGTCTTCATTTCTCATTTTATCTAAACAATTTTTAAATTCATGTATTGTTTTTGCACACACCACTTTCTCATCTAACTTGTTCCAACTGTCTATTACTCTGTGTGGAAAGCTGTTCTTTTTCAAATCTCTTCTATAGCTGTCTTTTTTTATTTTCTTTCCGTGTCCTCTTGTATTTCTGTCATCCCATTTTATCAGATTCTCTCTATCAGTAATTTCTATGCCTTTCATGATTCTGTAAATAGCTATCAAATCTCCTCTCTCTCTTCTTTGCTCTAGTGTCTGTAGTTCAAGTTTTTGTAGTCTCTCTTCATATGATAGTTTTGAGAGTGTTGGTGCCAGTTTTGTAATTGCTCTTTGTATTCTTTCAAGTTTTTTTATACATTTTTTTGTACTTGGTGACCATATTGTTGCTGCATATTCTAATCTTGGTCTTATCAGGGTGATTAGGATTTTCCTCACCATTTCTTCATCCAGGTATGTAAATGCCACTTTGATTGTTCTTATTATATTATAAGTTTCTCCAAAAATCTTATTTATATGTTTTTCAGGTGACATATTATTCATAACAATGACTCCCAGGTCCTTTTCATTTTCTACTTTTTTTATTCCTTCTTCTCCCAAATTATATGATCCTGTTATTCTGTTTTTGCTTTTTCCAAATTCCATTATACTACACTTTTTTGTATTGAACTCCATCTCCCACTTCTTACTCCATTCCTGTACTTTATTTAGATCTCTCTGTAGTGATTCACAATCTTCTTCAGTTTTCACTCTTTTCAGTAGTTTTGCATCGTCTGCAAAGAAGCTCATATAGCTTTCAATTCCTTCATCCATATCATTAATATATATAGCAAACATTATTGGGGCCAGGACTGTTCCCTGCGGGACACCGCTTATTACTTCATTCCATTTTGAGTGTTGGTTTCTTATCACTACTCTCATTTTTCTTTCTTGCAAAAAGTCTTCCATCCAATTTAGTAATTTACCTTGTATTCCTCCTTCAGATTCTAGTTTCTTAAGCAACTTCTTATGTGGTACTTTGTCAAAAGCTTTTTTTAGGTCTAGAAATGCACAATCAGCCCATCCATCTCTTTCTTGTATTATATCTATTAGCCTTGAATAGAAGCATATTAAATTGGTGACGCATGATCGTCCTTGTCTGAATCCAAATTGCCTTGGATTTAGTACGTTGTTTTTTTCCAAGTATTTTACCCATCTATTTTTGATAATTCTTTCACAAATTTTTGCTATTGTACTTGTTAGAGAGACTGGTCTATAGTTGGTAGGTTCCTCTTTATTTCCTCCTTTATATATAGGTACTATATTTGCTTTTTTCCAATCTTCTGGAACTTTTCCTTCTTTCAAGGAACTGCTTATTATGCTATGTATTTTGTCTGCCAGTTCATTCCTGCATTCTTTCAGAATCCAGTTTGCTATTTCATCTGGTCCATGTGATTTTCTGACATCAAGATTACTCAATTGTATCAATATTTCATTCTTTGATACTTCTATTTTTTCTATAGGGGGGACTTTCTCTTTCCATTCAATCTCTTCAGGTTGTATGTTCTCCCTTGTAAACACTGATTTAAAATGTTTGTTCATAATTTCCGCCATTTCCATTTCCTCAGTGTAGTCAACTCCCCCTTGTCTTAATTTCTCCAAGTCCTGTTTGTTTTTCAGTTTATTGTTTACAAATCTGTAGAATAGTTTTGGTTGATCTTTACATTTTTCTATGACGTCTTTTTCATATTTTCTCTTTTCCTCTCTGCATGTTTGTACATATTCATTTCTATAACTGGTATATATTTTCCATTTTTCAGGTTTTCTGTCTTTTTTCCATCTGGTCCAGGCTTTGTCTCTTTTTTCTTTTAACTCCCTACAACTTTTGTTGTACCAGCACTTTACATATTCTTTTTCTTTTTTTTATCTTAGGACATACTTTTCCACTCTTTTTTTTTTTATTTTTTTATAAATTTTAGTCAAAATATTCCATTTCTCTTCCACTGTTGTTTCTTCTTTGTATATTCCTTTCCCAGTTTTCTTTTTGAAAGAATTCTCTTATTTTATCAAAGTTTGTTTTTTCATAAATCATTCTTCCTTTTCTGTATTGTTTATTTCTTTTCATGTATTTTTCCTCATTTAGTTCTAGTTCAATCAATATGTGGTCATTTTTACTTATTGGAGTTTTATATTCAATCTTTTCCACTATTCTAGGTTCAGATGTGATTATTAGGTCTAGTCTCGATGGTTCTTCTTCATTTCTATACCTAGTGTTCTCCTGTATCCACTGTGTCATTGTATGGTCAATAATCATCTCGAGTAGAACATTTCCCCATGAGCCGTCTCCACCCTTTACTGTCATCTCTTCCCAGCAGACTTCTTTGCAATTAAAGTCGCCCATTATAAATATTCTTCCTCCATCTATTATCTTATTTAATGTTATCCTTGTTCTTCTAACATTTATGTTCACTCTCTTCCCACGAGGCTGTTTTTGGAGGCACATAATTTATCACATACTTTCTGCTCTTCTTATCTCTGTCTTCCATTTCGATCATAATCATCTCTACTGTATTCTTTCCATATGTGACACACCTCACGTTTATATCCTTCTTAGTCAGGAACATAACTCCACCTCCTTGTTTTGCCTCTCTTTTTCTAATCCAATAATTATATGCATCATGTCGTACACTGTTGGGTGGTAGTGGACCTTTTAATTTCGTTTCTACAATTCCCATTATGTCCGGTTCTTTTTCCTTCAGATAATCATTCAGCTCATTCAATCCTGTTATTGATCCATCTATATTTGTGTAAGACACTTTTAGTTTTCTGCCACTTCCATTGTATTTTGTTTCCCTTTTGTTTTTCTCTAGTATGTCGTATTTCCTTTCAGATTTACTGCTCTCCAATAGAATTTCTTTTAGTGACTCTGTTTTCTTCTCGTTTTTTCCTTAGCTTCATGTCTTTTCTTTTTTTTCCTCCTCTTTCCTCTTTATTCATTTCTCTTTTTATCCATACCTTTATATATTGTTCACTTGCTGCTAGTTTCCCTGTTTTTGCTAAGATATTCTCTGCCGTTGTTTGTGACCTGAATTTAATATTAATTGGTCTGGTCTTACCTGTACTATACTTTCCGAGTCTATACATCTCTTCAATTTGTTTCATGATTTCAGGTTCATCTTCCTGAACTAATTCTAGTAGACTGCTTACTTTTTCTTTTTCATCATTGATTCTTGTGGTTCTATTCTTGTGGTTTCTCTTCCATTCCTAATATAATTAAACATTTCTTTTTATTTGCTAAGTCTCTTACTATTTCTCCTTCTGTCTCATCACTTTAATAACCGAGTCTTCAGTTTATTCTTTCATTTGCTGTTTTATTATATCAGTAAATGCAACTTTGCCATTTTCTTGGTTTTTTTTTCCAACCCTGTGCTTCTTTTGCTATGGCCTCTTTATTGTCTTTATTATTTCTCTTTAATTCCTCATTCTCCTCTTTTACTTCTTTTAACTGTCTTTTTAATTCTTCTATTTCTTTAGTTAAGTTTTTGTTCACCTTCTCTAGTTCTTCCAATTTTTTCAACTCTCTGCGCAATCTTTGCTATGTTACCGAACCTATTCTCCCACTGTTCGGTCATTTTTTCAAGTTTTTCCTCTAGTTTTGCTAATCGGGGGAGGTTAGTATCCGCCCCCCCCCCTTATTAAATCCATGGAAATTATTATCCTCACCTTCCATTGTGCTGTTCTTATCTATATTTCTAATCTTTACATTTTTGTTAATCCCTTCACCAAAATCATCGGTCCTTCTCTTGTTTACAAGACGCTTGGCCTCCTGGACCAAGTCCTCCCCTTCCTCATTTCCTTCCATTTCCCACAGTAATCCCTCCCCTTCTCCTTTTTCCTTACTTTCCCACTACACCACGAGCTTTCCCCTTCCCTGTAAATACAATACGGTACTTCCTTTGCGTTGAGATCCACGAAAATTTCACTTTTTCTTCAGAACTCCAATCTTCGCCGTCCATCCGACGAAAGTGTGTGTGTGTGTGTGTGTGTGTGTGTGTGTGTGTGTGTGCGCGCGCGCGCATTTACCCATAGACCCGGCCTACTAATTTCTTGGTTGTGGTGTAATTCGTAGGGAGACATGGACGACTCCAAGGTTGAAAATGAGCTGACACATCTGATCCATTCATGAATGGGAGACCACTGTCCTTGACCAACACGACATGAGATAGAGAGAAAGAGATTACCAAATTGGTTAGAGAACTGGAGGATTATGTGTCGAACTTATTAAGAACTGTAGATATACAGCTAAAGCGAGAGATGGCTGGATGATTTGCAAGTACTTAGGTATAGAAAAGGCATTCAAGGAAGTACAGCAATCGTTTACCATGGAAGTTGGAAGTCAGTCCTTAGACCTAAGAGGTAAATCGTTTGATTGGATGAAAGGCACATGTGGGCAGTAGTAAAAAATGATGAATCAGAATGAGAGTACCGGAGTGCCACAAGGATAGTTTTGAAATTCCTCATTTTCTCATTTAGATGAATGACCTGGTGGAAGATACAAAAAAAAATGCTAATATATTTGCAGACGGCGCCAAAAAGATCACTAGAGGAGAGAAAGATGAGAATTATAGGTTGCTGCAAAGGAGATCTAGACAGTACGAGTATGTATGTTTACAGCCAAGAAAGGAAATCTATTTTCAGAATAAAGAATGTAAAGTATTCAAAATTATCAATAGCTCAAAAGATCATAATTGATAAGAAATAACTTGTCACTCGACAAAAATATCAGCGATACTGAAGGTGAAAATATGAGTTGTTGAAAAACACCAAAAGTGCGTCTTTCCTTTTATAGATACAGAAATGATAAAGAAAAGACGCAGACAGCTTAATTCCACCAACATATGCAGCGATGGCACAGTCTCCAAGCAAATTTAAAGATATAAACAAAATTGAGAGAATATAAACGGTAGATACATCGCAATATAGACTAGAAGCACTAGACTTTGTAGGTCGATTTTTGAAAAGAAACTGAACAAAAGTAACTGAAAATATATTCTAATCTGGACGAGAGGGCGTCATGAAGTAATGGAAACAAAAGACTGTCTGTTCAAAGGATGTGAACATTTGTAATTTTTCGCACATATGCTTCAGTACTTGAAACAACCTAAATGATGCTACAGCCCAGACTGCAACTATGTGTGCAATTTTCAATTTAGTTATATTGGAAGTAGGAGACAATGCCTCACGAAAATAGATAGTTTCTTGCATAATAGCATCAGGTAAAGATACGTGTACACACACACACACACGTACACGTACACGTACTCACAAACAAAAAAGATATTTTAGACCCAACCACGGGAGACCCAAAGAAGAGCGCGGACCGTGGCCGGGAAGTCAAGGGGGGAAATTAGGGGGGTGGGGAATGGGGAGGGAGAGGAAATTGAGGGGACAGCCTAAGGATGTAGGGAATTGGGGAGAACAAGAAAAATGAAGAGTTAAGGCCGGGACAGAAGGAGAGAGATTGAAGAGGTCGGTAAAGATGAAAACACGAGAGAAAAGGGACACACGGACGAAGGACTGGCGGGAGTAGAGAGAGAGAGAGAATGAAGGTAAGGCGTCTTGCATCTTTGCTATCTGCATGGATTTCTCTCGTAAGGGTAACAATGCGCATTTCTCTCTCTCTCTCTCTCTCTTTGTGCTCCAGAAGAAAGGTGGTAAGAAAACCTTCGGGACAACTTCATGGTCGTCATGCCAATGTCAGATCATAATAGGAGGGTTTCACAGTTCTATGTCTTCTGTGGGGAGATTGGATTGTCTGGGAGGTAAGTATTGCGTTACTATAGTTATGGGTCCTTTGTGTCTATTTGTACTAATACTAGGAGTTCGTCTTGAAAGTCGTCAATAATTTTGTGTTATGTTGTGTTTAATGGGTATTGCTATTCTGCGTGTAGTTGATTGGTGTCATTTTGTCAAGGTACGTGTAGTTGTGTATTTTGAGTCTATCTGGTTTGCCTATCGATTTGAGGAGTATAATGTCCGATGTTGATGTGTTGTAAAGGTTGCATAATTCGTTTCATCTGTTAAGTGTCCACTGTATAATGATGTGTTGATTGTTCGATGTAATTGTGTGTGGCTATTGTTTTGTTCTGTGTTTATTGTCCAGTGTGGCTCGTATTGTGTGTTTCTGTTGTGCAAGTCGATGTGTCCTTGTTTCATTGATTTGTATTTGGTGTCATGTTGTAAATTATTAGGTTTATTTGGTCTTTAGCCATCTTCTCCATTCTTTCTTTCTCTCTTGATGTTGTCCAGTGTACACTATTTTTGCTTTGTTTGTGTTGATCAGTGCTTTCAGTATTTGTTGTGTGGGGTTTTGTGATATATCTTGTTTCTCGTGTAATTATTTGCAGTCCCAGGTTTCTTGGTTGGGTAAGGCGTTGTTTCTTTGGAGGTGTAGGTTCGGAGATGTCTGCTGATTTTTTGAGCGTTTGTTCTGTTGCTTTAATTTCTTCTATGTTTTGTGTGTTGCCTGTCTGTAGTTGGTTCTGTAGATCCCAACCTAACCTAGACTATTTCAACCAAACATTCTACAGTTGAATATGGCTCGTGATACATAACCTAACCTAACCCAACCTCATCCGACTTAAACCAACCTAACATAGGCTGACCTAACCTAACCAAATCGAATCTAACCTAAACTAAACCTATATTACCTAGGGTGGAGAGTCTACAGTTGATCAGTATTGGGGGGGGGGGATTCTACAATTGAGTGTAGTTGGATTCTATAGTTGATCAGTGTGGGGTGTATCCATATACCATTACTAACCATTACGATACGTCACATGCCTGACACGTGATCCACATGCATACAAGAAGGTGCCGACAGACAGTGGCCTCCACATTCCGCCACCGCCCAACGGAAAGTTACCGAAACAAGTACATAGTGTCGGCAGACAGATCATTAACCATTTCCTTATACCTACCAAACTACATAATTATAACTACAAACTATACACCATGTCAAGACACATTCACTAATACTAGATCCATTGCAATGCAACTAACACACAGATAATATTGTACAGATCCCGAACCTATGATCTAACTGTTAATCCGACACAAGATATGCAAAGATAGGCATATTCATACATACATACTCTCTCCCTTAGATGGAGTACCTGGGGACTCTCCCCGAAGGGAATTACATTCCCATGATGTAAATATCTCTTCACTACAATAAATCAAGACGGCCCAAAGAGGATTTACGCTCCCTGCCACAGGTGTAGCCATCCACGGGGTTACACGACTGGCGGGAGTGGCGGTGGCAGAGACGCTACCCCTCCCAACGCTTCCAAAGAGAGACCGCCGGTACACTTCTTCCCACGCCCACCTAAGTGGCCAATGTACCGGTTACAGGGGGGGGGGACTACAACTGACCAGAGTTGCATTAGAAATATAAGAATGGGGGAGGACGAAAGAGGAAAATTGTGGAGGAAGGATTCAGCGAGGAAAGAGGAGGAGGGAGGAGTCGGTGGCGAGGAGGATCACGTAGTCGGTGTGAGGACTAAAGAAAAATCCCATCTTTTGCTACGCTCAGGGGAGAGCCTCCCATTGAGGTGGTTCAGAGGTGTCTGGGGATGAAAGGGTGCAAAATAAATGACGCAGGCATGTGTGTGTGTGTGAGTCCAGAAAGGGCAGTTGGCCGATTTTTGCGAGAATAGTTGCAAGGGCGGGCGCAAAAGGAGGTGTTGCAGGTGTAATCGTGTGTAGGATTTTAGAGAGAATTGTAACTGTAGTGGGCAAATGATGCAAGGCATTGAAATCTTAGGATTTTAGAGAGAATTGTAACTGTAGTGGGCAAATGATGCAAGGCATTGAAATCTGTAAGAGGCACTGTGGTTGCAAAGAAGAAAGAAAAGGATTTCTGTCAGGCAAGGCTGAAAGTTACGAGTGTCTGATATAAGGAAGAGGAAGACGGAACTGGTAGAAGTAGGTTGAGGGGTTTAAGAGAAAAAACAATGAGGAATTTATTCTCGCGACTGTAAGATTCTTAAGGCAGTGAAAGCTGTAATGGACAGATTCATTATTCGGATACGAGAGCAGAAACAAAGCTATTTATTTACTTCAAGAAATATGCTTTTACGAAAGAGAAGTGTAATGGTGCAGAAGAGGGAATGGAAACCACAAGACAGGTTGGCAGGCAGGTAACTGGTGAAGGCACGAGACGACTGCGTAAGGTGACTTGTTTCCTGGAGATGAATCAATACGACCTATGCACAGTACATTAAAGTGGGTTGTCTAGCCTCCTCCCACCCTTCGCTTGCGCAGGTTGGCCTGGCCTGGCCTGGCCTGGCCTGGCCTGGCCTAGAGCCCCTCACGTCTCGTTTGCTCCGCCAAAGGAATGACCCAGTTTCGGATCGGCTGTATGTGCAGTATAATCTGACCTAAATTCCCGTAGATCTACGAAGCATCTTGAGCAACGCCCTAACTGGTAACACATGAAATACACCTGAATTACTTTCAGTTTATCGAGTGTTTTTGGGTTACCAGCATTTTATGTTAAATGCGTGACCCAGGTTGACCTTACCTGCCCTTAAGCAACATTTAAACTGAGGTAAGCGAGCCAATACACACCCGAATACACCCACACCCACAAAAACACACCCGCATCCTCCCACCCTCCTGGCGCCGTGATTAGAGTTTTCGCCTGTCACTACGGCGGTCCAGGTTCGAATCCCGCCCAGGGCTGAAATAATTTCAGTATCGCTGCGCTGCGGGTTGTTACTCCAGCTCTCGTGGGCGGAGAGTTGGGAGTATGTGTGCGTGTAAGGTCACATTATTACCCATAGATCGGTCATATGGGCTCTGAGCTCTCATCCGGGAGGTTAATAACTGTCGGTCACGAGTCCAACACGTGATCCAAGACCATGGTGAATCACACATACACACACGTAAACACGCGCGCGCGCGCGCGCACACGCACGTACACACACATACACGCACGTACACACACATACACGCACGTACACACACATACACGCACACACACACACACACACGCACACACACATACACACACGCACACACACACACACACGCACACACACATACACACACGCACACATACACACACACTCGCACACACACACACAGTCATACGCGCACACACACACACACACACACACACATGCAAACGCGAGCACACACACATACACACATTTCTAAACCCATGATATATCGTTGTATGTCTTTTAATACCAAAATGACAAATGATGAATTCGTCGTGCTTTAAGGATTTTGCCCCGAGATGAACTTCATGGAAATTATTTTCAGATTAAGAGGAATTTTCCCGTTCGGTTCAATTGTTACGATAATCTCGAGTTCTTCAGTTTATTACTAAACGATCGGGTATGACGGTTATTTTCTTTAACTAGCTTGACTGACTTAGAAGTATTAAGAAAATATACATTTCAAAAATAATGTTGAAGAACCTTCCAATTTAAATGAGAACGCCCGTAAAAAAAATACGTCTTGAGGCTCACCTTTTAAAGGATTTCAAGTAGTAAACGGATTAAAGTCTTCTAACACCCTTGTGTGGAATGAAAGTTAATAACGGTTGGCTTTTGCCAAAGTCAACTGCATCGAAAGTGGATTGATTGTTTCAACACATCTAATGTTACGGTGCGCCCTGGGGGATCATGTACACAGTTAATAATTTCAGATGGATATTTACCACAAAATTAAGCTAGCAACAGGAAATACTGATGCAAAGATGCAGCACGTTTCCTGATTGGCCGTCTTGGATCGTATCATCTTCAGGTTCCGTCGACATTCTCGACTTTGTGACCAGGTTTCAGGCAGACGACTCACGTGAAAGCCTTTCAGTCTCAAGATAGGCTGTTCGTATTGAACATCCTAACGTGTAAATAAGTAATTAAAGTGAAATTTGTTGTATATATATATATTGGTGACAAAAACTGATATTAGAATAACAATAATAAAGGTAACCATATTATTGAATTCTTTTTTTTTTAAATAGCAAAAGCAGCAGTATTATTAACGGACATGTAACCCATGCTTTGGCAGAATGGCATGCAAAGCTGAATAGACTACATCGTGTTTTACTATCCAACACACTTCCCTGCTATCTACATGGCATAAACAGGATTTATTATACTGATCGTAAAGTGACATATTTTCCAATACAACATGTGTTGCAACGTACAGACTAACTTGTTCTATACTTTTCTACGCGATCCGTTTTTTTCTCTACTGGTGGCGAGGTCAGACAATGTCTACACAGCATCCGCTAATTCTTGCACGGCTTCAAAACTCACTCCTGTTTTCCTGCTACGTGATTTGTCGCACGGTTTTCCACCGCTACTTGTTGCGCAGACAAACACATAACTTGTTGCACGAGACAACTTGCGACCTGGGCATAGGGCCAAGCTGTTTGCCTAACCTCATCCCATCCACAAGAATAAGTTAGTGTTATTGTATAAGTTAAACAATATGAAGCTGTAATACAGATGGAAGAAAGAGAGAGAGAAGGAGGAAGAGGGGGAAGGAACAGGTAGAGGAGGAGGAAGAGAAGAGGGAGGAAAAGAAATAGACGTAAGATGAAGAGGGAGAGAGAAAATGCAGAAGGGAAGGAAGAAAATGAGGAGAGGTGGAGGAGGGGGGAAGGAGGAGGAGGAGGAAGAGAGAGAGCAAGAGGAGGAAGACGAGGAGGAGGAGAAAAGGAAAATAAAAGGAGGAAGAGGAGGTGGATGTGAAGAAGAAGGAGAAAGAGAGGTAGGGAATAGAAGAGTAGAGGAGGCGGAGGAGGAAGAGCAGGAGAGGGGAGGAGGAAGAAGATAAGGATAAAGTGGAAGAGTAAGATGGGGCAAAGTAGGAGTAGGAAGAGGCTGAGAAAGAGGAAAAAGAAAATGCGAGGAGGTAGGTGAAATTTAGACGTAAAAGTGGCGGAGGAGAAAAGAAGAGGAACTTTACGAGGAGCACGGGGGGGGGGGAGGGCGCGAAGAAGAATGACAATGAGACAAAGAGAGGAGGAAGAAAAGGAAGATGGGTTGTGGAAACGAAAAGACGAGACTTTGTAGATGAACAGGGCGAGTTAATGAGGAGGGGGGAGGGAAGAAGAAGAAGAAGAGGAAGAGAGAGGAGCAAGAGAAGAAAGAAATGGGGAAGATTGGGAAAGACTATAAAAGGAAAATCGTTAGTGAAGGAAAGGGAAGTGAAGGAGGAAAGTGAAATGCGAGAGTAAAAGAAACGGAAGCAAAATCAAGCGGAAATGAAATACAAGAAATGAAGAAGGTGCAAGGAAATGAAGGAAGACCAGGGGAGGGGGGGAAGAATGAGGATGAAGACAATGAGAATAAAAACGAGGATGAGAATGATATTGGGAATAGGAATAAAAATGGGAATGGAAATGCCAATGAGAACGTTTATGATGATGAGAATAAGAATGTTTATGAGGATGGGAATAAGGATGAGATTGAGATTGGGAATAGGAAAGAGAATTATATTGGGAAATGGTAATGGGGATGATAATGAGAATGAGAACGGGAGGAATAATGGGAAAGAGAAAGAGAATGAAAATGGGAATGAGAATGAGATAGAAAAGAACAAGAAAAAGAAGGAGAAGGAGAGGGAAAAGGAGAAGAAGGAGAAAGAAAAGGAGCGGGACAAGGGGAAAGCGGAGAAGGAGAAGGAAAAAGAGAAGAAGAAGAAAAAGGAAAAGGAGAAAGTGAAGGAGAAGATAATGGAGAAGGAGAAGGAAAAAAAGCAGCGAGAAAATAAGAAGGAAAAGAAGAAAGGGAATGAGAAAGTGAAGGATAAGGAGAAGATGAAGGAAAAGGAGATGGAGAAAGAAGAGGAGGAGAAGGAGAGGAAGAAGAAAGATGGAGAAAGAGAAGGAGTTGGAGGAGAAGGAAAAAATATGAAAGGAGACAAATTGTGTTAGTGAAGGCTGCGTCGAATTTCTTCATTTTTATTTTATTTTATTTTATTTTATTTTTTTTTTTTTTTGGGTGGGTGGGTGGGTTTGGTTGCACATTATCATATATGATGAGATGTATTTAGGAGGCGCAAAAGTTAAAGGAAAACGAGAAGGAGAAGGTAAAAGGAAAATTCAAGAAGTAAAAGGTGGAAAAGGGGCGAGAGAAGGATATGAAGGAAGAGAAGGTTAAAGAAAAGGAGAAGTAAAGGAAGAAAGGAGAGCAAGGGAAGGAGAAGGTAAAAAGAAGGGAGAACAAGAAGGAGAAGGAAGAAAAGAGAGAGAGGAGGAAAAGGAGACAGAGAAGGAGAAAAAGGAGAAAGAGAAGGGGGAAAAGGAGAAAGAGAATGGGAGAAGGAGAAAAAGGAGAAAGAGAATGGGAGAAGGAGAAAAAGGAGAAAGAGGAGGGGGAGAAGGAGAAAGAGAAGGAGGAAAAAAAGATGGAAAAGGAGAGGTAGAAGGGGAAGTAGAGGAGAAGGAGAAGAAAAGGGGGAAGGAGAAGGAGAAGAGGACTGAAAAGAAAAAGGGGAAGGAAAAGGAAACGGAAAAAGAAAAGGAGGAGGAAAAGAAAAAGGAGAATAAGAAGAAGGACGAGAGGAAGAAGAAAAAAGAAGAAGAGGAAGAAGAAAAAGAAGAAGGGAAAGGAGAAGGAAGAGGATATGGGGAAGGGAAGAGAGAAGGTGAAAGAGGAGGAGGAGGAGGAGGAGGAGGAGGAGAAGGAGGAAGAGAAGAAGAAGTAGTAGTAGGGACATGAGAAGGGTGTGAGGCAAGGTTATGACGGAAAGTTATCGTGGGTTAGGATTCATGTCATGATATGTGATGTGTGGTAGATTTAGCGAGTGGATGAAAAAAACTTGACTTTCGGTGCAAAACAGACCGATGGCTTCCTTTCCGTCCGCCTCTCTCTCTCGCCTCCATCCCCTCTCCGTCACCACTTCCAGTACAGGCAATACCTGACGAAGATAGACTGACCAACATTCTTTTTGTACATCGTGGGCGACGAAGAGCCCCATCGCCACCCAGCCTTACAGCTTCTGATTAAAGGAGGAAATTCTTTGGTGGTGTCTGTCATCCGGGTGGAAAGGAGTGAAAAAGTAAGAGATGGAGAGAGAGAGGGAGGGAGGGAGAGAGGGAGGAAAGGGAAAAGTAAGAGAGGGAGGGAGGGAATGAATGAAAAAGTAAGAGGGAGAGGGAGGGGAAAAAGTAAGAGATGGAGGGAGAGAGGGAGAAGGAGGGGAAAAAGTAAGAGATGGAGGGAGAGGGAGAGGGAGGGAAAAAGTAAGAGATGGAGGGAGAGGGAGAGGGAGGGAGGGAGGAAGGGGAAAAGTAAGGACGGAGGAAGGACAAAGGTTGTGGAGATGCATGAGGAGAGGAGAAGTGATGTTTGCTGAGCGAGAGAAGGGGGAGACGAGGAAAATAAAAAAAAATATCCAACAGATTCCTGGAAACTCCAAAAATACCACGTACTGCAGTGTTGACGACACAGTAACGTGTCACCAACACTTTAACGAGTCTATGTCAGAGTTATCTTTACTAGAAAATAAAAAAAGGAATAATTAAACTTCTGTACCACCTCTGTCCCTCCTTAATGTTGTTTCCCTTGAACCTGTCCTTTGTCGCTTTTAAGACTTGACTCCTCCGGATCCCCCTGATGTGTTTGTGTGTCTGGGGCTGTGCCCCCGTTTCCTCCCATGCTCGAGGTCAGAGGCGACGAAACGGGACAGAGCGAGAGGACCGGGAATCCCCCCCCCCTAAGAAAAGTCAAGACATAAGAGGGTTTGGGAGGAGGAGGAGGACCCCCCCCCCAACCAGAAACCCAGGTTGGGGTGTGTCCGTGGGTGCACACACACACACACACACACACACACACACACACACACACACACACACACACACACACAGTGACGCAGTGGTTTGAGTTCCCGGCCGCCACTACAAAGGTCCGGGTTCGAATCCAGCCCAGGGCTGAAATAATTTCAGTATCGCTGTGCTGCGAGTCGTTACTCCAACTATCGTGGGCGGGGAATTGGGAGCGTGTGTGGGTTTAAGGTCTCAGCAAAACCCATATATCGTTCATATATACGAGCTCTGAGCTCTCCCCTGGGAGGGAAATAGCTGTCGGTCACGAGTCCAACACGTGACCCAAGACCATGGTGAATCACACACACATACATACATACATACACACACACACACACACACGACAGTTAACCAACCTAAATCTAAGTATGACAATTAGAGAATATATATATATTGCCCAAGTTGGAACTGTATATGAATTTGTAACCAGCTGTGTTTATTGGATAGTACAAGACTGGACCCCCATCATCATCATCATCATCATCATCATCATGGCTGCAATGTTGTCCTCGAGACGGTGACTGCAATTAATGTTGCTGCTGCCGGCGCTGCCATCTGATCTGTAGCAGCTGATGTTATCACCGTTGCCATGACCACCAACACCATAACTGTAGACGCTACAGACACCACAAGTTCCCCCTCCACTTATGTCACCTCGGTTTTCCACGGCCGCAATAACCGCCACTGTTGAAATGGGCGTTATATACACCGCTAATGCCACAAATACAAATTAATCACAGATCCTCTCGTTTGCCAGCATGGACGATGTGGGTAAACCTCTACGGCCGTTCCCGTCATTGTGACTACTGCTTTAATAATTGCCGTCGACCGTACGGCCAGCAAAAACGCTGCATCCGTCGTCACTAATACCACTACGAGGTAGTATGGTGCCTCCGCCATGACAACTTGGCTGGTGCCAAGGATACCACCGTTGCTATGGTTACCGGGTACCTCCCTCTGAGCCGGGTCATCTGTTAAATCAAATTATATGCACCATCTCTACTCTTTTCCATAAAGTGGTTAGTCATAATTAGAAAAAAAATATATAAATAAAAAAATCTTCATGACCATGATTAAAAAAAATTGATATAGCCATTTTTTGTAAATAAACTTCAAACAGTGCGCCATATTTGATGAAATGAATGAAGAAAACACCCTTCTGGGCTAAGAATGTACGAATTTATTTATTTATTTATTCAATTATATCTATTTATCTACTTATAAGAATGTGCGAATTTATCTATTTATTTTATTTATTCAGTTACCTGTTTATTGATTTATTTACTTATTTATTTATTTATTCATTTGTTTATACGTCAACGTTTTGCACTGCCACCAAGACTTCTTACTGGGCCCAGGCAGTCACACCACCACCACTGACCTACCCCTGCCAATGTTACTTTGATGGAACCTTTCACGATTCCTAAAATAACTTATATCAATTCCAAAGCCATAGTTTTCCATTGGTTAAGTGTCATATTAACAGATACATCACATATACAATATCAAGATTAGGTTCTCTACGGTGAAATGCTTTCAAATCATGCACCTCTCCATCAAACACACACACACACACACACACACACACACACACACACACACACACACACTTTCAACGAACGGACGGCTTGACGAACGCTCTGAAGAAAAGTGCAGATTGTGGATATCAACGCAAAGAGAAGTGCCTTTTTGTATTTGCAGGGGGGGGGGAAATTGCTCGTGAGGCAGTAGGTAAGTAGGAAAAGAGGAGAAGGGGAGGGATTGCTGGGGAAATGGAAGGAAATGAGGATGTGGAGGACTTGGCCCAGGCAGACGGGCGTAAGGTCAACATGAAACGACCACCGGATGACGAAATGGCAAATAAAAATGTAAAGATTAGAAGTATAGAGAGGAGAAATACAGTAGAAAGTGACGAGAATATGTTCCAGGGATTTAAAGAGGGTGGGGGGGACACAACCCCCCCCCCGACTGATAAGACTAGAGGAGAGAGTTGATAAGGTGATCGAGGACTTGGAACGTAAGTTAGGTAAGGTAGACTCCATCTTCCAGAGAATTGAAAGATTGGAACAACTAGAGAAGGCTAACAGAAACTTAACTGAAGAAGTAGAGGACCTAAAAAGACAGTTAGGAAATGTAAAGGAGGAGAATGAGAAATTGAAGAAGAATAGTAATGAAAACAGTGAGAAAATAGCTACAGAAGCTAAAAATTGGAGAATAACTCAAGAAGGGAATAAGGTTTCATTCACTGACATAGTCAAACAGCAATTGAAAGAACATAATGAAGACTCAGTTATTAAAGTGATGAGACAGAAGGAGAATATAGTAAGAGAATTAGCTGACAAAAAGAAATGTATAATTATATTAGGAATGGAAGAGAAACATAACCCAGATAGAACCGCAAGAATCAAGGAGGAAAATGAAAGGGTAAGCAGTTTATTAAAATTAGTCCAGGAAGATGAACCAGAAATTATAAAGGAAATTGAGGAAAAATTCAGACTCGGAAAATATAGTACAGATAAGACCAGACCAATTAAGATTAAATTCAGGTCACAAACAACGGCAGAGAAAATTCTATCCAAGACAGGGAAACTAGCAACAAATGATCAATATAAAAAGGTATGGATAAAAAGAGAAATGAATAAGGAGGAAAGAGAGGCAGAAAAGCAGAAAAGAATTGAAGCTAAGGCAAAAAACGAGGAAAGAACGGAGTCAGAGAAAGAGAGATTCTATTGGAGAGTAGTGAACATGAAAATAAAGCAGTTCGACATACTAAAGAAAAACATAAGGGAAACAGAGAACACAATGGAAGTGGCAGAAAACTAAGAGTGTCTTACACAAATATAGATGGATTGATAACAGGATTGAATGAACTGAATGATTATTTGAAAGAAAAAGAACCGGACATAATGGGAATTGTAGAAACAAAATTAAAAGGCCCACTACCACCCAACAGTGTAGGACATGATACATACAATTATTGGATTAGAAACAGAGAGAAAAAACAAGGGGGTGGAGTTATGTTCCTGACAAAGAAGGATATAAACGTGAAAGGTGTCATATATGGAAAGAATACAGTAGAGATGATTATGATAGAAGTGGAAGACCGAGATAAGAAGAGCAGAAAATTTGTGATCAATTATGTGCCTCCGAAAACAGCCTCATGGGAGGAGAGTGAACATAAAAGTATGTTAGAGGACACAAAGATAGCATTAACTAAAATAATGGAAGACGGAGGAAGAATAGTTATGATGGGCGACTTTAATTGCAAAGAAATCTGCTGGGAAGAAATGACAGTAAAGAGTGGTGATGACTCATGGGGAAATGCTCTACTTGAGATGATTACTGACCATTCAATGACACAATGGATACAAGAGAACACTAGGTATAGAAATGAAGAAGAACCATCGAGGCTAGACTTAATAATTACATCTGAACCTAGAATAGTGGACAAGATTGAATATAAAACACCAATAGGTAAAAGTGACCACATATTGATTGAACTGGAACTTAATGAAGAAAAATATATGAAAAGAAATGAACAATATAGAAAAGGAAGAATGATGTATGAAAAAACAAACTTTGATAAAATAAGAGAATTCTTCCAACAAGAAAACTGGGAAGAAATATACAAAGAAGAAACATCAGTGGAAGAGAAATGGAATATTTTGACAAAAATTTACAAAGAAGGAGTGGAAAAGTATGTCCCAAGACAAAAACAAGAAAAAGAATATGTAAAATGCTGGTACAACAAAAGTTGTAGGGAGTTAAAAGACAAAAGAGACAAAGCCTGGACCGGATGGAAAAAAGACAGAAGACCTGAAAAATGGAAAATATATACTGGTTATAGAAATGAATATGTACAAAAGTGCAGAGAGGAAAAAAGAAAATATGAAAAAGATGTTATAGAAAAGTGTAAAGATCAACCAAAACTATTCTACAGATTTGTAAACAATAAACTGAAAAACAAACAAGACTTGGAGAAATTAAGACAAGGAGGAGTTGAATACACTGAGGAAATGGAAATGGCAGAAATTATGAACAAACATTTTAAATCAGTGTTTACAAGGGAAAATATACAACCTGAAGAGATTGAGTGGAAGGAAAAAGTCCCCCCTATGGAAGAAATAGAAGTAACGAAGAATGAAATATTGACACACTTGGGTAATTTTGATGTCAGAAAATCGCATGGGCCAGATGAAATGGCAAACTGGATTCTGAAAGAATGTAGGAATGAACTGGCAGACAAAATACATAGCATAATAAGCAGTTCCTTAAAAGAAGGAAAAGTTCCAGAAGATTGGAAAAAAGCAAATATAGTACCTATATATAAAGGAGGAAATAAAGAAGAACCTACCAACTATAGACCAGTCTCTCTAACAAGTACAATAGCAAAAATATGTGAAAGAATTATCAAAAGTAGATGGGTAAAATACTTGGAAAAAAACAACGTACTAAATCCAAGGCAATTTGGATTCAGACAAGGACGATCATGCGTCACCAATTTAATATGTTTCTATTCAAGACTAATAGATATAATACAAGAAAGAGATGGATGGGCTGATTGTGCATTTCTAGACCTAAAAAAAGCTTTTGACAAAGTACCACATAAGAAGTTGCTTAAGAAATTAGAATATGAAGGAGGAATACAAGGTAAATTGCTAAATTGGATGGAAGACTTTTTGCAAGAAAGAAAAATGAGAGTAGTGATAAGAGATCAGCACTCAAAATGGAATGAAGTAATAAGCGGTGTCCCGCAGGGAACAGTTCTGGCCCCAATAATGTTTGCTATATATATTAATGATATGGATGAAGGAATTGAAAGCTATATGAGCTTCTTTGCAGATGATGCAAAATTACTGAAAAGAGTGAAAACTGAAGAGGATTGTGAATCACTACAGAGAGATCTAAATAAAGTACAAGAATGGAGTAGGAAGTGGGAGATGGAGTTCAATACAAAAAAGTGTAGTATAATGGAATTTGGAAAAAGCAAAAACAGAATAACAGGATCATATAATTTGGGAGAAGAAGGAATAAAAAGAGTAGAAAATGAGAGGGACCTGGGAGTCATTGTTATGAATAATATGTCACCTGAGAAACATATAAATAAGATTTTTGGAGAAACTTATAATTTAATAAGAACAATCAAAGTGGCATTTACATACCTGGATGAAGAAATGGTGAGGAAAATCCTAATCACCCTGATAAGACCAAGATTGGAATATGCAGCAACGATATGGTCACCAAGTACAAAAAAATGTATAAAAAAACTTGAAAGAATACAAAGAGCAATTACTAAACTGGCACCAACACTCTCAAAACTATCATATGAAGAGAGACTACAAAAACTTAAACTACAGACACTAGAGCAAAGAAGAGAGAGAGGAGATTTGATAGCTATTTACAGAATCATGAAAGGCATGGAAATTACTGATAGAGAGAATCTGATAAAATGGGATGACAGAAATACAAGAGGACACGGAAAGAAAATAAAAAAAGACAACTATAGAAGAGATTTGAAAAAGAACAGCTTTCCTCACAGAGCAATAGACAGTTGGAACAAGTTAGATGAGAAAGTGGTGTGTGCAAAAACAATACATGAATTTAAAAATAGTTTAGATAAAATGAGATATGAAGACGGGACCTCACGAGCATAGCTCCCCTTCCCGTAAAATACAACTAGGTAAATACAACTAGGTAAATACACACACATAGTTGAGACATGAAGGAACCCGACATATTGTGACTATTTGAGACAAAAAATATATAATATCAGTTTAGGCGACGGGGTGTATAAAATAAGGAGACGAGAGAGACGACAGGAAGGGAAAGAGGTGTGATGATGTTAGTGACGAACAACTGAACTCAAAGGTGGTCGGGGCGATACTGGGGAGGAGGAAAGACCTAACTGATAGACGAGAAAGTGGAAATGAAATCGAAACTCCGAACGATATTTTGAAGTGTCATATGTCCTCCCCTAAGAGAAGGGAATGGAGTGAGAAAGGTTACCAAGATATGTTGATAAACATGGTACCACAGACAGAGAAAAAGTGATACCATATGATTGGAAAGACTGAAAAGTGGGTGAAAATGTAGCGTGGGTACAATACTCTGGCTAGTTAACCAGATTTAAAAAAAAATATTTGATTTGTTGATGCCAAATGGAGAAGATTGATCATGTGGCACTAGAGTCCCGTTTGACCGAAGGGAATACAAAACTTGGGGATAAACGGGTATAGGCAGGTAGGCTGCAATTCTTGGAGAGGAAAACTTTACGAATTGAGAAATCATTCGAAGAAAAAAAAACTGAAAAATCTTAGACTAAAGAGATATACATAGATAGGGCAGTTTTAAGCATATCTACAACTTGGAAGAGGGAAAAAAAATACCGGAAGTTAAGGAAGAGATTTCTGGAGAAAAGATTTGTTCATGATTATCATCGTCAATTGGTGGTATAAGCCAGGGAGCTTGTTGCCCCACTCACACACCGATGTCAGTCCCAACGGTCTCTCCGAGCAAGCTCCCATGCAGTCACCCTTCCTTCCCACTCCAATACAACGAGCTCGATCCACTTGCCCCTCCACCCACGACTTCTGTGGTCGTCCCCCTTTTCCGTCTCCTCCATGGAGGGTTATCTCCATAAGAGACGACCCAGTGAGCGGGGTCGACATCAAGCAAACGTCGTGCCACATTTCTATATAACGGGAGTTGACCTTCACGAATGATGCTGGTGCCAACCCGTACAGCCAGGCAGGGAGCATAAGTGACTTGAAGATTCGAATCTTAGTCCTCCTGTATAAATAACAACGTCATATACTCAGTACGAGAGAGTCCATAACACCACCATGGGCAATGCTAATCCTCCTTCGAAGGACTTCATGACATAACCCACCACTGTTATGCACCTCACTACCAAGGTATAGTGAAGCTTTCCGAGTCCTCAATGCCCTTGCCACATACAGTACATACAAAATCCCTTATAGATTTATGTTGTGCTTTTGGTGTGCTTCACTATAGACAATATGGTCTTCTATTATGTACTGCTTAGTATAGGGTGAAGTGATACATCTCGGGTATTTTATTACAATGCAGTCATTCAGTCGCCTCTGGTCACTTAGAATGGCTAGATGGTGGCCCTACTACAGCCTGGCTGGATAGACTCTGTCCTCTCGGCGGAGAGGCGATTCATAAGGATGGATATCGGGCGGTCGAGCATACAGCTGTGTGTTGTTTTTAATGATGGAACAGTGGGCAATATGATTATGGATATACTTCTGGAGCCTGGTATCTGGTGGTTGTGGAGAAAGAGAGGAGAGTATTTGACACACACACACACAATGTATATATATATATATATATATATATATATATATATATATATATATATATATATATATACAGGCGCGGGGTGAGGTCAAGTACGAATGATCAAGGGGAGGAATGGTGAAACTCCGTGGGGTGGTGGACTTCATAGACGGAATTATGGCAAGGTCTCGAGATTGAAGATTTAAATTTGGAGATTTCAATTTTCTCCTATCGCATACCTTCCCAAACTCGGCCACTAATTCCCTTAATCCCCCCTCTGACCCTGCCATAAGCCCAGTTTTGTCAGCAAACAACAACTGACTCACCTCCCACTTTACTCCATTTTCTTTAACTATCTTCAGTCCCCTGCCCATTATCCTCGACTTTACCTCCCACACCACCCCATCCATGTACACACTGAACAGCCATGGCGACATGACACATCCCTGACGCAGTCCCGCTTTTAATTCAAACCACTCGCTCTCTCCATTTCCAATTCAAACACAGGCTCTACTACCCTCGTAAAAAACTCTAGACTGTCCTTAACAGCTTTCCCCTAATCCCATGTATCTGGAATCTCCCACAGTGAGAAAAAAAAAGAAGTGAAAATCACAAACCACAGAGCCCGAGGCCTATGAGTCTGACTTCAATCATAGGAAAAATTGTGGAAACAATTATAAGAAATGCCAATTGTTGTCTTTCATAAAGCAACTGACAATTGACAAGCAGCATGGCTTTCAACGTAAACGCACTTGCGTGATTTACTTAGAATTTTACAATACAATTCCTCAAAATATGACAAAGGGAGTAGTATTCAATGTATCTGGATTTTGAAAAATAGTCTATAATATCCCGCACAATTGGTTAGTATCTAAATTAATTTTGAAAGTGGCGTAACCGAGAAATGCAAAGATTAACCTATGCTGTTCTATACATTTATAAATGGCCGACTGAATTAAAAAGAAAATATTCGAATTCAAACTATAATTTTCCAATGGGTATTCTCAAAAGATGACGAATTTAAGACTGAGAAAGAAGTAACTAAAGAAGACGCACTAAACAGTATAAAAGTGATAGTGCCAGAAATACACAAACTGCTAAAAACATCTAGAAAGGCCTCAGGATCAGATGGAAGATTAGATATGCAATTGGATACTCAAAGCATGGTGGACAAAGGCACAAATTGGGTGTGCATTCCTTAGAATAGGGAGTAGTGCCCGAGGATAGGAAAAAGGCAAATGTGGGATCAATATACAAAAGAAGTAGGAAGGAACCTCTGAATTATAAACCAGTATCTTCGACCAATATAATAGCCAAAATGTGTGAAGAATTGTAAAGGGCAAGTGAATGAAATACTTGGAAGACTTTCTCTTGTAGATAATCAATTTCGTTACAGAAAAGAAACGACATTTAAACGAATCTACTAGTTTTCATTTGAGAACGCTTTATGTCCTGCACAAAAGAATTGGTTGGATAAGATATGTATAGTTGGATCTGGAGAAGGCTTTTCATAAACTGTCGCACAGAAGACTCATGTGAAGGTTAGAAAACGTTGAAAGACTCCAGGAGCATTCTGGAACGGATGGAGAGAGACGCATACGAACACTTGGAAATGACGAAATACCGAACTGGAGAGAGAGACTGGCGTCGTGCCACAAGTCTCGGTGGTGGCACGTGTAATGCTCTTTATATACGTTGATGACATGATGAATGGACTAAGTAGCTAAGCAAACTCATTAGCTGATAATGCCAAGATTATAAAGGAATGAAAAAATGAGGAGGACAGTCAATTGCCGGAGGAACACCTTGATAATCCTTACGAACGGAACCACGAGTAGAAGACGAAAATTGAGGCAAAAGAGGTAACGAAATTGAAAATTGGCAAAAGTAGGAAGAGGCCGCCAATCGGAAACGAATAATCAACGCATAAATAAGACTGGCATTTCGATATACAGTACTGACGAAGATAAGATGGGAAAAATATCTCTCACTTCAGAATGAAATATCCAATGTGGTGTGGCCATTAAACAAAAAGACACCAGGAAAAAAGTACAAAAGGCAGCAACTATAATGATCCCTCGACTGGCTGACTAAAATGCATAAAAAGAGATTAAATGAAATAAGATTCTTTATGCTCTCCGATAGGAGACAAAGAATATATGATAGTAATTTCTAATAAATAAATAAAGAAATAAAGAAATAAATAAGATAAAAATAAAGATAAATGAATAAATAAAATGAAGAGTATCAATAAGGGATGAAAGAGCATCAACAGAACAACAAATGAATAATGAATAAATGAAGAAATGGATAGATAAAAGAAATAAAAAGTTAATAAATAAATAAATAAGTGAATGAATAGCTGAATCAGTAAATATAGAAATAAGTACACAAATGAATAAACAAATGAATAAATAAATAATTAAACAAATAGATAAGTAAATAAATAAATACATACATAAATAAACACATAAATCAATAATTGAATACATAAATGATGACATAAATACATAAGTCAATGAATAAGTCTCAACCGAGGAAGTGGGTCTGCCCCACATCTATTACAACTCTAACTTCCTTCCATTTCATTCTTTCCTTCCCCTAAACCCCCAAATCTCCCCCTCCCTCCCTACCTCTCCCCCATCTTATCTATCCTGCCCTCTAACTAATAAGTACTTAAATAGATAAATGAGTAAATTAATCATTAAACAAGTAAATAGACAGATAAGTAGATAAAGAAATAATAAAATACAACATCAATAAATAAATACATGAACAAATAAATAGATAATTGAAAGACGTCAGTTTCTTTTAAAGATGTCAGGAATTAGAGCTTTCGGCAAAGACACGTTAACTTCAGGTTACAGAAGAACAAGTTAAAAGAAACAATCCAGCAGACAGTACGGATCAACGCAAAACATGACAACTAGGAAATAAGAACACAGGACATTGTGATCTCTCTCTCTCCTTCTCTCTCTCCCTCCCTCGCTCCCCTTCTCTCCCTCTCCCTCTACCTCTCTCTCTCTCTCTCTAACGGGCCACGTTGCGTCACAATCGTCTGTGACGACTCGGAGCCGTTCGGTTACGGTAGGAAATGGAGCGAAAAGTGTGCACTTTGCGAAACTGTTTTCATTTACCCTCGTTGCAAAGAAAACAGGCTTTAGGGGACTTCTCTCTCTCTCTTTTTTTCTCAAGAGATTCTTAAACAATGAAAGACCACAAATACCTTGACTTAAGGCCTGGGACTTTTTTCAAAATATAAAGTTACTCGTAATTTCCAGGACCCGTGTTTTTTATTATACTTCCAATTCATGTGTGTCATGATTGCTATAATTTTTATAATTATTGATAGAACTGTTATGTTTTGCATTAGTCCGATTCTGTTCGTCTTTTGTCATTTTGAGCCACACAACCAGACTCGTAGTAACGACTCGGAAAAATAATTATGTTTACAACCAATTCCTGTGATGTCATGAGTCAGAACCCCCCAGCCCCGAGGAGACGCGGTACGTTGGACGTCCCTTTAATTGAATTTGGCGGAAAAAGCATCGCGATCGGTGAGAGCGATAACGACGCGGGTCACCTCGAGTGATAGGGGGGGGGGGGCACGGTCAAACGGGGGGAAAGGGGGAAGGGGGGAAGGGAACAGCGGTGACAGGAAAGGAGGAAAAGGCAGGAAAGAATCGGTAGGAGAAAGGGGTGACGGTGGGGAGGAGGAGGAGGAGTGGGAGGAAAACGAAGACTAGATGGAAGAGGAAGAAAGAGTAAGAGAGGAAGGAGTTGGAGGAAAAGGAAGAGTAAATGGGAGAGGAAGAACAGGAGAAGGAGGAAGAACAGGAAGAGAAGTAAAAAAGAGGAAGAGGAAATGGTGAGGGAGAAAAAGAAATTGGTGGAGTAGGAGTAGGAGTAAGAAGAGGAGGAGGAGATGGGACAAATGTGGAAGTAAGAGTAGCAGTACTAATTCTAGTACTAGCAGCAGAAACAGTAGAAAGAGGAGGAGGAGGAGGAGGAGGAGAAGGAAGAGAAAGACAAAGAAAAGGAGCAAGAGGAAGAACAGGAGGAAGAGAATGGAGAGAAGAAAGAGAAGGAGGAGAAGGAGGAGATGGAGGAGAAGGAAGATATGAAAGAGAAGGAAGGATGGAGGAGAAGGAAGATATGAAAGAGAAGGAAGAGAAGAAGGAGAAAGAAGAGAAGGAAGATATGGAGAAGGAAGATATGAAGGAGAAGGAAGAGAAAGAGGAGGAGAAGGAGAAGGAAGAGAAAGAGGAGGAGAAGGAGAAGGAAGAGAAGGAGGAGAAGGAAGAGAGAGAAGGAAGAAGAGTAAGAGGAGGAAGAGGAGGAGGTTGAGGAGGAAGAGTAACAAGAGGAGTAATAGGAGCCACAGGGGGGGGGGGGAAGGAGGAAGAACAGGAAGAGTAAAAATAGGATTAGAGGCAAACGAAGGAACTGGAAGAGAAGGTGGAGGAGGAGGAGGACGAGGAGGAGGGGAAGAAGAAGCCGGAAGACGTGGAAGAACAAAGAGAAGGAACTAATTAACATGTACTACCGAACTGACACAGATATTACACTCTTCAACAGCACACTGGGGACAAGAAATGAAGATCAATGAGGATTTCTTTTTTATGTGAAATGTACCAACGAAGTACGAGTGGCGAAATCAACGCTCGCTTGAGCAGCAATTACTGTCAAATCAAGGACGACCAGAATGCCTGAATTATGGTACCAGGCTATTCGAATCACAACAGTGTCGACACGGTGATATACGATAATATAATGAAGGAAACTACGACACATACGAGTAGACCCAGATTTCCTGACTTGCATCTCACCGATCAGCCCATACTCACCAACAACGATGCAGACGTGAACATACAAACCACTACTGGCGACCGCCTCACCATCGTAGCAACACGATCATATACCCCAATCACAGGATTTGGTGTAGAGTCAGTGCTGTTGGAAGGAGTAGACGACAGAGTAGGGAGTGACTGCGGGGGTGTTGATTGGACAATCTAGCAGTCTGTGTGATAATGTGAGGGGAACTAGACCTTGACATGTGTGAGTTCCATTGTATAATGGATTGCTGTGCCCCGTGTTCCCCTGGCGACTGGCGTAGGATTTGTTAATTCAACAAGGTGTTGGTTGGGACTGGATATGTATTCTGTCATTCCATTTGGGTCAAGTGGGGACACTGGGAGATCGCAGCACGGGCTTACATACGGTTTAATATTAGTGTGTGTGTGTGTGTGTGTGTGTGTGTGTGTATTTACCTAGTTGTACCTAGTTGTATATTACGGGAAGGGGAGCTATGCTCGTGGGGTCCCGTCTTCATATCTCATTTTATCTAAACAATTTTTAAATTCATGTATTGTTTTTGCACACACCACTTTCTCATCTAACTTGTTCCAACTGTCTATTACTCTGTGTGGAAAGCTGTTCTTTTTCAAATCTCTTCTATAGCTGTCTTTTTTTATTTTCTTTCCGTGTCCTCTTGTATTTCTGTCATCCCATTTTATCAGATTCTCTCTATCAGTAATTTCTATGCCTTTCATGATTCTGTAAATAGCTATCAAATCTCCTCTCTCTCTTCTTTGCTCTAGTGTCTGTAGTCCAAGTTTTTGTAGTCTCTCTTCATATGATAGTTTTGAGAGTGTTGGTGCCAGTTTTGTAATTGCTCTTTGTATTCTTTCAAGTTTTTTTATACATTTTTTTGTACTTGGTGACCATATCGTTGCTGCATATTCTAATCTTGGTCTTATCAGGGTGACTAGGATTTTCCTCACCATTTCTTCATCCAGGTATGTAAATGCCACTTTGATTGTTCTTATTAAATTATAAGTTTCTCCAAAAATCTTATTTATATGTTTCTCAGGTGACATATTATTCATAACAATGACTCCCAGGTCCTTTTCATTTTCTACTTTTTTTATTCCTTCTTCTCCCAAATTATATGATCCTGTTATTCTGTTTTTGCTTTTTCCAAATTCCATTATACTACACTTTTTTGTATTGAACTCCATTTCCCACTTCTTACTCCATTCCTGTACTTTATTTAGATCTCTCTGTAGTGATTCACAATCTTCTTCAGTTTTCACTCTTTTCAGTAGTTTTGCATCGTCTGCAAAGAAGCTCATATAGCTTTCAATTCCTTCATCCATATCATTAATATATATATAGCAAACATTATTGGGGCCAGGACTGTTCCCTGCGGGACACCGCTTATTACTTCATTCCATTTTGAGTGCTGATCTCTTATCACTACTCTCATTTTTCTTTCTTGCAAAAAGTCTTCCATCCAATTTAGCAATTTACCTTGTATTCCTCCTTCATATTCTAATTTCTTAAGCAACTTCTTATGTGGTACTTTGTCAAAAGCTTTTTTTAGGTCTAGAAATGCACAATCAGCCCATCCATCTCTTTCTTGTATTATATCTATTAGCCTTGAATAGAAACATATTAAATTGGTGACGCATGATCGTCCTTGTCTGAATCCAAATTGCCTTGGATTTAGTACGTTGTTTTTTTTCCAAGTATTTTACCCATCTACTTTTGATAATTCTTTCACATATTTTTGCTATTGTACTTGTTAGAGAGACTGGTCTATAGTTGGTAGGTTCTTCTTTATTTCCTCCTTTATATATAGGTACTATATTTGCTTTTTTCCAATCTTCTGGAACTTTTCCTTCTTTTAAGGAACTGCTTATTATGCTATGTATTTTGTCTGCCAGTTCATTCCTACATTCTTTCAGAATCCAGTTTGCTATTTCATCTGGTCCATGCGATTTTCTGACATCAAGATTACTCAAGTGTATCAATATTTCATTCTTTGATACTTCTATTTTTTCTATAGGGGGGACTTTCTCTTTCCATTCAATCTCTTCAGGTTGTATATTTTCCCTTGTAAACACTGATTTAAAATGTTTGTTCATAATTTCCGCCATTTCCATTTCCTCAGTGTATTCAACTCCCCCTTGTCTTAATTTCTCCAAGTCCTGTTTGTTTTTCAGTTTATTGTTTACAAATCTGTAGAATAGTTTTGGTTGATCTTTACATTTTTCTATGACGTCTTTTTCATATTTTCTCTTTTCCTCTCTGCATGTTTGTACATATTCATTTCTATAACTGGTATATATTTTCCATTTTTCAGGTTTTCTGTCTTTTTTCCATCTGGTCCAGGCTTTGTCTCTTTTATCTTTTAACTCTCTACAACTTTTGTTGTACCATCATTTTACATATTCTTTTTCTTGTTTTTGTCTTGGGACATACTTTTCCACTCCTTTTTTGTAAATTTTTGTCAAAATATTCCATTTCTTTTCCACTGATGTTTCTTCTTTGTATATTTCTTCCCAGTTTTCTTGTTGAAAGAATTCTCTTATTTTATCAAAGTTTGTTTTTTCATAAATCATTCTTCCTTTTCTATATTGTTCATTTCTTTTGATATATTTTTCTTCATTAAGTTCCAGTTCAATCAATATGTGGTCACTTTTACCTATTGGTGTTTTATATTCAATCTTGTCCACTATTCTAGGTTCAGATGTAATTAATAAGTCTAGCCTCGATGGTTCTTCTTCATTTCTATACCTAGTGTTCTCCTGTATCCATTGTGTCATTGTGTGGTCAATAATCATCTCAAGTAGAGCGTTTCCCCATGAGTCGTCTCCACCCTTTACTGTCATTTCTTCCCAGCAGATTTCTTTGCAATTAAAGTCGCCCATCATAACTATTCTTCCTCCATCTTCCATTATTTTATTTAATGTTATCTTTGTGTCCTCTAACATACTTTTATGTTCATTCTCCTCCCATGAGGCTGTTTTTGGAGGCACATAATTTATCACAAATTTTCTGCTCTTCTTATCTCTGTCTTCCACTTCTATCATAATCATCTCTACTGTATTCTTTCCATATATGACACCTTTCACGTTTATATCCTTCTTAGTCAGGAACATAACTCCACCCCCTTGCTTTTTCTCTCTGTTTCTAATCCAATAATTGTATGCATCATGTCCTACACTGTTGGGTGGTAGTGGGCCTTTTAATTTTGTTTCTACAATTCCCATTATGTCCGGTTCTTTTTCTTTCAAATAATCATTCAGCTCATTCAATCCTGTTATTAATCCATCTATATTTGTGTAAGACACTCTTAGTTTTCTGCCACTTCCATTGTGTTCTCTGTTTCCCTTATGTTTTTCTTTTGTATGTCGAACTTCCTTAGTTTCATGTTCACTACTCTCCAATAGAATCTCTCTTTCTCTGACTCCGTTCTGTTCTCGTTTTTTGCCTTAGCTTCCAGTCTTTTCTGCTTTTCTTCCTCTCTTTCCTCTTTATTCATTTCCCTTTTTATCCATATCTTTTTGTATTGTTCACTTGTTGCTAGTTTCCCTGTTTTGGATAAGATATTCTCTGCCGTTGTTTGTGACTTGAATTTAATCTTAATTGGTCTGGTCTTGTCTGTGCTATACTTTCCGAGTCTAAATTTCTCTTCGATTTGTTTCATAATTCCTGGTTCATCTTCCTGAACTGATTCTAGTAATTGGCTTACTTTTTCATTTTCCTCTTTGATTCTTGTGGTTCTATCTGGGTTATGTTTCTCTTCCATTCCTAATATAATTATACATTTCTTTTTGTCTGCTAAGTCTCTTACTATATTCTCCTTCTGTCTCATCACTTTAATAACTGAGTTTTCAGTTTGTTCATTCATTTGCTGTCTGATTATGTCAGTGAATGCAACCTTGCTATTTTCTTGAATTTTTTTCCAACCCTCCTTGTTCTCCATATTATTCTCCTTTAAGACTTTATTCTCATCTTTTACTTCTTTTAACTGTTGTTTTAATTCTTCAATTTCCTTAGTTAAGTTTTTGTTCGCCCTCTCTAGTTCTTCCAATTTTTCAATTCTTCGAATTATACTGTCAACATTACCGAACCTACGCTCCAAGTCCTCGTTCATCTTATCGACCTTCTCTTCTAGTCTTGTCAGTCTATAATTGGTAGGTTCTTCTTTATTTCCTCCTTTATATAGGTACTATATTTGCTTTTTTCCAATCTTCTGGAACTTTTCCTTCTTTTAAGGCACTGCTTATTATGCTATGTATTTTGTCTGCCAGTTCATTCCTGCATTCTTTTAGAATCCAGTTTGCTATTTCATCTGGCCCATGCGATTTTCTGACATCAAAATTACCCAAGTGTGTCAATATTTCATTCTTTGTTACTTCTATTTCTTCCATAGAGGGGACTTTTTCTTTCCACTCAATCTCTTCAGGTTGTATATTTTCCCTTGTAAACACTGATTTAAAATGTTTGTTCATAATTTCTGCCATTTCCATTTCCTCAGTGTATTCAACTCCTCCTTGTCTCAATTTCTCCAAGTCTTGTTTGTTTTTCAGTTTATTGTTTACAAATCTGTAGAATAGTTTTGGTTGATCTTTACACTTTTCTATAACATCTTTTTCATATTTTCTTTTTTTCTCTCTGCACTTTTGTACATATTCATTTCTATAACCAGTATATATTTTCCATTTTTCAGGTCTTCTGTCTTTTTTCCATCTGGTCCAGGCTTTGTCTCTTTTGTCTTTTAACTCCCTACAACTTTTGTTGTACCAGCATTTTACATATTCTTTTTCTTGTTTTTGTCTTGGGACATACTTTTCCACTCCTTTTTTGTAAATTTTTGTCAAAATATTCCATTTCTCTTCCACTGATGTTTCTTCTTTGTATATTTCTTCCCAGTTTTCTTGTTGGAAGAATTCTCTTATTTTATCAAAGTTTGTTTTTTCATACATCATTCTTCCTTTTCTATATTGTTCATTTCTTTTCATATATTTTTCTTCATTAAGTTCCAGTTCAATCAATATGTGGTCACTTTTACCTATTGGTGTTTTATATTCAATCTTGTCCACTATTCTAGGTTCAGATGTAATTATTAAGTCTAGCCTCGATGGTTCTTCTTCATTTCTATACCTAGTGTTCTCTTGTATCCATTGTGTCATTGAATGGTCAGTAATCATCTCAAGTAGAGCATTTCCCCATGAGTCATCACCACTCTTTGCTGTCATTTCTTCCCAGCAGATTTCTTTGCAATTAAAGTCGCCCATCATAACTATTCTTCCTCCGTCTTCCATTATTTTAGTTAATGCTATCTTTGTGTCCTCTAACATACTTTTATATTCACTCTCCTCCCATGAGGCTGTTTTCGGAGGCACATAATTGATCACAAATTTTCTGCTCTTCTTATCTCTGTCTTCCACTTCTATCATAATCATCTCTACTGTATTCTTTCCATATATGACACCTTTCACGTTTATATCCTTCTTAGTCAGGAACATAACTCCACCCCCTTGCTTTTTCTCTCTGTTTCTAATCCAATAATTGTATGCATCATGTCCTACACTGTTGGGTGGTAGTGGGCCTTTTAATTTTGTTTCTACAATTCCCATTATGTCCGGTTCTTTTTCTTTCAAATAATCATTCAGCTCATTCAATCCTGTTATTAATCCATCTATATTTGTGTAAGACACTCTTAGTTTTCTGCCACTTCCATTGTGTTCTCTGTTTCCCTTATGTTTTTCTTTTGTATGTCGAACTTCCTTAGTTTCATGTTCACTACTCTCCAATAGAATCTCTCTTTCTCTGACTCCGTTCTGTTCTCGTTTTTTGTCTTAGCTTCCAGTCTTTTCTGCTTTTCTTCCTCTCTTTCCTCTTTATTCATTTCTCTTTTTATCCATATCTTTTTGTGTTGTTCACTTGTTGCTAGTTTCCCTGTTTTGGATAAGATATTCTCTGCCGTTGTTTGTGACTTGAATTTAATCTTAATTGGTCTGGTCTTGTCTGTGCTATACTTTCCGAGTCTAAATTTCTCTTCGATTTGTTTCATAATTCCTGGTTCATCTTCCTGAACTGATTCTAGTAATTGGCTTACTTTTTCATTTTCCTCTTTGATTCTTGTGGTTCTATCTGTGTTGTGTTTCTCTTCCATTCCTAATATAATTATACATTTCTTCTTGTCTGCTAAATCCCTTACTATATTCTCCTTTTGTCTCATCACTTTAATAACTGAGTCTTCAGTATGTTCTTTCAATTGCTGTTTGACTATGTCAGTGAATGAAATCTTATTTCCTTCTTGGGTTTGCTTCCAATTTTTACTTTCTTTAGCTATTGTTTCTCTGTTTTCTTTACTATTCTTCTTCAATTCCTCATTCTCCCCCTTTACCTCTCTTAACTGTCTTTTTAGTTCTTCTATTTCATCAGTTAAGTTTTTATTCGCCTTTTCCAGTTCTTCCAATCTTTCAACCCTTTTTAAAATGGTGTTCATATGACCTAACCTACTCTCCAAGTCTTCGATCACCTTATCAACCTTCATCTCTAGTCTTGTCAGTCGGGGGGGGTTTGAGTCCCCCCCACTCTCTTTAAATCCCTTGAAAATATTCTCATCACTTTCTGCTATATTGCTCCTATCTATACCTCTAATCTTCACATTCCTATTAGACATGTCATCATCCAACTCGTCTTGGGGTCTTTTGTCTACCCGGCGGCCCGTCAGGGCCATTTCCTCCACCTCCTCATTACCTTCCATTTCCCCAGTAATCCCTCCCCCTCTCCTCTTTCCTTACTTTCCCTCTACCTCACGAGCAATTCCCCCCCCCTGCAAATACAAAAAGGCACTTCTCTTTGCGTTGGTATCCACAATCTTCACTTTTCTTCAGAGCGTTCGTCAAGCCGTCCGTTCGTTGAAAGTGTGTGTGTGTGTGTGTGTGTGTGTGTGTGTGTGTGTGTGTGTGTGTGTGTGCGTGCGTGCGTGCGTGTGTGTGTGTGTGTGTGTAACCATACTGAGATGGGATAGAAAGGGGAAAGGATTTGTTGGCGTTTCTGCACGAGGGAGTTTACTGCTGTGACAGGATCGAGGTGCACCGTTAGTTCTTCATAATTTCTCTTGAAGAGTCACATTTTTTTCAATGGCCAGATTATGTTTGCAACTTCAATTTGCTTAATAAAATCACCTGACGATAGCTAGAAGTTTGTAATTCTAACGACCACCCTCTTCTCCCCCTGGTTCAGATGTCATCATAACTCCTTCGAGGCTAATAACTCATAGGAGAGAAGACTTCTTTTCATAATTTCCTCTTCTGTGTGGTATCGTACACGTGGGATTTGGGCTACTGTTGCTAAAAAAAACCTTTGTGGTACTGTATGAATTGGGGCGTTAGAGTTCTTAACTTTGTTATTTTGAACTCTTGGTTCTAGTTGTGTCGTTCGGGTGTCTTCCTAGGTTTGCACATCGCGTAGGCTAAAATCCATTCCGTTCCTGTGTTAACCATACAACATAACCTATATATAAAAATTCTATATCTCTTAGTGCACCGACCTGACCCAAGTGGAATGAGTAAACTAATATATAATTCTAACCCAAACCAACTTAATTGAACAAATCCTCCAGCAATCACTAAAGGAACACGACTCAAAACAACACATCAAAATAGATAATACACTCCATTAAACAATGGAATTCTTTTTTGCTAAAGTATTTCCCCTCACAATATCATAAAAGCTGCTAAACTGCCCAACTTACACAAAAACCCTAATAACCACTATATAATAGTGTCATCTACCCCCGTCAAGTAGTGCTGAGTACACTAGACCCTGAGTGATAGAACACTAATGCCTCTATAATTTCACCACAGCTTTCTACAGAAACCAGGACAATTAACAAAATTCAAAATATCCTGGACTAAGTAAACCAACTTATGATATATAAGGTCACGCACGACGGAGGCCCGAAATTGTCCAAAAGGATAGAAGCGGTGGTAAAATGTAGTTCATAGCAACCAACAACCATCCCCGGGTGTCCAGAGGTCGAACGTGTGGGTGTGGGTTCCCTTTCTCTTCGGCAAGATCTAAGAATATAAGGTCTAACCACTTCCGACCGAATTTCGAGGGAGTTGGCGCAGCGGGCCCGTGAACGTCACCTGGCTGCTCAAAGTGGGGTTAGCGGGTCCTATAGCTGTCAGTTGAAGCTGGTCCGTCGTTCAAAAATGACGTTGCCTTCGCTCGCACTGCTCCACGCAATTAGTTATATTCTGACAAATATTATATAAAATATTATAGTTCCTGTCTATATATATGAATATATAATATATATGATATATATATATATATATATATATATATATATAATATAAAATATTATAGTTCCTGTCTTCCTTGGCGTTTCACAGTTTTCTTCAGTGTATCACAAAGAGAAAATGGACTCAGCCAAATGACGTCAGAAGCTGCGCAGAAGAATTCCAACGGTCTGACCTGTATATTTAGACCTTGCTCTTCGGTGAAGGAGGTGGTCCCGTGACGTCTAGTTGAGCAGCGCACACTCCCCGCTGCCGAGCAGGCAGGTGAGCGGACGTTGAGAGGCCAGTCACACCAAGCTTACGACCTCTTTCCGACCACCGGCGACCAGCCTGATTTGTGCTGTTCCTCCGTTTTTAAAAATAATTCAAGACAATGCTGCGATTGGAATGAATCTCCATGAATATGAACTAGCCAGCTGGCGCTAACCATGAGAGAAACAAAAGTGCCACCGTCGAAGGTGGTGGTCGGAAACAGGTCGTAAGCTTGGTGTGATTGGGGCTTGAGTCACCCAAGTCGGGAAACGTAGAGTGAAGTTAACTCAGGCCACCGCTAAAAGGGTTCCATTGGTGGGTAACAGATACCTCGTGTCAGATAATGAAGAGCAATGTGCATAAACAAGTCTAGAAAAGCAACAGATGGTGGCTACGATACGAGACTGCGAAAGTTATTGCGAATCAAGACGGCGGATCCCCGAGTGAAAATACTGACAAGTTAGAACATGTTCGTTGTTATGTTTACATACGAGGAAACACCAAACGAGTAGATGAACAGTCATGTAGCAAAACAAAACACACACACGGCAGTAATAAGGATCAAATAATATCACGCAGTTAACACCATACAGACTGCACACCGGAAGGTACATGGGTGCGGTGTTTGCTGTCCCCATGAAGGTTCTTTCTCGTGTAATAGTTTATTAGTATATTACTTAAAATCGAACAAATATAAACACATTCACAAGCACAAGCCGGTACCGAGTGGATACCGCGAGAATTGAATTCGTAATGCCTCCCACTGGCTCGGCGCGTATCTCCCATTTTGAGCGTTGGGTGGCTGACTTTCACGACTTAATGTCTTTATGGAGGATTAGTAGATATCTCTATTAATATTACACAGACTACAACAATCTTTATATATTTCAGCATAATTTGTATAGACCGGCGGTTACGGAAGAACATGGATTTCATGTAATTTGATAGGTCAATATACAAGCTATTTTATCTATCATTGAAAATCAGAATCGGTTATTTACACATTAAAGTCGTAATTTTGTGCTCCGTTTATCAGCAGACTATTTATGAAATATTCTGCTGAAGTGAAGGGGTCAGTAGATATATTTATTGAATTCTTCTGTCCGAAGACGAGCCTCGGCTTAGCAGTCCCCTGACGTCAACCATGACATATGGAATACTACTACCGAAGAGAGAGAATACCTTGTATAAGATATACCACTGGACTGAAGGAAATGGATGTGAACTTGAGAGCTTACAAATGAACTTATAAGCGGCTTTTACCGTCATCTTTGCCCTACATGCGCAGTTAGGACAAATAACAGACACCGGTAGCTGTTGGGGATCGAACCCGATTCACGTGCTGCAGCGGCATGTACAACCGCGACAACCCCGTGGCATGGAACGTGCGTTGTCGCCCACATGCCTAGACATGACGCTCCTTTGACAATGCGACCCTGCTTGGCCCGACCTAACCTAATTCAGTGCAATTATGTAATTACGCACCACGGCGACTATCCGCGCCGTATATATATATATATACATATATATACATATATATATATATATATATATATATATATATATAAAATCGGCCCCTGGCCGCATGTGCAGTCAGTTCACTCGTACCTTACAATAAAAGAGACGAACTCACCAAAACCTCTTTCTCTTCTCACAGCAGCATCGTCGCTACAGGCACAAGAGCCGTTAGAACTTTTTTTTTCATATATAGGTTTATTGTCAGGAAAGTGCCTATTGGAAAGAACTGAAAGGGGACGGGGGAGTCCTTTCAGTCAACAGGGATATATTGAGAGTTTCATACAAGATTCTGGGAATTACATCAGTTTCTTTTATCATTTTGTACGATCCTTTTCTTTAATACCTTCCCGGCTATCAAAAAAGCCATGTTTATAGGAAGATCGCTGGCTGAGCAGGTTAGGGCATCGTTACTTGCGGCGAAGGTCGAGGGGATGACGGTTCGAATCCTGCCACCGGCGAAGTTGAACCAAGGGCATGGTTTATTAAATTCCACTCTACAAAGCCCTCTGTGAGAGGCACCGTCCTAGCCTTCCGGTAGGGAGGAGTTTGTGACGTTAAACCATATCATCATCCTCATTAATTCACTGTTTTGTTTGATTTATTTCATACATGGTTGGCACAGTCACTGTTCTGTCTGGGATGCTTTTCCAATATTCTTGGTCTCAATCCGGCCATTTTGTGTCTGTCGGCCATTCTCTGAATCCGGAATCTTGGAACTTCTCCAACTGTTATCCAATCAAAGACTGCGAATACTGACCCTGCTGTCGATAAAGCATAGTAAAAGTCCCACTCACGCACAACACAGCAGTTCTAAGTTTCACGTTTACCCTAAGCAACACTGAGACGCAAGCGACACAACACAGAGCAAAGACAGACTTCCTCTTTCTGATTTGAAGTGCAGCGTGAACTTCTCTTTAACTTGAAATGCTTCTAGATGTACCTATTACCTCAGCATTTCAAGTATGTGTGTGTATTTACCTAGTTGTATTTACCTAGTTGTATTTTACGGGAAGGGGAGCTATGCTCGTGGGGTCCCGTCTTCATATCTCATTTTATCTAAACTATTTTTAAATTCATGTATTGATTTTGCACACACCACTTTCTCATCTAACTTGTTCCAACTGTCTATTACTCTGTGAGGAAAGCTGTTCTTTTTCAAATCTCTTCTATAGCTGTCTTTTTTTATTTTCTTTCCGTGTCCTCTTGTATTTCTGTCATCCCATTTTATCAGATTCTCTCTATCAGTAATTTCTATGCCTTTCATGATTCTGTAAATAGCTATCAAATCTCCTCTCTCTCTTCTTTGCTCTAGTGTCTGTAGTTTAAGTTTTTGTAGTCTCTCTTCATATGATAGTTTTGAGAGTGTTGGTGCCAGTTTTGTAATTGCTCTTTGTATTCTTTCAAGTTTTTTTATACATTTTTTTGTACTTGGTGACCATATCGTTGCTGCATATTCCAATCTTGGTCTTATCAGGGTGATTAGGATTTTCCTCACCATTTCTTCATCCAGGTATGTAAATGCCACTTTGATTGTTCTTATTAAATTATAAGTTTCTCCAAAAATCTTATTTATATGTTTCTCAGGTGACATATTATTCATAACAATGACTCCCAGGTCCTTCTCATTTTCTACTTTTTTTATTCCTTCTTCTCCCAAATTATATGATCCTGCTATTCTGTTTTTGCTTTTTCCAAATTCCATTATACTACACTTTTTTGTATTGAACTCCATCTCCCACTTCCTACTCCATTCTTGTACTTTATTTAGATCCCTCTGTAGTGATTCACAATCTTCTTCAGTTTTCACTCTTTTCAGTAGTTTTGCATCATCTGCAAAGAAGCTCATATAGCTTTCAATTCCTTCATCCATATCATTAATATATATAGCAAACATTATTGGGGCCAGAACTGTTCCCTGCGGGACACCGCTTATTACTTCATTCCATTTTGAGTGCTGATCTCTTATCACTACTCTCATTTTTCTTTCTTGCAAAAAGTCTTCCATCCAATTTAGCAATTTACCTTGTATTCCTCCTTCATATTCTAATTTCTTAAGCAACTTCTTATGTGGTACTTTGTCAAAAGCTTTTTTTAGGTCTAGAAATGCACAATCAGCCCATCCATCTCTTTCTTGTATTATATCTATTAGCCTTGAATAGAAACATATTAAATTGGTGACGCATGACCGTCCTTGTCTGAATCCAAATTGCCTTGGATTTAGTACGTTGTTTTTTTCCAAGTATTTTACCCATCTACTTTTGATAATTCTTTCACAAATTTTTGCTATTGTACTTGTTAGAGAGACTGGTCTATAATTGGTAGGTTCTTCTTTATTTCCTCCTTTATATATAGGTACTATATTTGCTTTTTTCCAATCTTCTGGAACTTTTCCTTCTTTTAAGGAACTGCTTATTATGCTATGTATTTTGTCTGCCAGTTCATTCCTGCATTCTTTCAGAATCCAGTTTGCTATTTCATCTGGCCCATGCGATTTTCTGACATCAAAATTACCCAAGTGTGTCAATATTTCATTCTTTGTTACTTCTATTTCTTCCATAGGGGGGACTTTTTCTTTCCACTCAATCTCTTCAGGTTGTATATTTTCCCTTGTAAACACTGATTTAAAATGTTTGTTCATAATTTCTGCCATTTCCATTTCCTCAGTGTATTCAACTCCTCCTTGTCTCAATTTCTCCAAGTCTTGTTTGTTTTTCAGTTTATTGTTTACAAATCTGTAGAATAGTTTTGGTTGATCTTTACACTTTTCTATAACATCTTTTTCATATTTTCTTTTTTTCTCTCTGCACTTTTGTACATATTCATTTCTATAACCAGTATATATTTTCCATTTTTCAGGTCTTCTGTCTTTTTTCCATCTGGTCCAGGCTTTGTCTCTTTTGTCTTTTAACTCCCTACAACTTTTGTTGTACCAGCATTTTACATATTCTTTTTCTTGTTTTTGTCTTGGGACATACTTTTCCACTCCTTTTTTGTATATTTTTGTCAAAATATTCCATTTCTCTTCCACTGTTGTTTCTTCTTTGTATATTTCTTCCCAGTTTTCTTGTTGAAAGAATTCTCTTATTTTATCAAAGTTTGTTTTTTCATACATCATTCTTCCTTTTCTATATTGTTCATTTCTTTTCATATATTTTTCTTCATTAAGTTCCAGTTCAATCAATATGTGGTCACTTTTACCTATTGGTGTTTTATATTCAATCTTGTCCACTATTCTAGGTTCAGATGTAATTATTAAGTCTAGCCTCGATGGTTCTTCTTCATTTCTATACCTAGTGTTCTCTTGTATCCATTGTGTCATTGAATGGTCAGTAATCATCTCAAGTAGAGCATTTCCCCATGAGTCATCACCACTCTTTACTGTCATTTCTTCCCAGCAGATTTCTTTGCAATTAAAGTCGCCCATCATAACTATTCTTCCTCCGTCTTCAATTATTTTAGTTAATGCTATCTTTGTGTCCTCTAACATACTTTTATATTCACTCTCCTCCCATGAGGCTGTTTTCGGAGGCACATAATTGATCACAAATTTTCTGCTCTTCTTATCTCTGTCTTCCACTTCTATCATAATCATCTCTACTGTATTCTTTCCATATATGACACCTTTCACGTTTATATCCTTCTTAGTCAGGAACATAACTCCACCCCCTTGCTTTTTCTCTCTGTTTCTAATCCAATAATTGTATGCATCATGTCCTACACTGTTGGGTGGTAGTGGGCCTTTTAATTTTGTTTCTACAATTCCCATTATGTCCGGTTCTTTTTCTTTCAAATAATCATTCAGCTCATTCAATCCTGTTATTAATCCATCTATATTTGTGTAAGACACTCTTAGTTTTCTGCCACTTCCATTGTGTTCTCTGTTTCCCTTATGTTTTTCTTTTGTATGTCGAACTTCCTTAGTTTCATGTTCACTACTCTCCAATAGAATCTCTCTTTCTCTGACTCCGTTCTGTTCTCGTTTTTTGTCTTAGCT
>NC_134819.1:18877907-18927907 GCF_046742065.1 Oratosquilla oratoria
AAGTGGAGGACAAGGAGCTTATCGTAGAGAGCGCGGAGGAGCAGGAGGAGGAGGAGGAAGAGGAATAAAATGAGGAAGGAAGGGGGCGAGGAGGAATAAAGAAGGAAGAGGGATGATAAGGACAAGAAAGAGAGGAGAAAAAGGGATGAGGAAGAGGTGGAAGAAAAAGAAAAGTAAGAATAGCAGGAAAAAGGGGAATTGTATTTGGAAGATGAAAAGGATGATGAGATAAAGGAAGATGATACGGAAAAGGAGGCTTACAGGTGTTTGGAGGAAAAGGGATAAGGAAAAGCCATAGGACAAATAGGAAAAGGAATACGAAGAGGAGTAGGAGAAGGAAGATGGGAGCGAGTGATAAGGGAGGTAATAATGTGATGGGTAGGCCAAAAAAGGAAAGAAAGAGGCCAATTCATGAAGGCTTAATGGGAAAGGAGAGAGTGTTGAAGGTTGCCAAAGGAAAAGATGGAGGGAAGGGTGGGGAAAAAGGACGAAGGTGTCGAAGGGAGGAGGAGGATTGAAGGGAAGCAGGAGGCCCGTCCCACCAGGAACAACGGCGACGGAGGAAAGAAAGGCAGGAAGGAAGGAAGGAAGGAGGGAGGGAGGGAAGGAAAAGGAGGCAGAAGGAGAAGGTAGGGGGTGGGTGGGGGGCAGGTGACTTCGTCTGGAAATTAATTGAGTCGCGGAGGAATGGGAGCTGCGAACGAACGCAGACGGGAAGTGGCGTGAACAAAAGAGACCCACCAAGAAGAGGAGGAGTTCGAAGAGAACGAGGAGGCAGAGGAGGTAAAGACACAGGAGGAAGAGAAAGAGTGAGATCAAAAGGATGATGATGAGAAGGAGGAGGAATAGGACAAGGAGGAGGAGCAGTAGGACAAGAGGAAGGGGAGGATGAAGGGAAGGAGGAGAAGGAATAGGATGGGGAGGAAGAGAGAGGAAGAAAAAGGGAGAGGAAGGAGGAGGAGGAGGAACAGGAGGATGACAAGAAGAAGGAGGGGTGGGAGGAGAAGCAGGAGAATAGGAAGAGAAGAAAAAGGATGAATGGGAGAGAGAGGGGAGGGAAGAAGAGGGGGAAGATGACAGAGTAGGAGGAATGGGATAAGCTGGAGGAGGAAAAGGAATGCGATAACAAAGAGCGGGTGGAGCTGGAGAAACAAGAGTAGAAAGAGGTAAGGAGTACGAGTACGAGAAACAGAAGGAAAAAGAGGAAGAGATGGAGGAGAAGGAAGAGGTGCTTGAGAACGAGGAAGAGGTGAAGGTTGAACAGAAAAAAGAGTGGAGGGAAAAGATAGGAGGAGGAGGGAGGTAGATTGGATGAAGGGGAGAAGCAAGATCGGTTCGAGTAGAAGGATAAGGATGAGCAGGTGGAGAATGGGAAGAAGGACCGGAGACGGATATGAAGAAAGAAAACGGAAAAAGAAGATAAGGAGGAGGAGGAGGACGAGAAAAAGAGGAGAAAAAAAGAGACGGATGTGAAGAGAGGAGATTAGTGGGAAAAGGTGCCTCATAGGAGATTAATGGAAAAAGTTAAAAGCTTTAATATCAAAGGAGAGGTTTTGAATTGGATATTCGAATTTCTCAGTAGCAGGAAGCGACGAGTAATTGTCAACGGTTCGGTCAGATTGGATGGAAGTCGTGAGCGGAGTGCACCAAGGTTCCGTGCTCGGCCCGTTGCTGTTTGTCCTACGTATCAACGATCTTCCAGAATTTGCACAGAATAGCAAAGTGTTTTTATATGCGGACGACACAAAGGTGTTTAGAAAAAAATACGTAGCAGGAGTGATTGTAACAAATTACAAGACCTGGAAAAGGTGAACATGTGGTCAATAAAATGGTTATAACGACTTCACCCCAAAAAGTATTATATGATGTGAACCGACAAGTCAAATGTTGAGAGCGAGCTACCAGTACATTATGGACGAAAAAATCGATGAAATCAAGGTAAAGAAGGATCTGCAGGTTAAGAGAGACCGTGAGCTTAATTCTACCGAATATATAGCTTAAAGATAAACACTGCCAATCGAATCGTAGGACTAATAAGAACATTTATAACATTAAATGAGAGTATATTCAAGTCCCTATTTGTGGTACTGGTCCGACTATATCTCGAATGTACTACCCAAGCATTGAGTCCCACAAGAAGAAATTGAATGTGTTCAAAGAAGAGCTACAAAGCTACTACCTTCAATGAAATATTTATCCTATCAAGAGAGACTGAGGAGACCGATCCTTCCCACCCTGGCATGATCAAGAGATATGGTGGAAACTTTTAATCATTGGGTGGCTCAGCATTGTACATATGCACCTCCTAGACGGCGACAGCGTTGTAGGTGTCCAGAACGCTTGCAGTTGAAGCAACACCATGGGGGTGAATAATATTTCTGCACTTCATTTCTTAAGGATCCTACAGTCGGGTGGGTTGGGAGTTGTGATTGGTTGGAGGTCACTATTAGGATTTAGGTAATGAACTGTTTATTGTTTTCCGAGCTCTGCATACTCTTACTCTTGGTTGCCTCACCATTCTTTTTATTTCTTCTTATGTGTGGTTTTGTAGAGGTGGAACGTAGACTACACCCACAAGAGTGTTCAATTTCAATGTCGTGTTGTGTAAATTGGAGTATATCAAGATTGAACTCTTGATTCTAGTTTTATTGTTAGGGTGTCTCCAAAGGGGCACACATCATGGGGAGTTCCGTATTGGTCTTCGAATTCGTTGTATACTATCAAGAGGAACTTCACCGTTACAGATTTATTGATGGTAGATTTCATGACAAGGACTTTGGGTAGTCTAAGTCGGGGTTCCCTTTTTCTTAATATGGGTCAAGTTAGTTTGCAGAGCTGTGTGTGCTCGGGAATGCAGTATCTCTTAGTAGGACCGGGATTATACTTATTGATTGTCGTATTGGGTTCTGCTGATGGCGGTAGGTGTGAGGGTGGGTAGTTGCTCTGCTGTTACCTTGTTTCTGTTTTATCCTGACCTCTACTAGGTTAGGCTGGACAGGAAGGAACTGAGGCCTTGGGAGACCAAGTACTCTAGATGGACAAACCAGCATCTGCCTAGGTTGATTGGCGAGTTTCGATTATATTCTTAGACTACATGACCATTATATTTCCTGCATTCAAGTATTGGAATGAAGAATACAAGGGTGACGTTGAGAAGTTTACGGAAAGAAGACAAAGGCCATTTCACTATATTCCAATTGAAGGGGAGCTTCAGAGATCATGGCACTATTAACGACGGATTACCGTTTGAGACAGCCATCAAAATATATTACAAAGATCAACACAGCTGAAATGTAATGAAGTTACGCGCCCTTAATTGTCGTGTCAACATTTGACTACTTTTTACATCGTTCCATGTTCTACAACGCCACTAAAATATTATTCTTTCTTCTTATGGAAGCTTCTTCCTATCTGAATAAAGTCGACTGGGGACGACGACAGCAAAATCAGTGGTTCTTGTCATGGTAGACAAAGGGCTACAATCTTCCTACCTTACCACCTTTTCTCACATCAGTTCCAATTGCGTGGGTAAGACGGCCTCGAAATAATAATCCCTCAAGGCTAATGGTGATTGTCTCTTGCCACAGCTGTCCCAGTTCACAGGGAAACAATTGTAGTTTCTGCCATAGATAAGTCCCTTATGTTTTATAAGCCCCTCCTTTCAACTCTTCCTCTTCCTCCTTCCCCTTCTCCTCTTCCCCTTCCTTTTCCTCTTCCTCCCCCATTCTCCTCTTTCCCTTTCTCTACCACTTCCTTTTCCTCTTCCTCCTCTTCTCCAGTTTTACAACATTAGTTAGATAAAATACTACTGCATATTGACACCACCTTTATTGAACCCCTGTAGCCTTGGAATCAATTCACAATCCTCCAAATTGGATTCCAATAATCTTAATTGGACCTATTAGAGCTAAATTGGAATCAAAACCGCCGTATAGAATGTTACACTCAAGCATTCATATTGCCTTCACATTATTTGCTTCGCTGGAAAATCTTGGAAACACAGAATTTCCATATATTTAGATCTCTTATCTGCTCGTCTCTTTACTTCTTTATTTTGAATCTGGAAAACTCCAAAACTATAGGGTCTTATTTCAACATGGTCTTTCAGCCATGCATTGTTATTCACGGCTTGTGCATTTGTTCAAGTTGCATTGCATTTTTTCTCCGGTAACTGACATATATAAAGGATTACAAAGGCGGAGCATGCCGACAGGAGACCCTTTGGTCCATAACTAGGTCGGATACGAAAAAATATAATAATGATGAGTCGAAAAGTTTAAGGAAATATAATGAGGGTGATAGAAATAATAAATAGCAGAAGTGAAAAAATCAAGTTCATAGAGTTATCGTTAAAGCCTGATAATCACCTCTTCTATTCTTGAGGGCAATATCGCCTAGAAAAGGTGGAGATGAAAAGCTGTTAAGGGAAAGATTGAAAGCGGGAAGTAAAAAGGAGAGATGGTAGAGGATAGAAAACCGTAAGCATTCTTTTTAATGGAGGTTACTCTCCAATAAGAAATAATGCGTGACTTGGCCTGTAGGGATGCTACTACAGCCATTTGAGTAAACTGCTCCAGACTTATGTAGACAGTAACTCATAAGAAAGTATGTTCTGTCATCAAGTGATTCTGTTCAACCGATGGACACAACCGCTGCACGGCAGCAAAAAGGTTCATTCTATTTATCCCCTCATTTTTGTAATCACCCAGCGTTAACCAGGTGATTTTATCTGTAAGAGGCTGGGAGACAAGTTGGTAGAAAGAGAGGCAGGAGGCGTGTTGTATTTTTACGGGTTAAATGTTTTTTTTTAAACACAGTTCGTACGCGAGGAGTTCCATAAGTTCGCTCTCCGCTTTGATATTCGAGATTGCTTAAGTAAACAATATTGCATATAGCCTTGTAACAACGAATCTGACTGGAGAAAGGGTGGAGAAAATTCAATTGGTTCACAATTGTAAGATCACGCCTTTTGGGAAGGATCTTGAATATGAAGTTAAATATCATTGGACTAAAGAAATCACTAAGTCACTGCAAATCTCACCTAGGACCTCGCTTGCGTATTCTCGAGGGAATTCCTTAAGGGTACCTCAGAAAAATAATTTGTATAAGAATTTAAAGAAAAGAAAAATCACTACAGTTTAATTCCCTCCTTATCTGAAGATTTTATATGAAAATTGAAAAAGAGGAACGATTGGAGGCAGAGGGCCTACCGACTAAAATTGTGAGTGACTAATCATATGTGAAACAAAGACAGTAATAATAAGCGAAAGTGAAGAAACGGGAAATGACGAATGACCGTGGAGAAAGGTGGTGAAAGTTGAAAGGAGGTTGAAACTATCCAGTCGAAGGAAACAGTGAAAAAGTTCGCTGTATCATAATACACTAACTGGCACAGCTTCTCCCCCCTACTCTGCTAATGAATAAATGGTTGACTTCGCAGGCTCTTCGATGCACTCCTAAAGGTCTTAGGTCATCGAGTAAAGATGCTGTCTTCCTCTAAGTCGTCCTGGAAACTGGCCAGACCACGGCTCTCTTCGAAGGATTTCTCTCGACTTTGGTGTATAGAGAAAATCTTGTCTGTGGTACTTCTGTCTTTTCTGAAACCACACTGCGTCCCAGGTTGGCCAATTTCTGTAATGTACTTTTCCAGTCCTGCAAGCATGACTAAAGCAAGAACCTTCAATGCAGTGGGCAACAAAGAAATGCCTCGGTTTTTTTCCGCAAAGTAACTTGTCGTCTTCTAATAAATGGCAACTAAGTATACTCCCATTCTTAAGAAACGGCTGGGACTATTTAGTGGAGTCGCTGGTGGAGAAGACATCCGCGATTTTTTCTAGGGTTTCAGAAGGTAAGCCATCTGTGCTTGCGCATTTCTTAAGACCATTTATAGCATAGGGCCTTAGAGTGCCACTGTAAATTCTGAAGGGGTGTTGAGAGCTGTGACTCTGGGTAGCTCTGGTAGTTGTTCCAAGATGCTATGGCCGGTGGGGATCTTTTGGTTAAGAAGATTGCCATAGTAGTCAGCCCATCTGTTACGGATTTTCTCTTTACTCTTCGGAGAACAGCTTCTGTCGATTTCACCGGAGTGACGTTTGTCTTTATGAGACGGTGTGTAGCTTTGATGGCGTTGGAAAAACTGAGTGAATTGTGTCCTCTCAAACCCCCGGATTTCTAGAGTCCCGACTTGCCACCAGTCGTTCTCAATTTTCCTTAGTCTCCTCTGAGTTTCATTCCGAAGAGTGCACAAGTTAGCGCTGTGGGATGTAGAATGAGGGTTTGAGGGAAGGGCATTGTGTGTGTGTGTGTGTGTATACAACATATTTATATATATACATATATATTAACCTTATAACCATATATACGGTGATCCAGAACCCTACCACAGGATGTCGTCAAACAATGACGCTGATCAACTCATACTTGGGCCAAACATTACTACCAACCCCCTTGCTGACACACACACACACACACATTCCCCAAATCACAAACAGCAGGTAAACGTGACGCCACGATCGAGCGACAATTCCAATTAATGCCACAAGTCTCTCGCCAGACAGATCAATAACCATTTCCTTATACCTACCAAACTACATAATTATAACTATAAACCACGTCAAGGCACATTCACTAATGCTAACTAGACCAGTGTTTCTCAACCTTTTTACCCTTGTGAACCTTAAAAAATAAATTGCACGTCTCATGGAACCCCTGCGCAAAAAAAAAAAAAAAAAAAAAAAAAAAAAAAAAAAAAACATATCCCATATCTTTCTCATATTAATTTCATCGTAATAATAGGTTAGGATGATGTCTATATTACATTATTACAATAACCAAGAATATGTTGTGCGTGTTTATATTACGTATATGAAATTAAATAAAAAATCAAGTGCGTTAGCTTATCTCACTTGTTCTCGCGGAACCCTTAGGAAACCTTTTGCGGAAGCTTAGGGTTCCAGGGAACCCTAAGGTTGGGAAACGCTGAACTAGACCCATAATACCTACAACTAACCCACACAAATTACTGTATAAAGTGTGTACAGGCAACCTCACACAGAGACGTCGATGGAGCCGTTTCTGTGCAACACACTGAGGGTACTCTCCCCTTCTCTTGGGGGGAGCACCACCTGGGGACTCTCCCCCCCACAGGGGATTACATCCCCGCGACGTAAATGCCTCTTCGCTTCAATGAATCAAGAAGGCCCGAAGAGGGTCTATCTTTCCCTGCACCGCCCTAAAACGTAGCATTAGCAGGATATATATCTGGTAAGAAGCGGTGGTGGCAGAGACACTACCACCCCTTCCTACACCTCCGAAGAAAGGCTGCATGTTCACGACCACCTGTGTAGCATTCAGCGAAGACTACACACACACACACATATATATATATATATATATATATATATATATATATATATATTATATATATATATATACATATATATGCGCACATCTACATGCCGGAAACGTAAAGTATATTGAAGGTCACTGGGAGAGATTTCACGACAAACGTTCCCCAGTTCCTTCACCTTAGCACCACCCTGACTTTGTATAATATATATATATATATATATATATATATATATATATATATATATATATATATATATATATATACATACTCTAGTTTCTTCTACCTATGCAACTTGAAGATGTCCGAATATACGGATAGTCTACCATCTATTAATTTCATGTAATTTTCTGCATATACATTTGCTGTATTATATATATATATATATATATATATATATATATATATAAACACATGCACATATATACATAATAATGCATACACACGCCTACACATATACACACACAACACACACATAATCATCCATACACACCAAATTCGATCTTACATATACAATCACGTATAGAAACAGGCGCATAAACGCACACACACACACAGTGACTTATCCACACGCATGTCTAAATGCACACATACATGTGTACACATGGTGTGTTTGCGCGCACACACGCACAAAACAATGCATACACAACACGCAGTTACACACACAAACGCATACGAACCCACCCAACCACACACATGCGCGCGTAAACACACATACACTCATACACACTCGCGCACACACACACATATACACACTCACACAAACAAATACAATACACACACATACATACGAATATACATATGCATACACATCAACAGACGCACACATATACGCACACGCAGGACACACCCACACACAAACACACGCATGCACACAAACACACACACGCATACACACACACACACACACACACACACACACACACACGCATACACACAAGGAAATAAGAGACAGGACCCCACGAGCATTGCTCCTTTCCTGTATACTACAATTAGGTAAACACACACGAGCGTTTCCATTCTTGAAGTCGGTGCAATCTGACTTGTCCAACATTGAGACGACGACGACGACGTCGCCTGAAGGGGGTGGGGGGGGGGGGGGAAGAGGCGCCCGGAGGAGACTCGGGGAAAGAACCATTTGTTGACAAAGAACGAGGAAGAAGGGAGAAGACAAGAGAGAGAGAGAGAGAGAGAGAGAGAGAGAGAGAGAGAGAGAGAGAGAGAGAGAGAGAGAGAGAGAGAGAGAGAGAGAGAGAGAGAGGGGTGGGGGGCAGGATAACGTGGTGTTGGGGAAGAGAGTGAAACGAAGAAAAGGGAGATGGAAGAAGGTTGAAAAAAAATGTTGACTTGAGCATTATGGAGAAATGTGAGGATAGACGAGGACTGGAGGAAGGCGTGGCGAAAAGACGGACAAGGGAAGAGAGGGAACGGGAGAAGGAAGAAAGAGAACAGGAAGAATGGTTGGGGGAAGGGTTGGAGGGGACGAGAGGTATAGGAAGAAAAAGGTCAAGAATGAGAAGAAAAAAAAAAGGAGAAAGAAGAGGATAAAATAAAGGTAGGATACTAGGATATATAGTATATAACAGACCAATATGTGAACAAAAAGGGGCAATATTGGACAACGGTGGCATAGGATGTGTAAAGGGCTGAGGTCATATCATACCATTGGGTTAAGCTGAGGAGTTAGAGAGAGAGAGAGAGAGAGAGAGAGAGAGAGAGAGAGAGAGAGAGAGAGAGAGAGAGAGAGAGAGGGGGGGGGGTACTAAAGAAGGACGAAGAGAGAGAAAAGAAAAGAAAGAGGAGGAGGAGGAGGGTAGGAAGAGGAGTTGAGAGGAAGAGTAGGAGTTGAATAAAGAGGATATGGATAAAGAAGACATAGAGGAGGGGAAAGAGAAGAAGAGACAAGTGGAGAGACAGGAGGAGGAGGAAGAAGAGAGGAAAGGAGGAGGAGGAGGAGGAAGAAGAGAGGAAAGGAGGAGGAGGAGGAGGAGGAGGAGGAGGAGGAGGAGGAGGAGGAGGAGGAGGAGGAAAAGGGAAAGGAAGAGACGCAAAAGAAAGGAATTGGAGGAATAGGAGGAGAACGGCAAGAGGAGGAAGTGGAGGAGGAAGAGAAGAATGTAAAGGAAGTGAGGAGGAAGAGGAGGAGGAGGAAGAGGAGGGGAGGAGGAGGAGAAGGGAAAGGAAGAGGTGCAAGAGAAAGGAATTGGAGGAATAGGAGGAGAACGACAAGAGGAGGAAGAGAAGAATGTAAAGGAAGTGAGGAGGATGAGGAGGAGGTAAAGAATGAGGAGGAGTGGGACAAGGAGCTCCTTCTCTTTCCTATTACTCCAGTTATTTCCCCCCTTGTCCTCCTCTACCCTGGAGTTTAAGTAGGACGACGACGACGACGAGGAGGAGGAAGAGGAGGATGAGGAGGGGGGGGATGAGTGGAAGCCTGAGTTGGGGAATGAACTGGTGGAGGATGCGGAGAACGAGGAAGAAAAGGAGGACGAGGGGAAGGGGGAAGGAGGAGATATCGGAGAGAGAGGAGGAGGAAGAGGAAAAAAATAAAAACAGGAGTAGGAAGATGCGAAGGAGGTGGAAAGGAGCTGGAGGATAAGGAGATGGGGCAAAAAAGAAGGATGTGTAATATATATTCTAACATCCACAATGCACTTTAATTCTAAGCCATCAAAGGCCAGCATGCTTGAAATTGAAATGTGGTACTACCCAGGACTCGAACCGGGTATCCTCATGACAAGTGCGATAGTGACTTTCCAATTAGGCCATCAAGAGAGATATAAGCTAAGCGATATATATATATATATATATATATATATATATATATATATATATATATATATATATATATATATATATATAAAGACGAGAAAGAAGGGGAGAAAGAGGAGAAAGAAAAGATATATTCATTCAACGTGGAGGGTAGGAAGGGAAAGAAAAGACCGACACACACAAATAGGAAGTGAAGGCCACGGATATAAAAGGCAAAGCATGGAGTGGAGGATGAAGAATAACTGAAAAAAAGAAAAGAAAAAACGAGAATAAATGAAAACGTTAGTGGAGAAAGAGAGGGGATGGGGGAAGAATGGAAAAAATGGAAGGGGAGGGGAGGGGAAGATAAGGTGAGAGGGAGGAAGAGAGGGGGGAGAAGAGGGGAGTAGAATTACGGAGGAGAGGGGTCAAGAGGGAGAAGAAAGAAGTTAAAGGGAGTTAATGGCGTGAGTTGAGGGGAGTTAGAAGGGCGAGAGACAGAATGAGAGAAAGTGAGGGGAAGAGGCGGAAGGTGAGGGGAGGAGAGGAAGTTAGAGGGGACGAGGGGAAGAGAAATGCGCACAGGAAAAAATAATGGGAGATTGGATGATGTGCGTAGAGGGTAATGGGAGGGGAAGAACACAAGGAGAAATCAGAAAGGAAACAAAGGGGAAGGGAGGGGAGGAACGAAAAGTGAGGGGAGGAAAATGGGGAGAAGGGAGGGAGGACGAGGGAGGAAAATAGGCAGAGTGAAGGAAGAGTAAGTGGGAGAGAGAGAGAGAGAAGTGAATAGAGTGGGTAATAGTAATAATAATCGTTGGACTGTTGTCTGCGTTCTATTGGTAGATATTTGTTTTAAGTCGTCGGCTAGTAAGACACGGAGGAGGAGGAGGAGTATATGGAGGAAGAGGAGAAAGAGGATGGAACTCGTTAAGGAACAAAAATGGAGGAAGCTATTCAAAGTTGCTTGACAGATATCTTGGGTCCAATTTATAGACGGAGTGCCAACCCCTTGGGACTGCACCTTCATCTTGGTGTACCGTCGTTGAGGCACAAGCGAAACCGGTCAGGAATAAACTCGGAACGAGACCCGTGACTCTCTTTTTCCACCTTTTTCAACACACACACACACACACACACACATATATATATATATATATATATATATATATATATATATATATATATATTCCTGTTGAATGCTAAAGCACATGTGGCATCAATGATTTTTAGAAAACATTTCTCTAACTTTATAAGTATCAGTTTCTCTTCATGGTTCAAACTCCGGAGGAATGTACGAAAATCGTACTTTCCTCTAGAGATTGAACCGTGAAGAGAAAATGATACTTAAAAAGTTAGAGAAATGTTCTCTAAAAATCATTGATGCCACATGTGCTTTAGCATTCAACAGTAATTGTTTACGTGAAAGACTTTGCCCAAAAGGTATATACATATATATATATATATATATATATATATATATATATATATATATATATATATATTTCCACCTGAGTTGTAGAAATTCAGTATTCTTTTTTTATGTTTTTCTCTCTGAATCGCCTCGTATCTATTTCATTAGGGGGTTTCTGGATTTTTTTAGTGTAAATAACGTGGTGTCGATTTCGTCCCACTTGAGGACTTTGTCCTGGATAACACCAACCAGGCGACTTGTCTCTGCTTAGAGGGACCCCCTCCATGCGACACCTACACAAGTAACTTGGTTAAACTATCTGGGTTAACTCTTCCCGGTATGCGGCACTTATTTTGCCAATCGTTTAGTTCTGATCGAAACCAGATTAGATTAGAACCTTGTATGCAGTGAAGGATTAAGATTGTGTAGTTTGCTTTCCCAAATTGATAACCGTCTTTTCAGTAAGAGTCGATTCTCATTTCCATGGTCAGCTCTCTTAAATGAAATGTGTGTATCGAATTATCGCTATTTCCCTTAGGCCAAAGATATTCTGAAAATCCAGCAATATTAGTTTTTTTTTTTTCAGTTTGCAATAAATCTAATATTCCTGGCGGTCCTTCCCATACTAATTTTGCAACTTATTTTACTGTTTCTTTTTAATTGTTATTTTCACGTGTGTTACCCCAATAGTCTTCAATTCCATTTGTTCCTTATATCTTTTTATTCCCATCTTTAGTGTTTAAGTTTCTCTCCTGGATTATATTTCCGTTTTCTTTTATCGTAATTTTTGTAGGAAGGGACCCAATCTAGCATTCAGTAACATTTAATGTCCTTTTTATCAGGAAAATCATAGGCCAGTCTTTTCAGTCGTTTCCTCTGTTGCTCCTTTCATATTTATTACTTCAGCCTCGTCTCTTCTCAGCACAGTATCATTCATATTTGTGTTTTCGATAAGAACATGAGATTTGAGGAAACTGCAAGAGACCATAAGGCCTACACTAGGCAGTTCCATGTCCATTACCACCTGTCATCCCCGTCCATAGAGCTAGCAAACCTTTTAAAACAACCAATAGTTTTAGCGTTAATTGAATGGTTACTAAGTCTATTCCATTCGTTAACCAATCTTCTGGTAAACCACTTCTTGCCTATTTCCTTATTAAATATAAATTTGTCCCGTTTAAATTTAGTCCTGCTGTATTAATACGATGACCTTGCCTGATCATCCTTTTTAAAGCCCTTGTCTTGTCATTTGTCAAATACATCATATTAGATCACCCCTGCGAGCGAAGGGAGGATTGACGTCATATTTTTCAGTTGACCATTAACGACTCTTGGACATCTTGTCATCGGAGTTGAATGGGTTAAAGCCCTTTGCCAACTTGAATACCTCTATTAGATCACCCCTGAGTGTAAGTTCAGTTGACCATTAACGACTCTTGGACACGTCATCAGGAACGATAGATTTCATTAAATGTGTGTATGTGTGTGTGTGTGTGTGTGTGTGTGTGTGTGTGTGTGTGTGGGTGTGTGCGTGTGTGTGTGTGTGTGTGTGTGTGTGTGTGTACACGTGTTTTAACAGTGATATACTAAAAATTTATACAATTTCTGCTAATTTAGGACTAGAGTAATTTGGGTTGACAATAATGTGCACTATGGACGGAATGGCCTTATTTTTGTAGCGGTCAGTCCTTGGCGCTCTGGTGGGCACAAGTTTGCTGCTCTACCTTGTGGCGTGGCGTGGTGGGGGAGCGTCAGGTGGGAAGAAGTGTCGGTGACGAGAGCGAGTAATGATGTCTTCCCCCAAACTTCCTCATTGCCTCCCGATCCCTCTTCGGGCAGTCTCGGGAGATTCAGCGTGCTTAAGGCCCAGCATGACCTTACACGCCCTCTTCTGTATTCTTTCCAGTTGTTGTTTTTGTACGAAGTACGAGGAGGACCACGATGTGGAGTACGAAGATGGTGTACACTCCTCGAGCGCTGGGGTGCCCAGCGACCCGAGTATTCGCAAGATGTCCACTTCGTATGAGGCTGTCTTTACTACGTTAATGACGCGTTGCTTCCAGTTCAGTTGGTCATCCACCGTCACGGCGAGCAGCCTAGTGGACCGGACCGCTTGGAAGGGACGAGCCAGCCGCCGCCTGTAGGGACGCGCAGAAGTGCATCACCGTAGTCTTGTTGTGGTGAACTGTCATTTATTTATTCATTTTATTATTTATTTATCTATTTTTGTCGCCGGCCCATGTCTACAGTTTGTCCAGGATGGACTGCAGTGGTGAATGGTCAGGCTGCCTGGTACTGACGGGAGTGCCAAGGGTACTGTCATCAGCATACTTCCGGCAAAGAAGGGTGTCTGTGAAGGCATCGTTGACAAGGACGAGGAAGCGTATTGGTCCCATCTCATCGCCCTTGGGGAACACGGGGAGGGAGGGAGAGAGGATGAGGAGGAGGAGGAGGAGGAGGATGAGGAGGAGGAGGAGGAGGAAGGACATCAATCAACCCCTGATACCTGACGGCCTCCTGTCGCCCCGTGAAGTCGTCATCCATCCACGTTTTCAGGTGGAGTTTGGTGCCCTAGACGTCGTATGGCCTTTGGAAATGACAACAACAGTGTGGTCGACAAGATCAAACGCTTTCCTAAAGTCTATCAAAGTGACAGCGAGGGAGTTGTTACGCTTATCCAGGTGGCACTGTAAAAAGTAGAAAAAAAAATCACAAGACAGTGAGTAGTAAAGGAGGACTTCATGTTGCCAATTCGTTGTGTAATTTACTGAGATTTTTATTTCCCACGTGCCAAAACAAATACAAAATCCTCGCAAATAAGGCTTAGTTTACGAGCTATGACAACTGGTCAGGCGTCGTTCAGTGACTGTGGTCTATGGACTTTGGGGATGGGCGTTTCATAAGAAAAATTCCAGTCACTGGGACACGAATTTCGAGATAACGATAATCATGAAATGGGAAGGTAAGCTATGGAGCAAATACTGTATCAGATAACGATAATCATGGGAAGGTAAGCTATGGAGCAAATACTGTATCAGATAACGATAATCATGAAATGGGAAGGTAAGCTATGGAGCAAATACTGTATCAGATAACGATAATCATGAAATGGGAAGGTAAGCTATGGAGCAAATACTGTATCATTTTCTATCGAAAAAAAAAAATGCTGACCCAGTTCAGAGGTACTAATACCTGCCTTTCCACCAACATCCTCACCATGCCCTCCCATAACCCCTTTCTCAATCCACAGTTTTCTCTCTTCCTCCATCAACTCCCCTCCCGCATTTCCATTTCCTGGACCCCGTCCCCCTTCTTCGGCCCTCCCCTGGCGTCCTTCACCCCTCCCTCCCCCTCCATCGACGACAAATAGGACCCCTGATCTTGACGTCATCACGCCGAGGCAGTACGTCGCTGGTCCTGCGCACACAATGGCGTCTTTGATAAGCTGATGGATCCCCGGCGAGGAGAAGGGGATTGGACATCGCCAGCGTGAGCGTAGGAATAAGCTTTAAGCAGCTTTATTGTATGTAGAGAGGAGGTAGAGGGAATTATAGGGAGGGTGGAGAAAGGGGGGGGGGAGGCGATTTCCCTCACGGAGCACCGACTGAGGAGAAATTGATCTCGTGCATACATCCGGAAGAGTTCATCTCGGCAAACGAGGTCACGCGTTTGAAAGGGCACAATCTTCTTCCTTACTTTATGAAAACCTAACGAGAATTCCAAGATAATCAACTTCCTTCTTTCACCTATAGAAATAGCTTCTTTTCACACACACACTCAAACACACCTCGTGGCGCAGTTGGTAGAGTTCCCGGATGCCATTACGGCGGTCCGGGTTCAAATCCTGCCCAGGGTTAAAATAATTTCAGTATCGCTGCGCTGCGAGTCGTTAATCCGACTCGTGGGCGGGGAGTTGTGTGTGTGTTTGTGTGTGTGTAAGGTCACAGCAGTACTCATGGATGGGTCATATATGAGCTCTGAAACCTCTTCTGGGAGGGAAATAGCTGTCGATCACGAGTCCAACACGTGATCCAAGACCATAGTGAATCACACACATATACACACAGGGTCCTTACCCAAATCTGCGATAAGGGCAATATTGTTACTTTGATAGGACTTCTCAGGATGAGAGTTGTGTCCAACAACATTTCTTGATATTCATCTTCATTCAAGACAAGAGCTTAGAATGAATCTGAATATTAAATAATGTTATTGGCCATAATTCTCCTAAGAAATAGTATCGAACAAAATAATAACATAGTTTTTATTATAGAGATCTTAACTGTGGGGAGGTCAACTGGGACGCATGGGAAGCATGTGGAAGAGCAAGTTAGATAGAGCAACAGTGAACATAATGACCCAGTGGCCTGGGTAAGAGGAGATGACATTCCCACAAGATTAGATCCTCTACTTACTAAAGAACCAGACATTATTAAATATATGAATTACCTTCACCCCATAGGAAAAAGTTATCACGTAGTAATTTAATTTCAGGTGGTGGATGAGGCAACAGAGCTGAGGAATGACTCACAAGGGCAAAGCAGAGTCAACTTTGGGAAGGCAGACTACTCAGGATTGAAGAAATCATTCGAAGAAGCAGAGTGGGAGGAATTCATGAAAACACTGGAACTAAGGGGAAATGAATTTTTTTTCTTTATATTTATGACCCAGGAAAGAACAAGCATATACCAAAGATGAGTGAAAGGAAGAAGCCGAAACAAGACTGGTTCAACAAAAGACACGAGATAGCAAAATATATATATATACATATATATATATATATATATATATATATATATATATATATATATATATATATATATGGATTATCTATTCATATAGATAGGGACATGGATTGGGCAAAATGGAGAAAGAGATGAAACAACAAAACCAAGGAAACAACAAACATTCTAGAAATGACTATATAAGAATCTGCAAAGAGGTAGTGTTGGTAAATGCAGAGGTGAACCAAAACTGATTTACAGGCTTATCAAAAGCAAACTGAGGAAAAATTACCAAGTTACCCAAGTGAGTGGTAAGATCTTTTGAAGAAGCTTCAGCTTAGGCAGAAATAATAAATTTTCCAATCTAGTTTCACAATTGTGGTGATTTAACATTTAATTCACAAGAGCACCATTTTACACTACTGATTAAAGATTGTTATGAGCATTATTTCGGGTGTAAACTGGGTGGTCAAGATGAAAATTGAGCCCTTCACAGATGTTGTGTAACCTGTGTCGGACTTCTCACTTCATGGGCAAAAGGTTCACACCAACTGCCATTTCAATTCCGATGATTTGGAGAGAACCCAAGAATCACAGTACAGATGCTTATTTCTGCATAACCAATACAAGTGGCATGGCATCAGAATCCATGTACACTGTAAAATAGACTTACCATCTACTATAAGACTAGAACTTCACAGTCACGACTTATCTGTACCAGACCCTCCTAAGAAAATGGCATTAAGTGCTGATGTGTCTAGAGATGAGATGTGATTTGGTTTGTCACAAACTCCCTCCTATCAGAAGGCTAGGATGGTGCCCCTTACAATGGACTTTGTAGCATGGAATCTAACAAACCATAATGCCCTTAGTTCAACTTGCCCCGAGCAGGGTTCGAATTGTCATCATCTTGACCTTCGTCGCAAGTAACGATGCCCTCACCTGCTCGGCCACCGAGATAACATACAATCAGTATGGAGCAAACATACAACCCTTGCTGTTCTTTGTGCAAACCATAGTGGCTGAGTCAAGGAGTTTTGAATGACCTTATCCTTGATGTAAGTTTGTCAAAGAGACAAGCTAAACTTCTTGTTTCTAGACTCAAGGGAGAGAATCTTCTATGGAAAGAGACCAAAGTTTTGCTATTGTTCTTGTTGTTTATTATTGTCATCAACATTGTCTTTCAAGAATGTTTTTTACTTAAGGATGGTCTGCTATTCTGCATGTTATGGTAAAACTTGGTAACAAATATATTACAAACGAGTGGTGCTTCTCCACAGCAAGGCCACTTCACTCAATCAGCAACCCCCACCTCCATCCCCTCTTGCTTTATGTCATATATATGTTATATATTATATATTATTTATTATAATTATAATTTATATATAATATATCATATATTTTATATATCATATATATTATCTATCATATATCTATGTATTACATATCTATTATATTTTATATATTGTCATATATATCATATGTTACATGTTACATATCATATATTATGTATTATATATTATATATCATATTACAATGGGTAAAAAAATTTCATATTATATATTACATATCATATTACAATGGGTAAAAATTTTACACAGAGGTTATGTTTCTCTTATTTTTCTGAGTGTTTCTAAAGCAAACTTTTGCACTGGTTCTAAATATGTACCTGCTTTTTTCTACCATCAACCATTTTGGTGATATAGAAAATTATATTAATATAAAGAAGTGTATGGGGTGCAGGAAAACACTTACAACTGTTGATTACATTTTTTCTCTTTTTCAGGTTTATATTATAAATATTGAATTTGTTACTGGTCCGTAAGTAAGGAAAATGTTGAAGTCAGTGCAACTTGTGCATTTTGAGATAGAGTTAATGGATTCCTTGGTAATAATAAAGACCCAAACTACAAGCAACTCTGAGTAAAATTTTTGGAAAGTTATAAGAACTTAGGATGTAGAATGTCATTAAAGGTGTAAGGTTTGCATTCATATTTGGATTTTTTCATGAAAACTTGGGAAAAGTGACTGAGAATCATGGTGAGAGGTTTCATCAGGACATTGCTGCAATGGAGAAAAGATACCAAGGAAACTGGGACACTGCTATGATGGGAGACTATATACAGTCACTGGTGCATAAAGATCAAGGGGCTCATAGTGAGAAATCATGCTTATCAGTGCATTTCTAGCAAGCTCTTATAACAGTATCACATAATTTTATTCTTACATTTTTTCATTAGTTTAAAATGGGTATACAAGGACAAAATATCAGCTATGACTTATAGATCATGTGAATATGCTAAATATAGTGTATTATTGCAGCTATGTATACACTCATGCCTCGATTTAATGGACTAAAAGGTGGGAACACTGGTCCGATATACCCGATTGTCCAAAGTTTCCGATACTGCTGTATTTAAACGATTACGTTACGAAAAAATGAGGAATGAATACAGCACGGTACTTTTACTTGAGCACACTATCCAATCTGTTAGTGTAAATACCTGGGATCTGGTATCATGTTGAATTATTTCACAAACAACACACAAAACAGGGCCAAAAAGGTCGAAAAACACGGACCAAACAGCTCCACGTGTTCCGGCACAGTTGTAAACAAAGCGACCATAGGTCCTCTGGCGGTCAACTGCAGAAACATCGGACCACGTCCGGTGGCTCCGGACTATCCGGAAGCTACAGATTTTGTCCATTGCATCCGAAATCCGTTAAAGTGAGGTCCGTTAAATCAAGGTATGAGTGTAGTTTGCTTTGTATATAAAACTTCAATTACCTTTTAATATATTGATACTATGCAATTTTCAATTATATTTTTAAAATCAGGAAGGAAAACAGCCTTGGAAACACTGAGGACATTTAAAGAAACAAAACTAGTGTTACCCAGAGTTATATATTACAAAGGATTACAAAGGCAGAGCATGCCGACAGGAGACCTTTTGGTCCATATCTAGGTTGGATGCAAAAAAAATCATAATAATGATAAATAAATAAATGAATAAATAAAAACTATAATAATGTAAATACTAAATAAAATACATACCGGTAAATAAATGCATAGGTATAGTTAAATAAACAAACAGGTAAATAGTAAATAATAATGAATTCACATATAACTAATAATAAATGAGAATCTAGCATATAACAATAAACAAACAGACAAATGATAACAAAACAAACAAATAATATAAAATAAATGATAAGTCATTACAGCATCTTGCTTAGGTGTTTATCTAAATGATTCTTAAAGTTTCAAACTAAACTACATTGCAATGCCTCTGCAGGAAGTTTATTCCATTCAATAACTACATGGCAAAGTTGTTTCAACCCTCTTCCAAATTAAATCTATTTCCAGACTGTTTGAGACCATTGTTTCTTGTCTGATTCTCATTCCGTGTAAAAAATTTGTCACTTTTGATGTTGTCAGTTCCCTTTAGAATCTTAAAGACCTGTATCAAGTCACCTCTGAGTCTACGCTTTTCTAAGGAAAACAGATTCATATATTTTAGTAGATTTTCATATGATTTATTTTTTCTATTTGGAATCAGTTTTGTGGCTTGCCGTTGTACTTTTTCCAATCTGTCAATGTCTTTAATGAGATTTAGTGACCATACGGAAACAGTATATTCCAAATGTGGACAAACTAACGATTTATATAGCTTGTTAATGAGTGATGGACTTTTATATGTTATATATCATACATAATGTTTTATTTTATATATTCAGACATCTTTTCAATGACATGGGGACTTTAAAAAGGGGTTTCAAACATAGGACTGAATCTGGATGTACTGAATTATTTTCTGCATTTAATTAATTGCTTTTATAGTTCTCAATGCCAGGTACATTCCAATCTAACTTTGTGTAAAACAGTATTACTTTTTTTTCTATCACTAGTTTAATTTCCTTTATGATGGAAACAATCTGCCCCACAAGCTATTCCTTGTCGTATACATCAAAAGAAATCACAGACAAAACAAGTGCTGAAATAGTAGTGGTACACATAAATCAGAACAGAAATCAAAGGAACTCCATATTCTATGAACACAATCAAACTGAGGATAACCAAAAATGAAAAGCCATTTTGTGTTCTCTGGACTACAGGGTGGATTAGAATAGCTGCAGTGACTGAGTAGTCTATAAACAGTAAATTTTCCTTAACCCCCCACCCCCCAGGAAATCCAATTATCTTTAATAAGCATTCATTTCTGCTGGACAAAGGGCAAGCCAAAAGTCGTGGCTTTGCCCAGTCACTAATTGCCACGTGAACGTTCATGACCATCATACTTCCTGTCAAGGGCAGGCATTAACCATAGCCTACATACCCCTTGTTTTTCTCACAAATTCATAACACCCTATGACCCCCTCTCGCTAGATAGAGAGAGGTAGAAGTGTATGTGCAATGAAGGTTATTCTATATTTGTAATATTTATGAATAAACATGCCTGTGCATAAAACAAACTGGATACACAACACCAAAGCAATGTCCCTAATTGTCCTCATTATGATCAAGTCAGAGAAGCCAAGACACAACAAAAAGCAAATATGACTTTTTCTTGAGGGTGAAGCGGTTAATGAAAGTCAAATAAGAAAAATTATGTGTCCCAGATTGAGAGTTCTAAGGTCTCAGTCCATGACAAGAGATGAGAAGAGGACCATGAAACAAACAAACAGGTTCCATCTACGAAGGAAACCTAACACCGTTATCATCTGTCCATGAAGGAGGACGGCAGCAAAACTGCAAATAAGGAGTAAGCTGGAATACAAAGAGGAAGAGATGGAAGGGAACAAGGAAAATATGAAAGAGAAGGAGTGAGAAGAAAATGATGGCGAGGTGGAAATTCAAGATGAGCAGATGTAGGAAGACGAAGAGGGGGATGCAGAGCAGAAGGAAGAAGAAGAGTGTCTATCGGCAATAATTAGTGCTTCTGTCCTTGGGGATAATATTGTACTGAAGAGGCAGGGCCACAGAGAGATGGTAAAGGAGATATCTAAACAGCATAGCAGAAAGGGGGATAATAGAAGTTAAAAGTGATCATTATTCTTTGTGATCAGAAATTAATCTCCAATCAAAAAAGGATGTTGCGTAACTGTGATCCATAGGGGTACTATCAAATTCTCTAGAATACTGACTGCATGAAAAATATGCAGTCAATATCCACAAAGGGAAGGAGAAGGAGGAGGAATAAGATAATGAGAGGATACAGGAGAAGAAAAAGGAGTACCTGAGATGGACGAAGGTTAGAAGAAGGAAGAGCAGCAGAAGGAAGAGGAGGAAGTGGAGGAGTGGGAAGATGAAGAAAAGGAAAATGGAGAGGAGGAAAAAATGACGAGGAGAAGAAGCATTATGAACAGGAAGAGAGGGAGGAGGAGGAGGAGAAGGAGGAGGAGGAGGAGGAGGAGGAGGAGGAGGAGGAGGAGGAGGAGGAGGAGGAGGAGGAGGAGGAGGAGGAGGAGGAGGAGGGAGTAGAAGAAATGGAATAAAGAATAGGATATGGAGAAGAAAAGATGGGAAGGAGGTCCAAGAGGATTGACTGAGAAGGAACAGGATCAAGAAAATGAGAATAAGATGGAGGAGGAGGTGGAGGAGGAGGAGGAGGAGGAACTGTAAGAGGAGGAAACAGAGGAAGGTGGAGGAGGAGGAGGAGCAGAAGTGGGAGAAAGTACTGGAGGGGAAGTGAGAGAAGGAGCTGGAGTGAGAGAGGGAGAGTTAAGAAGATAAACAAATGTAAGAGGAATGATAATGGGAAAAAGAACAAGTGTAACAAACAAATAGGAGGACATATCAGAGGAAGAAGAGATTTATGAAAAAGAAAAGTGAAGAAGGAATAAGAGAAGGAAGATTGGGTAAGGGAAGGTTCAGAAGTGGGTGAATCAAGGTAAGGAAAAAAAGGAGGTGAAAGCCAGAGAGAAAGAAGAAAACAATGAGGGGGAGGAGCAAAAGTTTGAAAACAAAACTCAACTGACGTGGAATAGACATAGGAGGAGAAAGAGACTAGTGGAAAGAGAGGTCATGGAACAGGAAGAGTGTGGGGGGGGCAAGAGAAGAAAGTTGGCTGAAGGTTGAGAAGTTGGGCTGGAGAAATGGACCAGAATTTTGAGGTGAAATGCGACTGCTGCCTTTACCTTCCTTTAGGAATTTTATGAATCTGTATTCACCTCTAGATCATTCTGGTTGCCGTAAAGCAATTTCATTCATCTGATGGCAGAACTCTTGTAGACTTTATAAGGCTTTACCTAGTTCTCATTAACCTTTTTGGCGAAATATGTTTGTTCTTGCTGTAAACAACTGATTCTATTCAGATGTCAAACATTTTAAAGCTCGAATCTTATCTTCGGTACTGATCCATACATACATCTAAAACTTAGCCATATTCTCTTTTAACTCATACATGAAATACGTAAAATCTACTTCCATATCCAGTTGTCTCCATTGCATTCCCACTTGCACTTTATTCACCTCTTCCCCATATCTTCCTCCGCCTTCTCTTCTTCTTTAATCTCTTCTTCCATTCTCCCCTCTTTGCACTGTCAGTAATCTATCCCATAATTACCTGAATCACTGTTATGAACTATTAATTAAAATTTTCAATTATTAATGTTTGCCCCAACCTTTGCTCTATTTATTTTTTGCTGCAGCAAATTAATTTGACGAGGCTCCTGTAGATGTTTCTGGTCCATGAAACCACATCACATCGAGAGCAAGCACCTGCGACCACAATGCTCATGCCCTCATGCACTCAAGCATACACAATGCCCCGACAATGTCGAGTGGGTACCACAGAAATGAGTAAAATCGTCCGTTCGCAGCCAGACTGAATGAAAAAGTCCCATCGTTATGGGAAGCTTAGACAAGATAGGCTGTAATCCCCTCTGTATTAATGGGGCTCCATGGAAGTGAATAAAGGTAGAGTTATGGCAGCCAAACAAAAGGAAACTGGTGTAGAAAAGGTTAATCCGCTCTAGTCTGCATTTTTTTTTTTTCAGCGTTATTCATAACACAAAGTCCCTCACTAGCTGGAGAGCTGAAAAGTGCTTCAATTAAACCACATGGAATTGGTGTTATACTTTTAATCCGGTTAATACTTAGCATTTCATTTGGGCAAGGAAAAATACCTTATAAGCCAAAGAGTTAAAAAAAAATTCAGATAACCTAATCAGGAGTGGCATAGTCTTTTAAATGTATTTTAGCTAAATGTTTTAATCTACAAACAAATTGAATCATCTAGTTTTAACCAAAACAAAATAGTATATTTCCAATAGAGTGAATTTTTTGTCACTGTATAAGGGGAACCAACCGCTCTCCTGAATATAATTGTTAGTGTCAACAAGTGCGAATTAAACCTACGTATTTCTGAACTGACCTTTAATCCCAACAGAACAGATACATATTGTAAGTTCTAAAGTCTAATGGATCTAACAGCCTTTCTTCAAGGATAACTAAACTATTTGGCCAGAGTAAAACACGCAAGAATTAAAGAGTATATTACCCATTCAACAAAATAATGCACTTGATTAATTATGTTATAGGTAACATCATTAGAATTAATACAGCTCGGGGTCAGCCCCCCCCAGACTTGTTGAAATTATATCAGTCTTGATTACTCCATTAAGTCCTCCAGTAACGTAATAGAATTTACAGATAGTGTTCTCACTAAAACTAAAATGTGGCACCCACATTAAAATGATTAGCTGGAATAAATATGTTGTATTGAAATGAACCCCTTCAACCCAGAAAAGCCTGTTTCAGTTCATATTACCATCACCTCACTTATATATATATATATATACAGTATATATATATATACACAGTATATATATATATATATATATATATATATATATATATATATACAGTATATATATATATACACAGTATATATGGTAGGGAAGGAAGGAGGGTTTCTCTGGAATAAAATCCAAGTTGATTGGGTCCCTGTGGTGGAAATCAAGGAAGAAGTCTAGTTTGAGGGAGTCTGTGTAGGGAGTAGAGGATAGTCTCAAGTTGAAGATCCTTAATTAGAACGCAGGTGGCGGAAGACGTAGTGGGGTGGCGGAGGAAGAAGTAGGTGAGTAATCAATTGGAAATCAATAACGGAGCAATCTATGGGAGGATAAGGAGGGGATGGACTATGTAATATAAAGGGGATAATGATGAGAGGGAAGACCGAAAGAAGAATAATGTCAGGAAAGGTATTACAATTGCGTGTGAGAAAAGGGAGGAATTTTGTTTCAGTGGTGTTGTGAGATGAGAGAAAATATGAAGAAGTGACTGCATTAAAGGGAGTTGTAGTTATAAGTGTAATAACTGGGTAATGAGGAATGCAATTAAAAACATTAAATGAAAAGAAATGAGCAAGAGTCAATTACAGAGAAGCAACAAAAATGGAAGAAGCATGTAATAGAAAAAAGTAGGGAAAATCATATATGATTAGAGATGCATGAGAAATCACATTAACTCGTGATTCTAAATATGCGGAAAAAACACCAAGTAAGAAAATAAACTGATGACCAAGCGCTTTCGTCTATTCAGTATTCATGTACCCTGAGGATGTCTGAATAGACGAAAGTGCTTGGTCATCAGTTTATCTTTTTCCTTGGTGGTTTTTCCGCATGAATGGAGATAAACAAAGGTCAAGGTCATAGGATTCCATATGGATACCTTATAATATAGAAACATGGGAAGTTGGGAAAATCAACAGGGAAAGGGAGAGATGAGAAAAGGGAAACAAAAACAAAAAAAGGGGGGGGGGCATGTGAAGTAAGTTGACGGGTAAGAAATGGGACAAAACTGAAGGAGACAACTGGAAAAGAAAAGGAAGAAAGAGAAAATGTAGGTGGGATAAAGGGAAAAAAAAGGGGAAATGTTATCTAAGGAAAATGGAAGAGGAAAGAAAGGGGAAGGAAAAGCAAAAAAGTGCAAGGAGACAGACGGGTGATTAAAAGAGAAGGGAAAATTTTGAAGGGAAACCATCTATATACAAATATACTTCTTCCCCTTTATAATGAAGGTGAAAGATGAAAAGTGCGAAGGAAACGCGAGAACATGGCTGATAGAAGAACAGAAAGAAGCGGAAGGAAAACAACAGTGTAAGGGAGACGGGAAAAGACGTCCAATGAAAGCAGGGGAGGCAGAAAAGGGCAACAGAGAAGGCAGGATGTGGCAGGGCATGGAGATGTGCTGGATGATGCAGGAGAAGGTAGTAAGGCTGGGTGGGCTGAGAAGAGGGAGGAGAGAAGGTGACAGGGGCTAAAAAGTCCCGATGGAAAGGATTATGTGTAGAAGAGGATAATCAAAAGAAATTAGCTCCCGAGAGAAACTTGGGGTGGAGTAATATACGGAGAGAGGAGAGGGGATGATTTGAATCAAAGGATGGAAACATGATGGGGAAAGGGAGAAATGGAGGAGGGAGCACGAGGAAGGCTGAAAAAGAGTATATATATATATATATATATATATATATACACACACACATTATATATATGTATGTATGCATAGAGTAGGGGCAGAAGCAAGATTCAAGCTGCAGAGGTGAAAATTTTGAGGCTGATAACAGGAAAAACTAACATACATACATATACCAAAGGCTTTTTCCACCTACACGGGGGGTAGCCAAAAAGAAAAAGGAAAAACTAAGAAAGACATAATTAGAAATGATAGAATCAGAAAAGACATAGGAGCCATGCCAATACTGAAAAAAAAAGATGCATCACAGTTGAGGTGGTTGGGCCATGTTGAAAGAATGGATGAGGGAAAGATAGCAAGGATAAGATGGGATTGTACACCAAATGGAAAAATACCCAGAGGAAAACCAAGGAAAAGATGGAGGTATGTTGTCTGTGAGGCACAGGAAAAATACAGGTTGCCAGGTCTAGATGGACTTAGAAGAAACCAGACACTACAGGAGACAGGGGAGATGGAGGAAAAGGCTGGCCCCACTAACAGAGAATTATCTCTAAGTGGGTGCCAAATGGAGAGGAAAAAAAATTATATATATATATATATATATATATATATATATATATATATATATATATATATATATATATATATATACAGTACCTAGTTGTATTTTACGGGAAGGGGAGCTACGCTTGTTGTGGTCTGCCTTTGTATCTTGCAGTGTCTTGTTTGCCCTTAAACTCATGAATGGTTTTAGCGCACACTATTTTTTTGTCCATTTTGTTCCAAGTGTCCACCACTCTATGTGGAAAACTGTTTTTCTTCAGGTCTCTTCTATAACTATGTTTTTTTATTTTTTACCCATGTCCTCTTGTGTTTCTCTTGTCCCAGTTTAACAAGTCCTCTCTATAAAGTATTTCTGTGCCCTTCATGATTCCGTAGATGGTCAGTAGGTTGCCTCTCTCTCTTCTTTGCTCCTGAGTTGGTAACTCCAGTTTAGCCAGTCTCTCCTCATATGACAAGTTTGCAAGTGCAGGTGCCATTTTTGTGGCTGCTCTTTGGATTCTTTCTATTTTCTTTATATTCTTTTTGGTACTGGATGACCACAATGTCACCACATATTCTAGTCTAGGCCTTATCAGTGTGACCAATATTTTTTTAATAATTTCTTCATCCAAATATGTAAATGCCACTTTTATTGATCTTAGCAAGTTATAGAATTCTCCGACAATTCTGTTTATTTGTTTATCATAGGACAAGTTATTTGAGATAATTACATCCAAATTTTTTTTGGATCTCTACACACACACATATGTATATATGTACATGTTGAAACACAATGGCAAATGCCAACAAGACTGTGAGAATAAACACCGTGTGAGATCGAAACCTTTATTGGTACAACGTTTCGCTTGTTACAGCTTTTTCAAGTACAGACATGGCAAACACTCTGAGTATATATAGGCCAACGGGGAAGGAACTGGGAGAGGTTATCAGGGAGGGGTGGGTGGTAGGTGGAGGGGCGGGGGTGTGAGAAGGGGGATGGGTGGGACTTGGTGGAGATAAGGGAGGACATTTCGGACAGTTTGTTGAAGTGGACTAAGGGGGACATTTCATACATTTGTATAATGCGGGTAATAGATGGATGATAGGAGGGGCGATGTTAAACATGCCTCTGTTCTGCTCAATGGTTTTGAAGCTTTGAATGGCGGCCGCTTCGAGGCATTTCCTCCTCACCCTGTCTGGTTCACTAAAAAGAAGCTCTGCATTATCCCAATCCATCAGGTGGTCGTTGGTGTTCCGGTGGATAACACAGGCGTTGGTGGTGATGTTGTTCCGGGAATCGTAGCGATGCTCCCGGATCCGGGTCTTCAGGTCACAGGAGGTCTCGCCGATGTATACTTTATCACACTCCAGCACAGGGTATGCGGTAGACACCAGTGTTTCTTCCCCACATCTCGTCCTGGCTGTCACTCCTTCTAGAGAGCTCTTTGATATTTCTGCTGGACTGGCCCACTACCTGTATGTTGCAACGCCCAAGTGTCCGGGTGAGGGTGGTGGTGACGCTGCTGGCTGGAAGGATAAGCCTCCTAGCTGGTTTTTCCGTTGGGGAAGAAACGCTGGTGTCTACCGCATACCCTGTGCTGGATGTGATAAAGTATACATCGGCGAGACCTCCCGTGACCTGAAGACCCGGATCTGGGAGCATCGCTACAATTCCCGGAACAACATCACCAGCAACGCCTGTGTTATCCACCGGAACACCAACGACCACCTGATGGATTGGGATAATGCAGAGCTTCTTTTTAGTGAACCAGACAGGGTGAGGAGGAAATGCCTCGAAGCGGCCGCCATTCAAAGCTTCAAAACCATTGAGCAGAACAGAGGCATGTTTAACATTGCCCCTCCTATCATCCATCTATTACCCGCATTATACAAATGTATGAAATGTCCCCCTTAGTCCACTTCAACAAACTGTCCGAAATGTCCTCCCTTATCTCCACCAAGTCCCACCCGTCCCCCTTCTCACACCCCCGCCCCTCCACCTACCACCCACCCCTCCCTGATAACCTCTCCCAGTTCCTTCCCCGTTGGCCTATATATACTCAGAGTGTTTGCCATGTCTGTACTTGAAAAAGCTGTAACAAGCGAAACATCGTACCAATAAAGGTTTCGATCTCACACGGTGTTTATTCTCACATATATGTACATATATGCATATTATAAATATATATATAAATATATATATATATACATATATATATATATATATATATATATATATATATATATATGTATGTATATACATAGATACAAAATATCACTTTAAAATGTGACATCAGTAAAGAATTTTTTTTATATAGGACAGTGATAGAAGAATTAAATGTCAGTGCTGGACAAAATGTCAACGAATGACAAATGGCCAGCATAGGGCACAATGACAGACTAAGACAAAATGTCCATGATGGAATTGTTTCTTATGTACAGTACTACCTCTCATTAACGGACGTTAATTAGCTGTGTTTGCGGTGTTTTCAGTGTGTTTTTGGAGCTGTTGTTTAGTATGTGCAATCACTATGCCACCCAAAAACCACTCGAAATCAACGGATTATTCACATCAACGGACACCGTTACCCCCTTTTAGTCCGTTAATGAGAGGTAGTACTGTACATGACTTTTCCTGGTCCTTGGTTAAAGTCCACAAGCTGCGATTACAGCTACAGTTTCTACAAAACTGCATGAAAGAGCAAGTCGGTTTTACCTCAACAACTTGCAAAGATGTCTGATCATCCATCTGATGATTTCCAGCACATTATTCTTAAGGAACAAATCGGCATTGCAAAATTAAAAGTTAAAGAAGCCTTCAGGATCAACCATATTAACTGGCATAAATTCCAGTGTTGTGTATTATCTGAAGTCAAGGAAGTGCTTTTGGACTAATGGTTATTGAAAAACAAGAAAGGAGCGTGAGACCCTTGCAGGGAAATTAAACATGAAATTACTAGCGCTTATCAATGTCAGTGACTAGACCAAACATGCTAACCAAGATTTTGTGGTTAACTTGTTAGACAAGGCACTCACCAAGCCAGTCTAGCTACAGCGTTAGTATTTGGGCTCAGCTTTGCCAGCAATTCAAGTCCATCTAACATCATTAACATTAGTAAAGCTTTTTGTAATATAAGTGTGATTAAGATCTACCAATAGATGATGTTAATATATGTAAAGGTATTGTTTATGGTGCTTTAACTAATCAAGTACCTCCCAGTTTTCCTGAACATTTCCAATTTGCTATTAACACTCTAAAAAAGGACAGTGATTTACATATCACTAAAACTGATCAATTGAATCCTGTAGTAATTATGAACAAAAAAAGAATATTCAAACAAAATGGATGAACTACTCAAGGATCAAAATACCTATGTCCAACTAATGAGAATCCCACTGAATTAGTGAATAGCCATTTCAATAAGATGATTAAAGAATTGTTAATTGGAAATAGTGAACTTATAAAAAAAATATTTCTAACAGCCCCCACTTGCCTTATATTATAGTTTAATTAAGACATATAAGCCAAATAACCCGGTAAGGTCAATAATTTCTTCAATGGGCTCAGCCTTGTACAAACTATCAAAATGGCTGGTAACAATTCTTAGTCCGTAGTTGGAACTATTTCCACTTCCCATGTTAAGAACAGTTTAGACCTTATAAACAAACTAGGTGAGGAAAAACCACATTATGAATTTAACTTAGTAAGTTATGATATTATTTCTTTATTTATTGAAGTTCCTTTGGATGATCTACTGATCTATTTAAAAGAATTAAATATGCAGGAAGGAAGGAAGGGAGAGGACGGAAGACAGAGGTGAGTGGAGAATGGTTGTATATGGATGATGTTGTGACTGCATGAGGAGGAATGGGCGGGGGGGTGGGGGTGGGGTAGTATGTGTGAGTAAATTTCGACGCAGCCCGAAGGGATTTCTCCCCGTCCTCGCCTTGTATGCAAAGGGGGACGGAGAGGGGGGGGTCGCCGATTAAATGAAGCGGCCTTGCTGTGGATGTACTGTGTCTTGCGACACTGCTTCTGACCCAGGGCGGTGGGCAGGGTGCAGGGATGACCCATCATCCAGGAGGTGCTCAGATGAGAGGGAGGGTGGGAGGGGTGTGGAGTGTATTTAGGGATGAAATGGGTGGGAGTGTTTTTATGCCTTTCCCTTTTTGGCTACCTCCCTTGGAAGGGGGAAAAAGCCTTGGTATATGTATGTATGTATGTACCATTTCCCTAAGGCACCATGACTGAATTCATTAAATTGTGTGTTGGAGAGGATAATTCCAGTAAAAGAAAAAAAAAATCCATATATAGATTACTCAGTACGGGGGAGAAAGGATTACCAATCTCATACCAAATTTCTGGGAATAAAATTTTTAGATAATAAAATTGGACCTTGCCCTCTTTAAGAGTGCAAGTTCCAATTTTATTATCTAAAAATTTTTATTCCCAGAGATTTGGTATGAGCATGGGTAATCCTCTCTCCCCCGTACTGAGTAATCTATATATGGATTTTTATTTTTTTTCTACTAGAATAATTCTCTCCAACATGGCTGCAGTACATTGATGACATCCTATGTTGTTTGTGGCCCACTCAAGTTAGTGTAAGTGATCATCTGTGTAAACTTAACAATTTAGTCTGTTCTGTTCACAGTGGAGATAGAGAATGGAGGGATTTTGCTGTTCCTCAACTGTATCTACCACCGTGAAATTGAGTTGGTTTGGTGTATATCGCAAACCAATGTTTGTTCATATATAGTTACACTATCATTCCTCAGAGCCTCATGACATATTTGTTTCCTTAGTCTTAGCCTAAGGCTGCAAATGCATACTCTAAGGCTGCAAATGCATACCCCAAGGCTGCAAATGCATACCTCAAGGCTGCAAATGTGTACCCTAAGGCTTAGGCAGTGCTTCCACAGCAAAAAAATTTGTTACCCCAGACAGTTGTGTCAATTACCCTAAATTATAACTTTAATATATATATATATTATTTTTATTATTATTATTATTATCACAATTTTTTTTTTTTTTTTTTTTTTTTTTTTTTTTTTTTTTTTTTTTTTTTTTGCTGGCACATAATAGAACTGCATAAGAACAGTATTATGTCAGTCAAAGTCACCTTTATGTAAAGATTTGGGTATTTCTATAAAAATAACAAGTACAATACTGAGCGTAATCCAGAAAATAAAGACAGAACAACTCCTGCTTCCAAATAGGTGCAACATGCTATTTTATGAAGTACAGGAGATCGTAATCCAGAAAATAAAGACAGAACTCCTGCTTCCAAATAGGTGCAACATGCTATTTTATGAAGTACTGGAGCTAGGTTCTCCCCTTAGAGCAGCAGATTCTTCACATTTCTAACAGCTTTAAGTAAACTTTCGTCAATAATTAAGGTATTTGCTTTTGCATTGTTGTTCTTCATGTGGTAAATTGCGTGCATGAGCCCACAGATTCTTTCATGCCCTCACCAGCCAGTCAGCTGAGCTGCCGGGCCAACGGTCATAATTATCAGCTGCTTCGTAGGAGTTACTAACGTGCTTCACACCCCATCCACAATTTTAAAAGGCCAAGGAGTTACTAGACAGAACATTATCATACCTGTCCATCATATATATTCGTTATTTATCAATGTCGAAAAAATGAAGAAAAAAAATTCTAAATTGGTTTTGTTCTAGAGGAATGTGAATGTGTCTGATTGCCCTAGATTCTCTATTTGTACCCCCAAAATTTGCCCAAATACCCTAAAAAAAAACATTACCCTAAACTCTACCCCAACATAGGCTTGATTACCCTAAAATAGGGTAATTACCCTAAAAGTCACAAAGTGGAAGCACTGGGCTTAGGGTACGTATTTGCAGCCTAGAGTACATCGACGATGAAATCACATTTACCGGTATTTACGATATTGCTACTAGTCTGCGATACCCTATACATGTTCTTTATACAGCTTACAATTGTGCCATAGAAGCTTTTACAAAACTCCAGGTCAAATAATTTTTTTAATAAGAAAAATGTTACCTTCCATGAGAACCTGCAAGACATCCCAGATTTATTACGTAGTTTTAACATTAATGTATTTTTAACAATAAGAACACTGTAAGACAATTATTAATAATTCCGTCAATTGTGATAAAGGGTGTGTGTACAAATTACCTTGTAAATCATGCAATCAATTAGATTTTGGTCAGACTGCTAAAACACTCGATACACGAATTAATCAACACAAGGAACACGTTACTACGTGAAACCAATCCAGCGGTATATTCATCCACATAAAAAAATAACCACCCATTTGACATGAAACAATAACATCACAGAAAAAAAAAATAATTGAATGCAGTTTAATCAAATCTAGTCAGGGAATAAATGTCAACTTTCATCAAGGTTTATACAAATTAGATAGTTATATTTTCCACGATATTTCAACATTTTTTAAATTGTAATACAACAGTTGTGAGCAATTGCCCCATGCATTTTAGTTACTAGGACGGCCAGTGCTTCCACTTTTAGGGTAATTACCCTATTTTAGGGTAATCAAGCCTATTCTGGGGTAGAGTTTAGGGCAGCCCTGTGCAACCTGCGGGCCGAGGCATTCATTGCGGCCCTTTCTCCTAAAAATAAATAACCTATAATAATAATGCGGCCCTCAGAGAGAGGGTAGCCTTTCTTTGCTAATTATTGGTCAGGAAAATATATGTGTTTAATCATTCTTATGATAATGAACCCAGTTAACCAATATTAAGCAATTATTTATGTTTGTACAAGGTACGGTGGCCTTTCGTTTGCTCATTCATAGTAAGGAAAATACATTTGTTTCGGACAATTCTTATTTTTGTGATCCCAATTTAAATAAAATCAGTAACAAACTACTTATCTATCTTTATCAGTATAATCTCACATAATATGTCTTCGATCGTAGTAAATAACATGAAATAGTAAGGTTATGTTCATATATTCCCAGAGTGGCCCTTTGGGAAAAAAGGTTTCACACCCCAGGTTTAGGGTAATGTTGTTTTTTAGGGTAATTGGGCAAATTTTGGGGTACAAATAGAAAATCTAGGGCAATCAGACACATTCACATTCCTTTAGAACAAAACCAATTTAGAATATTTTTTTCGACATTGATAAATAACGAATACATATATATATATATATATATATATATATATATATATATATATATATATATATATATATATATATATATATATATATATATATATATATATATGATGGACAGGTATGATAATGTTCTGTCCAGTAACTCCTTGGCCTTTTAAAATTGTGGATGGGGTGCGAAGCACGTTAGTAACTCCTACGAAGCAGCTGATAATAATGACCGTTGGGCTAGGGCATGAAAGAATCTGTGGGCTCATGCACGCAATTTTACCACATGAAGAACAACAATGCAAAAGCAAATACCTTAATTATTGACGAAAGTTTACTTAAAGCTCAGCTGTTAGAAATGTGAACAGCACTGCTACTTGCAAAGAATCTGCTGCTCTAAAGTACCTAGCTCCAGTACTTCATAAAATAGCATGTTGCACCTATTTGGAACCAGGAGTTCTTCTGTCTTTATTTTCTGGATTACGGTCTCCAGTACTTCATAAAATAGCATGTTGCACCTATTTGGAAGCAGGAGTTCTATCCTTATTTTCTGGATTACGCTCAGTATTGTACTTGTTATTTTTATAGAAATACCTAAATCTTTACATGAAGGTGACTTTGACTTACATAATACTGTTCTTATGTAGTTCTATTATTTGCCAGCAAAAAAAAAAGTGATGATAATATATAAATATATATATATATATATATATATATATATATATATATATATATATGTGATACTATATATATTATATATATATGTTTGTGTGTGTGTGGATTTAACCTAGTTGTATTTACCTAGTTGTATTTTACGGGAAGGGGAGCTATGCTCGTGGGGTCCCGTCTTCATATCTCATTTTATCTAAACTATTTTTAAATTCATGTATTGTTTTTGCACACACCACTTTCTCATCTAACTTGTTCCAACTGTCTATTGCTCTGTGAGGAAAGCTGTTCTTTTTCAAATCTCTTCTATAGCTGTCTTTTTTTATTTTCTTTCCGTGTCCTCTTGTATTTCTGTCATCCCATTTTATCAGATTCTCTCTATCAGTAATTTCTATGCCTTTCATGATTCTGTAAATAGCTATCAAATCTCCTCTCTCTCTTCTTTGCTCTAGTGTCTGTAGTTTAAGTTTTTGTAGTCTCTCTTCATATGATAGTTTTGAGAGTGTTGGTGCCAGTTTTGTAATTGCTCTTTGTATTCTTTCAAGTTTTTTTATACATTTTTTTGTACTTGGTGACCATATCGTTGCTGCATATTCCAATCTTGGTCTTATCAGGGTGATTAGGATTTTCCTCACCATTTCTTCATCCAGGTATGTAAATGCCACTTTGATTGTTCTTATTAAATTATAAGTTTCTCCAAAAATCTTATTTATATGTTTCTCAGGTGACATATTATTCATAACAATGACTCCCAGGTCCTTCTCATTTTCTACTTTTTTTATTCCTTCTTCTCCCAAATTATATGATCCTGTTATTCTGTTTTTGCTTTTTCCAAATTCCATTATACTACACTTTTTTGTATTGAACTCCATCTCCCACTTCCTACTCCATTCTTGTACTTTATTTAGATCTCTCTGTAGTGATTCACAATCTTCTTCAGTTTTCACTCTTTTCAGTAGTTTTGCATCATCTGCAAAGAAGCTCATATAGCTTTCAATTCCTTCATCCATATCATTAATATATATAGCAAACATTATTGGGGCCAGAACTGTTCCCTGCGGGACACCGCTTATTACTTCATTCCATTTTGAGTGCTGATTTCTTATCACTACTCTCATTTTTCTTTCTTGCAAAAAGTCTTCCATCCAATTTAGCAATTTACCTTGTATTCCTCCTTCATATTCTAATTTCTTAAGCAACTTCTTATGTGGTACTTTGTCAAAAGCTTTTTTTAGGTCTAGAAATGCACAATCAGCCCATCCATCTCTTTCTTGTATTATATCTATTAGCCTTGAATAGAAACATATTAAATTGGTGACGCATGACCGTCCTTGTCTGAATCCAAATTGCCTTGGATTTAGTACGTTGTTTTTTTCCAAGTATTTTACCCATCTACTTTTGATAATTCTTTCACAAATTTTTGCTATTGTACTTGTTAGAGAGACTGGTCTATAATTGGTAGGTTCTTCTTTATTTCCTCCTTTATATATAGGTACTATATTTGCTTTTTTCCAATCTTCTGGAACTTTTCCTTCTTTTAAGGAACTGCTTATTATGCTATGTATTTTGTCTGCCAGTTCATTCCTGCATTCTTTCAGAATCCAGTTTGCTATTTCATCTGGCCCATGCGATTTTCTGACATCAAAATTACCCAAGTGTGTCAATATTTCATTCTTTGTTACTTCTATTTCTTCCATAGGGGGGACTTTTTCTTTCCACTCAATCTCTTCAGGTTGTATATTTTCCCTTGTAAACACTGATTTAAAATGTTTGTTCATAATTTCTGCCATTTCCATTTCCTCAGTGTATTCAACTCCTCCTTGTCTCAATTTCTCCAAGTCTTGTTTGTTTTTCAGTTTATTGTTTACAAATCTGTAGAATAGTTTTGGTTGATCTTTACACTTTTCTATAACATCTTTTTCATATTTTCTTTTTTCCTCTCTGCACTTTTGTACATATTCATTTCTATAACCAGTATATATTTTCCATTTTTCAGGTCTTCTGTCTTTTTTCCATCTGGTCCAGGCTTTGTCTCTTTTGTCTTTTAACTCCCTACAACTTTTGTTGTACCAGCATTTTACATATTCTTTTTCTTGTTTTTGTCTTGGGACATACTTTTCCACTCCTTTTTTGTAAATTTTTGTCAAAATATTCCATTTCTCTTCCACTGATGTTTCTTCTTTGTATATTTCTTCCCAGTTTTCTTGTTGGAAGAATTTTCTTATTTTATCAAAGTTTGTTTTTTCATACATCATTCTTCCTTTTCTATATTGTTCATTTCTTTTGATATATTTTTCTTCATTAAGTTCCAGTTCAATCAATATGTGGTCACTTTTACCTATTGGTGTTTTATATTCAATCTTGTCCACTATTCTAGGTTCAGATGTAATTATTAAGTCTAGCCTCGATGGTTCTTCTTCATTTCTATACCTAGTGTTCTCTTGTATCCATTGTGTCATTGAATGGTCAGTAATCATCTCAAGTAGAGCATTTCCCCATGAGTCATCACCACTCTTTACTGTCATTTCTTCCCAGCAGATTTCTTTGCAATTAAAGTCACCCATCATAACTATTCTTCCTCCGTCTTCCATTATTTTAGTTAATGCTATCTTTGTGTCCTCTAGCATACTTTTATATTCACTCTCCTCCCATGAGGCTGTTTTCGGAGGCACATAATTGATCACAAATTTTCTGCTCTTCTTATCTCTGTCTTCCACTTCTATCATAATCATCTCTACTGTATTCTTTCCATATATGACACCTTTCACGTTTATATCCTTCTTAGTCAGGAACATATCTCCACCCCCTTGCTTTTTCTCTCTGTTTCTAATCCAATAATTGTATGCATCATGTCCTACACTGTTGGGTGGTAGTGGGCCTTTTAATTTTGTTTCTACAATTCCCATTATGTCTGGTTCTTTTTCTTTCAAATAATCATTCAGCTCATTCAATCCTGTTATTAATCCATCTATATTTGTGTAAGACACTCTTAGTTTTCTGCCACTTCCATTGTGTTCTCTGTTTCCCTTATGTTTTTCTTTTGTATGTCGAACTTCCTTAGTTTCATGTTCACTACTCTCCAATAGAATCTCTCTTTCTCTGACTCCGTTCTGTTCTCGTTTTTTGCCTTAGCTTCCAGTCTTTTCTGCTTTTCTTCCTCTCTTTCCTCTTTATTCATTTCTCTTTTTATCCATATCTTTTTGTATTGTTCACTTGTTGCTAGTTTCCCTGTTTTGGATAAGATATTCTCTGCCGTTGTTTGTGACTTGAATTTAATCTTAATTGGTCTGGTCTTGTCTGTGCTATACTTTCCGAGTCTAAATTTCTCTTCGATTTGTTTCATAATTCCTGGTTCATCTTCCTGAACTGATTCTAGTAATTGGCTTACTTTTTCATTTTCCTCTTTGATTCTTGTGGTTCTATCTGTGTTGTGTTTCTCTTCCATTCCTAATATAATTATACATTTCTTCTTGTCTGCTAAATCCCTTACTATATTCTCCTTTTGTCTCATCACTTTAATAACTGAGTCTTCAGTATGTTCTTTCAATTGCTGTTTGACTATGTCAGTGAATGAAATCTTATTTCCTTCTTGGGTTTTCTTCCAATTTTTACTTTCTTTAGCTATCGTTTCTCTGTTTTCTTTACTATTCTTCTTCAATTCCTCATTCTCCCCCTTTACCTCTCTTAACTGTCTTTTTAGTTCTTCTATTTCATCAGTTAAGTTTTTATTCGCCTTTTCCAGTTCTTCCAATCTTTCAACCCTTTGTAAAATGGTGTTCATATGACCTAACCTACTCTCCAAGTCCTCGATCACCTTATCAACCTTCTTCTCTAGTCTTGTCAGTCGGGGGGGGGGGTTTGTGTCCCCCCCACTCTCTTTAAATCCCTTGAAAATATTCTCATCACTTTCTGCTATATTGCTCCTATCTATACCTCTAATCTTCACATTCCTATTAGACATGTCGTCATCATCCAACTCGTCTTGGGGTCGTTTGTCTACCTTACGGCGGCCCGTCAGGGCCATTTCCTCCACCTCCTCATTACCTTCCATTTCCCCAGCAATCCCTCCCCCTCTCCTCTTTCCTTACTTTCCCACTACCCCACGAGCAATTTCCCCCCACCCTGCAAATACAAAAAGGCACTTCTCTTTGCGTTGGGATCCACAATCTTCACTTTTCTTCAGAGCGTTCTTCAAGCCGTCCGTTCGTTGAAAGTGTGTGTGTGTGTGTGAGTGTGTGTGTGTATTAAATAAAGTTATGATTTAGGGTGATTGACACAACTGTCTGGGGTAACGAATTTTTTTGCTGTGGAAGCACTGAGGACGGAAGTAAAACCACGTGCCCTTCTTCCACCTTTCCGAATTTCTTCTTCACCATGTCTCATCCAGTCACTTCACTATGTTCTTTCTTCCTTTTATTCAGTCTTTGTATTAGCACTGAATATGTGATTATGCGAAATATATGTCTATACATATATATATATATATATATATATATATATACATTTATATATATGTATATATATATATGTATATATATACATATATATGCATATATATATATATATATGCATATATATATATATATATATATATATATATAAAGCTCAAAAACATGTACATATATATATGCATATATATATGTATATACATATATATATATATATATATGTATATATATATATATATATATATATATATATATATATATATATATATATCCTTAATGGCCAATAAGGACCATTTCGTAAAATATTACAACCAGACCATTGATAAAGGTACCCTGAGTCAGTGTACCAAAATCATTGCACACAATAAGGACCCCAGAAGGGTAAGACTTCTGGAGGCATTCTACATAAGGGATACTACCCCCACAATAAACATAGAATCCAATATGACATTCAGTTTTTTGCTGTACAACGACGTTTATTTGAGACAGCGTTGCATCGAGGTCCCTTTGCTGTCAGCTAACTTTTTTCAGCCAAGGATTTCCTCAAAGCTTGACAAACGATTGAAGTGTTCGTTAAAGTCCTTCAGATTTAATGAACTCTCTGAAGAAACTCTGCAAGAATTCAGGACTAAAAAGTCCCCGTATTAGAAATACAATGGCTCTACTAAGGTTGGAGGGGCTTAGGCGTACGATGTGAGCTTCTGCAGTACAGAGGGCTCTGACTAGACTGTACGAACACGACTCACTTGAGAAGCACAAAACTCGAGGGAATCGTGCCGCCATAGGCGACAGAGACGATGATTCCATTGTGATGAATGTTGAAAGGAGAAAGAGTAAAGTGGATGAGGAAGTGTGGTAATAGAAAGAATCGAAAGAATGGGTGGAAACTTAGAGCAACTGACGAAAAGAGGGAAATTAATCGAAAGAAAAAGAAAAATGACGATGGAAAGAAAAAGAAGAGGAATTTCGGAGGAAGCAAGGGAAAAGTGATGAAAGAGGAAACGGGTGGCGAAATTGAAATAAGGATAAAAAAAAAAAGTAAAACTGAGGGGAGAGGGAAAGGACAAGAAGAAAAGAAAACTAGAAAATGCTAGGCTATGTGGGATAAGTGAAAGCAAGAAAAATAGAAAAGCAAAAACAAGAAATGGGGGAAAGAGTAATGAATAAATAGCTCAAAGAAAAAGAAGCAAGGAGACACCATGGCGGAAAGGAACAAGGAAGAAACATGGGAAATTGTGAAAGGAGAACAGTAATTTAGTTTGAATAAAGTTGATACGGGAAACTCGAGGCTCGAAGAGGATTAGTGTACTTAAGGAAAAGACTTAACTACATTAACGTAATTATGCATTATGTAGATTTTACGTTCTAAACGTCGAACAATTTTATTCAGCTGAGAGGATGTACAAACGAACAAGAGCCCGTTGACGTTTGAGTCACGTCACTCCTCGGCTGAAAACACTGCCTATTGTCCTTCGACTTGAACACGGTTGATCCATATGAGAAAGAAAAAAAAAATAGAAAGAGAGAAGAGTTAAAGCAGAGAATTTGGAAAGAGGAGGGTCATGAGAAAAAAAGAGGGTTAAAGGACAGGAGTAGAAAGGATTCCATAGTGAGTGCAGATATAAGTAGAAGTATAGGAAAAGAAACGAGACGACGACGACAATGGAAGAATGAGCGTAAGGGCCGCGATTCGGTTAAAGGGAGGGCAAGGTTAACATGAAAGACAAAGGTTAGGTGAAAGGGACAGTGAATGTGGGTAAAGGGTAAAGACATTCTGACAACAACAGAGAATGGAGGTAGACTCCCTGAACATGAATGCATATTTGATGGATTTAGTTTGAGCTAATTCTAGAAATAAAATAAAATAATTGGGCTGAGGGAAGGATCCCAGACAGTTGGTACATCGCACTTGGTTGGAATAAGTTGGATAAGAGAGCAGATTAAGGGGAAAAATATAATGTAGAGGCGATAAAGAAACGGAACATAAGAATGAAGGAGACTGCAATAGACCATGAGGCCTACACTGGGGAGTGCCATGTCCATTACCACCTGTTATCCCCATCCATAAAGTTGTCTAACCGTTTCTTAAAACAAATGATAGTTTCAGCGCTCACTACATGGTTACTAAGTCTGTTCCATTCGTTGACCACCCTATTAGTAAACCAGTTCTTACCTGCTTCCTTCTTAAATCTAAATTTGTCCAGTTTAAATCCATTACTGCAAGTCCTGTCTGTTGTCTTAATATGATGACCTTGTTTAAGTCACCCTTGTTAAAGCTTTTGATCCACTTAAACGGAAGTGGAATAAGACAGGGCAAGCAGTCAGAAAGGACTGAGTGGACACCACGAGATGGGAAGCGTGCTAGAGGGAGACCAAACAGAAGACGGACAGGTGACTTAGAAAAGTTTGCAAGAGTGCCGTGGCAGAGTTTGTCTTAGTCATGGGACTTGTGAAAGAGGTTGGGTAATGCCTCTGTTCAACAGTAGGCTCTGAATAGCTGATGGAGTGGCTGACTAATTGATTTGTTGGTTGATTGATTGACTGATCAACTGACGGACAGACTGACTAAGTGATTGATTAATTTGTTGGTGGATAGACTATCTATCTATTTATATATTTGTTTATTAATTTATTGGTAATCTTGTATCCTGGGGATTATTGGTGCTGTAAAACTTTCTCCCTTTTTTTCAAATCCTACATAGCTGTTGTGCCTCAGTCTCTCAAGTCGAACAGTGATCTAGAATTGGGTGTTATGTACACACGCCCCCCCCCCCGCCTCCCTTTGTGATTATTACACACGAATGGTAAAAGTACTTTGTTTGGGAAAATTTAATTTAATTTTCTCTCCATTGTTTGTGGGTAAGGGAAGATCCCTGTCCTCGGCCCATGGCTTGGGTCAGACGCAATGCAGGAAGACACAGCACCACCTCCACTTCCACAGGGCTCAACTCCCGAAACGGGTTTATCTCATCTAAAAAGGGCAAACGTTTGTTCTGTTCAGTCTCCACAGTGAACTTAATTGATGGTACTTAAATATTTAACTTTAACATAAAATTGTCTAAAGGTTGGTCATTTGGCTACATCTATCATCTACATATTTATGCCAAATGAGATTCCTTGGAAGAATATTGGGTAAAATATCTCTTTCAAAAATTCCATATACAAATTACTCAGAATTGGAGACAGGGGATTCCCCATTCCCATTCCGAATTTTTGCATATATAATTTATCATTGAATCCAAATTCTAAATCAGCTACACACATTTTAATAAGACTGATTATTGTATGGGCAGGGATTGTCGTACCATATTCTTTTAATTCATCTTCTAAATATCTTAATAAATCTAAAACTGGGACCCGAGTAAATAAACTGGTAACATCTTAACTAACAAGTTTGAAACCAAATGTGATAGATTGCCCTGTAATTTATCAATGAGATCAACATTATTTTTAATATGAGTATTGGAAATATTTCCAACAAGTGAGCTTAAAACGGACACCAGCCATTTTGATACTTTACAAGTGCACGACCCAATAGAGTTAATGATCGGTCTGGCTGGATTATTAACTTTGTGGGTTTTAATTAAACCATACATATATACGGTAGCGAGGGAGACAACGTTACAAATTGTTTGATGAGGTCATTATTTCCGTCTAAAAATGTTGTCGATGGTACACTTGTAACCTGACCATCTGTGTTGAGCAGGTCACAGTGGACCTTTTTCCATGTTCCCCTTATTCTCTTTTCCGTATGTATATACTGTCCTTGTTTCTCTATGTATTGTACCTCTGAAGATGTCTTGAATAGACGAAAACATTCGGTCACCAATCTTTTCATGTTCCCAGTGGGATTTTGCATATATATATATATATATATATATATATATATATATATATATATATATATATATATATATATATATATATATATATATATATGTACATACAGTTATTAATCTTCTTGTGCGTATTTTCAATTTTCCTAGTAAGGATTCGGACATGGGGGGGGGGGGACGCAAATACGAGTTAACCAAAATCATACATTTTAATTTTCAACGTTGAAAATTAAAATGAATTATTTTGGTCAAATCGTATTTGCCCCCCACCCCCAACCCGAAATGGCCGAATCCTTATTAGGAAAATTGAAAATACGCACAAGAAGATTAACAACTTTCAGAATGCTGTCGACTTTAACAGCACATGCCTACAGGAGAATCTGCTCGCATATTTTTCAAATACATACACACATATGTATATATATATATATATATATATATATATATATATATATATATATATATGTTGACATGTGGAGGAGAGCCAACACTTGCCTTTATGCACTGAGTACATTTGTACATTTAACCATATATGTACATATGCTCCGAACATCTATGATTTCGTGGGGCTACTCACAAACGACATCGAAAAAGTGAACGAGGGAAGGTTACAATCACACAAATGAGCTAAGATGCTTGTGAGGCTATACCAATCTAGCCCACATAAAATATGTTTTGATGCAAGAAATGTTGCTATGATTTCAACATGATTGTACAGTAAATAATATTCTAATCTTCCACGACAATCTGGATTAAGATGGAGGTGGTTATCCTATAGAGGTGGGGGGAGGGGGAGATACCTGGCTATGGCCCCCCATCCCAATCCCAGCCTACATAAACTGGGTAAGAAGAAGAAGAAGAAGAAGAAGAAGAAGAAGAAGAAGTCAGATTGGTACAACTGTACTCACCATGTTTGCGAAGGGTCGTACTCCGGCCAGTAGGCGAAGTTGTTGCTACACTCCAAAGCTGGTAGGGGTCTGCGTTCCCTGCGCTGCTGCTGCTGCTGGAAATGCTGCTGGAGCTTCGGCTGGTGGTTCTTGTGGAGGAACTCCATACGTCCCTTGCTCCGGCTCCCGAGGCAGCGCGGCGAAGCCCCCGCCGAGGCCGTGGGCTGTGGCGTGGGCACCAGTTTGGGCCCCAACCGGGAAGCGGCGCTCGAGATGGGCCGTCCGCTGACAGGGGCGCTACCAGTGCGGTGGAGACCCTGCGTCGGCCCTCCTCCGGTGCAGTTGTCGCTGGTCGCGTTCCCCGCTGCCCCGTTGGTGTTCTCTCTTCCGAAGGGAAACCTCTTGGGACTCAAGGACAGGTTGGAGACGCTGCTTGTAACTTCGGACATCACTTGCTGGATCGAGGAGAAGAAATTCATTGTGTTGGTGGCTGCAAGACGAAATCGCTCAAATATTCAGTATGCCCGAGATTCCTCTCGGGTAGGTTCTTGTAATGTCTTGTGATCTCTGGAGAGGCTTAGCTTAGGGACATGCTTTGGCCTGCACCTTCCTTAAGGGGGAGTGGGTGTTGCCTACACTACCCTATCACTGGTAGACCTTGTGTTTCTGAGTTCTATAGAATAAAGAGCGAGAAAGGCTTTCACTCCAGCAGACCTTAACAACTGGCAGGAGCAGAAATCAGGAGCTGGTGAAGTGGCAACAGCGACGGTGCTGCGACGACGACTGGGGTAGGAAAGACGACAGCGAAGAGTCCTACAGTTGTCATGCCGCTGCGTCACAAAATCGCGACCAAGGATGCCTTCTTTGGCGGACACCGGTGGCACCTGATCCCTCCGTCAGTAGGCTGGACTTACTGACTCATCTACCTCGTCAAGTCAATATCAGTCCAGAGAATGGGTTCCAGCACCAACGACGCTAAAGTTGACTGAAAAGACACACGTCAGGAGCAGCCAGGTCAACACAATCGACGACTTAAGTCAGGTCAGTGTTAATGAATGGGGTCGAGGTTGTGCGTCGAGACTGCCGAGATTAGCAACTTCTCTTCATCTGCGTTGGCACCGACACCCAGAACTACGTCGAAAGAAAACGATTTCACGGATGAGAGGAGGGGAGAGGTTGGGGGTGGGGAGGGGGGCTGAGTCACAGTTGAAGAGCTTACTTCAACAGGTGTGAAGCCCTGAATACTCAAAAGAACGTCTCTGATAACAATGTGTATATTTACTTTTCACCACCACACCACACGAAGTTCCCAATTTGCCATTGATTCGTAGAATATTCACCTTCGTTTCGACTTAAGTCACCCAACCTGAACAAGGGAAAATAAATCTATATCTTCCAAATTACAATGTTTGTCATGTTTTTCCTAAATCACAGTGTGTCTTCTAAGAGTTTATCTTTCCGAGATCTGAATCTATGACATCATGTGACATTACTACGTGTGTTATTTTCGGGCAAGGGCGTTGATCGTTTTCATTGTCTGGTTTGGCAACAGAGACCACTATCAGTAACAGAGATGTTCCACTTGGCTATCTGATAGCCACATAGTCTCTTTTTCACTCATCGATAAAAACTTCACTGCACGGAACTGCCGTTTCCTGGAGTTGGGCAAGAACATGCTAGAACAGTCGAGTTTCTGTTACGAACAACAAACACTCGGAGTGCGGCAGGTGCGTCCATGAAAGCTCCAAGTCTGCATTATTCAACAGCACAGACCTTGTCAGTCAAAAGCCTTATTTATCGCTTCGCCCGAGCCCTTTTCCTTTATCTTGTAACACCCGTCGCTGGAAAGGAATAGGCAAACGGCACAGAACTAAACTGTAACTGGAACCTCTTACTGAAGTCACAAAGGGCGGGATGTAAATGTTTCTTTCCTCTCTTCCCTACTCTCTCGCTCCCTCACATCACTTCCCTCTTATCATGACGCAGAGTCGTCTTCACGGTCTGTTAGGGTAAATAGTGACAAATACTCATACCGATCAATATTTTCATCACTTTCTCATTGTTTCAATATAGGTCATAGTCCATTCGGTTAGCAGTTGTAATTTCCAACTTCGCAGTAATTGCCCTTGAAGCAACCGTTGGTTGTCACAGGCAACGTATGACCTGTTTTTTTGTCTCTAAAGTATTTTTTGTTTGTGTTTACTCTTAAGTATTTATCGCCAGTTTTCGAATCACTAAAACTTTAGTAGCATAAATATCTAATCACCCTAAAAGCCATATCAGTAGCAGCTCCCCGTCGATCTACTATAGAAGACATTTGCAAGTAATCGATACAGATACCACATGTAACGATCAATTTGTGTTTAGTACAACACAATATCTCTTTGTTAAATATAATAGTTAGGTGTTGTTCATGAAATCATTCCGTTGACTTCTTGATTGATAAGCTAATCACAAGATGTCCTCGAGAAAACACTGAACATCATCATCATCACTTATTCTTCGATCATTCGACGCAGTTCGGAATTTGGAGCACTCTCGATGATACCAAACACATCTGCAAAAAATAAAAATAGACATGGTGAGAAAATATATATATATCATTGTTATTCTAAAGATACATGTAGGCGGAGTTTTAGAAGATGTGTGTGTTTTGTTTATTTTTATATACATTTTTATATATATTATATATATATTTTTATATATTTTTTATATACGCGGAGGAAAAGAAAATTGAATACGTTTTGTCTCATTTCGTGAACTCAAGTGCCTCAATAACACCTTGCAGTAATATGACGGTTTTCAAGCCTTGAGCAGAGCTAAATCTGCACCGTGACAGTTCTAACGTTATTACAATAAGAGGTTGTGTGTATGTGTGTGCGTTTTTTTATCTTTAGGAAATATCCTACGGCTCTTCCTTTGCTAATTTTGCCTGTGTTCTCTGACTTATGGGAAGGGTTTTCTTTGGCCGAATAATATCACTCAGCGGCTGCCAGAATGAGCAGAAGGGCCTAACACTGCCACTCGGAGTTAATCGAGATGTGTTTAACACTTCTGACCTCAGAACAAATAGGAATAAACCTGCAAGCACAACTTAAAAGCAAGTGCGTAGTTAATTCTCTGACTGTTTTGAGGATTTCCATCCCCTGAGGTTGGTTTAGCAGAGATAGGTTTGAAATCGAGTACCAATAGGATTCGCCTCGGCTGAGCAAATATTGAATGGCCCAATGGCAGTTATTATACGAAGAATACATATATGAGCCAAACATGACATTCATGGGGTCATGCTGCGCTGATGTAAGTTTAGACGCTTAGCTGAAACCTCAGTCACACCAAGCTTACGACCAGACGTCCCGTATTTAAAGCATTTGTCCCGCGTCCCGTATCGACCCTGCCCGGGACGCGTTTTGTCCCGTATTTTCAATATTCTAAACTCTTCACATGGAAAATTGAGAAAACTTTACATCTTACATAGTATATTAATTCAAAAGCAACAATATCTGAGTGATAAAATATATATATATATATGCTGTATATATATATATATATATATATATATATATATATACAATGCTGCTTGAAATACAATATACAATGGACACACACATTTAAAGCAAGTGGAAAAATACTGTACAAGTCAATGAACCAGGTCGTGGAGCCGCGAGCTTTTTTTTTTTTGTGCACTTGGAACACGACAAAACCCCAATCATCTGCATAGCAGACAAAACCCCAGTAGGAAAACTTGGGGGGGAGGACATAACCTAATCTACCGATTGGGGTTTTGTCCGTTCCCCGTGTGATTCATATAGCCGGTACACATTCCCCATATACCTCTCCAATTTAAGTGTCCCGTATTCCAGTTTTCAAAATCTGGTCGTTCTGGCTGTAAGGAGGACATTGAAATCATGGCAAATTGCATGCATACTTCTGGGCGATTAATAATAAACACGAAGAGCTGCATGCAATACTAGAGACAAGCATTGCCGTTCTTGTTGTGCCTGGCAAAGTATAAACAGTGTCACAGTCTTGGATACGTGAAAATCGATGTCTGAACAACATGTTTCAATTGCTGTCCATGAATACTAAAGAAACCTAATGCCCAGTAAAGGACTGCCTATTAGATTTAGCCCTTTATTGGGGAGAAAATAAATTGTCTGCTAACAGCCAGAAAATGAATTCGATGCAATGGTACGCATAAAGGTTTCCTTATGATTAAACTCTTGACGATTTTATTTCTGTGAGGGCAGGACTCGATTATATCTAGACAGAGTTTTATAAGGTTAACGTCAAATTATTTCATTCAGTTTCGTATCGAACCTCCGTGCTGTCAACATGTGGTCGGTAGTAAAGAAAGACATTGGGTGCCAATGGTTTTGTCACAGTAGTTATACTCACACATGCATACATACATACATATACGCATACATACATATATACATATAAATTGTACATATGCCAAAAATTCCATTCTCCTTTATAAATGTAATAGCCGAGTCTGTATATAGCCACCCTTTACCCATCCAAAACCTATTTGTCGTTCCTTCTACCTTAGCTGCATTGCGGATGAAGCGTCATTTTGTCCCCCCGCCCCCACTATTCTGGGCAGAGGCAATGCAGCAAGACCCAAGGCAACCACAGCAGGGCCAGACAATGAAGTTGTTATACTTTCATTGCTTCATTACTTGGTGGCCTTCCCTACTTCGCGTCAACCACAAATATGTTCTCGAAGGTACGGCTGGCGGTAGTATGTTCAGCTTAAACAACATTGGCATCCTTCCGCATTTATGAACTATGACTCAGTACAGTATATTTATAAAATCAGTCAACAGTAGACACTATGGGCCTAATGATATTAGGTGTACATGAAATTAAGCGAACAAATACAGTTCCAACACATGCAGGAGCACCACTATGTACGCGCAACAGGTGCGTGAAGATGACTCGAACATTGGTATCGATTTCCCGCGCTCAGTGAACATGGCCGACATACTCAAAAAATGTAACTGCCATTTATGGAAATGACAACAGCTGGTAAGGTTGAATGGACTCGAAAATAAATCACATTTTCTTTTTTCCTCTTTTTTACTCAATAGTTGAGAGGTAACAGACTGACCGGGCAAGCTAAATTCTGAACCGAATTCTGAAAGATTGAACTTTATTTAAAACTTCATATCTGATGCTGCTGAGTGGTAGGCCGTTTTTTCATATGTTGTTAGTTATGCAATGCTTGATCACGCCCTAATCGATTTCATATGTAGGTAATTAGAATAGCAATAAAACTTTCAGCTATTCGTACGTCTATTAAGATCAATAAGAATTTCACCTACGTATTTCCCTTCGTGTCAAAAGAGTCGACTGTAGGTCGATTTCAAGCGAGGCAACTGATGGTGGCAGGTCGTTGCCTTCCGTAGTTTTCAACAGGACCTTTTTTTATACGAGGGTACTGCGGCTGCTATGAAAAGACCCAGTCGAAAACAACTCGAGGCAACTATTTGTCACCACAAGTGGCGGCCATCTATTGCCTTTTGTGAAAATAGCCTCAAGGCTAAGGAGGAGGTTGCTAGCTGCATTGGCCTCGTACAAAGAGGACGGACAAAGTGCCTTGACACCAGCTATCTTTCTTTGTAATTCGAATATCCTTTTTTTTTTACCGTTTAGACTAAACTCTTTTTTCCACTAAATACCTTCGCGCCTAACTTTACAGCTTTTGTGACTTCTTTGGTGAATAAATTCTATACAACTTTGCTTTTTCTGCAATCGCTTTGGTAGCCTTGCTGATCCATTCGGTGAAGTAGCCTTCAACCTTTCCAACTTGAATTATCTAGAATACCTAGTTCAACACTCTACCCGTGCTCCTGACTATTTTATAAGGCCCAACATTTTAGATCTCTTCCATGCTTCTCATCCTCCTTATTCACTCAATCTTTTTTTCTCGCATTATTTCTGTCGTTTTTGTTTTTGTTTTGTTTTTGTTTCACGCTTGCAGACGACCCGTGGAATGAACGCCTATATGCTCAAAGTCCCTAAATGACTGCAAAATGTATCACGTAGGTGATTATCTCGAGTATAGGAGCATGCATTCCACATACATCTCTCCTGCGCCAAGTCAAATATTTTCACATAAGCCAGAATATGTGCGCTCCAGGTAGTCCGTTTAGGCCGTGGCACATGGTGCGATTTCGGGAGGAAGGATAGCTGGAGCTACCATCCCAAAATCCTAGGATAGGGCGTCCTAAGAAGACTTCTTCAAGGGTTTGGAATATCATAAAACGTACTTCAGAGTCAAATATACCGACAAAATCAAAATCTCTGAAAGAGAAGTGTTCTTAGGACCCTTTGTACCATGTTACTGGAATGGCACATTCAACATTCCTCCCTCCCGAAATCGCACCATGTATTTCTTGAATTTGGACTTGGCCACCTTCATCATTTTACTGATTTCATTAGTCCTATGGCCTGTCTTCTTTAGTCTAATGATTTGTGCAATTATTTCTTTAATTAATTCCTTTGTAGGGAGCCATGGTAACGATGCAGACCCAAGGGAAATGAAGAAAACCAGTGTGAAAAAAGGAAAGGTCCCGAAGAGAGGAGTTACCTTTATATACTCTTCCCACGGCAGTGTAGGAGCAACTGGCTGGGTTCTCCCTCATGTTCTACTCTTTTGGCCCAGCGTGACAGCAGGGGGCTGCCAGATACATTCTACCTACATAATTTCACATCAGTAAATGCCTTCTTACTTTTGTCATATATATGTGCCCGCAAGAAATAGGCGCACAATACTTTTGATGAGTACTGTATACTCGTATATACATACATACATAAATACATACATACATATATATTATATT
>NC_134819.1:18930407-18942907 GCF_046742065.1 Oratosquilla oratoria
ATGAAAAATTTAAATATTAATGGTCAGAAAATATGTAATCGAAAAATTGGAAATTCAAAAATTGTCAAATTTGACAATTAGCGGTTGTGACGTCACGCGCTCAGCGCTGGGGTTCCTTGGGACCCACAGAGCGGATGTCGTGACGTCATGTCTCTTCCTCTGATTGGCTGGTCCTCAGTTGTGACGTCATATCTCTTCTTCTGATAACTTCTGATTGGCTGGTCCTCAGTCGTGACGTCATGTCTCTTCTGATTGGCTGGTCCTCAGTCGTGACGTCATATCCCGTCTTCTTAAGTAGACGGTTTCGAGCAAGATAACAAACAAGATTATCAGAATTTTATAAGTATATGGATTATGACTCATAGATGCTAATTCAGGAGTTGGCTATACTTTTAAGTACTGAATATGAAAAATTTAAATACTAATGGTCAGAAAATATGTAATCGGATAATCGGAAATTCAAAAATTGGCAAATTGGACAATTAGCAGTTGTGACGTCACGCGCTCAGCGTTAGGGTTCCTTGGAACCCACAGAGCGGATGTCGTGACGTCATGTCTCTTCCTCTGATTGGCTGGTCCTCAGTCGTGACGTCATATCTCTTCTGATATCTTCTGATTGGCTGGTCCTCAGTCGTGACGTCATATCTCTTCTGATATCTTCTGATTGGCTGGTCCTCAGTCGTGACGTCATATCTCTTCTGATTGGCTGGTCCTCAATCGTGACGTCATATCTCTTCTTCAGTAGACGGTTTCAAGCAAGATAACAAACAAGGTGATCAGAATTTTATAAGTATATAGATATATATACATATCCTCTTTTGGACCCGCGGGTCATATTTGACATAGCATTTTCACTGCTACCATTTCACAAAGAAGTAAAATCTGAGCTTGTGGGTCACTGGGACATTCACGGCACACATCCAATTCTCGTTTTCTGTCACCGCTACTCTCTCCTGGTCACTGCTGTAACTTCAAAGTGTGAATACATACAGTGGATGACTGGCTAATGAAAAACAACGGTGAGTTGCTCCTGCATTTTTTTTTACATTTTCCATATATGGCTATATAAAACTATTGAAAAAATGTGGTGTTCCTGACGAAATTGTCAATCTCAAGCACTTGGATGTTTTTATCACTAGTAATATGACATATGTGCAGGCCCCTCACTTTGGGTGGGGGGGTGCATATGCCCTGGGGCGGCACATTTAGGGGGGGGGGGCGATTCTAGTCTGGACATGCCGGCCACATGGCTGACAAAATAATAGTAATAAAAAAGGTCAAAGAAGCCCTGAATATATTACAGTAATATACGAATTTTGCATTAGAATAACAAAATATGAAATATTTTCCCCTTACCCTTTCTACAATAGGGACATTTAATATATATTTTTTAAATTGTTTAATTATTTCGCAAGCCAATAGCTGTAATAGGCAGTAAGGGATGGTGGAGATGAGAATTTTGCCCCGGGGCGGCACTTAGGCAATATAAGGGCTCTGCATAGGTGTTGGGAATGAATCTTAGGTATGGGTCATATTTGGAATATTGATCAAAATGTGCTGAGATTTTGAGTGGGTCATTTATGGCATATATCCTACTTGGGGGGAGAAATAATGATAATAATTCATATTTCTTTCAGGTTAGGGTATATGAAAAAGGATTCTAGTATATTCTACCCTAAACTCAAGAAAAAGAACACAATTATTACAGTAGAAGTGCCATATTAGAGTGAGGATGAGATTTCTAGTGACAATGAAGTTTTGTACCAACCAAGTCGGGAATCTGTCACCTCTAGTGAAGCTCAATCAGGTAAATGATGAAATGATAATTCAGCATTTTCATTATGGTTTTATGAATCTTTGATACTGTTTAGATTGCTAACATAAATGTCTCATTTTCATAAGTACTCCTTTGACTTCAGCAATGTTTTCCATTCACATTTTCAAATTTTACAAATAATGAGGCAGCTAGTGAAAAGGAAGTCTAGGTTTCTACAGAGAGTGAGAGATACCAATTATTTGGAAAGCTGTACAAATTGGAGAAAAAAATCATGGTGATGAAATTTTGAAACACTATTAGTCAAATGAACACATGACAAAACCCCAATTTGCATAGCAGACAAAAACCCAATAGAAAAATGGGGGGGGGAAGGACTTAACCTAACCTAACATAACTCCACCTGCAGATTGCCACTGGGGTTTTGTCTGGGTTTAACAGTTTTCACTGATTGGGGTTTTGTCCATTGGGGTATTATTTGTTCAAATAGTCAAACTAGTATGCAACTCTGCAGTGAGGATCTTCTTTGATGCTCAATGTGGATAAGCTAGAGCAGTTTGTAGGCAATGTGCTGTACACTAACATCTTATATTTGCCTAGAAGTCATATGCTTTGGAAGATTTCTTGTAGGTTTCTACAAATAGCTTATGTATTTTTGAGATGGTGGGAAGAAGTAAAAAGTTTTTGCATCTCAATGATAATTCAAGAAAGTCTGCACCTACAGATGAAAAAAAGAGATAGTCTCTTCAAAATCAGACCTATGGTTGACAAACTGGTACATACTGGTAAATGTCAAAAAGTCTCTCAGTAACAAATATTGTGCAATAATGAGCAGTATAACCAAAAAAAAAGACAAATAAATGGAGCTATATTATCTTTGTACTTTGTGACACTAATGAGTTAACTCATAACTTTGAGATATACACAGAAAATTGAGCCAGCCAAATGAGCCATATATTGGTGCATGGTCAAATGTTGTTCTAAGAATTGCCAAAATTATTCAGACCATTTTTCACTTTTTATTGAAGCTTGTAACAGAATTGCTAAAAAAATATATATGCATTAGGAACAGTTTGACAAAGCAGATTGAAGGATGCAGGCTCACTGATGATAAAAGTTGGGAAGAGAAGTATTTGAAGTGAAAAGTAGAAGAATAGAAAGATTAGAAACTGAGTGAAAAAAAGATAAGGGGAGCCAGTAGGCACACCTCAACATGTTGGTCAGTGGCCATTACCTCCTGAGTGTCAGAGATGCAAGTTTCCAGGTTGTAAGCAGAAAGTGACTAAAGATGTGTAAAGTGTAATGTTTATTCATAACATAACAAGAAATCTAATTATTTCTATGAGTTCTACACAAAATAATTGATGTTTGATTCCAAGTATTTTCACCCCTATTTATTTTTCTACTATAAAATATGAACTACAGGTGTAAAGACTTACATCTGCAACAAAACTTATGCATGAAAAAGAAAAATAATGATGAGATTTTAACATTTAATTTTGTGCAAGTATTCCTATCACCCATTGAGTTAGTTGTGGTGAGATGGTGTGAATGATAAAAAAGGTCTGAGTTTTATGGTTTAATTCTGTTTTACACCCTGACGTGCTCTGAATGGAATCCCCATAGGACTTTCTATTGATTCCATTCTTCCATTCTCTTTATGTTTTTCTTGGCCTCTTTCAATTATTCATCCTTTCTTTTATATCAAGTGCCTACAATTATATGTTAGAATTTGTATACATTTCTGTGGTATTGAGTTTATTTGGCCCCAGTTAACAATTATTTTCCATGAACTGTTATAGAGGAAGATGTCCTTTAAATTTTTAAGTCTGGCCTATGTTACTTTTGACTTAAATTAGTATATTAGTATACTTCTGTATAATGTCCAAGCTGGCAACTGCTACACTGAATCCGGTATACCGTGCTTTTTTTACTCCTAACCTGCTTTGTTTCATGTTGACCTGGAACTAACTCTTTGATCCATTGTTTTACCCCTGTTTTTCCAAGAACTTGTCCATTCCCTTAGCTCGTTTTGAGGTGGAAAGCAGAGTATAACTTTTCTTTTCATATTTATTTCTGCTGCCTGTGGCCCATTTCTTTATATTCTTTAACTTCATCCTTAACCGTAACAACAGTCTTGGTGAATGTTCTGGTTTCACAGTCTCAGTGAAACCATTGTTTTTGCATTCGAAATGTGTATTGACACAGCTATCAGACCCGTCTTGTAAAGTCTGTCATTAATATACCCAATCTAGTCATCTTAGATTTGTTCAATAGATTTTGAGTGGAAGTTTCCTATTAACAGAAATTTTCTGAACTTCATCATTAACAGGCTAAATACATAAAATATGATCAATGCACTTGAACCAGGTACATTACTATCATCATCATTATCATCATCATTACCATCATCATCATCATCATTATCATCATCATTACCATCATCATCATCATCATCATTACTATCATCATCATTACCATCATCATTACCATCATCATCATCATCATCATCATCATCATCATTACCATCATCATCATCATTACCATCATCATCATTACCATCATCATCATCATTACCATCATCATCATCATCATCATCACCATCATCATCATCATCATCATCATTACTATTATCATCATCATTATTATTATCATTATTACGAGTATTAGTCACTGGCGCGGTTGGTAGAGTCCCTGACTGCCACTACGGAGGCCCGGGTTTGATTCCCGCCCAGGATTGTAATAATTTCAGTAGCGCTGCGCTTCGAGTCGTTACTCCAACTCTTGTGGGCGGAGAGTTGGGGGTGTGTGTGCGTGTAAGGTCACAGTATTACCCACAGATCGGTCATAAGAGCTCTGAGGGAAATAGATGTCGATCACGAGTCCAACACGTGATCCAAAGACCATGGTGAATCACTCACTCCAAATTGACATACGAACAGAGGTTGGACAACTCGAACTACCAACCCTGGAACAAAAAAGAGAAAGAGGAGATCTGCTAACCGTCTACAGAATTATGAAAGGGATGGAAGTCCTTGATAGAGATGATTTACTAAAGTAGGATAGGAGGAAAACAAGGGGACATACAAGAATTTAAGATCAAACTGGATGCTGAAAGATACAAAAGCGGGTCACTACGAGCATAGCTCTCTTCCCGTAAAATACAATTAGGTAAATACACACACACACACATACATACACACACACACACCTCGTGGCGCTGTGATTAGAGTTCTCGCCTGCCACTACGGCGGTCCGGGTTCGACTCCCGCCCAGGGCTGAAATAATTTCAGTATCGCTGCGCTGCGCTGCGGGGTGTTACTCCAACTCTCGTGGGCGGGGAGTTGGGTGTGTGTGTGTGTGCGTGTAAGGTCACAGTATTACCCATAGGTCGGTCATACGAGCTCTGAGCTCTCATCCGGGAGGTTGATAACTGTCGATCACAAGTCCAACACGTGATCCAAGACCTTAGTGAACCATGGTGAATCACACACACACACACACACACACACACACACACACACACACACACACACACGGCTCGGTGGCGGATTGGTAAAGCACTGGCCTCACAAGCCAGAGAACCGGGGTTCGATTCCCCGGCCGGGCGGAGATAAGTTGGGTTTGTCTCCTTTCACGTATAACCAATGTTCACCTAGCAGTGAGTAGGTACGGGACGTTAGTCAAGGAGTTGTGACCTTGCTGTCCCGGTGTGTGGTGTGTGAGTGGTCTCAGACCTACTCAGAGATCGGCAAATAATGAGCTCTGAGCTCACTGCCGTAGGGTGGTGTCTGGCTGTCTCGACAGAGACTGCAGCAGATCCGAGGTGAATACACACACAGCTGAAAAACCTCCCTGTCGACGTCAAAGGTTTCAAAATGTTTCTTTAGTTCCAGAGACCCAAAGAGTCGCTCCTCCTCCTCCTCCTCCTCCTCCTCCTGATGCACAATGACGTCGAGGTCGAAGGCGAGCTCGATGCATTTCCTTCTGGCTTTCGCCAGGCGATTTTATTCAACCGAGGGAAATATCCTGATCCTCCCGGATCAATCAAAAAGTTCCCAAGACGTTTAAAAAACGGCGACGGTTAATGCCAAACGGAAGACAAAATCAGTGTCCGCAATGAAAATTAGCCTGTTTTTCATAGCCTCGCGGGGACATGGTAATGGTAGTCTTCACGAAACTTCGATGTCCGCAGTAAAAATGACCTGTTTTTCATAGGTCCGCGTGGACTTGGCAATGGTAATGTCCGCACTGAATACAGCCCGTTTTTCATGGGCTCTCGCGGACATGGCATGGTAATGGCAATGGTATGGTAATGGTGATTCGCTGTCCTATCGCTCTTTCGGCCTTGGGATCTTGAAGAGAAAAGCAAAATATAACAAACGTCTTTGACGGCGAGCGGTTCCTTTCCTTCTAGTCCTTCTACGACTACGCAAGTCGTGGAGGGGCACCTAGTACCCCTCCAGCCTCGCCCCGGCGAAGTCCCCTTGCCTTGGCTTCGCCGGGTCTAAGGAACCCGCTCGGCTCGGGACGGGGGATGCCTACCTTGCATACTCAGTATGGCATAATATTATCCCCTTCCTGTCGCTTCCTCGCGCCTGTTTCGCCGTGTCCGGAGGTCGTCGTTCCCGCGTCGTCGTCGTGGCAAAAGGTCTGGAAGGGGTGCCCCCCGGTCTTCTCGGTCGAAGTAGCTTCTGCCGAGCACGATCGTCCCGAGGTCCGAGCCTCGGGCGGCGACGACCCACATGAGGAGGAGAATGCAAGAGCCACAGTGCAGACACGCACACGCATAACATATGCACCACACACACACACACACACACACACACACACACACACACACACACACACACACACACACACACGTACGTCTCGATGGTGCAGTGGTAACGATCGCGGCCGCCACTACGGCGGTCCGGGTTCGAATCCCGCCGAGGGCCGAAATAGTTTCAGTATCGCTGCGCTGCGAGTCGTTACTCCAACTTTCGTGAGCAAGGAGTTTTGTGTGTGTGTGTGTGTGCGCCTAAGGTCATAGCATTACCCACAGATCGGTCATATATGAGCTCTGAGGTCTCATCCGGGAGGGTAATTGTTGTCGATCACGAGTCCAACACGTGACCCAAGACCGAGGTGAATCTCTCTCTCTCTCTCTCTCTCTCTCTCTCTCTCTCTCTCTCTCTCTCACACACACACACACACACACACACACTTACATACACACACACACACACACACACACACACACACACACACACACACACACACACACACACACACACACACACACCACTCGCGCACACGTATGCACACACGAAAATCTCCTTCGCACGTGTTCAAATAATTATCGATTTGTACATTCTCATTGAACACCTTATCAAAAGGACCTCCCTGACCCAGGCATTTGTTTAATAACACACGCAGGGCAACGCAGTCCCTGGGTGTCAAAGGTTAGAAGAATTTGGCGTTACTCCGTGTCCAAGAAGGGAATTTAGATTTATATGAATGGACGGGTGGTGAGATTTATATCATCGTAATCTACATATCAATGGACATCTTCGCTCGTATTTGAATAATAACAAATAATGGAAAGCAGCATATTACCTTTGATAATAAAAAATGTAATAGGACGTTTTCATTAATTGTTCCAAAGGAAATTTGAGAGTACTATGGCCTTTCTTAACGAATTTTCATTTCCTTACCAACGCTATCACTGAAACACGCCACGTACATTCGCTCACAGTTTGATTTATTTGATATATAATCATTGGTCGATCACCGTTTCTTATTAAATCAACATAATACGTTCACCGTCTGCCCAGAGAGCCTAGGAAATCCAGGGCCCACAAAGTGGCTAATTTAACATATATAACGCATATAATGTTAACCTATATAATGTTTATATCATAACCTATATAATGTACATATTACAACCTTTCTGTGGGATTCTAGAGTGAGGATTCGTCACGCAAAGGCAGTCTTTGCATAAATGTGAAATATAGCAAGAGTTGTACGTGAATATTCATTACTTTAACTCCTCACTGGCATGTAGCCAAAACGTAACTAGTGATTTGTTCCATAACAGTTGCAAAGGGTGAAGCAATTGGAAGCCTCGTTCAAATGCTAATATACCTAGCTGGTGCAATTAGGAATTGTGTAAAACGGGCATATGGTCTGTAGATTTTGGTCGATGCCCTCCCCTCCCCTTCCAGTTACTATGCAGTTCGCATCTGGTTTCTATTCTTTCAGACGTTCTGCGTGGCAAGATGACGGGACTCAAGCGTGGTTCAAATGAGCAGTGTTTCGGCACCAAGTTCCGGTTTCCTCGGCAGCTTTTTCCCGATTTGCACGAGCAAATCGGGAAAAAGCTGCCGAGGAAACCGGAATTTGGTGCCGAAACACTGCTCGTGCGAACTGCGATTCATAATGATGAGTTCTCGGGATCGGAGTTTTGTGTCTGATTATCTGGAATGCATCACTGCAACCAGTGATATCCTCCATAAAACGCAGTTCACACGAGCCATGTTTCGGCACCAAGTTCCCGTTTTCTCGGCAGCTTTTTTCCCGCTTTGTGAACCGCGGTTCACACGAGCAAAGTGGGGAATTGAACAACCGGTGATTTAAGGTCATTACAATTGTAGCAAACGCACCAACGAACGATTCGGATAATGATGAAGAGAAGAATGAAGTCTGCGACCAGCTGAATAAGTACGCGGAAGTAATTCAGAACCACGTCTTAATGACGGTGTCTTAAATGTCAAATTTGGGAAAGAAACTTACGTCTTTGGGTCAGCAGTCGGATAAGAAAGTGTATACGAGGAGGAGATTAATGGCAATCGAATGAGATCGGGGTCCTACGTATGCTTGCACGAACAACATGGAAACACAGGGGACGATTTTTTCACATAGAAATATCCATAAGCGGACATTACAAAGGATTACAAAGGAGGATCATGCCGACAGGAGACCTTTTGGTTCATAACTAGGTCGGGTGTAAATAATAATAGTAATAATAATAATAATAGTAATAATAATAATAATAATAATAATAATAATAATAATAATGATGGAAGAAGTCACAATCAGATAGATCATATTTTGCTTAAATAACGTTTCAAGATATCTCAGCAGAACGTTAGAAGCTACAGCAACTACTATTTGGTAGTGGCTAATCAATTAAGTTGAAGATGGAAATAAAAATTAAAGAAATACAACAGAACATCCAGAATTTTTTCACCGTAAAATAAATTTGCCAAACTATTTTGTTTTCTCAACAATATATATACTATATATATATATATATATATATATATATATATATATATATATATATATATATATATATACATACACACACAGTGAATGGTTCCCAGTGATCAATTAATATCTTTTTCAACCACATATCACTTTTAATTCCATACCATCGCAAACGAGACTGAGAATCGCTCGAAGGAGGTATCCGTTGGAAATTGAAACGTGGACGAGCCGAGGATTCGAACCCAGCTAACCCGTAACAAAGTTACATTGACGTAACCCTTGATAGCGTATTGGGTTACGTCAATGTAACTTTGTTACGGGTTAGCTGGATTCGAATCCTCGGCTCGTCTACGTTTCAATTTCCACCGGATACCTCCTTCGAGCGATTCTAAGTCTCGTTTGCGATGATATGGACTTAAAAGGGATATGTGGGTGAAATATATATATATATATATATATATATATATATATATATATATATATATATATATATATATATATATACACACTCTCCAGCATATCAGATTCCTTCGTGAAAGCTTCATGCTGCAAATCTGCTCCAATTATAATCGGAGGAAAAGCCAGTGTGACAACGGCCGAAGACCCTATTTTTCCTTGATTCGTCACACGACCGAAAGTGTTTGCCTGAATGTGTTGGCTGCAGCAGAACCAATGAAGCGTCTAACCCTACTGAAGGAACCGATCGGGTGTTTGATCTTGCTTAAAGGAACAAAGCTTGATGATACACTTAAAACCCACTATCGGAGAAATAGTATCAGAAGTACAGGAGATCCATATTTCGACTACTGTCTCTGTAGTCCTCTTCAGCAGAATGTACGGCTCTCCTGTACTTCTGATATTATTTCTCCGATAGTGGATTTAAAGTGTATATTTACAAATGTATTATAACATTTCAGTTTCCCAAAGGTTGATGAGACTCCCGTGATCACCAGAAAATTAATTCGAAAACTGTCTGGTGGCAATAAAGTTGTTGGCTCGAAGACCTCGAAAAAAGTCAGTGTGAACAATGAAGGTCAGATCAAAGCAGAATTTTTATATTCTTTTCAAAGCCCAACTAAAAAGGAGCAATATTAAAACCATCATACTGATTTTTGCATAAAAAAACAATGTTTACATGGCCGCACAATTTTGTAATTAATACAACTCGTGCGTAATGATTTAATTGTTTTCATTCCTTCATCGTGCCGATTTGATTTTAAATAGCGTTTTAGTCTACCTTATTATTGCTTCAGGACAAACGTCATTTCAAGAAAGCAAATGCCATTGTCAATATTTCTAGCATGTATGTGAAATTAGTGTAAATAAGTAAAAGTACAATCTAAGCATAACTTTTTTGCTGTTTTATCTTTGTAAAGGGGTAAAAAAATGTATGCATATTCCATTGTTGATGACGCACTCCGCAGACTTTATTTCGACAAACTCCAGGCAATTTCTTTCATGTAAACAAAATTATTAGGTTGTTAAATAATAAATAAATAAATAAGTAAATAAATTATTGAATGCATATAGGGGTTCATCAGGCTTAAGATGTCAGCATTGCATATATAGATACAGTGAACTCGCCACAAAGCCTAATGTTTACAATTGCATAATATTCCGTCCGTAATAATATTTGTATTTTTTACAGGAATAAGCAGAAGTTAAGAATAATATATTTTTAGAAAGAATGGAATAGTTGGGACTCATCTGAAGAGTTGAATGATTTTAGAAAATGTTGTTATATCATGCAATGGTAAACAAAATATAACCATATATATGGATTGTTTAAAACAAAATCAGAATATGATTATATAGCGCTTTCAGCGTGGTGGGAAACTTTATCAATCTTTCTTCATTTAGCGCGAAACTATTTCCTCCTGGGCTGAAAGAAATAGGACTGATGTCGACAATAGAAAAGTTTGACTTTTAGCTGAAAATATATTAAAGCCTACCTTAGCCTCGGTCACACTAGCTTCTGAAATCGCTGGATCTAGCGATACGGCTTGATTTGTTACTCGCTACCAATTCTCTCTGCTTTGAGATAGCCGAACGAACGGTCTTCCCTGGCGTTTAGTGCGACAGTGGTAGGCAAGCAGGAGACATGAGAATCTTTCGGTTATTCAGCACATATGCAACTAAAGAAAAATTTTACTTGTCTTTAAGGACTTTTAATTAATAATAAAAAAAGACAATACAAGCAAACTCCCAATTATAAATTTTAAGTTGATGGGAATATACCATTCAGTTCTCTTATAATCTCAGTGGTATGAAAGCTAAACAAATCTGTGTTCACAAAGCTAAAATCATGTCACGTCGACTTCACTGGTTCCATGAAGCTAGTACAAGTCCTATTGAAAACGTTAGTAATCATTAAATCTTGGAAATTGTTCATGTGCAGTGGGTGGAAGCCAAGGAAGCCTACGGGACAACTCTTTCACAAGAAATGCTTTCTCCATAGCGACGGTTTCCGCTTGCGGACTCGGCGGGTGTGACCAGACAGCTGCACGTATCGCTGTCAAGCCAGGGAAAACACGAGCCAGTCTCTCGTTAACAATAGCAAGTGTGACCGTGACTTTATACATTTTGCGCTGGTGGAGTAATCAGAGGTGTACTAGTTTTGCATTCGTTTAGTTGTGGGTTCGAATCTTGCACTCCTCCCCAATTCCCAGCAGTGGCTGTTACCTGCCCTATCAGTTCAAGCGCATCATGGGGCAAAAGTGAATGCTTCGGCCGCAGATACGAGCCTCCTGGCATAGGTTTCTTAGTTTAATTGGAGACAAGACAATCGAATATCCAATAGTAATTAGGGTAAACGTGTAAGTCGTGAAATGCAGTAAATAGACTAAAGATATTCTAAACCTTGCAACTGTGAGAAAGTTTCCTTCGAATAAAATATCTTGACGGCAGCCATGATAGATACACAAGGCAATGATGCCATTTTGTGGGAATTTTCCACAAATTTGTGGAAAAGTTTAAACCGCTTACCATTATTTTTGTGTAGAATTCGAAGAATTATATGTTGCAATGAACTTATTTGTGTCTATAATAATTCCTTCTTTTTGTGGGAAAAAATGTGGAAATCCAGATTTACCTGTGGAAAAATTCTCACTAATTTGTGGGACCTGTCATAGATCACAGTGGCAACACTGATTACAAGAGCTCATGCGCTTATGATAATGTAACTGATACCATATCTCCTTGCAGTCGTATTTCATTTCTGAACTTTCAAGTTGCACTAAGACAGAAAGTTCAAGTCTAGTACACCCGCTCTTCCAAATTCTACTAATGTGCACTGGGCGACTGAATAATTGATCTGGTTCTTTTCATCCATTTGAAACTGGTCGATGCATTTTTTCGTCTAACATAGCAGGTACACATTATGCCACGGAAGATCCTCGATTACCTTGATAGACACGATTGTATGCACGCAAACACACACACACACACACACACACACACACACACACACACA
>NC_134819.1:18945407-18965407 GCF_046742065.1 Oratosquilla oratoria
CAAAGGATATTGGAGATCGGCTTAAGTAAATTTTTTACCCTTTTTTGCTGTGCAGAGCATTTTCAGCTTGAACAAGTTAGGTGGCGGTAGATAGAACGAACGACTAAAATTGTAGAATAAAGAGAGATAGAATGCCTCTGGGTTGAATTATCTCTCTATGACGCTGTCTAGTTGTTGGAGGAGATGTCTCTCAGAGACAGTTCAAGAGAATATCTCTCTCTGAGTTTGTTCGAGGAGACACATGTCTCCTCAACCTGTGGGATTTTCTCCTGCAGATCATGTGGTAAGAGATATTTTTCTTTGACCTTGGACGAGGAGATATTCTTCATTGACCATTCAGTCAGTCAGTTAGTCAGTTTGTCCGTCAGTCAGTTAGTCCATCAGTCTATCAGTCAGTCAGTGCATCAGTCAATCTGTAATAGGTTCGTGTATTCACTCATTGATTCATTTAATCCTTTGATATTCCAATCGCTCAAATCTTCTACAATTCAACAATTCACTCATTCAATCATTCATTCAACCAATCAATAAATCAATTATCGAATCATTCAATATTTTAGTCGTTCAACCAATCAACCAATCAATCAATCAATCAACCATTCAACTATTCAACCATATAACCATCCAATCATTTAACCATATAACCATCCCACTATTGAATGATTCAATTATTCAGTCATTCAAACATTCAATCAACCATTTAATGATTCAACAATTCAACCATTTAATGAATCAATCGTGCAATCTATCAGCAGTTCAGTCATTTTATCACTCAAACATTTATTATGCCTTTCCAGCATTCATATCTTCAGTCACTCAACCACTCAATTATTCAATCGTCAAATTGTTCCATCATTCAATCATTCACCCATTCAATGGTTCAATGATGCAATCATTCAATAATTCAACCAGTCAATCAATCAATCATTCAACAAGTCAATTAATCAGTCATTTGTGTGTATGTGTGTGTGTGTGTGTGTGTGTGTGTGTGTGTGTCTTTCATTATCTCTTTCTATATATCACTCTATCTAGATTTTTTGAGATAAAGTCACTTTTAAGATATAGAATCAATTCCAAAATTGACCACGAAATGTGTGTGTGTGTGTGTGTGTGTGTGTATGTGTGTGTGTGTGTGTGTGCGTGCGTGCTCTATCGATTTGCACGTAACTTGGCCATCGCATTTGATTTTTCGGTCGTGTGTAATTGTGCGTCAACTTATTCAAAGGTCTTTTCCATTTTCCACCTTTCTTCATTTTTCTTCTCCTACTCTATGTTATTTTCCTTCACTGATTTCTCTCATACGTATTTAAAGGATTACAAAGGATTACAAATGAGGAGCATGCCGACAGGAGACCTTGTGGTCCATAACAATCTTGTGTTATCCTTGTCTCACAGAAGATGACACCTTAATCACTAAACGCTAAGTTGCAAATATCTCCGATCGTTGGTACTGTATTGAAGTAGTGCAAAAATTAATAACTATCCTTTGGTACCACGCACTAGTATATAACTATACTACAATGCTGTCGGCGAACTTAAGAATCTGGCTGTGAAAATCACTGAACTTGTTCTTGTCGCATTTTTTCTGCGCGTCGTCCGAGAATAGGTAGGAACAATAGTGACGCCGCTGAAAGAGCTCGATGATCCAACTGGGAGTTTGATCTACCTGGGAGATTGTTCTACTTGGGTGCTGAATAGAAAAGAATAGAATACAATAGAATAGATTCGAACAGAATAGAATAGAATAGCATAGAATAGAATACATTAGAATAGAGTAGAATAGAATAGAATAACATGATAGAATACATTAGAATAGAGTAGAATACAATAGAATAGCATAGAACAGAATACATTAGAATAAGATACATTAGAATAAAGTAGAATACAATACAATGAAATAGATTAGAATAGAATAGAGTAGATTAGAAGTTAATAAAATAGAGTGGAACATAATAGAATAGCAACTAACACCACAGTCGGACGACTGTGGTGTTAGTTGTGATTTACAAATGTGTTACTGCATTTCTCACCAGTGATAATAAAATATTATAAAATAGAATATAATTTGAAATAATAGAATAGAGTAGGATGGAAAAGTGTATGATGCGCTACTTCCAGCACTATCAGCTTATGCACTGTAGCCCGCACCAATTGCAACGGTCGGCAACGGCCATTCGTCCCTCACGGGCCATCCATCCAAGCTGCCCTTTCCAAAAATACAGGACCGGAGGAAGACAGGCCAAATTAGTTGAGGTGATAAAAAAAGGCTTTTGGCAAAAAACAAGATTTTCTTCTTTCGTAGACGCGTTAGCAATGAATTTAGCTCAGCTGGAGAAGCAATTTTCCCACAATTTATGTTTAGGGGATAGATGTGACGATGATGACTTATTATTTCCTTGGCAGTTTGAAAATGGTTGAGCATGTTTTTTGGCTATGCCCAGACAACTTTATTCAGCTGATGGAAACCCTTCCTTCCCTATAAGGGGACCTGTGTCGGTTGATAATTTGAATGCAATTATTGATCCGCATCGTTCGTTATAGCCATCGACAAGCTACTTCTATCAGCTGAAGAAAACTCCTCACATTCTCAACGCTGCTCAGTTAACTGTTTGAGTTCGAGGATTGATTTGTGTGATCTATTCTAGAAATTGACAAGACGGTGAAGAGAAAATAAACCTATGTGAGAGGAGATTCCACATAAACGATGTCTTCCCGCAGGTGAACGCAAAATTCTGGCATCTAAACAAAACTGTATAGAGCGAAACACCAATAGACGCAATGAAATTTTTGAGTAAGCTGGACAGACTTTTTCTTTTTACAAATAACAGCGATTGGTCTGCTTCAGTTGAATGGTGACTTCCACATGGGTAAGATCACATTACCCCTACGACTAAACGAAAATGGTTGGGATGCCACCAACATGAATAAGACTGCCTCGAGGTTGCCAGAAGAAAGAGAAAATTGCAAGTCGATAGCAGTGGAACGACGACGCCGCCACGCGTTATCCAATAGGAGACTGCACAAAGGCGCATGCGCTGTCGAGAGATCAGTCTAAATAGTTTTAACCCTAGTAATTTAGAGCCTTCCCAATTGGCTGAGGAGAATATCTTGACGTTAGCCAGAACAGGATCCTTAAATGTGTGTCACTACACTCGAAAAAGTTGCACGAATAGTTACCTGCTTCAAACTTGAATGAAGTGTTTCTCTTCTGTTAAATGAAATTGCATTACTTGCTGCACCATTTGGGACAGATTCAAAAGACGAAACCACTTAGCGTGTTCAGTGTGAACCTCAGCTCATTCGGGATGAAGTGTTCCCGTCTGCTGCAGAGATTCGTCTGACGCGGCCAAACAAAAAATTGAGAAGTGCGCCTTCATAGCAAAAGGTGTCAGAAGAGTAGAACATATCCTGTATAAAGTGCATATGTAATATGTGGGAAGGAGGGCGCGTCATGATTCTTATTTTATTTCATTTATCTATTTATTTCTAGTCTTTCTTCACGGATTCTTCCATATACCTAAACCATCCCAGTATTCCTTGATCAATCGTATTTTACACCTCTGTTTCCATCCCCGTTCTCTGCCTCACTTTCTTATTTCTTCATTCTCGTAACCTCCACTATACTTCTTAAGCACTTCAGCTCAAACAAGTTTGGGCGTTTCCTTTCTGCCTCCACTAAATTCCAAATCTCCTCTGTAGTGTTATAGGTGCAATCACTCACTGTTACTGTCTTCTTTTTCCGTTTATCCCCATTTCATTGTATTTACTGATATAATATCTTTTAAGACGTCTTGCAGGACTTTTTTTCTAGCTGTTGCGTTGAAGAATATTTCTATGGAAGTGAGAACTCTGTGGGAAATAGGCACGGGAAAGAAATTCTTTAGTAGACTTCAAAAAGTCTTGCTAGTGACAAGTATCTTATGAGTCTGCTTTCGTATACACCGTGAATGTAGTTCAGCACTTGACCGTAAGGGGAATGCAGCGTTTCAGGTGCACCAGTTAATGGGAGAAATGGGCAACAGAAATCATCAAAAGGAAATGTGTTCACATGTAAATAAAAGTAGGATTAACAAAGACCACAACACAGTAATAAACAGCGAGGCCTTTTTACCAAGTGGAAAAAAGGACACCCGTTCATACACCTTATTTGGTTATCGGGTCTAAACATCTACTTTAGAACTTCCCCTTTGCCGAATCAGATCGATTGGCTGACACCAATATCAATGGAGCATTAAGACTTCCGATCACAAATGTTTCTTTGAGCTCAACAGATTCGCCCGGCATTTCATTACGACGCATAAAAATAAATGCTAACAGTTACATGCCATCGACTACATAATCGAAAAGGAGGCACCATCACAGCTATATCAGGTTCTCTGCTAAAAGTCTTTAAAAGTTCAATGGTCACTAACTGATCAAGTCTCTCACTTTCAATGACGATTTGTCCCTTTATTCTGCCTACCACTTGATGAATTTATGTAGCGATTTTATTCAGCTGAGGGAAACCATCTGCGTTTTGAAAGAATAGAATAAAGCGAGGTAAATATTCTACCGGATAAATCGCTTTTGCATCTAGACACAATTCCCTGGAGACGAGAAACGTCTCTCTACCTTATCCATTGTTACGGTGATATTAGATTCCGAAAACAAAATACCCTGAATCTCTGGCGTAGGATTTAAGTACGTTTCCAAATACGTCTCCTGTACACTATTGCATGCATGCAGGATTGTAAAGAAACCTTGAACAGTGACCATCGTTTTCACACAAGCATACGTAAGCGCTGATGGCTAAAAGGAAAGAAAAAATTGCAGTACAATAACTGTTTGTTTAGTCCTGTGTCTATGAATAGAGGACGAGATGTTTGCATAATTGGACGGCGAAAGATTATAATCCAAGAAAATATACAGACACAGTAATTGTTCTAAGTGTGCGAAAAGACATCTGTAATTACGAGGAATGACGTATCTGGACATGAAAAATGTAACGTTTGCACGCAACATAAACACGAAGGCATGAAAGACCAGGGCAGTCATTAATATATTTTGAACTTTTATACTGACGGTATTTGAAAAGCTAAAATTATTCAAAGCAGTTTTTCAAGCTTCTACTTTGATCTTCTAAACCAATATCACTTTTTATTTTGCAGCACTTGAAGACTGTAATAAACTGCTTAAAATCTAAAAATGGTCTCTGGTGACTATGGCGTGAGACTTTGAGCTTTCACGGTCTAGTAGGGACTCCCTGCCCACGTTTACCTTCAAAGGTTTGTCAGACTAACAGTCTCACATGCAGTCTAAACAGTCTGGGCAATCGGTCAATCAACGAGTTGTCCCAGGTCTTTCTTGCAAAAGACTCGTGGGCAGGCAACTATCGGAAACTATTTGAGATGACATAGGCCGTGTGTATATATTTATATATATATATATATATATATATATATATATATATATATATATATATATATATATCAACCACAGTTCACTTTAATTCTAAGCCATCAACATCGAGAAACTCGAGGAGGCATACATGCAGAAATTGAAATGAGTTACAGCCAAGAACTCGAACTTCCGCTAGCACGTGACACGTGATAGTGACTTAACCGATGGCGCAATCGGTTAAGTCACAATATATATATATATATATATATATATATATATATATATATAGATATGTGTGTGTGTGTGTGTGTATTTTGTTTTTTCTAACATAGAGTTCAGTGACCCTGCTAACACTGCCCCCCCCCCTTTTCTCCATAGCCGAAGACGTAGAAATCAACCTGGGCCCAAAATTCATGAACTTTTTACATATATTCATCAAATGCAATATACCTGTATACTATTCATGGTTCCACCTCACGTACACATTATACAAGGAATTGGAGCTCCAACCATGACACGACATCTGATACACCCAGTAACACACCCACAGCAGCATTCGGAGAGCCATGCGGGGGAGGGGGGCGGGTGTTGCTGGAATCATTTTGTTTCAGACCAGTGACTGTAGTGCGACGAGACTCAGTCTAGGCCAGTTATCAACACATTTCCCCGATGTCGATCTCACTAATAGGGTTGTCTCCCCGAGAGACAGAGACGACCCTCGACGAAGGGGTCGCCCTCCGAGTTCGAGGCGGAGCAAGTGGAGCGAACCTGTCGAGGGTTGTTGGGAGTGGGAAGGAAGGGTGCTTGCATGGGAGCTTGCCTCCTCTGAGAGACCGTGAAGGGGACTGGCGTCCGCGTGTGAGTAAAGCAACGCGTCCCCTGGCGTATGATGCCCCAAATAGATGATGATGTTGGAATGAGTGAAGGAGTGTAATATTCGGCGATTTGTGTCTTCCGAATGGCGATTGTATCTTGGGCTGTTAGGTTGATTTTATACTTTATTTATTTATTTATTTATTTTTGTGCACACTGATGACCTGAACGGAAGTGTGTCAGTGCTACGGGTCCATATTAGGAGTGGTTTCTCCGAAAGTTTTGTAGATTACAGAACTTAGTAGTCATTACGAGTAATTGTTTTTGTGATTTGTGTGTGTGTGTGTTTGCAATTTTGTATGAACATTATGTGGAACGTTAAGGGTGGCTTATGGTAGAAGTTTAGATAAGATATGGTTGTTTTTCATGTCGTACATGGTGACCTGTGTTTGCCTGATGTGGTATTAGGGGTTGGGGTTTCTGAGGGTTTTTTGTGTAGAAATGTGTGGCTATCATTCTCCATGTGAAGGAATTCAGTTTTTGATTGTGATGATAATGATGATGATGATGATGATGATATGGTTTAACGTCACAAACTCGCCCCTATCGGAAGGCTAAGACGGTGCCCCTCACAGAGGACTTTGTAGCGTGGGATTTAATGAACCATGCTCTTGGTTCAACTTCGCCGGTGGCAGGATTCGAACCGCCAACCCCTCGACCTTCGCCGCAAGTAACGACACACTGACACACACTGCCAGCAAGTTTCCAGTTTCTGATTGTAGAAATGTAAATATTCCATCGGTGTTGCCATGTTGCAGCTACCTATTATTCTGAAGGGTTTATGTTTTCTGATATGCGAGTCCTTGTACCTGCGGCTGATGTAGGTTCAGTTTCATACTTTCACCGTGTTCTATCTCTTTTATTTAGTTATCTATTCATTGATTTATTTATCTATTTAGTTATTTGTTTATTCATTTATTTATTTAAATACCTGTTTATTCATTTACCTATTCATCTATTCATTTATACATTTCTTTATTTTATTATTGTTATTATTATCATTATATATATATATATATATATATATATATGTATATATATATATACATATATATATATATATATATATATATGTATGTATATGTATTTGTACAACACTGAATGGGTCCCAGTGATTAGAGATACAATTTAACAACCACAATGCACTTTAATTCTAAGCCTTCAAAGGCCGACATACAGAAATTAAAATGCGGTACTGCCAAGGACTCGAACCCAGCATCCACATGACAAGTGCCGTAGTAACTTACCAACTAGGCTATCAAGAGCTTGATAGCCTAGTTGGTAAGTTGCTGCGGCACTTGTCATGTGGTTGCTGTGTTCGAGTCCTTGGCAGTACCGCATTTCAATTTCTGCATGTCGGCCTTTGATGGCTTAGAATTAAAGTGCATTGTAGTTGTTAATATATATATATATATATATATTATATATATGTGTGTGTGTGTGTGTGTGTGTGTGTTTAAGGCATCGTATGTTAACAGCAGGCATCTGTGTGTAATATTTTCAATAATGAAAGTTGAAAAATATGTAGGTTAATATTCATCTCAAAAAATTTAATCGAGAGGTCATTTTGAAGGTCAGGAAGGACACTGGTTCAAATATTGCTTTTGCTAAAAAAAATAATTATTCATTTTGTGGTAGGGCCCTCTTTAATGAAAGAAGCTTATATAGTGACATTTTTTATCTATTGTATGTGAAATTTTAGTATTTCAAAGTGGTAAAAACCATGATTAAACCAAAAATGTACCTATAACACACTAAGACAACCCATATTTAAGGTTGTGATCAGCATATATAGACATGGTTCAAATATTGTTGAACTTCATCAGGGCCACGAGTGAAGGTAATTGGAATTTGCACTTGGTGTAGTGCTCCCATGTGTGATTATCTATGACTGTGCAAGATGTGGACCTGTCTACCTTGTAGATATGAGAAGACTTGTGACGACAGCATCAGAGGTGGATACTGAACTCATGAATGGGAATTCTGTTGTGAAGTGAACAAGAAGATGCTTCAACCAGATTTCTGCGGAGTACCCTCAGTGGGTGAACAGAACTTGCGAAATACGGAATGACTTCATAGGTATCTCAGGGAAAGACCAAACCAGAGACAAGTTCTGTATTATATGGTCAGAACGATCACCCAGATATATATATATATATATATATATATATATATATATATATATATATATTTAGTTTGGAAGATGATGAGGAAGAGACCCCTTTGACCCATTCTGATAATCTTGCATCACACACAAAGCGTGATGTTGATGATGTGAAAAAGTTTACAAAGCAATTGGAAAGATTCAGTGTTTTCAGACTACACAGCACACAGATTGAAGAAGGTGAAGATGAAACAGAGGAGAAAAGTTGATCTCTTGTATCGTTAGCAACCAAAAGCATTACATCATTTGATGTTATCACACACCTTTTTTTCTGCATGAAGGGACGGAGAGATGGGGAGTCACCGATTAAATGAAGCGGCCTTGCTGTGGATATGCTGTGTCTAGCTACACTACTTCTGACCCAGGGCAGTAGGCGAGATACAGGGATGACCCGTCATCCAGGAGGAGCCAAGAAAAGAGGGAGGGTGGGGGGGTGAATGGGAGTGGAGTATGTGGGGATGTAATGGGTGGGAGTGTATTTTATGCCTTTGTTTTTTATCTACCTTCCTTGTAAGGGGGAAAGAGCCCTTGGTATATGTATGTATGTACTAATCTCCTCACAGCTGAGGATCAAGGCAAACAGCATCTCATAGTCATTGTTGAACAACGGCTCGCTGATAGAAGTGTACAGTTCCATGCTGTATAGAGGTGAGAATAGTGACTCACAGTTGGACGGCGACCAGGTGATGGGCGTCCCTTCCGTGCTGTAGCGCTTCCTGGGTCATTTCCTCAGTCCTTCCGTCGCCATTACCCCGCTTGTAGCCGTCGGACTTTATTAGGTTTCCAATTGCAGGAAATTAAACAGTGCTTTGCAGGCGGAGACAGAGGAGGCCAGGTCTTGAGCATCTCCCAAATATATAGTCTTCATCTCTTTAGTCCACTTTGAAGGGGATGTCCACGAGTGGCGTGCGCGGGTATACGGCGACTTGCGGGAGTCTTTGAAGCTCATGAGACCGTTGTTGTCAGTCGTCATCACTGGTTATTTTGGATGTTTGCCCATCATGTTATTAGTGTGTCGTTGTGGCGCACTTCGCTCTGATTCCTGCTTGTAAGCACGAAGGATCCAGTTTGATGCACCACACTATTGGCCCGGATGTCCACAACTTCATCTTTATGTCAAAAACCCGTTGATCTCATGAGCGTAATGACACCTTATCCATAACGCTAGAATAAGGTCTGTATAGGATACATCAGGTAAAAACAATCACACAGAGAAAAAAGTATATGTTCTTGTTAATGCCAATCAATTTTATTTGGTTGTAGATAGATCGTAAGACTGATAGAGTAACTGCCATATTATTTCAACTTGAGCAATCCAGTTTGTTCATTGACTGCGTCATCCCTACATGTACTGAAGCCATGTGTCGCTAGCTAAATTCCATAAAGTAGCCGGCTACCGAATTTTGATTCGACCAACATCATATCGTTTGTTTAGAGACCGATATGAAGAAAATGGGATCTCATTTGACCAGAGTCCCAGTTTGTTCATAGTCCTCTCCTCATCTGAAACGAAACGTCAATTAGCCAGAGCAGTCTGTAAAGGAAGTCACAGAGTTTGAAAAAAATGAAGTCACAGAAATGCAGCAGGAGACATTTTTACTTCTGTCGTACAAGACCATGTGGAAGTGTTGCCTGCATTTGATGTGGTGAGGGCAGTTGTAATATATTTGTGAGATTAGATTAAGACAATGGCAGGTAACAGTATGCACTTGGCAATTGCACGCTGTAGTGATTTTCCGCAAGTTGAATTGAACTACTAAGGATTAACCAGAATTTAATTTGTAGAAGTAAGTCACTCCACCCGAGGGGTCGGTAAATAAACAGAAGAAGGTCATCTGAAGCTAACAGTGTGGAGTTGGTAGAATACATCACCCTAGCTAATGGATTTATTTTTTTTAGTGTGTTAGATACTTTGTACATTTGAGACAACAAAAAAGCACCATTTTCACGCCCATATCTGAACAAATAGCAAGCATAGATCTATTGACATTGGTCTGATTAGGGTTAAGTTAATGCATACTGAGCTTCACCTTACTTGTCATCTGTAAAGATGTAGTCGAGGCAGGGACGTTATTATACTTTGCTAGATTTTCGTAATTAGTTATTCAGATATTTCAGGCCACCTGTATTTGCCATTGCAGCACGTTGAGCTCCAATCTTACATGATAATTACAAGCTCCCTGTGACATTATCTATCATGGCTACGAACCCCCTGGAGTGAGCTTTTTCATCTTTGTATGCTCTTGGTGTGTATACACCACATGCACGCACACACACACACACACACACACACACACACACACACACACACACACACACACACACACACACACACACACAAACCCATTTCTGCATATGGGCGGCACGCAGACGTCTTGTGCACATCAGTATCTGTTTGTGGACTCTTGCTTTCTACCTATTTAATCACTTCAGTCTCCATGTTTGTCTTTAGCCTCTGAACCACGCGTGTCTCTTCCTCCCCCCCCCACCATCTTGTCTCCATTAGGTCTCTCGTGTCTTTGAACTTATCCTCGAGATGATGTTTGTCTTTGTCATACTTCTTTGGCGACGCAAACTTGTCTTGACCAAGATTGGCGGCTCCATGTCTGAGGCGTCTGTATTCTACCCGAGTCGTAGCAGTTCCTTTGCATCTCCTCTCACTACTCTCTTGCCGAGTCTAAACTTCGTGTGAGCATACACGCCAATCCACTAATTTCTTTTATAAAATTTTCTGTCCTGTGTACTGGGATGGAAGGGTCTGGGGTAATGGGGGTGGGGGCTCGACCAGCACAGACCTCGGATGCCTCGAAATTGCTTCCTCGGATGGAAACAACTTCGGCCACGCCTAAGCGACTCCGTGTGTAAATCAATCAACAACGCTTACGCAACAAATGAGCGAAAAGGAATGTTGCAATGAGCTACAGTGATTTGCAATGATAATCATGCCGACAGAAAACCTTTCGATTAAAAAAAATGCTGAGGCGTTTATCCAGGTGAATCTTAAATATTCGAACGGCTGGAAGGACTGCCTCGGCTGGAAGTTTATTCCATTCACTGATGACGCGTCTTGCCCCCCCTTTTTTTTTTTTTTTTTTTTCCTACCTCTAGGTTCAATCGACGTCCTGATAACACGAGGCCATTATTTCTCATTTTGAGATGGAAAAGTTGGGTGGATGAATACGCTGGTGATGGCAGAAACGAGGCTGAGCCTGGAAAGGGGCTGCATCTGGTGTCAGATCGAAGAGAAGAAAGGAGGTGATGGAGATAAAGCCGTCAGGGACCATTGAAGAACTACTCGAGAAGCTTAGAGCAAAGGAGCGGTGGAGTAGTGTAGAAGTAGGAAGATTAGGATTAGGGAGAGGAGGAGGAGGGGGAGGAGGAGGAGGAGGGGGAGGAGGAGGAGGAGAAGGCAGTAGTAAAGGTCACGAAGAAGGGGAAGCAGAACACAGAAGAGGAGAAGAAATAGCGGAAAATGGAATATAAGAACCTGCAGCCGCGGGACTAAAGTAGAGAAGTTGGTACAGCCGCAAGGAAATGTGAAGGAGGCTCAAAACCTGGGCTTCATAACCATCTCTTCCGAAATAGCCAAGAAAGCAGACCAAAAGCCAAAGGTCTCAAATGCTTGTTAGTGCCAGTAAATGATAACAAACTAAAAGTTAATGAAAAAGAGGGGTGAAAGTAAGAAGCATTATATTTCACACTTACAGCCGGCGTTTACATCTTTAAAGAAGACAATATTGCGCTGAAGAGACGGAGTCGCAGATGTGGTAAAGGCGAAAGAAGGAATAATTGGGTTCAGAAGTGGTCATCATTCTTCACTGAGTGAAAATTAGTTTCCAGTTACAAAAGAATGTTGCACAACTCTGGTTTGCAGCGGATGTCATTAAAGTATTTACGTAATGACTGCCATTTATCTTATATTATTGTTTGTTTGTTTGTTATTTGTTTGTTTATTATTATTTGCTTGATTTTCAATTATTATTAGTTATCCGTCAATTTTTATTTACTATTTACCTGTTTGTTTATTATATAACTATACCTATGCATTTATTTATTTTAGTTATCTTTATTTATATTATAATTTTGATTCATTTTTGTTTTATCTATTTATCATTATTATAATTTTTTCCGCATCTGACCAAGCTATGGCCCAAAAGGTCTCTTGTCGGCATGTTCCTCCATTGTAATCCTTTGAGTATGACAGAAAGTATCTAAAGAAACACCATGAGAGTATGAAGGCTTTATTATCACGACGTTTTGCTTTTTACAGTTTTATAAAGTACTTGGTAAAACTGGAATAAAGTACTTGGTAAAACTGGAACAAGCGCAATGTCGTACTAATAAAGGCTCCGATCCCTCGTGGCGTTTCTTGAGACAGGCACGTCAGCAGCTGCCAATTAAGCCAAAAATGTAATGGAAGGGTGGAGGGAAGGTGAACGACGGATTGCTACAAGGGAAGAATCAATAAAAGTTGGCGGGGGAGGGCTGATAATTTGATTTCAACAGTACGAGGACCACCTGGCAACTGAATATATTTACCTGCATCATCCAAAACCAAATGTGTGAGCAATGGGTTGGCAATGATAACGAAGGAGTCAAGAAAGACGGTTCGAAATTGGCTGAAGATGAAGACGTGAAACAAAGGAAGCACGGATGTCTTCTCCGTTGGACAACCCGGCCTTGACCTCGGCGCGACGTTGGACTAGGAAATATATGACCCCTCTCGATGTAGATAAGAAAATACCAGGCGTGGTGAGGCGCTGACGGGGGAGATTCAGGCTGTGACGCAGGGTAAGTGGAGGTGAAGGAGTGGCTGGGCTAGGCGGAAATTGGGAACAAAAATAGGAGAAGGAAGAGGAACAGGAAGGGGAGACGGGGCAGCAAGAGGGCCAGGAGGCGGTCAAGGAGCAGGAAGAGGAAAAGGAGGCGAAGGAGTAAGATGATGAACAACAAGAGTAACAGACAGCAACAGGATGGAGGAAATAAGGCGTGGAGGGATTGGATGAGAGGATGGGGGAGTTGTTCCAGGAGGGGAGTGGATCGCAAGAGGCGCATAGTGTGGTCTCCAGGGACACATTTTGCCTTACAGAATATGTGTGGTGAATGTAAGACAGGTGTTAGTGCTCCGGATGGGATGGGAGTTGGGCATAGGAAGACGGGGAGTGTTGGGAAGAGGGGGGCGGGGGGGGAAGGCCTGTGGATCCCTGGAAAAGTTTTCTGGTGACGGCAAAGGAAGGAGCCAAGAGGGAGAAACTGCCGGAGGTTTCTGCTGTGGCGCGGCATTTTATTCGGATTAACGTCACGAAAATCCCCCCCCCCCGGGAGGGTGTCCACCTCGCGGACGGGGTGTACGCCGTTTACGACGACCTCGCTTCCCCCCAAACCCCAGGCACGGTCCACCTCCGCTCCGAGTTCGCGCGCAAGTGTGAACGACCTGAACCGCCCCGCCTATACAAGGGAGAAAAAATAGGTCAAATTATGGATGAAAAATATCCTGTCTCTCCGAAATGCTTAGAGTAGAGCACTACTGTGGTGATGCAAGCTGTGGAACTATGGTGAAGTGATGTTGTACAGGAATAGGTAAAGTGCTGTGAAATATGCTGTGATGGGTGGGGGGGACGTTGATGAAGGTGGAGATATGCTGTGGTGGGTAAAGAGTTCCTGTGGTGCATGGAATTATGCTGTGTTGATAAAGGAAATGTAAGGTTAAGGAGTGTAGGGCAATATTGTGGCATGCGGCACAGCACTGCTGCGAAATGACGGGTATTGAAACAGATAACGCTGTGGTAGACAGAAATGCTGTACGGCCGGAGGAGAAGTGATACACGGTAGGCTGAACTCGTATGTGGTCGCTCAAAGTATAATTACTGCATTGATGTCAGTGATCCCACTCTCGGTAGAGGAGGAGGGCTTTGGTAAGTGGAAGGGATGCCATGATGGTGCCTTAACCACATCGACGTGATGTCATCATCGTTAGGTGGACAGTGTACTCTGAGGTCACGTTGCTTCGTTCACGATGAAACCATTTCCGACGATTTCCCAGGTCAAGTCCCCTTGCAGTCACCCTTCCCATCCCAAACAACATTTGGTAGGATCAGCTGACTTGCTAGAATCATTAGTTTTGTGGGCGTCTCTTTCAGATATTCCACCGAGGGCTGTCTCTTGGAGATAACCTTCTAAGTGGAACAATGCCAAGGGAAGATGATATCCACGAGTTAAGCTGGCAATTTACCTCGACTGAGTCTCATAAAGCAGTCACTGGTTTGGCACAGTCATGCCAGCAATTTCCCATAATTCTTCAACACTTCTTCAAGTCATTATTTAGTGCCCATCCCATGATGCCTCACAGTCGTATAGAACGACAGGGAGCCCAAGCGACCTGGAGATTCTTCTCTAAGTACTGATGCATAAATATCGACGTCATACACTCAGGTTAATTGAGCTTAAAATGCCACAGGCCACGACGCCAATTCTGCAAAGGATTTCTTGACGTGACCCACCACTGTTATGCACTGCACTACCAAGATATGTGAAATATCCCTTGATCTATTTGTCCTCGCCACAGACACGGACGGACCAAAATAACCATCCAGTAAACCTCTAAACGCTCTCCGCCTCCCTGTAATCAAAACTTCTGGCGACTCCACAAGAGGCAAAGTATCATTGACAAAGACATTATAGTTGATAATCCGGAATGATATTGATTGGCAATTCTGTCCAGCACTCAGTCAATGTAAAATGTGTCTAGGACGAGGGAACATTCTTGCCTCACTCATGGACTAACAGGAAAGAAACTGGGCACGCTTTCCTCAAAATTCGCAACACCTCAGAGTATAGACCAGATATGAGGTCATTAATTTCCGCTGGAATACAGAAGATCCCAGAACACTCCACGGTGCATTGAATCAAATGCCCTCTTGAGTTTAATATAGGCTGTGAATAGCCCACGTTGAAACTTACTCCGGTGTCCTAAAGCGCTAAGATCCAATCAGATGCTGGTTTGCTCACCTGTTGCACGCCAAACTTCTGTGATGCACAGTGACTATCATTGATCACCTGTACGAAATTGCGCCAATTTCACTTATTCTGGTGGAATAGTTGTTCCTCTATTGTCTGTATATCATTTCCTCTCTTCAGGTCTATCATAGATTTATTTGTATAGTCACTTTCGACGTTCCATCCATATCAGGTCCATTTGTGCGAGGGTTGGTCAGTCAAAAAGGTATTCATTACCGAGGGATGATTTCCAGTACAGAAATCAATCATCCTATCTCCCTTTGTATTCTTTTCCCCGATGCCATAGCATCAATGACGTTCTCCTCACCCTTTTTACCAGTGGCAGTATATCCGTTTAGATACCACATGACCAACATTTGATCACATGTAGGGAATCCATCAGTTGTGTTCTGCAGAATTTCAAAAATACTCATCTCTTTGTTTGGTCTCCTCCTTCTGTGATGCATAGGTTCGTGTCAGGGACATTCTTCTTCCTTCCAGAAGGTTTGCGATGATCCTTTCGTTGACGTAGCTCACCTTTTTTAATACAGTTAGCGGGAACTGGGGTTATCATAAACGTCACACCATGTCTAGACTCTTTCTCTCTTCCTTTTAAGACAATATCATAAACCTCGTGGCTAGTTTCTCTCTTTCCTCATACGATCCCGTTAAGTCTCTGCATCTGCATAAAATCGCCTTCCTGTCCTTTGCCGAAACAAAATCTATAAAGTACTTCACAGTGTTTGGCAGGGTTCAGGGTGATATTCGGATGAAGATGTGAGTTTCAGGGCCGAGGAGTCTGACTCAAGGCCCAGTCACACCAACCTCACGACCTGTTTCCGACCACCGGCGGCGACCAGGCTGATTTGTGCTGTTCCTCTATTTATAAAAAGAATTCAGGACAATGATGCAATTGGAATGAATCTCCCCCTCCTCCCCGTTATGAAGATGAATACGAAATAGCCACCTGGCGCTAACCATAAGAGAAACAAAAGTGCCACCGTACAAGTTGGTGGTCGGAAACAGGTCGTAAGCTTTGTGTGACTGGGGCTTAAGTATTTAGAGGACAGAGAGGGTGGCCGTAGGATATAACACGGTACCAGTCTACGGACCACCACTTGGAGAAACAGGAGACGGGGCAGACTTAGGGTTGGATGAGGCGAAAGGAGTCTGCTCAACAAAGCGATATAGAAGCAGTGGAAGAATTAAATGCAATTAGCGGAATTGACTGACGGGTAATGGAATTGGATGGAATGGCCCTAGAGGAAGGAGAGTGGGAGGTGGTTGGGTAAGGGAGAGGGAGTGGATGGGTGGAAGGACAGGGGAGACATTGTGAGGAGGCAAAAGGGACCAATACAAAAAACACAAGGAAGGGAACCGGGAAAGGGTCTGAAGGATAAAAATGAGTGGGAGGGTATGGTGAGCGCTAGAGATCACAGGCGACTTGAAAGGAGGACAGAGGAGGGAAAAAAATAGGAAGAGAAATGGATGGAAAAGGAAAAAGAAGTAAATACTTTGAGGGGAGAAAAAGAGAACGAGTCGAGGAAAGAAGACAGGAGTGGAAACCAGGGAGGGAAGAGGAGGAGGAGGAGGAGGAGGAGGAAGAGTTTGGCAGAAGCAGTGGAGTTGAGAAGGAATGGCGAAATGGGGGAATCTGGGAAAGACAGAAAAAGATAATGTTTAAGGAGAGGAGGAAAGGGGATGGAAAAGTTTGATTATATCAATCCTATCATCAGGACTAATATAGAGATAATAATTTACAGCCATGAAGGTTAGATTCAATGAATAAAGTTAAAATGAAATTGACAATTTCATATAAGTTCTCCATTGTCATTTAACTGGGAATCAAGTGACTAGATGTGCAGAAAAAGGTGTGGTGCGTAAAGAAATCTCATAGCTCAAGGTTATCATAAAGGAAACACATGATTGGAATATATACTAAAGAGAAAGTTTAGGTATACATACATATACATGTACACACACACACACACACACACACACACACACACACACACACACACACATATATATATATATATATATATATATATATATATATATGTATATATATACAGTATATATATGTATATATTCACGATAGCACGATTTGAATAGCCTGCCGGTTCGTGTTGTGCGCCAGTGACTGGAGAGGGTCTGGAACCTAACTTTTTTATTTTTTATTTTTTTCCTATAAGACCTGTTATTCACCCAACACGAATTTCGTCCTGCACGACGGGCTAAGAAACCTAATACTCGTGATCGGCGAGGTCTGACTGTAAATATACATATATATATATATATATATATATATATATATATATATATATATATATATATATATATATATAATATATACATATAATATGCGTGGATGGGTGGGTGTATGTATGTGTGTGTGTGTATGTGTGTTTGTGTGTGCATATATGTGTGTGTGTTTGTGTGTGTGCATGTATGTGTGTGCCTGTGTGCATATATGTGTGTGTGTATGTGTGTGTTTGTGTGTGTATGTGTGTGTGTGTGTGTGTGTGTGTGTGCATGTATGTGTGTTTGTGTGTGTACATGTGTGTGTGTGTGTGTGTGTGTGTGTGTGTGTATGTGTGTGTCTGTGATTCACCACGGTGTCACTATGGTCTTGGATCGTGTGTTGGACTCGTGATCGACATCTATTACTCTAGCGAATAAGAGCTCAGAACTCATCTATGGCGGATCTATGGATAATGGTGACCTTCCACACAACTCGACGCCCACGGGAGTTGCAGCGTTGGCTCACAGTCCGGCGAGTCTTCAATTATTTCAGCCTCGGGCGGGAATCAAATTTGCTCCAAAGGATTAGTTGTTTGGGAACTGTGCCACAACACCGTCGAGCCGTGTGTGTGTGTGTGTGTGCGTGTGTGTGTGTGTGTGTGTGTGTGTGTGTGTGTGTGATTCATCATGGTCTTGGATCACGTGTTGAACTTGTGATCGGCAGCTATTTCCCTCTCGGAGGAGAGCTCAGAGCTCATATATGACCGATCTATGGGTAATGCTGTGACCTTACACACACACACACACACCCCAACTCCCCGCCCACGAGAGTTGGAGTCACGACTAATAGCGCAATGATACTGAAACTATTTTAGCCCTAGACGGTATTTGAACCCCAACCGCCGTAGTGGCGGTCGGGAACTCTACCAACTGCGCCATCGAGTCGTGTTTGTGTATGTGTGTGTATGTGTTCGTACGAGTGTATATGTATTGTTACACTCGTAGAGGTCGTCACGCTCTCTCCTTCATCGCTTAGGAACGCCTAGGTGGCAACAAAAATCATTACAGGGTAAGAATCCTCAAAGTAATTAACTTATTATGTGGGGAGCCTTCATAATCACATTAGCCAAATGATGATAAGGTCATTGAAAGAAGATATTTTTATGTTCTCGTAAATATATGCACAATGAAAACAACATGACATAAACATAATTACAAATTATCACCAGCCCTTTATGAATATAAAATTGTTTGATGCATTAATGAGCCACATTCAATTCAAAATAATTTTACCGGAAAAGAATTGTAAGAGGAATTGAATTCTGGCTCCAGGCAATCACATCAACGACAGAATAAGTTGTGGAAACAAAACAATATATATATATTTTTTTGTGAATATGTGTGACATCAAAAAGGACGATGAATAAACACACATTTACATTATCACCGATGCTTATTCAATATGATTCATATAATGTATTATTGAGGAAATTCAATGCAGAGGGAAATGGTAGGAAAGGAATTCTGGGAGGAATTAGATAGCTGTGTGGGGGGGGGAAGGGCTTGGATGCTTCGCAATCACATTAGTGATACAGTAATCATAGAAAGAAGTGAATATTGGTGTCATAAATATATGTAATATATAATAAACATAAAATAAACATACATATGAATTATCGCCAATACTTAAAAGATATAAAGGTGCATAATGCAATAATGAGGAAAGATAATGATATAGGGGGAAGGGGGAGGACACACCCCGAAGGCAAGTGTGAGTAGCAAATTGTTTATTACTTGACAGTTGCGAAGATTTGCAGCAGATTTACGAAAGGTGAAAATTAGCCCAGTCTTCCCGCAGGGTCATAGGCACTCGCTAATATACAAATGTGAAATGTTCTGTAGCAAACCGAAACTGCTGCAACATTGTGTCTCGTTGACAAGTGTCGCGATGTAGCGGCCAGGTAAATAAACGCCACGCCCTAAGCTCAGTTCAAGCCAAGGACGCAGGAAATCTTTCTTCCTGGAAGATAGATCGTACTGACTGCGAGAGGATTAGTATAAAGGGACTACTGGTTCTATCACCAGCGCTGTATTAGATTAGGATAGTTAACCTAGGGCGGAAAATAAGAAAATTCAGGCATCGACTTTGCTTGCGTCGCTGGAAGGTAAGAAGATGGTAAGGTAAGAAGAAGATGGTAAGGTAAGAAGATTTACTTGATCAAACCCTATCTATTTCAAACATGACAGGGAAACAGAGGCAGATAGGAAAAGGGAACATCAGATGAAAAAACAAGAAAGAGAGGAAAAAAATATCGCTGGGACTTTGGTGAACGAGATTTCGAGT
>NC_134819.1:18970407-18982907 GCF_046742065.1 Oratosquilla oratoria
ACGTCATTTACCTCGACTTTTTCCAAAGCTTTTGACAAAGTAGACCACAGAATCCTCTTCCATAAAGTACGAGAGACGGGGATGTTGGGGAAATTACGGCTGTGGATACACCGTTACCTCTCTGACCGTGAACAACAAGTAGCAGATGGCGTTGTGAAGCCAGGTCCTTCCCGTGTCACCAGTGGAGTGCCACAAGGCTCAGCACTCGGCCCTCTACTATTTTCCTCATTCACACAAAAGACATCAATGAACAAGTCGAACATTCGCATGTGGCTTCTTTTGCCAACGATACTCGTGCATTTAGGACAGTGTCAACTGAACTGGAGGATGGACAGTTACAAGAGGACCTTTCAATACTGAATTAATGGGCACAAAAAATGACTCGATAACAACAAATTCGACCATATAACGTACAAATAAAAAATCAACACTAGCATGACCATATCCGTACCTCCAGGAATAGTATTATTGACCAACGGACACAACAACAACAACAACAGGCAGATGGAATTCCTTGTGGCGGCGCATCAGCGTGTTACCACGGGTAGCACCTGATGCACAAGAAAAACAAAAAACAAAAAAAAACAGGTGCGTGTGTCTGTGTCTGTTTGTGTGTGTTTGTGTGTGTGTGAGTGCGTGTGTATGATTGTGTGCACGCACGTGTGCATGTATATATATATAATATATATATATATATGTGTGTGTGTGTGTGTGTGTGTGTATGTGTGTGTGTGTGTGTGTGTGTGTGAGAGAGAGAGAGAGAGAGTGAGAGGCATGGCGTAATCTTAGATATAGTAAAAACTACATAGAAATATTTCTAAGTAGAATTCTGGAATGGGGAGAAAAAATGTGTTACCGACATGATTGAACACGCAAAGTGCGTCTTGAGCAAACACAATCTTGAACATTGATATTTCCTCCTTCCTAGGGTCAATTTAAGCAGTTCAACTTAATACTAGGTCAAAATGGATTATTTCTAAATGCTTAAATCACTATTGATATAGAGGATGGTTCATCTTCAAGAATCCAAATTGGTTCACCGTCATTTATCTTATCACTAATGTTCCAAACACTTCATACAGTTTTAAAATGTCACAATGTAAATATTGTATATAATTCTACACAAAGTGCTTACGGTACAGTCACTCACGAGATTCTCTGTACATTTTCGGGGATTTGACATCTGTTTGATCGACAAGTACTAAGAATTTATGATTGAAGATTTGATTTATTGGTCGCGTTTTTTGACTAACAGACTTAAACCAGACTGAGGTGCCTCCTTAAGAGAGATAGAGAGAGGGGGGTGGGGGATTGTGGGACAGAGAGAGGAGATGGATGGGAGAAAGGGGCTGAGGTCGATAGAGGGGCTTTGCCAAAATGTATGATAACATCTTTGCTCAAAGAATGGCCCTAGACGTGATAAAGTTGACAAATAAATTGGGAGCTCTGATATTTTATTTTCAACTTCAGACAACTAAAAGCGCATACAACTTTCTTGTGTAGTGACAATAGCTATATACATTTACATCCTTTCGTTATGAAACCGACATGGATTAACTTCGATTGAAATTGGTCATATTTATGCCGCGTTCATTTCATCCGTTTTCTTTGCATTACAGTATTTGTGTCTTGCGAGATGCGTTTAGGTTTGCCTCCACTGAGGAAGGCCCAACAGGTCGAAACGTCTGGTTCTGAATAAAGCTCCATACTCTAGCCTTAACGTTTCATTTTGCCACCTCACTTCCATATTTGTCCGTCTTTACATACATACATATATATATATATATATATATATATATATATATATATATATATATATATATATATATACATACATATATATATATACATATACATTATATATGTATATATATACATATATATACATATACATATATATACATATACATATATATATGTATATATATATATATATACATACATATATATATATATACATATACATTATATATGTATATATATATACATATATATATACATATACATATATATATATACATATACATATATATATGTATATATATATATATATGTGTGTGTGTGTGTGTGTGTGTGTGTGTGTGTGTGTACAACCTTAATGTTCCTAGTTGCAAGCATGGTGTCCCGCGTTTTCTTTGAAATGCATACTTTATGTAATGATTTGAGTGTTTGAACTTTTCATCTTTATTCACGATGTAAATAAACGTTTATTCGGACTCACAACAAACGAGTTTATTCACCGCTGCACAAAGGATAAACCTGTTTCCATCCACCCTCTCCTGATATTAATGACTTTTAAATTTGTCCTGGCGACCCACCAGGAAGCGATTTTTGATGCGGCAAAGTGAAACTCTCCGCGCAACGAAAAGGTTCAGGGAGGCTCGTCCGCCTGTTTTATTACTAAACAAGGTTCAATGTGACCGTAGACTTTTATCCCCCAAAATCTATTGATGCATATTATTTGACAAGAAATTAATAATCATATATTATATACTAGTGCCACCTTGCATAAAAAAGAATTTCCTTACACGCGCTCGCTAATCAAATCAAATCTCACCAACCGTTCCGAATAGATGACGTCACAAGGACACTGACGACGCACTCTTGAATGGAGCGGAGTCGGGGGTGAAACGCGGATGGACCAGGGTGGCATTTGCTAGAATGTTACCACGAAAACATTTCTAGGGGTTGGAGAGGATAACTGAGACAGTTACAATATCTGAGGTTAGGAAGTCGCCACGGCTGAGAAATAACGGTAGCAATAAATAAATAAATAAATGAATGAATAAAATAAAAGATAAAATAAAATAAAAATTATATATATATATATATAAATATATATATATATATATATATATACGTGTGTGTGTGTGTGTGTGTGTGTGTGTGTGTGTGTGTGTGTGTGTGTGTGTGTGAAAATGATGTAATAAGAATGATGAACACGAGCTGTGCCAAAACGTCTGGGGTACTAGCTACATGTTACTGTGCGATATCATTTGCTCAGTAGCATGCAGCCGATACTTTAGGGACTATATGGATCCCCCCTACGGACCAGAGTCACTCATCATTTTGTCTGTGTTAGAGGAAATACCTACTCATAAAGGAATGATGCTGCTTTATTGTACTTCGACTGTCCCTCCGTCATGCTGCACCACCCCCCATTCTTAATACTGCCCTATATTACTACTTTGTGTATATATATTTCCATTTTCTTCTCTGTCACCTGTGGTAGGAAGAAGAAAGAATACTGCTGTGGATGTGCTGTGTCTTGCTGAGTTGCTCCTGACCCAGGGCAGTGGGCGGGATACAGGGATGACCCGTCATCCACGAGGAGCTAAGAGGAGAGGGAAGGAAAGGGGGGTGGATGGTAGCAGAATGGGTGGGAGTGGATACGTACTTTTTGATTTGGCTATCTGCCTTACAATTGGTGGAAATCACTTGGTATATAGATATAGACTGAACTAAATCTACTGAAGTAGATACATATATGACGCATGCAGGTAATCGGAAGCACGTTGCCCTCGCATTCGATTATTCGTGGGTTCGAATCCCGCACTTTTCTTCAATTCCCACCAGTGACTGTTATCAGCCCCAACGGTCCAAGCAACGTTGACGGTTTCGGCCCAACGCTACCCGCCTGCCAGCGTAGGCCCCTCATCGCCGCCACCACCACCGCCACCACCACCCCAGCAGCCGAAGTACTGATGAATATTACATCCGCTACTTCGCTGCCTTTTTCCAATCATAAAAAGGCCGTTCCATTCGAAAGAGTTAAAAAAAATAATTCTCTTTTCCGACAAGACACTTCATTGATGCAAAATACCATTTCCTCACTGGAGCAACGATGCCTAAACGGAAGGATATGTAGAGAACATTTCATGGAGCGAAAGGTGGCACGTGTTGTCTTTTGTCGACTCGGACATGGCCGAGTGATCTTAATCAACAGAAAGTGACCCAGGACACGAAGGCTCGCATATTGTTTTACATGCTCTCTGTTGCATTTCCAAGGAGAAGATAAATTAACTTCAGAAACGAGAGGAGGAATACCATTGGCGAGAAATGTAGCTGTTTTATGAGTGATGAAATTACTCTGATCAAGCTACAGGAAGGTTATCAAGTATGAAAGCCAAGCTTTGCAGATTAATGGATGTTGGAACAAAAATTAATAATTTGGGATGAGGAGAGAGAGAGAGAGAGAGAGAGAGAGTGAAGTTGTACTGGAGGAGGAGAGCGTAGGAGGAAGGCAATACCAAAGACTGAAACGTTGGAGCAGCGAAGTGCTGGTGAGAGTGAAAGGTGTACACACATCATAGCAACAGGTTATCGTGTTGACATTTAAGCTCATATTTTATTTCATGTTCCATTTGTTTATTTTTCTGAAAAAACAAGACAGTGATGAACTGAAGAATAAATTCTGTAGTTTGACTTATAAATCCGCCATGGCAATACTCCCTAGTCTAATTGAAAATTAATAATAGATAGGCGAAAAATGGCAACAGGACTTTCGTTGCTAGTGCTCGGGCACCTACCGTTTACACGATGAACCCTTGGTATAAAAGGCTGCCATGCAATACATACTGAAAACAGAAATACACAAATTATTGGAGACTATATTTCAAAGGCATATTCATTATATTAATCTTTGTGTTACAGGAATAAAAAAAAATCTAATGGCCAAAAATTAAACATATTCTCGCTATCAAACACAAAGCATTACTTTTACCTGCAAATTGTAGTCTTCTACTATAACAACAGGACAAAAAAAACATCGATTTTCAATAGCCACTTCCAGACAATACACCAGGAAGAAAAGAAAGCAAATATAGCTAAGGTAGAAAGAGGTGCATTAAGCATTAGCCTCCATAACTTTAACCACTGTCCAGAAATATAAAATATATGTATAGACTGTATAATATATCATTTGTACACCGGCTAGGGTTACAATATCTCGATAGAAAACGGTACACTGTGAAAGTAACGCTGAGCGACAAACAAGATCATGTACTGGAACTGCCGCATACCCATATATCATACTATGATATATGGGTTTGTGCATGTGTGTGCTCGTGTGTGTGTGTGTGTATTCACTTGGTCTTTGGATCACGTGTTGGACTAGTGATCGACAGCTATTTCCCTCCTGGAAGAGAGCTCAGAGCTCGTGTGTGTGTTTTGTGTGTGTGTGTGTGTGTGTGTGTGTGTGTGTGTGTATGTATACATATATACGTGAAGTAAATCGCTAGTGTGAGCAACATAACACAATCTTTTCTGGCGTCGCCCCAGAAATCGAACCAAAACACAGCAAGACGTCAAGCCGAAGGTGATGGCCTGGCATCTAGCTGGGTCTTGGTTTGATTCCCAGGGCGATGGCAGGAAATATTATTTGTATGATGTCGCTGTCACTAGCGATTCACTTCAGGTGTGTGTACGAGTATATATATATATATGTATGTATATAATATATATATATATATATATATATATATATATATTTATATATACACATATACCAAGGCTTTTTTCCCCTTACAAGGGAGGTAACCAAAAAGGAAAAGCATAAAATCATTCCCACCCATTCCATCCCTGAATACACTCCACACCCCTCCACCCTCCCTCTTATCTTAGCACCTCCTTATAATATGTAATATATAAGTGAATATAACAGCAGATTTTCCTTTAGACATGCTTTGTTGGAAATAATAGCATATTCTGCATTAGAAAGTTTTTTAAGCATACTTTTGAACATTCTTATTATGTTCCCTTGGATATAGGTATTGTAGAATATTACAGTAAACTTAACATTGGTCATCCTCATCCTAAGATTTTCAATTTACTAAGCCAACATCTCGAGTTGGGTGAGGCGTTAGAGAATTACCAGATTAGTCCATATTCAACACAAAGAAATACATTACTCAGGACGTAATAAATCTTAAAATGTCATGTGCTTTCTTTATATTCTCCCTCCATCAAATATTCTTTTGGTATAGTTACATATTTTCTTCAAAACCCTCCTTCCCGCAAGGCAGCTGGCTAGAAAAATTCAAAATCTTCAAAAGCAGATGACCATTAAAAAGTTTGCTGTATTATTCAACGAGAAAAGATGTATATGTTAACTTATCGGTTTAATTCTCGCCCTTGCGAACAAGTAAAAGGATAAATTATATATACTCTCTGAGATATACAGCAGGTGATATGATTTCCATCATTCCTTCCAACGAAGTATCAAATCCTGAATCATAAAATGCCGGAATGTAACGAAATTGCTTTTCACAAAATATTTTCCTGCGTGGAAGATTGATAGATGCAGAAATGTTTTCAAACTCAGGAAGGAATTACACTAAGTTGCTGTAAGAGTCAGGTTTATGGGAGAGTTTCAAATGGATTTAGGATGTATAAAGTTTATTGCATACTGCTGATGAAAAAGGTCTGTGTATAACTTTGGGGCAACTGACAGTTCACAGAGGCTCTGCAAAAAGGAAATTATGAGCGAATTCGAAATCAACCTTCAATTATGGGACTCCATTCAGGACTACAGTGGTTAAATTTAGATAAATATTTCGGAAACTAAACACAGATATGAAGCTGTAAAGTATAAAGGAGCAAACAATATTCTTTTGTTGAAATAAACACTCAGTAAAAGATACATGGTATGCGGTGATGCGCGTCCGTGGTGAACTTAATTTCGGTTCTGTAGCCAAAAGGTCAGAGGGCTACCCTTTTTTCACGCCTATCGTGTATATCGAGCATCATCTTATTGCCTTGCCTCTCCAAATAACTAGAACAGACATCACCGTACAAATCTAGCAACAGCAACCATCGAAGATGGATTCCTCTCCATATGGCAACCAGAGACTGTCTAAAGATGTGCCTTTTCTAATACTGAATAGACATAAAAATGTAAGCTTGGGAACGAGCACGCTGCAATGCAATACTGCAGGAAATGAATGCTACCTTCGCTGAGATCATTCAAATAGACTGAAAAGTTTTCGTACTGCCATCATAATCGTCAGTTAAATGTTGTCATAAACTATTCATTCAGGTATGCCTTGCCCGTACATATTAGCATCCGGTAGATATATGTAACCTTTTATTAGTATATTTAATATTCCCACTCTGCTGCAGAAGAGATAGAGATCTCGAAATCTGCAGATGCTGGTACACCTGTTACACAGATCGTCAGAACGTCAACGGCTATCCAGTTTAATAAAAAATGGAAATAGAGCGACTGGTTTGAGGTAAAAGTGTGGCTGTGTTAGGGCTGTGTTATGTCGCCATGGCTGTTCAATGTGTACATGGGCGGGGTTGTACGGGAGCTAAATGCACATACAATGGGCAGGGGATTGGAGATGGTTAAAGATAATGGAGAAGAGTGGGAGGTGAGCCAGTTGTTTGCGAACGACACTGCGCCTGTGTCAGGGTCAGAGGGAGGATTAAGGCAGTTAGTGACGGAGTTTGGGAGGGTATACGATTGGAAAAAGTTGAAGGTATAAGTGTTTGGTAAAAGGAATGTGATGAAATTTACAAGGGGAGAAGATGGCAGCGAGTTGGATGTAAGTCTTAAAGGAGAGAGGCTGGAAGAAGTGGGCAGTTTTAAGTACTTAGGGTCGCATGTGGCAAGAAATGGAGGAGTGGGGGGTGGAGATAAAATGTAAATTGAGAGTAGATAGTAAATTTCTTGGGGGACCGAAAAGTGTCATGAGGAACAGGCATCAGGGAATGGATCCAAAAAGAATATTATATGAAGGGGTGATTGTACCGACGGCACTGTATGGGGCTGAGACTTGGAATTTAAGAGAGTCAGAAAGGAAAAGTTTAAATGTGTTTGAGATGGAGTGTTTGAGAAATGTGGTAAGAGTTACTAGGCTGCATAGAATGAGAAATGAGAAGGAGAGGAAAAGAACGGGGGTGGAAAGGGAACTGGCAGATAGAGGTGATGAAAGAATATTGGGATGGTTTGGACACATGGAAAGAATGAGTGAAGAAAGATTAGTAAAATAGGTGTGCAAAGCAAAGGTAGATGGAGTGAACTTGAGGGGACGACCGAAGATGAGATGGATGGATAGTGCGAAAGGAACTTTGAGTAAGAGGTGAATCTCTGTTGAGCAAGGAAGAGAGAAGGCAGGGGTTAGTGGTGAGTGGAGAAGGGTGTGTACAGATGACATATTGACGCAGCCCAAAGAGGATTTCTCCCCGTCTTTCCTTTCTTCCGCATGAGGGGACGGAGCGGGAGGGTCGCCGTTTAAGTGAAGCGGCCCTGCTGTGGATGTGCTGTGTCTTGCTGCATTGCTTCCAACCGGGGCAGTGGTCAGGAGACAGGGATGACCCTTCATCCTCGAGGAGTTAGGGTAAAAGGAGATCAAAGGAGCGGAATGTGTGGGACTGGGCGCGTGCCTTCGACATGGTCACCTCCCTTTGGTAAATAAGTAACGTCGTCGCTTGGGACTATTATGAGATTACTGGGACACATGGCGAGGAAGCATCATAGACCATCATGCCCACTTGGGATGCGTAGCAGAAGAGTTGGAGGCTGCCACTTCTAGGTTTATTTCAGTATATATATTAGATATATTACCTACCCCCGCATGAATGTGACAGTAGAAACCAAGTTAGGGTATAGCATAGGAAGTGTATCATCCCCTGTATATTTTTTTCAGACATGATAAGGTAGCAACCAAGCCACTGTCAGTCGTTTATAAATGGGACGTAAAAGTCACTTTTGTATTATGTTAGTCAAAATCTTCACAGTTCAGAATACCTTCCTGTGAAATACAAGAAAACACTGTACAACACGAGTATCACGCACTCCTTCTGAGTACACTGACTTGCCCTACGATACTCCGACACGCGACACCAAAAACATTCATGCAGTCACTTCAATCAGTCCAAAACAAAACACTCAAATTCATAACGAACACCTACTACCCAGACATGATGACAGACAGCACATTAATTACATCTTGAAGTTGATATCCCCACAACGAATTTATCTCCAGACGAGAAAGCCACCCGCTTCTGAGACAGACTTGTGGAGACAAACGAGACAAGACGCTCACTAACAGGCAACCCGATACCACTACACGAGGGACACGCTCGACTGCCGTGACGTTTAGAGGGAATGTATAAAGGCAATTCACCCAATCCACCATACGCACTATAAACTTGCCTCGAAGACCATGGCCCCCAAGAGGTGGCCCTCTTATTTATTTTATTTATTTATCTATCTATTTATTTATCTATTTTTTGTCAACAAAAACAAGCATGGGCTCATATTATATTTGCTTATAGGTTGTTAGGGCGTTAAGTACACATTAGAGAAAAAAATAACAAAAATAATAAAATGTAAAAGGAATTAAAAAGCAAAAGCAATATTCAATTTTCATACATAAAAATAAAAGAATGAAAATAGAATAGCACGAAAATATTTAGAATAAGTAAATATACAAGTACATAGAAATAAGTTTTACCGAGTTCATCGTAGGCGACATTACACGATGACGCCGTAATTCCTCTCGTCAAAATGTCACTCACTTCAACAACAAAAGACTTTAAATATCGTTCGGTAGGGTCCCGGCGAGTTTATATTTATTTTTTCTACCTTGTTTCCTTATTTTACGTCTGTTTCCCCATTCCTCTTTCTTCCTCTGTGGTGCTTCAAATGGATCAGGTGTGTAGAGGCGTGCTTCCAATTTTCCCCAAGGGAAACCTTCCCTTAAAACGGCGTAAGTAAGGCTCTCTCTCTCTTTCGTACTCAACGTCAACTTGACCCTTCGCTGAGGCGGCGTGGCCATCGTGGCTACTTTTTGTGCAGCTTGGCCGAACCACGAGTCCTGATCATGTAGATGTTTGTTTGTTTTGTATCTGGAAAAACCTTTCTAGCATGTAACATGTAAGTGTGGTACATTGGATATATGTAGATTTAGTAATACTTTATTGAATACGTGTGTATAGAATTAGACGTACGCTATGACTCGAGACAATAGTCTATGATATTTTCTACAATTTCTAAATAACTATCAAAGGGGTTTTCATGATAATTTACATGATAGTACTGTACAAAATTCCTGGTTTGTTTACAAATTTCATATTTTGTAGCTTTCTTAGTTTTCACATAAATTAACAAACTTCTTTTTCAAGTGAACCGCGACAATAGTTCCGGAATAAGAATTTACAGATCTATCACAATTATAAGGATAAATAAACCGATTAATTTGAAAACAATTATCCTAAATAACTCATATGACATAAATCTACCATGTAACAAGAATATACATGAAAAAATGTCTAAAGAACCCTTAAACCTATAATTAGTATTTGGTGGATGAACCATTTCGTTTGATGACCTCATAGATGCTGTTGTTAATGGAAACAGTCTGTGTTTTGATGGTAGAAGGTCGTACTGCCCTACAGAGTCTTCTATTGCTTCACAGAGTGTTTCCTTAGACGTGTACGGCCATTCCGATAGATCTCTTTTTTTTCTATAATGCTCTTTAAGTTCTCGATGGGATTCACATCCAGAGAACATGCTGGACTCTTCTCTTTTGAATTCCATCGAGGAGAGCAACTATGGTTCTGTTAGCAGCAAGTGCTAGGGTATTATCGTGCATAAAATTTACTTTGTTAAGTTCAGATAATGGGAACTCATCTAGCCAGTCAGATAGGATGTCCTTAAAAAAGTCACTGGACGTGATGGAAGTAATCTTCAGGCCTTCTGGCACTTTAACCGGACCAATCACCCTGTCTCCCATGATGCTAGCTCGAAACACGATTCCTCCGTCCACTTGCTGACGATGCAAACGCATGTGAGTGGGACTGTCCTGAAACACGCCATCCCTTGCTCCAACCATCAGACCTATCTAGCGTGGATCAGCATTCGCCACTGAACAAAATACCTTTGACATCGGTCTTCCTAGTCCATTCTAACCGAGAGTCTTTTTGTTTTGGGATCAATGGACGCCTGCATAAATTTTTTTTTCTCTGTTTTGCAAAGGCACCAATTATTCTATTTCTGGTTGTTCTGGAAATTCCAGCGTCTGCAAATAAAACTTGAGATGGGAAATGTCTGGCTCTGTGACGGACCGGGTCATGCCTTTATCACTGTTGACATTTTGTAAATATCTTCGAATTGTCTCTCACACTCTGCAAGATCTTTTCCATGCTCCATTTCTTCAAACTAATAACTCTGTTCACATGAAAAAAGTGTTAATCAATAAAAAAAAAAAAAAAAACTATAAGAAAGGTACAAAGTATAAATTTTGTAAAGAAGCCAGGAATAGTGTACTGTACTATCATGTAAATTATCATGAATATCACCTCGATAGTTATTTAGAAACTTATAAAATGATAATGGGCTATCATCTCGGGTCATAGTGCATTTATGACCGCCCAGTTTCAATGTGTGGGGGGGAAATAGAAAAGACTCACATTTTGTGATAGTAGTATTACAAATGGGGGACCTTTCCCTTTGCTTGTTTCCTGGGTTACAGTGTCGAAAAGTGCTCATTAATACTCTGAGAGACTCGAAAACGAAACAAAATTAGTGCCGAAATGTGTTGGACGAAATTGTTGTGGATAGATTTCACGCGCGAAGCAAGTCAAACGTTGTACAGTGTTGTGTCGAATTGTTGGACGAGGCGTTCGGGCGTGGAAGGGCGTCAATTGTTGGACGGTTTTGTGTCGCATTGTGCAAGAAAACGTCGGCGAGCGAATGGTATCAGGTATCAAAGGATAGCGTGATAAAATGTAAACAGCTGTACGTATGGAGTGTGCTGGTTAAAAAAAAACACGTTGGATTCAATATTTAGAAAAAAGTGGCCCACGTGGAAAGCGATGAAAGGTGTAAAGCATTGGATCAAAGCGTCACAGGGAAGGAATTCGTGCAAGAAAGTCTTAGGTCGATGTGTTCGGATTCGTAAAGGGAAATAGACCGCAAAGACGAGTAACTTTGACATAGAAAAGCTTACAAGGGATCCACAAGCATGGTTAGAAAGTGCAACGAGTCTGACAAAGAAAGAAGACAGAAAGAGGACATGAAGACGAGCCTACTATTAGGGATTGGAATGTGACGGTAATGCGACGAGGGAGCAAATTATGGAAGCAGTGTTGCAGTAGTTACTAGCAGAGGAGCTGATTAAGGACTCGGGTATCAATCATTATTTGAAGGAAACGGAAGACAAAGCGCCATGGGATTACAGAACCCAAATTACAAATGATCACAGAGCGGAGCGTGAGAGAAAGAGGGAAAGAGAGAAAGAGAGAGGGAGAGGGAGAGGGAGAGAGAGAAAGGGAGAGGGAAACAGAGAAAGGGAGAGAGAAATAGAGAGAGGGAGAGAGAAATAGAGAGAGGGAGAGAGAAATAGAGAGAGGGAGAGAGAGGGGGGAGGGAAAGAGAGAAAAGACAGAAGAGAGGGAGAGAGAAAGAGAAGGGGGAGGGAAAGAGAGAAAAGACAGAGAGAGAGAGAGAGGGGGGAAGGGAAAGAGAGAAAAGACACAGAGAGAGAGAGAGG
>NC_134819.1:18987907-18992907 GCF_046742065.1 Oratosquilla oratoria
AGGGGTTGATCGCAACCGCGCGGTAGGGCCAAACGTCCTTTCACTCTAATTAAAGACTCTCGAACTCTTTTCTACCAAAACGAGACCTTTCTTTAGAACATTCTCCCACTTGTTCTGCTCTAAAATGTACTTCTTATCTCCTTTTAGGCTTAAGCAAGGTTCCATCAACACATTAGGCTTATCATCCTTCTCTAACCATGGACAAATGCCAGCATTTACACCTAGTAATATCGAAATACCTATACGTGGAAGGTGTTTGTGAGCACAATATATCAGTTACCGTTTATATAGGGGTAACTATTTAGCTGCCACGAACGACTCATAATTCTTATTCTGGCTGTCGTAAGGTGATTTTATTCAGCTGAAGCATAAACTCCGACTGTGAGAGTGCTGACAACTCTCGGCTTGAACTTTTTTGAGCGCCACTCCGACAATTAGAAGAGTTCAGTGATACTTCTAAAAGCACACATATACATTTTGCACAACTTTCCATCTACCGCGTCATTCACGAACACAGACAAACGAACTCACATTTATTCGCATAAGATCTATAAATATAAACTCCTTGGCCATGGTGGCCCATCGCATGGCGCATAAACGCCCACCATGTTGCCAAATAACTTAAGAAACGCTCCCTTTCAGGCAAATGTCCCCCGTCCAGATTTTTCTTCTCTTCCCGTCAGTTTTCATCAAACTCCATCGCAAACCCTGTTAGTGATGACCTGCAGCATAGATGGGCAGCTTAGCCATTAAGAGTGATAAGAGTGATTAGGAAAACTGAAGGGGCGATTTTCTGAAAGGGCAATGTTTCCTTGCTTCACTTCGGGCATACAACTGCCTCGGATTTTTGATGACTACATTTTTTGAATGACGATTATATTATCTTTTAGTTTTAAGCCTAAGTCTCCATATTAGTTATTCGTGGATAAATACAAAATTTTCTTACTGATTTCTTATTAGCTTTCCCCCATTTCCCTATTAAAATTTACTTTATTAAATCAAACATACTTGTATTGTCTTGCATGGATGAACTCATGTTGAAAAACACACCCACTCCCGTGCGCACACACACACGCACACACACACACACACACACACACACACACACACACACACACACGCACACATACACACACACCCGAAACCTGCAATGAAAAATGGGAGAAATATTTGAGGTAAAAAGACGAATTGGAAAAACGTAAAAGGAAGATATGCTCACTTTGTCGAGTAGAGGGAAGGGGGACTGTATAAAGACACTGAGCAAAACAGAAACTAGAGAGCCACCCAAAACTCCGCAAACTTTAAGACAAAAAATATATTCAGATATTTGGTTTACGGACCATGATTAGGTATGTGAAGAAACTGGTACCAATAATAAAACTGCTAAACCGGAAAAAAAATAATAACACAAAATGCAAGGAAGAACTGTAAATAGAAAGAGGAAGGACTGAACCACGTCCATAGCGGACACATAAAAGTACAAAAACAAACTAAGCCAACATAAAACTAAGAAATGCATACACAGCACAGAAAAAAGAGTAAACATATAATCACTTGCAGATAGAAATTTACAAATTGAGGATAGAACTGAAACATTTAGAAAATGCGAAACAAAATACAATTCTTTAAAAGTGATACTAGGGTATAATGTGAATAATCAGACCTAGTCTTGGCAAAATTTGTCTAGATAAATACGTCAATGTAAACACAAGATATATATATATATATATATATATATATATATATATATATATACATGTGTGTGTTTGTGTGTGTAAGTAGGCCATACTGACAGGTATAAGGTAGGGTTAGAAGAAAAGAACACAGGATGGAGCTTGATTTTTTTATATATATGCTGTAGGGCGTTTCGGGTATAACTCCTTCTTAAGAGATAGTACAGAAGACTGGACCAATACAAGCTTACATACACAAATGATCTAGCTAGACGCAGTACAATTATCCCTCTATCCCCCCACCCCCAATCGCCCTATCTATCACTGTGCCTTATTCCCTATCTCACATTGAGGCAATATATATAGATGCATATTACAAAGGATTACAAAGGAGGAGCATGCCGACAGGCGACCTTTTGGTCCATAACTAGGTCGGATGCCAAAATGATTATAACAATGATAAACAAATAAAATGATAACAGCATAAACAATAATAAACAAATTAAATAAACGCATAGGTATATCTAAATAATAAACAAACAGGAAAACAGTAAATAACAATAAATTGACAGATAGAAAATGATAAATGAAAACTCAAACACAGAGCACAACAAGTGGAAAATAAGAGTTGTATATATACATATCCAACACAACAGTCCCACATGTAGGAACATACAAGTAGCCCTCCTCTTGCCAGTGAGGCAAGGTGGGAGGAGACTTCCACTGATCGTGGGTAGAGGGCCTGGCTGGCATTGGCAGCAGCGGATGCCGAGGCATCGAGCCTGCAGCATCAGACGCGGAGCACTGGACCCAGAAATAGAAACTCAGATTGCATAACTCGAATAATATAACTCCTAGCTTAAAGTACCAAACATCGAACCTTCGACCCACTTAGTATCCTATTTTCTCCTTACAACGTATATATATATAAATATAAATATATATAAATATATATATATAATATATATATATGTATGTATATATATACATATATGTATATATATATATACATTTATATACATATATATATATATCTATATTTATATATATGTATATATATATATTATATATGTATATATATATGATATATATATAATATATATATATGTGTGTGCGTGCGTGTGTGTGTGTGTGGTTGTGTGTTGTGAAAAGTCCATGGTGAACACACACCATATTTCATTCACATGGCCATTGTCCCCTTCATAATCTTTCTTTTTATTAATGTTTACTCATAAGTCACACACTTTTTTTTATAGATACATGCCGGTGCTCCTTTTCATATCTTATTGACATTTACTCATACCTCTCCTCTCAAATATTTTCCCAAACATTACAACTCTTTCCTGCAACTCTCCGTCATTTTTTCCCTATCCATCGACAACTTTTTTAATCCTGAAATCCAATTTGTATGATCCCATTCATTCATGTCGTCCTCAAAGGTACTTTTGATGTAACATGATTAATATGGGATTATACAAATTGGATGATGCCATTATTGAAAAATTTGTCGATGATAGACTTGTAACCTAACCAGGTCACACTGGACCTTTATCCATGTTCCCTTTATTCTCTTTTCCGTATCTATATATTGTCCTTGCTTCTCTGTATGTATAGTACTTCTGAAGATGTCTTGAATAGACGAAAACGTTCGGTCACCGATCTTTTCATTTTTCCTCTGGGTTTTTGCATATACTGTGAATCACACACACACACACACACACACACACACACACACACACACACACACACACACATATATATATATATATATACATATATATATATATTATATATATATATATATTATATATATATATACATATATATATATATGAGTTATGGAAGACAAATGAGTGGAAGGGCGGTGAGATAAACACAGAGAATAGTTGGAGTTTATTTTTGACGTACATACAGTCTCAGAAAATTAACAGCAAGGATGGATTATATAAGCTGTTAATTTTCTGAGACTGTATGTACTTTGAGAATGTCCTGGTAAGGACGAAACGTCAGTGAATAAAACTCCAACTGTTCTCTGTGTTTAGCTCACCGCCCTTCCACTCATATATATATATATATATATATATATATATATATATATATATATATATATATATATATATATATATATATTGAATATGTGTGTGTGTGTGTGTGTGTGTGTGTGTGTGTGTGTGTGTGTGTGTGTGTGTGTGTGATTCACCACGGTCTTGGGTCACGTGTTGGACTCGTGATCGACAACAATTACCCTCCCGGATGAGAGCTCAGAGGTGTGTGTGTGTGTGTGTGTGTGTGTGTGTGTGTGTGTGTGTGTGTGTGTGTGTGTGTTAGTGTGTGTGTGTGTTTGTGTGTGTGTGTGTTTGTGTGTGTGTGTGTTAGTGTGTGTGTGTGTTTGTGTGTGTGTGTTTGTGTGTGTGTGTGTTTGTGTGTGTGTGTGTTAGTGTGTGTGTGTGTTAGTGTGTGTGTGTGTTTGTGTGTGTGTGTGTGTTAGTGTGTGTGTCGGTGTGTGTGTGTGTGTGTGCGTGTGTGTGTATGTGTGTGTAACTGATACATTAAATTTCTCTACGGATCCATTTAACCAAACACACTTTTACTCGAACGACAATTACAAGTAAATGACGGATTTAACAACTTTAGTCCTCCCCTCGCAGTACTTAAAGAAAACTCTCTAAACCTTCATCCCACACGGATATATCTCTCACCCATTACTTCACCTTATTCTAGGGTGTCAATGCGCATGTATGATCCATCGATATTACGGTGAATTAAATCTAGTAATGCGATGTGAGGATCTATGACGTTCATGACAGCTAACTGTCATTCTTTACCGAACTTCCGGCAAGGAGATAAATTGATTACGTTGCTGGTTCCTCCTGCTCTCGCGAATACACATACATGGGCCTGTTCTCTACGATCTCGTTGTACCTCTCCCAGTCTCTGACCGCCGACATTTCGCTGAGATACTTGAAGTTCTCCGTAGTGGTTCTTCTTGGGAGTCGGTTTCCAGACATCCAGGCGACGTGGCCCAACCCAAGAAGCTGCCATTGGATGAGAAATGTTTCGTTGCTGACCGATTTTGGTTGACTGGAGAATGCTGGTGTGTGGGACGCGATCTTTCCAAGTAATGATGAGTATTTTTTTTTTTCTCTGTGATCGGGTTCGGAAAGCTTCCAGCTTCCGCTATATACGCATCCTTTTGTGCTAATCGTTATGCTAATAGTCTTCTGAATATTGGATGATGGCGGCAGTGGAGTGTGGACTGACGTTTGCAGTACCTAAAAGTAGTGATAATAGTAAGACTTGTATTTTTTGTTTCGCTAACGGATAACG
>NC_134819.1:18997907-19057907 GCF_046742065.1 Oratosquilla oratoria
ACGCCAATAAATCTCCCGTAAATACTAAACAAAATTCCAAACACTTCCTTTCAACAAGACGTGTTAGCAGTAAGCTCCACTGCATGTAATGGTCGCTCAGGGATTGTCGAGACGAGCCTTTGCCCTCTATACATAAATGGAACCCGTGGCGATATCATTCAAAGGATTACAAAGGATTACAAAGGCGGAGCATGCCGACAGGAAACCTTTTGGTCCATATCTAGGTCGGATGCGAAAAAATCATAATAATGATAAACAAATAAATGAATAAACAAAAACAATAATAATGTAAATAATAAATAAAATAAATAAATACATAGGTATAGTTAAATAATAAACAGGTAAATAGTAAATGATAAAGAATTTATATAACTAATAATAAATGAGAATCAAACAAAAAATAATAAACAAACGGATAAATGATAACAAAACAAATAATATAAGATAAATGATAGTCATTACAGCATCTTGCTTAGGTGTTTATCTAATTGATTCTTAAAGCTTCGAACTGAACTACATTGCACTGCCTCTGCAGGAAGTTTATTCCATTCATTAACTACACGGTTGGCAAAGTTGTTTCTACCCACTTCCAAATTTAATCTATTTCCGGACAGTTTGAGACCATTGTTTCTTGTCTGATTCTCATTCAGTGTGAAAATTTGGTCACTTTTGATGCTGATAATTCCCTTTAGAATTTTAAAGACCTGTATCAAGTCACCTCTGAGTCTACGCTTTTTTAAGGAAAACAGATTCATATGTTTTAGTCGATTTTCGTATGATTTTTTTTTATTTGGAATCAGTTTTGTAGCTCGCCGTTGTACTTTTTCCAATCTGTCTATGTCTTTAATGAGATTCGGTGACCATACGGAAACAGCATATTCCAAATGTGGACGAACTAACAATTTATATAGCTTGTTAATGAGTGATGGACTTTTGAAGTCAAAAGATCACGCAATCAGTCCTAGAAACTTATTTGCTTTCTCAGAGGCTGAAATACACTGCTTGGATGATTTAAGATCGTTACTGATAATTACACCTAGATCCTTTTCACCATCCACTTTTGTTAACGAATTTCCAAATAACTTGTAATCGTACTTACTGTTATTTTTACCTATGTGCATTACCTTGCATTTACTTGTGTTAAATTTCATTTGCCACTTGTCAGACCATTGCTGTAATTTATCATGCTCTATTCCAAGTTTTATTTTCGTTGTGCGCAGCGCCCGTTACCTACTTTGCTATACCTAAACTCCGGAAATCGTCTTAGTGGTCATCGATTGTCATATAGATATTTTCTCTTTTTTTTTTTTTTTTTTTTTTTAATGGTACGACCCACTTTGCGTTATGTCCTTCGATAGCTGTATTTAACAAATTACTGTCACTTACAGCTTAAATGCATTAATGCCATAATTCATTTCAATATCCTCTTACACTGACATAGAAGCCTTTTTCTAAAGTTCATGGTATTCTCTATTAAATATTATGTTCTCGATGGTACGACAAAAGATATATTCATAATTCAATGCCTTTGAGGGGTATAGTGAACTTGTTCATATCAATATAGAATATTTTTCTCCAAAAACTTCTTTGAAGTAGTATCTCTAAATGTTTTCTTTCTAATCTGCCAATCACTCATTTAATTTACTTTTGTTCTCGTGTCTCGTACCTCCAAGAAATATTAAAGTTGACACAACCTGAAAGCCGATTTCTCTGATGTTTGACTTCCACTTTTTCTTGCCACGTTACCCCGTCTCAGCGACTTAATCCTTTGACGCAACAAATGAAATGCGGATTCAGTCCACAATTCCTTGTTTACCTTCTTTGAACTGCGTTTTAGCGACTGCAGTAACACATGTTTGAAAATTGGTGTTTCTTCAGATTATTCCCCCATACGTATCATTGCAATTTGTTTTAAGTAATTTTAGGCAATCAAGAAGTCTCTGTATTTCTCTCTCTCTTACACACACACACACACACACACACACACACAAACACACATACGATATAAATAAATGTATCATCCCAAAGCGACCATTCAAACATAAGTTTTCTGGAACTGCAACCAACCAAACTGAAGTGTCCCTTCATGGCTGTCAAAGGCAAAATTATTTTCATGGCGGTATATCTCATGCTAATATCCTTTCTCTCGGCGCGAAGGTGTCAGTAAATTCTAGGATAAAAATCTATCATGTGACAAGTAGAAAAAGATGAACTATATTGGGCTACAGTGGTGGCAGGTATCGAAAGATCTTTTTCTCAGTGAGACATATCAAATGTTACTTCACCAGACTCTCATCATTTGGAGTTACTGTACTGGAATTCACCCAAACAGAGCAAAAGATACTGACGTGGAATTTTTTTTTCCTTTGTATGAGCAGAAACACGGCAACAGAGAAATACAACTATTTTGAAATGTGTATTTCACTGTTGCTGTTTGTATGGTGTTTACACAATCATATTCAACTTGTGTTCCTTTCACTTGTATTTGTTAATCAATACAACACTGACCTTGGCTATGCAAATCCATTGATATATTGAAACCTGTTCACCATGTCATGCTGTCGGCTTTCATAGAGATATAGAAAACATAAAGATCGAGATCGAGAAAGTAGTACGGTAAGGCAATACAATTTCACCCAAGCTATTTACAGCATGACCGGAAGATATTTCCATAAGGATAAGTTGAGAAAGTAAATGTTTGAATATTAATAAGGGTTATCTTAAGCACGACATTTCTCAATCCTGAATGAGCAAAAGGCTTGCAATATGTGATGAATAACATAAACATAAGAATGAAAGAGACTGCAAGAGACCATAAGGCCTACACTAGGCAGCTCCGAAACAAAGAACTCATCACGGTGGGTATGAAACTGAATAAAAGTAAGACCAATGTAATATTCAGCTCGAAAGGTCAGGGTAAAACAACTATAATCAATACAATAAATGTTTAACGACTAGTTGCCACGGGCCGCCTCGGTCAATGGGACAGCGATGACTACAACATACCTACACTCTATGATCGTTACGCCCCTATGCATCCTCCACCGAAAACACAGCACTTCGTCCTAGAAGACGGAGTCAGGCAGTTCCAAAACTACGGCAACCATTGGACATCTCCGAAGTATATTCAACGAGCAATACAAGAGAATTGTGCCTTGTATAAAGAACCCTCGCGTTGAAATAATTAAGAATGAATTATCTTTAGCTGTCAACCTCTTTTGCCTACAAGAAAGTAGACTACCTAGCTACACACACACACACACACACACACACACACACACACACACACATATATATATATATATATATATATGATATTATATATATATATATATAATATATATATATGCATACATACACGTTTTGCAGTTGATCTCCTTGTCAACAATGACCTTCCTCCTGACCCCACACATGACCCCTGATCCAGGTCAGCTGGCCTGCCATGTAGGCTGCCCGTGGTTCTCGTTAAATCGCTCTGGTGACAGAGCAGTATACACGACATTTCTCTAGCCACTACGCCTACCTTGTACTTTCATGAAGAGGGCTGCATTTGGCAGCCGAAATATAGATGTCAACATTCTCACAACTTTTTCTTTCACTCCCCCAGGGTTTTTTATGTGAGTTACCAATATACTGCTATGTCTTTAGTAAATATACACACATATACATACGACTATATACATATATACATTATACATGTATACATACATATAAACATATTATTCATCTTTTGTTGTGTTCTTCCTATTTTTCTTATGATATATTTCATCTCTGTGGGCAGAGCTCTTACAGCCACGCCCAATGAACTGGTGCTGGTGGCATTTCGCTCCACCTTTGCCAACATCTTCTGGCGGAATTTCCGTGACTTAGTCCAGTATCTGTCGTTTTCGTAGTTGGCCATGGGGGGAGTAGAGGGGAAGTGAGGCGGTTTAGCTCTCTCTCTTTCACGATGGAACAGCGCGCCTGCCCGAGCCTGATGGTTCTTGGCAGAGCACTCTTCTCCGCCATTTTCATTCCAAACATACTACTTTTGTATATGCAAATACATATTACTAAATTGGGAACCTATCTTTCTCTCTCAGTCCAAATACTTCAACAAGCTGCTTCCTCGACTGAATCGCACGTCTCTTTCCTCTATGTGTGTGTGTGTGTGTGTGTGTGTGTGTGTGTGTGTGCGTGCACGTGTGTGTGTGTGTGTGTGTGTGTGTGTGAGTGCATGTGTGTGTGTGTGTGTTCACGTACGCGCTAGAATGTGTGTGTGTGTATGTGTGTGTGTATTCACGTACGCGCTAGAATGTGTATGTGTGTGTGTGTGTGTGTGTGTGTGTGTGTGTGTGTGTGCATGTGCGCGCGCGCACGCGTAGACCTACCTAATCTATTTTTTATTGATTTTACAGGAAGAGTTACACTTGTGCCCAGTCCCTTTGCTCCCATTTGTCAAATTTAGTCTAAATTAACGTCTTCATCATATAACTCCCATTTTTGTGGCATTAGATTCATGTAAACACACAAAAAGAATCAACATTTCCAAACATTCTTTCCTTCCTTCCTTTGTCTTTCTCCGTTTTTCATTTGACGAACTTTTACCGCATTTCCACCAATCCTCTCCCAAAGAAATGAGATCTTTCCTGTCAATTCTGTCCCCGCCTCTCGTTGCTTTGGCCACAGCAGTCGTGTCAGTTCTCTTTCTTATTTCTCCTAATGAGGGGAAATCCAATTTTTATCATCTTTCCTTATTCCGTCTGCTTGCGCGGATGGGGACCATTTTGGACGCTGGTCTCTATATTTCGTGGATCTTACTCGTGTATGTATTGAACGTGCGTTGGTACATGTGTGTGTATGTGGGTATATATGTATGTGTATATATATAAATATATATATATATATATATATATATATATATATATACATACATATATATATATATATATACATACATACATATACCAAGGCTTTTTCCCCCTTACAAGGGAGGTAGCCAAAACGGAAAAGGCATAGAATCATTTCCACTCATTCCATCCCTGAAAACACTCCACATCCCTCCACCCTCCCTCTTATCTTAGCACCTCCTGAATGACGGGTCATCCCTGCACCTTGTCCACTGCCCTGGGTCACAAGCAGTGTCGTGAGACACAGCACATCCACAGCGAGGCCGCTTCATTAAATCGGCGACCCCCCCCTCTCCGTCCCCCCATTGCATAAAATGAGAGGATGGGGAGAAATCCCTTCGGGCTGCGTCAAAATTTGCTCACACATACTACCTCACCCCCCATCCCCCCGCCCATCCACCTCATGCAATCACAACATCATCCATATACAACCATTCTCCATCCACCCCTGTCTTCTGTCCTCTCCCGTCCTTCCTCAACAGACATTCCCCTCTTCCCCAAAGCCCCCTTCACCCCATCCATCCACCTCATCCTAGGACGTCCCCTCATGTTCACTCTCTCCACATCTGCCTTCCACACCTCTTTTACTAGTCTTTCTTCACTCATTCTTTCCATGTGTCCAAACCATCCTAATATTCTTTCATCAACCCTATCTCCCAGCTCCCTTTCCACCCCTGTTCTCCTCCTCACCTCCTCATTTCTCACTCTATCTAGCCTAGTAACCCCCATCATACTTCTCAGACACCTCATCTCAAACACATTCAAACTCCTTCTCTCTTCTTCTCTCATGTTCCATGTTTCTGCCCCATACAGTACTGTTGGCACAATCACTCCTTCATATAATCTCCTCTTAGCATCCATTCCCAAATGTCTATTCCTCATTACACTCTTTAATCCACCAAGGCATTTACTCGCTTCTCTCAATCTACATTCTACCTCCACCTTCACTCCACCTTTTCCTGCTACATTTGCACCCAAGTATCCGAAACTATCCACTTCCTCCAGTCGCTCTCCCTTAATGCTCACTTCCAGTCTACTGCCACTTTCACCCCTTGTACATCTCATCACCTTACTTTTACTCACATTTATCTTTAGCTTTCTTCTATCACATACTCTCCCAAGCTCTGCCACCAACTTCCTCAATCCCTCCTCCGATCCTGCCACAAGCGCAGTGTCGTCCGCAAACAACAGCTGGCTCTCCTCCCACTTTTCTCGATTTTCTTTAACCATCTCCAATCCCTGACCCACTACCCTTGCATTTACCTCTCGCACCACCCCATCCATATATACCTGGTACATATGTACATATATATATATATATATATATATATATATATATATATATATATATATATACACATATATAAATATACATATATACGTGGTACATATGTATGTATGTATATATATATATATAATATATATATAGATATATATACATATATAAATGTACATATATACGTGGTACATATGTATATATATATATATATATATATATAGATAGATAGATAGATATTCAGTGAAGTTCCGATTATCCTATGTCCGATATAACGGCAACCCCTATATAACAGCACCTTTTGACAAGCCCTATTAATAAAATTAAACACAAATATTAATACGCGGCAATGTCGATATTTGAATTTCGCGCGCACTCTCGGCAGCCAAACTACGCGAGTAGGGCGACAACGCTCTAGCGGCAGTCGTCTGAACTACTGGGAACAGCCTTCTGCTTCCCCGCTGTATGACTTGTTGCATCCGCCGCGTTACAGTCTCCTCTTTATCTGTTTACATTGGCGTGTCTGTGCTAGCTACTGTATCTCACCATGGCCACACCAGAGGATAAGACCACAGAGAAGAGGAAGTGCTTTACTCTGATGCTCCCAAAGAAGACTGAGTTCTTAAAACGGATGGAGAAAGCTGCAGCAAGTTGATGGTGAAATTTGGCCCGAGTTCATCTACGCTGCATGACCTCAAGAAACAGAAAGGCAACCTCCAGTCCTATGTTGCTGATACAGAAGCCCCTACGTCGCTAATTGACAAAAGAAATCGTTGAAGAGATCTAAGCTTGGCGAATCGGATCGTGCTCTCTACATTTGGTTTCCCGCTGAACGCTCCGAAGGTAAACCCGTCACCGTGCTGATGCCAAGAAGCTACGGGCAGATTTGGAGATTGAAATTGAATGTAACCTCTCCATCGGATGGCAGCGCAACTTTAAGATTCGTCCTGCCATCAGGAAACTGGAAATCAGCGGTGAACGTCGTTCAGCAGATCATGAGGCAGCCGGAAATTATGTTGAAATTTTCCCTAGCCTTATACGTGAGTATAATGTGAACCCGGACCAGGTTTATAACGCCGACGAAACAGCACTTTTTTTGGTGTTGTTTGCCCAGCTCAACTCTGGCTGGATTCAAGGAAAAGAAGGCCACAGGATTCAAGCACAACAAGGACTGGATTCTTCCATGTGCTAATGTGACTGGAACCCACAAATTTACCTTGTTTGTGATGGGCAAATTTAAGAAACCCAGGGAACTTAAAAAAACTCATCATTTGCCAGTCCATTATAATGCCAACGGCAATGTGTCAATGACGGCGGAACTTTTCATGTTGTGGTTTTTCCACGCCTTTGTAGTGGAAGTGAAGGAGCATCTTCGTCAGCAAGGGGCTGAGTGAGGATTCCAAAGTCCTTCTCGTACTGGACAAATGCAGGGCTCATCCTCTTGCACACGAACTTGTTTCAGGTAACATCTTTGTTGCCTCTCTGCCTCCAAATGTGACTTCGCTTATTCAGCCGATGGACTAGGGAATCGCTCAGAACTGTAAGCATTTCTACAGGGGCGACTTTATTCGCAAGCTTGTGAATACCGACGTTGAGGTGCCCCAGTTTCAGGATTTCAACATCAAGGATGCTGTATTAGCTGTTGCGCTTGCTTGGAGGAATGTGAAGCAGTCTACCATACGGAGGTGTTGGCATAAGCTTTGGCCAGAAGTGGTACTCGAGGAGGAAGATGACGACGACGAAGAGGCCTTTTTAGGATTCGATACAGCTACAGCTTCAGAACGTCGAGCAGAACAAGTGAGGCAGCTGGCTCGTCACACCCCTGAATCGCATCCTATCAGCCAAGTAGGGACAGAGGAAACTGAAGAGTGGTTACAAGCAGACGTCAACAAGCCCGTTGTGGAAGACATGACGGGTGAGGCCATAGTCAGCAGTATCCGTAGCCACTACCCGCAACACCCCACCTGAGCAAAAGTCTGACGAAGAGGAGAAGGAGAGAGTGACATGGAGGAAGGCTCACGAATGTCTAGCTAAGCTTGTTTCATTTGTGGAGGGCAGTGATCACTACAATGCTTCTTAGGTGATGGCTGTGAACATTTTGTTGAACACGTATCTTACCAAAAAGGCCAAATTCTGCAGGCAGACAGATATCAGGAAGTTGTTTGAGAACGGAAGAAGAGCTTGGCTCCTACTTCCGCCCCTTAGTTTAGGCTAAGAGAAACAAAGAAAATCCAAAAGACAAAAAAGCAGAAAATGTATGAAAAAAAATTGTGTGAGAGTGATTTCTTTTTAATTAAAAGTGTGTTCATTTGTCTGTAGGCTATGCAAAGAGAAAAAAGAAAATACAAAAAATATATAAAACAGAAAATGTAAATAAAAAATGTGTGAGTGATTTCTTTTTCATTAAAAGTGTGTTCATTTGTTTGTAGGGTCATTTGTTGATTACCACTTTATTTTATACAACTGCAATTTGTTATCGCGTTTATGTTATTTGCAAGGTTTAGGTAGGAAATTAAATGAGTTTCAGGTGGTTTTATGTTGTTTTTTTTAAAGGGTATGACCCGAAACAACGGTATATTTGATTTTTCGGCAATGGAAAAGTCCCGAGATAGCAGGATAATTAAAACTTTAGTGAATATATATATGTATAAAAATTTTCACCATGTCCACCCATTATAGAGCCGACAAGGACCCCCTCAGAAAAATCATCAACAGAGACGTATGTACCCATGTACCAATACTAACATACTGATAGGTCACATGCCCCCACACGTGATCCACATACATGCAAGAAGGTACCAGTCTTTACCAATACCTCCAATCTTGCTGACTACACTTTTCCAAATCAAAGCATCTGACTCAGAGAATGCAAACATATCACAACAACACCATCACGCCATCGTCCAATACAAGCACCTAATGTCACCAGCCACTTCATTAACATTTCCTTATACCTACCAAGCTACATAATTGTGATTACAATCCATACACCATTTCATGACAATAACGATCATAAATACAGTTCCTAACACCTCTACTACAATACAACTTACCCACTTATGTTACTATAGAAGATAAGTATAGACAACCCCAAACAAGAACGCTGATGTAGCTAATTAGGAAAGGAACCTAGGTGAGGAACCTAGGATAAGGAGTTAGGGGAGACACTCTTCCTTATCTCACCAAGGTAAGGTATTTTCCCTTTGGGAGATTATATCCCAAGCTGTAATCCCAGATCATATTTACCAATAAACCTTGAAAACCGAAGGAGGTTTGCATCATCCACTAAGCCCCCTCATGTAGCCCCAACCGAATACGGCTACATTTGGTGGCAAACGGTGGTCCAAGAGTGCCCACACACATGTGCAAAGACCCGCTGGCACTGCCGTTGTACCCAACCAATACGGCTATACGTGAAACCCACCAACGACAACAAAATCGACCTGGTCAACTTTTACAAAAACAAAAACATCCCAGCATATTAAGAACAACCCCTGCCAGAGGACTCCGGAACTTTAGCATAGCCATCTTGTATATGAATACACCTGCAGGAAAGGGAACTATGAAGCCCTTGATGAAGCATACAAAGGGATGACTGCGACGAAGCTAACGAGGCGACTTGCCCTTTACCTCTCCAACGGTGCTATCAAACGACACCACGAAGACGTGCATCGGACCCCACTGACAAGGAAGAACTTGGAGGAGGGCACTATCATCCTGCAGACAGGAACCAACCACACACTCCTTCATATCCTGGAAGCCTTATACATAAACATGAACAGACAAACTCTGGACCCATTTACTATCCCCACATCCAAAGAAGTAGAACATGGCTTTAGGATCACGGCCGATCAGCCAGTGTATGGAGCTACGCGTCATCCCTTCAGATTGGTTGTTCGGATCAGCACTGTAGTGTCTGTGATCCGCGTATCATGTATGAATACTCGACCCTTGCATCTCGTCAATTCCCCTTAAGATCTTAAAGACTTGTATCAAATCATCCGCCTACGCTTTTTTAGGGGAAATATATTCATGTGTTTTAGTCAGTTTTCGTATGGTTTGTTTCTGATATCTGGAATCGGTGTTGCGGCTCACCGTTGTCCTTTTTCCAATCTGCCAATGTCCTTAATGAGATTCAGTGACCATACGAAAACAGCATATTATAAATGTGGACGAACTAACGATTTATATAGCTTGTTAATGACAGATGGACTTTTCAAATCAAAAGATAGCGCAGTCAGTCCTAGAATCTTATTTGCTTTCTCTGAGGCGGAAATACACTGCTTAAATTATTTGAAATCACTGATTATTACGCCGAGATCCTTCTCACTATCCACTTTTGTTAACGACTTTCCAAATAAATTTTAATCATAATGTTATTTGTACCTATGTGCCTAACCTTACGTTTACTTATGTTAAATTTCATTGGCCACTTTTCAGACCATTGCTGTAGTTTATCTAAATCTTCTATGATATCTGACAGATTTAACTGATCATTTGCCACTACGCACAGTTTTGTATCATCGGGAAATTTGGAGACAAAAGATTTAAGTCCATGGTCTATATCATTTATAGATACTATGAATAGAAGTGGCCCAAGAACGGAACCCTGAGGAACTCCACTCGTGACATTTTTTCCATCTAGAAGTTTTGCCATTTAGAACAACTCTCCGTTTACGATCGTTTAACCAGCTTAATAGGCTACCACATTTTCCGTGTGAAGCTAATTTAGAAAGTTGTCATTGGTGCTGGATGACGGTATCAAAAGCCTTCGCAAAGTCCAGATGTATTGAATCTATATTGTTTCTGTTGTCACAATTTGAGATTACCGTGTTGTAGAATTCGAGTACTATAGGTTAGTCTCATAGGAACGTTTATGTCTAAATCCATGCTGGCTATCATTTATTAAGCAGTTACTTTCTGAATGGTGTTCGATAGCATCTCTGATAATTTTCATCATTTCCCTACGATTGAAGTTACGCTTATAGGCCTGTAGCTCATTGGCTTCTTTTTTTGGGGGGTAACTTTAGCTAACTTCCATTCTCTTGAGATATCTCCGTATATGATCGAGAGTGAGAAACAAGATGAGGAGGAGAACTGGGGTGGAAAAGGAAGTGGCAGACAGGGCTGATGATAGAGTATTGGGATGGTTTGGACACATGGAAAAACTGAGTGAGGAGAGCTTAGTAAAAGGGGTGTGGACGATACAGGTGTAGCGAGTGAACTTAAGAGCCAGCTTAGTGTGTGAGTGTGTAACGAATATAACCAAATCTTTAAACCTGAGAATTTTATTTTCCCAAAGGTAAGTCCGCCTTGCATGTACGATTTGTTCCTCGGCCCATTTCCCCCTTCTAACTGAAACTTAACTGCTACAGGTTCACTTTTCCTTATGGGATACTTGAATGAGCCTATAATGTCTGGTTCTCTGGTATTAAGTCTAATCTCGTTGGAGTGCCACCTCTTACTCGAATAAAACATTTTGTCCACTGGGTTACTGTGTCAGCCATTGCAACATTTCATAAGGAACCTTTCATCCCAGGAACCTTTATCACCACATACCTCCCATTCCCCCAATTCACCTATGTGCAGTTAAATTCTCCCCCAAGAATTATATAATAATTTTGTTATTTTCTAGGAAGAATGACGTGTCTGGATACGTGTCTTGGTATTGAGCTTGATCCAAGACATCGTCTTTGGGTATTGAGGGAATACGCAACCTTGAGGTCTATTGTGTCTGACCGTCTGGTTCCAATATACAGATATATTGATTCAGCCTTGCCCTCATTCACAACTGTTTCTTCTATCGTTATGTAATTTCTCACAATAATATAATCAATCCACCTAACGTTTCATTTCCTGTCTCGTCTTCAGATAGTGTATTATTCCCCAGCTGTTTAACAACATTTCTTGAAAGCTTAGTTTTTACTAAGCACAAAATATCAGGTAGTCGTTGATTTCGAACCAGGACGAGAGAAAACAACATATATCAACATAAGCAATCTCTGTTTTCTTTGCACTACCTCCTCAGCAATATTGTCTTATTCCCTTTTGATGACATTTCCTCAGTCTTTGACTTAAAATCTCCCAGAAAATTATTTTTTTGGCTCATCTTCCACCTGATTAGCATGAGCTAACCAGCATAGGCATTGTTGGTGGAGCATGGTAAATATTAAGGAATTATCTCATTTGGAAAGGATCTCGTTGTAGGTGATCTTATTTTACCACACGATTCCCCAGATGCAACGTATGCATCGCATGTGGAATGTGGAACATTTAATTTTCTTTTCCTATGATGAGCAGGTAATCCAGGGCTCACTACCACAGAGGAAGGTACTAATTACACAGACCTTGTTTATAGCTATTTTTGTGGATTTGGTTACTTCTCTTGGAAGCTTCATTGTATATCCGTTTGCTCAGTTCTGTGTCGAGTAATAGCTGAGCGTAGATGTGTGAAATGGTGGTAGTCCTTGATTTGGATAGATGGAGGACTTGGCGTTCCCTGACCTTCAGTTTTCTTCAGGATGATAGTGGGGCTAAAGAGGTCGTATGCTGCTGCAACGCGGTCAGTCAAGCACTAAAGTTCTGCTTTCGATTGTGCTGAGAAAGCTGCATCATTTGCAGAGAGCGATTCCCTAATGAGTGCTTCCCTTCTCCTGTTCTTGGCTTTCTGGCAAGAATTGTTAAGCAGTTTGCCGTCAGAATTAGAGTGAAGGTAGATTCCCTCAATTTATGAATCGAAGGTGTATCTAAGCAGCAATGCAAAGATTTTGAACAGGGTTGGCGCCAGGACACTACTTTGTCTAATTCCACTTTATGTTCCGAGCTCTTTAGCCGTCATGGTGATTTATGCTCGGCATACTACAATGGAAGGATCTGATGTAGCTGAGGAGTCTGGGAGAGCAACCACTCAGAGGTAGATTCTCATAAAATTCCAGCTCTGCTTACAAGATGAAAAGTTTTGATCAGGTTACTAAATGCTAGATAGAAAGGTTGTTGTTCTTTGAGTTCCCTAAGGCGGAGGATCATGTCTGTTGTTGACCTGTTTGCTCAAAACCCACAATATGATTCGGGTTGTATGCGGGTTTTTTTTTCTTCAAAAATACTTAGCAGTTACGTTCCTCAATAATTGTCACAATCCCCATGTTCTCCCTTATTCTTATAAAGGGACACAACTTCAACATTCCAAACATTGACACAGGAGCTTGTAGAGTGTATCTAGCAGGGAAGGTTTTCCTTATTTGATCACCTCAGCCTCTCCTGATGGCAGCCTGTCGGTTGCTACACTGAGTTTTTTTCGGGAAGAGACGTCATCAACCTATCATCCACGGTAGACGATCTGTTGCACCAAGTGGAGCCTGATGATCCTGATCTACAGGTACTTAGTGTTTCAGTGAATAGAGTTCAGAATAGTGCTCAGCCCATCTTTCTATGTGTTTTGTCCACATGATGTGTGTGTGTATATATATATATATATATATATATGTATATATATATATATGTATATATATATATATATATATATATATGTATGTATGTATGCAATAAAAACACTAGGAACGTGTGTTCACAAATGCGTAAGTAACCACTAGGAAAAAGTAAACTAACGAAACAGAGCGCTTTCGTATAATTACATCTTCATCACTGAAGATGTAATTATACGAAAGCGCTCTGCTTCGTTAGTTTACTTTTTCCTAGTGGTTACTTACGCATATATATATATATATATATATATATATATATATATATATATATATATATATGTACATACCCTTATACATTTGTAAAAAAGGGGAGCAGCTTTTCGTTGATACATGTTGTATTAAGCACCCCAACATTCTTATAGTTACTCGTTTTCTTCATATCATTCTCGATCTTTCTAATAATTGTTTTTCCTTTAATCGGATGAGCGGAGACTAAGCTTTTATGTTTTTTTTCTTAACGTTTCGTCTTTTATAAGACATCTTCAGGATTAATTATAGTGATATAGGACGATGAATAGTTACAAATAATAAGATAAATACAAATTATAAACAATAAACGAGAAAATAGTATACACGAGTAGCATAGAAAACTACCAACCTTCATGTATATTACTTCCTCATTATTTTATAATTTGTATTCATTTTATCATTTGTAACTTTTCATTGCCCTGTATCACTAAAGTTATTCCTTAAGATGTTTCATGAAAGACGAAACGTTGAGAAACAAATGGAAGAATATGAAAACTTAGTCTACGTTTATTCAATTGAAGCAAAACTATTTAGAAAAAATTATTTTACTAGAAAGAAATTGAATGTGTGTGTATATATATATATACATATATATATATATATATAATATATATATATATATATATATATATATATATACACACACACACACACACGGGGGATCAAGCAAGGTCTTCTCTTTCATAGCTTATGTTTAGTTGTGAATATTTTGATAAGTGAAACTCAGAAGTAAATCTTAGAATACGCTCTTTATCTACCTACATTCACATTTCAACATAATCACCAGCTAGCTTAATTCATCCCTGCCAATGATGAACATGTTTTGTGAAGCCGTCACGGAAAAACTCCACACTGATTCCGCAATCAGCCTCTTACTGCCCTCTCTTGGCGCCCTTAGACTTTCGCCTTTTTCCGAAACTTAAGAGGATCTTTGGGGACAACAGTCTGCATGCAATGATGACGTTGAGAGGGATGTGAGAGGGCGGTTGCGGAATCAAAATGTGGACTTCTTCCGTGACGTCTTCACAAAACTTGTTCATCGTTGGTAATATTCAGTTACCTGGTGAATATGTTGAAGGGTGAATACAATTAAATAAAGAGCACATTCTAAAGGTTATTTCTGAGTTTCATTTATTAAAAACATTCACAACCAAACATGAGCTATGAAACTGAAGGCCTTACTTATCATACACACACACACACACACACATATATATATATACATATATATATATATACATATATATATATATATATATATATATATACTATAATAAAGTAGTAGCCTCTGTCTGTCTGTCTGTTTGTTTGATCACGAACTCCTGGGGTTTTGCAGATAGAACCCCATAACCATATATATTCTGATACCCTATCCCTCCAGGTACTTGGATAACTATATTTCATTCCCCCCCCCAAAAAAAATATTTTGTTTAGGGTTAAGGGTCAAAGTTAGGTGGGTTATGGTTAGGTGAGTGATTATTCACGAACTACTCCTAGGGTTTTGCAGATAGACCCCAATAATCATATATATTCTGAAACCTTATAACCAAAGGTACTTGGAAAACTATCTTTCATTTGTCTGTCTGTCTGTTTATTTGTTTGTTCAGGAACTCCTAGGGTTTTGCATATAGACCCCCATAATCATATATATTCTGATACCCTATCAATCTAGGTACTTGGATAACCATATTTCATTTTCAAAAATATATATATTTTGGTTAGGGTTAGGGGTTAAAGTTAGGTGGGGGTACGGTAAGGTTAGAGATTATTCACGAACTCCTCCTAGGTTTTTGCAGATAGACCCCTATAACCATATATATTCTGAAACATTATAACCCAAGGTACTTGGATTATTATCTTTCATTTGTCTGTCAATTTGATTGTTTGTTTGTATGTTCAGGAACTCCTAGGGTTTTGCAGATAGACCCCCATAACCATATATATTCTGATACCCTATCAGTCCAGGTACTTGGATAACTATGTTTCATTTAAAATAGCATATTTTGGTTAGGGTTAAGGGTTAAAGTTAGGTGGGGTATGGTTAGGTTAGGGATGATTCACGAACTCGCAGCAACGCGCGGGTAATTTGGCTAGTATATATATATATATATATATATATATATATATATATATATATATATATATATATAATATTAGTAATTGTACAGCCGATAACAAGTATATACAATATACAGGCAAAGCCAACATAAGAACATGATCAGGTCAACTTGTTACAATCTAACCAGTTTTGATATTTCCTTACTTATAACAATGTCAGATTCATATAAATCTTGATTGAGATCAGATTTTGAAGCTTAGTTACATTTGATTAAAATAACTCATATAAATTTCAAAAACATGTATTGTTATACGTAATTGCTTTCGCCTTCTACCCATCCACTTAATGATTAAACTGGCTAAAATGTGTGACAATGCGACTGGATTTATTTCAATCTCCAATATACTTCTTACACTAATCAACCCTAATCTAGGGTCAGCGTTCAACTGACTGCAAATTTTTAAAGGAATTTTGTATATAGGACCTTTTTGGCAGTTAGTCGAGATATTAATGGGTAATTGTCCTTGTGCATTCGAGGTTCTTAAAAAGCACATTGATATTGAAATTCTGGGACACCAATCATATGTTCTTAATCAGGGGAATCAATTTTTCTTCAAATCATTATTTTAGTTGGAGAATATTTTTCAGACCCAGCTGTAAGTACCAACAAGGTACTTAGGACATCTTACTTTTTATCCAACATCATAAACAATTCTAATTTCCATTTCAATGTATTTCGTGCTACAACTACACAAAGCCCTGTAAAACACTTATGAGAAAACAAATAGCTTCACGTTATTGCGATGGGAGGAATGTTATTTTATACACAAGCTTACACTGGTTGGCTTCCAATATACAAGAACTTTCAACTTATTCTCATAAACGTGAAAATGTAAAACATCCTTCTCAGTTTCACATAAGAACTTGATTGGACGAACAAGGTTGTTCAATCTTGAAAGAAAACAATAAATAATTACATCTATGGGCCATAAACATCAGATATCATCTAAGTAAAGAAACCATGACATGTTGGAAGGAAAGCTCTTCCATAGCATCTTGGGCTCCAGAGTCACTGAACACAGGTGAATGGTTACCCATACTTAAGCGGACCTTTTTGGCAAGAGAATGTACCTCTAAACTAAAAGTTACCATCTTTGACACAATCATGGTACCTTAAAGTAATGGTGAGCCCTATGGGCTGCACATCCAAAAGGAAGTGATGGGATTTTATGGTAAACGGAAGGAAGACGATTCACCCAGACATTATTTTGTAAAATCACCACAAGGACATTGATCCCAGCTTTACCCATACACAGTCATATTCTCCTACGGAACAACGACAGTGCAAAATATGAAGAAAGTCGTGTGTCGTATTAACGTCGGGAAGTTAACAAGCAGGTCTTGCATTAATGTTCCACTCTGGATTGGCTCTCTACTCCCAGTCAGTATACGAAAAAAAAACTAACATTCATATCCCAAATGCAACTTAAGTACCTCCATACATTTCTTTGACTTCCTCTTAAAATATACCACTCCTCTAAGCTTCTCATGTGACATGTTCTGATGTTCATTTGGTGGTTGGAAAAACACACACACACACACACACACACACACACACACACACACACACACACACACACACACACACATATATATATATATATATATATATATATATATATATATTCAAATGTACAGACCTATCTTACAACGCTAAAAAATCCAAGAGGAATCACAGTTATGTTAATAGATGAATAGACAGATACAAAGATAAGTGAACAAATGAATATATATATATATATATATATATATATATATAATGTATATATATATATATATATATATATATATATGTATGTATGTATGTATATTTGTGTGTGTGTAAACACAAAAAGAATCATGGATGACCATTCTGGTGTGTGACGTGATGGCAGCGATTCATGCGGCGGCGGTCTACACTCACCGTGGCAGAAGCAACAAGTAACGTTCGCCAGGCAGCACAGCACGCCGGGATCCCTCATTCAAATTCAAAATCCGGGGGGGCACGGTTCCACCGACTTAAACCACCTGTGCCCTCACGCAAGAGATACTAGCAAGTCCCGTGTGTACACTTCTCAACACCGCCTTTGGCGCATTGGAGAGGCCTTGTAGAACAAGAGAACGACCCGAACCGTAACGGCCATGACGATGGTCCAATAGAAACTAGGTATAGTGGTGCATCCCCTCTCTCTCTCCCTCCCCTCACCCTTCTTCTTCGTACTCCACCCCTCGCTCTTCATCCTCTTACTCCTCCACCACCTCCTCCTCTTCCTCCTCCTCCTCCCCTTCCTGTCATCCTATTCTTCCCCTTTTGTCCCCCCCCCCTCTTACTATAACCCTCCACCTCCTCCTCCCGTCCTCCTTTCCCCTGCCCTATTTCTCCACCTCTTCCTGATATCACCTCCTATTTCCACTCCATGCACCGACCCACCCATTCTCCATCATGTTACCTGCCAGCTACACACGTGCGCAGTAGTGGTGTCTCTCGTTCCCGCTGGATCGCACGCCACGCTCACTCCCTCACTGTCTTGTAGTTCCGGGGCTATACGCAGCAGCTTTCTCACCTGATTTCCCTTACCTGGTCATATTCAGCGTTTACTCTGTCGAAACACTCTGAGCCTGTAAGCCAATCCTGTCCTGATGGGAGCCGAATCTATGCTGGATACGCCCCATCTTTTAATTTTTATTCGTCCCCAGAATTGATCTTCAATTCCGTATACCCTTACTTTATTTCTGCTATATTCTTTATCTGATCTAGCCTTTTGGTAAATATACCCAGATAAAGTAACTACCGATTATATATCTGTAGTTTGATGAAAGATTTATGGTTTTCCTGCCGTATTAGATATATCCTCGTCTCGAGTTCTTACATTACAGAATTCTATCCTGTCTTTCAAGACGCTGTCAACATTTTAGACAGTAGCTCCTTAATGCCCATTGCAACCGAAGCGATTATGTGCAAGCAACCCATTGAACGAGTCTGGCGGAAGTCCTAATAAGATGACAAGCCCCACCCCGGTAGTAGGGAAGGAATTGAGGCCTTTTCTCCCTGAGCAGCCTGAGTAAATCAACCAACATTATCCATCGATCTATCTATGTACCAGAGTCTTCTTCCCCAGAATAAGGAAGGCAGCCAGCCAAGGCATGCACCTACCCATACACATCCCATTCTCATCTGCCACTCATTTATTTCCCTTTTTATCTTAGCTGATAGTGGATGATGGGCCACCCCTGTCTTCCGCCCATTGCCTGGGTCCGACGTAATGCAGTAAGACACAGTACACCCACAGTAGGCCCCCCACCGTCCCATATAAATGACGACCACCCCTTCTCATCCTCTTGAAAATAGAGACAAGGAGAAAATTCTAAATATCCGGAAATTTTTTCCACAGTAACTTTGATATAGACAGAGACCATGTCATCAGAACCAAATTAGAGCAAACATAATTTGCCATACAAGACGGCGCTGCACATACAGAATGTAAACATTAATCATATTTCTACCCTTGTCTGTACTTCAATTGGCGGATCCTGCACTCACTCTTTACACCATCCAAACGAGAAGGATACCTTCCTTATCCATATCCACTCGTCCTCGTGGAATTATTTCTCATTTACATAAATCCCAAGGAACTAAACACATGCATACATACCAAATAAGCATTAATCCCTTTGACCCAGTAATGGTTTTTACAAAAAAAAGAAAAAAAATTGGCTACGCAATTTTATTTATCAGATGGTCTTACCGAGGACAAAGTGAGAAACTGATCAATCGCGATTCCATTTTTCCCAGGCTATTTCTCAGCTATTTAGAATCGTCTGATATAGGAAGGAACAAAATATGAAGACTACGTCACAGAGCTTAGAGAGATAAGACCTATTACCTTATGTTAATCCCACTTTTTGCAGAGGGGTCCCACGTTGATGGAAAAAAATATGAGGCCGGCAGTCGTACGAATAAAAGAATATATGTCAGCTCAGCTGGTGCAGAAAAAGTTAACACTCTGTCCTATAAAGGTTTGATTAACTTAATTTCACCTCTTTCGCCTCATTTGCCTCACGCACACAAACACATACAAACACAGACACACACACACACACACACACACACACACACACACACACACACACACACACACACACACACACACACATATATATATATATATATATATATATACATACATACATACATACATACATACATATACCAAGGCTTTTTCCCCCATACAAGGGAGGTAGCCAAAAAGGAAAAGGCATATAATCATTCCCACCCATTCCATCCCTGAATACACTCCACACCCCTCCACCCTCCCTCTCATCTTAGCACCTCCTAGATGAAGGCTCATCCCTGCACCTTGTCCACTGCCCTGGGTCAGAAGCAGTGTCTTAAGACACAGCACATCCACAACAAGGCCGCTTCATTAAATCGGCGACCCCCCCTCTCCGTCCCCCCATGCATAAAGGAGAAGACGGGGAGAAATCCCTTCGGGCTGCATCAAAATTTGCTCACACATACTACCTCACCCCCCATCCCCCCGCCCATTCCACCTCATGCATCACAACATCATCTACTGTATATACAACCATTCTCCATTCACCCGTCTTCTGTCCTCTCCCGTCCTTCCTCAACAGACATTCCCCTCTTCCCCAAAGCCCCTCTCTCCCCATCCATCCACCTCATCCTAGGACGTCTCTTCATGTTCACTCCCTCCACATCTGCCTTCCATACCTCTTTTACTAGTCTTTCTTCACTCATTCTTTCCATGTGCCCAAATCATCCTAATGCTCTTTCATCAACCCTATCTCCCAACCCCCTTTCCACCCCTGTTCTCCTCCTCACCTCCTCATTTCTCACTCTATCTAGCCTAGTAACCCCCATCATACTTCTCAGACACCTCATCTCAAACACATTCAAACTCCTTCTCTCTTCCTCTCTTATGTTCCATGTTTCTGCTCCATACAGTGATGTTGGCACAATCACTCCTTCATACAGTCTCCTCTTAGCATCCATTCCCAAATGTCTATTCCTCATTACACTTTTTAATCTACCAAGGAATTTACTCGCTTCTCTCAATCTACATTCTACCTCCACTTTCACTCCACCTTTTGCTGCCACATTTGCACCCAAGTACCTAAAACTATCCACTTCCTCCAGTCGCTCACCCTTAATACTCACTTCCAGTCTACTGCCACTTTCACCCCTTGTTCATCTCATCACCTTATTTTTACCCACATTTTTTTTATCTTCAGTACATACCACGTTCCACCCGGGTGCCCTCGGCGGAACGACTGGGCCGTGAACTAAGTCGTTTCCTTTTGAAGGGTCAGGATGGCGTGATGGTACGATCTTCGTCTTACAAGACGCAAGCCGCTCAGGCGAGGGTTCGAATCCCAGCAGATGAGTTTATTTCCAAATGTCAATTGACACAAACACTTGTCGGAAGACGGGCCTGCATAAAGGATTTGATGAAATACAGTACATACCACGTTCCTCCCGGGTGCCCTCGGCGGAACGACTGGGCCGTAAACTAAGTCGTTTCGTTTTGAAGGGTAAGGATGGCGTGATGGTACGATCTTCGTCTTATAAGACGCAAGCCGCTCAGGCGAGGGTTCGAATCCCAGCAGATGAGTTTTTTCCAAATGTCTATTGACACAAGTATATATATATATATATATATATATATATATATATGTGTGTGTGTGTGTGTATTGGAAAACTGTAAACACCAGATTCAATTGAAGGGTTTATTTGCCCGACGTTTCGATTCCCGTCCAGGAATCGTCTTCAGGGAGTATAATGGATACAAAATTATGAACTCATTATAAATCGCCGAAATGGTAAACCTGGGAAAGGTACACCCTCTCAATAATATGTACAAAGCATACCTCATTACAATAATAAATACTTTACAATAGAAATGAAATATTGGTACCAATTAGAATAAGATAAAATACAAATGAAAAGTTACATAGCTGTGAACATAAAACAAGCGAAACAAAAGTTACGAAACGTGACACTACCGTAAAAACAGACCATAAGACAGAGATGTAAATAGAAGTGGACCAAATGTCCGCAATGAAATGTAAAGGACAAACGACTAAATTACAATCAAACTACACTACAAAAAATAAGTTACATGACTGTGAACAAAAAACAAGTGAAGCAAGTCTCAAACGTAACACTAACGTAAAAACTTCAGAACATAGAACAGAGACGCAAATGAAAGTGGACCAAATGTCCGATAAGAAGCGTCAAGGGTAAACGGCTAAATTACAACCAGACAAATGAAACCAGACAAAATCAAATAAAAGAGTAAATGGTAGTGAACATAAAGCAAGTGTGACAAAAAACACATCAAAACGAAAACCAAAAGTAAAAACAGAACATAATTCAAAGGCGCAAATGAAAGTGGACCAAATGTCCGCCAAAGTAGGAAGTGGGGAACAGGTGGAACAGGTCTCAATAACAAACGACTACATTACAATCAGACAAATAAAAGAACCAAGAAGATAAAAAGAAAGAAGGACCGTAGAGAAAAAAAGGAAGTAAACTAAAACTGAAAAGGAAGACAAAAGTCACGGGAAGGGGAGTCGAAGAGATGCATTGGGAGACCGCTTTCGAGAAAGGTCGGCCAAAAGCCAACTGAACAAACGACAGGTATATATATATATATATATATATATATATATATATATAAATGTATATATTCTGACATTCTGACATATATGTGTGTATATATATATATACAGTATGTATAAATATATATATGTATACATATATATGTATATATATATATGCGTATATGTATATACATATATGTATATATATATATATATATATATATGTATATATATATATATATACAAGCCGCGGGCTTCGCCCTCCACGGCTTCGCCGGGGGCTTGGCTGCGCAAACAGCGGCCTACGGCCGCAGCTTTCCGCGCTCTAATCCCTCGTTTTCCCCTTCGGCCTCGGGGCGGAACCCCAACACGGGATCCCCAGCACGAAGAAGAACGCGAGGAAGAAGAACGCGAAGAAGAACACGAAGTAGAATGCGAAGAAGAACGCGAAGAAGAACGCGAAGAAAAAGAACGCGAAGAAGAAGAAAAAGAACGCGAAGAAGAAGAAGAAGAAGAGTAAGAAGAAGAATACCACCTGACCCCGACTTACCCAAGCGCTTTTTCAAGAATATTTTTAGGACAAAGTGTCACCGTAATACCATCTGTCCCCGACTTCCACAGCGTTTTTTAGAATAATATTTTTATTCGGACTTTATATATATATATATATATATATATATATATATATATATAAATGTATCTTTTCTTTGGAAAGAAATTTGGTCAATTGGGGGAATGATTCGGAAAAGTGAATAAGAAGGGAACTATTATGGATAAGAGGTTTGGCCATATTGGGGGAGGGGGGGCAAAAAATGGTTCTGGCTTGGCTGAGGGCTTTATATACATAATAAACAATATAGGACCCAAAGCCTAGGCCTGGGGAACTCCGCTATAAACACCACCCCAATTTGGATTTTACACTGTTCATGGTAACTCGCTATTTTCTGTCACTAACCCGCGCCCTAATGTATTCAAACATTTTTCCTCCTATCCCATGGGCCTTGATTTTATTTATAACTCTTGTAGGGCACTTTGTCGAACGATTTGCTCATGTCGAAGTATACAACATCGTTAAGATCATTGTTCTCTGCTCCCTTGTAGATATTAGTGTAAAGGGATGAAAATTAGTTAAACCCGACCAAGCCTTGGTGAACCCATGCTGTGAGTCACGAATCAGCTCATGCCTTGCTAAATGTGCCATAATACTATTTGCTTTGAATTATTCCAGTTTTTTTCTTTACCTATAACCGACATGAAACTGATTAGTCTGTAGTTGTGCACAAAGAATTTATCACCCTTTCTGAATGCAGGAACGACGTTTGCCTGCCCCCAAGAAATAGGGACGAATCCAGTGTCAACCGACTTCCACTAGGTGCTCACATGATTCAAATTTGCACTTTCAGTACTATCGGAAATTTTTCGTCTGGACCTGTGGATTTTGTAGCTTTAAGTCCATCTGTTTGACTCCATCTTATTTGTTAAGGCTGATGCTGGTTATTCTATCTTTACTCTGAAGTTCTTGTTGCAATCGGGTACCATATACGCGTGCGTGCGCGTACACACACACACACACACACACACACACACACACACATAAACACACACACACACACACACACACATATATATATATATATATATATATATACATATATACATTTCAACAAAAACCCACTGTGTTGGATAAGAAGAAATGAAATAAATAAATTCCATATATTTCGATCACGGACTGTGATCCTCTTCAGTGGAATACAGAGTAGAGGAGCAAAAGGCATGTCTTATAAACAGTAAAAGAAGAAACATGGATTGCTCCTCTACTCTGTATTCCACTGAAGAGGATCACAGTCCGTGATCGAAATATATGGAATCTATTTATTTCATTTCTTCTTATCCAACACAGTGGGTTTTTGTTGAAATTTACTAATGTGTTACGACATTACTTTGTAGTTACATATACGGTATATATACATATATATATACATACATATATACATATACACTAATTACTGAGTGCAAACACAAAATACTTAATCTTCTTGTGACATCCAGTGGACCCACTACTGTATGTATAAAGAAACATGATAGGGATGACAAACCTCCAGCGCTCCGGAGCCTGTGAAATTTGACACTGCAGCCCTGCTCGTGAGTCTTTCTTCATCTGCCAGTGTAGGCTTAAACACCCATCAGGGGCTCCAGCACCCTCTTCTTCTTTTTCCATTTGTTTCCATCGTGGAAGGCTGCATGTTCCCTCAGATTTCCTCCAGGTTCGGAAAACCACGTGTCCTGAGGACCTCTTCCACAGTTTCTTTGCCATCTCTTCCTTGGTTTTCCTGGAGCTCTTTTCCCCTCCGATGTTGACTTCCAGCACACATCATAACCTTTTCTTCTTTCATTCTGTTCCAGATATCCTGACCATCTCAACTGACCCGCTTCAATATTGTTCAAAACAGAGTTAACTCCAATTATTCTTCATATATCTTTACTCCGTCCTCTGTCCCACTTTATTCTTCCAGCTCTGTGTCTGTGTGGCCTCGTTTCTACTCGCCCAAGCCCGCTTCTGCCTGCTGTTATTAGCGCTCAGCTCTGATCCATATGCTAAGGTAGGTGTCAACACGCTGTATTAGACGACTCCCGTAGCACCATGTGATACGTGTTCTTATCTTATCATCGGATAAAACGCCCCTACGCTAGTAGAGAATTTATTTGCTCATTCTTAAATGTATCTTATTTTCTCCATCTTTTTTGTGACAACTTTTCCCTAATCCTTGAATCTCTTTGTTCCTCACCTTCTTTTCCATGTATTCAACTCTGCTGACTCGTATTACTTTTGTTTATCTTAGCACTTTGTTTGAGGCCCGGGTATACGAGAGTAATTGCCACGGTTGGCCTAGCACCGAGCCGGTGATATAAAACAGAAGCTTTTCGTGAGGCTTCAAGACCAGCCAGCCTCGGACCCGCGAGTACGATTATTGCATACAACTGAAGTCCAAACACTAAGGCATGTGTGCGTAGAAAGAATATGATAATGAAAGACATAAATGATGGGTGTAGGACTGAGGTGAGAAGGCGAAATCATGGGAAATATAGAGTTATAACAAAAGGCGAGGTAGGACGATGAAGGTAGAGAAGTGAAAGTGGTGCAATTGAGGTGCGGATCAACCGAACGTCTTGCAGACGGAGGGAAGAACGCAGATACGGAAGCTGAGCTGAGCGAGGCGGAGCGGAGCGGAGCGGGTCTTGTCGGGAGGAGAGGGAGCGAGCAACCCACGGAGGAGGATAGCGAGGAGTAAAGGCGGAAAATGATGCGGCAGGACGGAAGGAATCGATGAGGGCGTGGGCGAGGAGAAGGTGGTTGTAAGAAATTAAGTACGCGGTGGCAGGAATCAGGAGCGAAAGAGGTAAGATAGAGAGAGAGAGAGAGAGAGAGAGGGAGGGAGAGATAGACAGAGTGATAGAGAAACAGGCAGCAGAGAGACACTCAGAGAAAGAGACGGACAGACAGAAAGACAGCAGAGAAGGAGAGACAGGCACAGTGAGAGAAAGACATACAGCAAAGAGAGACAGACACAGTGACAGACAGACATATAACAGAGAGAGAGAGACAGACAGAGAGTGTGAGACAGACAGATAGACAGAGTGAGAGACAGACAGCGTGAGATACAGGCAGACAGAGAGATAGAAGGGGAGAGATAGGAGGACGGTGGCGAGAAATTGGGTGAAATAGGATGCCCCTCAGCGGGGGAATGAGTCACAGGAGGAGCTAAATAGGCTAATCAGGGAGAGGAACAAGGTCGGGAGAGGAACCGAGCAAGTAGATATCGACCTTTGGCAACGTTGCAAGGAGGAGAGGGAAAAAGAAAGGGGGAAAGGTCAAGAGTAATAGGAGGAAGAGGAAGGCAGGAGGAACAACGACGAAAAAGAAAATTAAGTGAAAGAGGAAGGGGAGGTTAACAAGATGGAAGGGAAGAAAATGAAGGAGAGGAGGGAGAGAGAGAGAGAAAAAAAAGAGACGTTGATATAAGAAATAAAAAGGGAATAAGAGGAAATATAAGAGAAGGAAGAAGAGGATTTATGGTTAAAAGGAAGAGGACATAAAAGGTGAAATGGAAAAGAGTGATGAGGAGGAGGAGACAGTGGGAAAAAATAAAAGGCAACATATCTGAATAAAAGAAAACCAGAAATAAGGATGAAAAGCTAAAAGGAATATGCGCGTGGGAACACTAGAAAACACACAATCACAGACACACACACACAGATATACTCATACAAACGCACATACACTTATACATACACTTCCACACATATAGTCTTACGCACGTACGGACACTTACGAGTACACACGCGCACATAACGTGGGCCGTACAAGGTCCGTGGAATCATTTGGTCAGGTTCGCCATGGAAAGCACACGCTCGACTCCAAATTCAATAAATCAGGGTCTTAAGGCTCTTATCTATACAACAATATAAACTGACGTGGTGATAACTGCATCATAATAGTAATGCACAAACTTTACGTTGTTACTTTTGACAAACTAACAAATAAAAGAGCAGCCGGTTGTCTTTTATATTGTTGAATAAGCGCTGACGTGGGAATAACTGCATCATAATAATGACTAAATGTTTAACAAACTAACAAATAAAAGAACATTCAGCTGTCTTTTAAATCTATATTTTTGGATGGCCCGTGAATGATGTCAATATCCAAATGGCCCTAGGTTAAAAAAAGGTTCCCCACACCTGGTCTAGATGGTCATGGTCTCGCGTAGTAGCCGACCCTCTAGTTTGTTTGGTACTTTGTCAAATGTCAGCGTAAATGGCAACTGACTCCTCTGGTGGTGCGGTGTTTATGAAACTGGTAAAACCTAGATAATTCATACAAGTGTAAGCTTATTCACTGAAAAACAAGTCTCACTAACACATCTTTCATCCAGTTTAAGAGTTCTTACATACGCTGATTAAGGGCTTATTAGTAACACGATGACTGAAAGTCTTACACCTTACAATGGTTTGTGCCATATATTAACTGGGTCACCAGTATTGATAAAAACAATATCTGATTGGTACTTTTCTTTGTTTAGCTACTTGTATGATATTTTTTAGTTTTGTTTCATTCTTACTCTTCTGCTCATAGTAGGCGTATCTATTACTATAACATCTATATTGCAACAGTTATATCTAAGTTTTAAATTTTGCTGCCTTGAGTACTTTAGTGATTTGTAAATGTAGATATAATTTTATTCGTTTTTTACTATTTACAAATTGTCAACGATGGTAGACCAGTTCATATGTTTCACTACGCTTTACAGAACTTTTTCCACCATAAATCATAAGCATGTCCACCTTTCAGAACAATTCCCTGCCACCTGTACTAAAATCAGTCTTAAAAAAAATCGTGTTAGATGGCGTACAAAATAACGAGACTAGCACAAACTTGACCTCAATGGAATTGAACAGTTTTCAACCGCATACGATACTTCTATCTATTTATACACCAAAGGCATGTCCCCCTATATAAGGGATATGGAGTCGTCCCTGTCTCCTGCCCGTTGCCTGGGTTAGAAGCAGTACAGCAAGACATAGCACATTCACATCTTGGTCAGCCGCTTCATTCACACAGTGACCCTCCCTCTCTGTTTCCTCATAAGAAAATAGAAAAGACGAGGAGAAATCCCTTCGGGCTGCCTCATTTTATCGTCTATTCACAACCACTCTCCACTCACACCCATCCCTTGCTTTCTCCCTATTATGATCAACAGGCATTCCCCTTTTACTCAAGACCCCTTCACTCCATCCATTCATCTCATTCTCGGTCTTCCCCTTAAGTACACTTCATCCACCTCTGCCTTCAGTACTCTTTGTTAATCTTTCCTCACTCCTTTCTATGTGCCCAAACCCAATATCCTTTCATCAGTCCTTTCTGACAGCTCCCTTTTCACCTCTACTCTCCTCCTCACCTCCTGATTTCTCATTGTGTATATCGTTGTATCACCCACGATACATCTCAAACACTTCTTTTCAAGCACATTTATTTTTTTCCTGCTGCCTTCAGATCCAATCCTCTACCCCATACAGTGTCTGTCTTAGGTACAATCGCCCTTTCATATACTCTTTTCTTTGCATCCATTCCCAAATGTCTATATCTCATGGCACTTTTCATTCTCCCAATACACTTACTTTCATAAGAACATAAGAACATAAGAAATAAAGGAGACTGCAAAAGACCATAAGGCCTACACTAGGCAGCTCCGTATCCATCACCACCTGTCATCCCCATCCATAAAGTTGTCTGATCGTTTTTTAAAACAACTGATAGTTTCAGCGCTTACTACATGGTTACTAAGTTTATTCCATTCATCGACCACCCTATTAGTAAAACTTCTACGTTCACATTTATCCCATTGTCCTTTGTAAAGCGAAAATGTACTAGTATTACTCCAGTCCTCTAGTATATTCACCTTAGACACACATTAAACAACCTCGCCAGCCAATCCACTATAACCATTCCCCTCTATCAAAATCCGAATGAAGCCCATCCAACTCAGGTGCCTTACCAACTTTCATCATTTTTCAATGTACTTTGTATCTCATCTATTCCTATAACCGTTATTTTCCTCTCACACTACATTCATTTTCTTAACTCCTCCCACCACCGCTGTCAATCCCTCCCTAACTTCCTCCACATTCAACAACTCTCTAAAATACTCTATCTATCTTCCCCTACTATCTTCACTTTCATTTATATCTATCCATCTGCACCTTTTATGTTTCCTCTCTTCTTTACTCTCCCCTCACTCTTTCCATTTCCTTCCAAAGCATTATTTTTTTTCTGTCATACTCCTCCCCATTTTACATATTCTCTCCTACTTCTCTCCCTCACCTTACGTTTTGCTTCTCCCCTTTTCTTGTACCTCCCGTATGCTTCCCTAGTCCTACCTTGCAACCAGTCCACATGTGCTCGCTTCTCCTCGACTAACGCTTTCATCTTTTCATCCCACCACACAATACCTGCATGGATGAATTCGATGCCGATCGAAGCTACGAGTACAATGCATCAGTTTTATACAAGCCCCACGAGTTGGGATGGGGGGCATAGCTTTGATCGGTATCGAATTTCTTCGTACAAATATCATGTGAGATGGCAAACCTTTTATATCCTCTGTGGTCAAGCTGATAAAGAGACGGGTTTGGGCAGCCCAGGAGGCTCGGATAGCAGTAGTCAAAGAATGATTAAATATTATATTAATGTACACTAGTGAGGAAGAGATGGGGTGAGGGGAAAGAGAGAGACAAAGAGAAAGAAGATTATACAAAGACGAAGCGTGCGCTCGTGTGGTATCACATGCTGTGTGACGTTACCTCGAGGGGAAATGTCAATGAAATATGGGTCTTCACTTTCTTCAAAGAGTATATCCAGCATCTGATGGAAATGTATCTACAAAGAATATCCGTGTCTTCCACTTCCGCCTCCCTTTCCTCCTCCTCTTCTCATCCTCCTTTTCTCCCTCCCTGCCCGGCTCATTCTCGTCTTTCTTCCCTTCGGCATCAACAGGTGGTTTGTGTTATAATACGTGGAAGTCTCGGTGAGGTCTTTTTGTTCCAAACATGACTACCAGTGCTCCTGGTTTCCTTCTCATCCTCTTTTCTTCTTCTTTTACTTCCTCTTCCGTGTGTCCGTGCCATCCACTGTCAATGTCTTCTCGGTCACCTTTATATCCTCTGCATCTTTCCCTCTTCCTTTCCTTTAGCTTTATCTTCTCTTCAGTACATTTTTATCCTCTCTTACTCCCTCTTCTGCTCACTTTCCTTCCGTCTTCTTCATCCTCTTCTCTTTCTGTCCCTCTTTTTTCGTTCTTCTCTTTCGTTTCCTCGTAATTTCTTGAACTTTTCTTATTTTTCTTCTTTCTCTTTGTTTTATCTCGCTCTTCTTTTATTCCTCTTCCTATTTTAATTGTATTTTTTTCTTTTTTATTTTCTTCCTCCTATGAATTTCCTTTTTTCCCTCAAGTCTTCTTTCCTGCTTACCTCCTTTAACTTAATGTATCAACTCACATAGATGGAGTCCGTACAAGATATTGCTTTTCATAGTTTCTAAATTTTAGCAACATTTTACTAAAACAGCTGGATTAGTTGACATGAAACTCTCAGGAAATGTGGTCTGTATGTTACCACCCAATCAAGTTTTGGAAGTAATCATTTCAAAAGTCAAGATCAGCGGAAATGTGATTTTTTCCCCGTAATTTCCTCAAAAAAGGCTAGATTCACTTCAGATCAATATCAACGATATAACAATCTTTATTTCTATTTATAGTTCTATGCATTACGATAGAAATTTTTATTACACTTGGGCCTTCAGTGACTGAAAATTCACGTATCATTAAAGGGCCTTAAATGTAACCACTATGGATATTAAGTGTCTAAACTTACCGGAATGTGTTTCTAGTATTCATCAAAGTCAATGATAGCTAAATACATTACACAAAAAGTCTTCGTTTCTTACTCATTACAATTTGAAATAACGTCGTCTGCTGCGAAAAATTCGTCTGCTACAGCCATTCTCGTAAAACCTACCCGTGGCGCCATCTGCTTCGCAGTGACGTCAGAGATTCTGTTCATTCTTCATGCATCGTCATTGTGTTTGATGAATAGTGATCGTGTCGAGTGCCACGGGCTACTTAATATAAGTTTTAGGAATTATGAAAATGAAGAAAGAACTACTGAGGAAAATCCGTGATTTGGAAGAAAAGAGGAGGAGAATGATAACGTAGTAATAACATATAGAACTCAGAGAGGCATGAGAAGAAAGTTTATGATAACGGTACAGGACACACGGGAGCTAAATGATGGGGCTAGATTCTCTTATCCCAATTCAGTAAGTCTTCTCTGTCAAGGACTTCCATACCTCTCATGATTCTATAGATGGTCAACAAGTCTCCTCTTTCTCTTCTTTGATCCAGGGTAGGTAATTCAATTTTTGACAATCTATTTTTGTATAACGGTTCTGAAAGTGTGTGTGTGTGTGTGGTGTATGGAGGTTCTGACAAGAGACATAGTGCCTTGTCCACAGGGCAGCCACACCCATTGGGGTGGCTCTGAGACCTTGGTCCTCACTGACATCTAAACTCTCACTTGCCTGGCTCCAAATGCCACACTCTGGCCAACCATCTTGGATGATGGTGTATCTGTATACCATTACTAACCATTACAGTATGTCACATGCCTGACACATGATCCACATACATCCATTAAAGAACTTCACTTGCCATTCCACTATTACTGTGCCTTCCTTCTTCATACACTCTGCATGACATCCATCTAACCCAGGTGCCTTAACTGTTCTCATAATTTTTAGAGCTACTTGCACCTCATCCTTTCTTGTTTCTCCTCATTTTCCTCCCTCATAACTGTCATTTTCTTAGCACCTCTCACTGATACCATCAATCCCTCCCTATCCTCATCCACATTCAACAGCTCTCTAAAATACTCCACCCATCTTCCCCTTACTGCCTCCTCTTCCATTAAGGTCTGTCCAACTGTACCTTTTACTTTTTCTTCTCTAGCTGACTCACCTACCCTTCCTCTATTTCTTCACCTATCCTCCACTCTCAACTTACCTTCCACTAAAAAATTATTTGACATTCCACTACTTTCTCCCCTAAGAACATGGACATCCAGTAGTCTTCCTACTCTTTTCCTGGATACCACTACATACCCTATTAATGCCTTATCAAGTATCCTTCCATGCACCACCCTCTCCCATGTTTACTTATGTTTAACTTTCTTCCTAAACACTGATTTAGATTAGTTATCATCAACTCTCTAAACACATCCACCTTTAACTCTCCACTATGAATTTTACCTGGAACTCCACATTTCCCAACAACTCTGTCTATTGGTTTTATCCCTATTCTAGCATTGAGATTCCCCAATACCACTACATTGACATTCCTACCAACTCTCTGTGCACTCATTTAAATCTGTCCTTAAAGCCTTCCTTTCCTCTACACACTTCTCACTACCAGTCCCATATGCATTTACAAAGACCCACATCTCCCTTCCCAGTTTCACTTTCTTCCACATTAACCTTGAAGAATCCTTCCACTCCACCATTCAATTACCTACCTCTTCACTTACTAGCAGAGCCACTAGTAGAGCCCTGCCCTTCCTCGTCCTCTCCTCACTCCCGACACCCTCCCCACTACACACCCAAACTCAAACTCACTCCTCCCTTTTAACTTAGTTTCACTTAATGCCAACACATCTCTCTTCCTTCTAACAAACATTCTGCCTATATCTTCCCTTTTACTCTCATCTATACTACACCCATGCACATTAGAAAAAACAAACCTTAGGGTTCTGGTTGGAAAACCCCAACACCCTCTTAAGCCTGGACTTCTCACAGGAATGTACCCATTGGGCAACAGAAAGCAGGATGCCTAGTCCCACACTTCATCCTGTTTTAGCCACCTTTATGATCCAGGTGGGAAGACTCAGAGGCAGTATTCTTTCTTCCCCCTTCCATTTGGGAAAGGCGAAAATGGAAATATATACTCAAGTGGTACATGACAGTATTAAGAGTGGGGGTGGGACAGCATAATGGAGGGACGGTCACAGTACAATAAAGTAGCATCATTTCTCTATGATTAGAGATTTCCTCTAACATAGACAAAATTATGTGAGGCTCTGGTTTTGCCATTTTACCAAGTCAGAGATGAATTACATGAATTTGAGAAAAAAATAAAACAGACAATTCATTCATGTCATGTTGGTATTGAGAGTTGTTTAAGATGAGCTAGAGAATGTGTGTATTGGTCTGGAATGAATGGAACTCATTTAAATATAAAATATAAAAAAAACACAACAAAAGAAAACTCTCATATCTCATGAAGTGTGTGATAGGCCTTGGGAAAAAGTCGGCACAGATATTTTTGAGCTTAATAATCAGTTTTATTTAGTAACTGAAGATTACTTCATCAATTTTGGGAAGTAGATAGACTAGAAAATTTGAAGACATCAACAAAAATTTGTAAGCTTAAAGCACATTTTGCCATTGTTGGTTAATTTTTGGATCAAGAATCTTGGGTAGTCCAAGTTAGGGCTTATTTTGTTTTGGCATGGGTCAGTTGGTTAGCAAGGCCATGTAGGCTCAGTAATGGAATATCTTTTAGTGGGATCAAGGTTATAATTATTTATTGTAGTGCTTGGATCTGTTGATAATGCCAAAGGCTGTTATTTTGTTATTATTATCAGTATACTTACCACATTATGGGTGACAATGCTAGGGATACTCCCCAGCCTGGTTAGGTTTGAGGATGCTATGTTTAGGGCACTTTTTCTAGTCCCTTTCCTGTGTGAGATGAGCAGAGTAGTTCCTAAATATGGTTCCTCAGTCATGTAGACTGCTGCCAAACTATGGTACTCCCCATCTTCACACAGGACAACCATTGGGCCTACACTAACTACCCATTGTGGGTTGTAGCTGAAGGCTTCAAGAAATCACCATCAGCCCTCAACATCATGAACCATTGCCAAAGAACTTATGGTTATTAGTTGGAAAAAATATGTTATTGTTAGTGGGAGAGACTGTGACAATATACCATCAGTCTCATTCTATCATTTATTGCTTTCATCCTTGGAAACTATCAGGTGGGAACAAGTCCTGAGGAACACCACTGGGAAGAGGTGGGGCAATAGTTGATCTTCCTTTTTCCTGAGTTTCACTTTGAGATCCTGCTCTCTTCTTAGTAGGAGAGAGGATGAAGAAGTGCAGGACCTTGAAATTAAATTCATGACAAGGCTTGGATATCTGGGGGAGTTAACCTACATTCCTTAAATTTAATAGTGACTAGATTTACTAGTAGTCTCAGTCACTGGCTCACTCTTAGCAGTTCCCACATGGGAGAAGGTCCCAGGAAAAAACACTTGGAGGTGGTGAGGCACTAATTGGTCTTCCTCTTCTGGATGATCAGTCCCCAAGTCTTACCTCAAGATCCTGCTATTCTCTTCTTGGTAGATAGATGAGGATTTGAAAGATGCAAACTTTCAAAACAGGACTCACAACAGGTACAGGACATCTGGGAAAGTTATTCTTCACTTACCGTTTTGGATTGGTGTCTCCCTTCTATTAATATAGTAACATTTCTGTCACTAGCATGTAGTAATAGGATGAAGGGAGCAGTCACTGGTTGTTCATTCTCCTTTCAAGAAAAGGTGGAGGAAATTCAGCCCAGGCTGATAGAGAGAAATCTCAGGGCTGCACCAACAAATGGAGAGGAGGTCAATGGGTTTTAAGACAGGTGACTCTCGGATAGAAATCTCACAGGACCACCTCATGCAGACACCCTTTGTTGGACCCATGGTATAGGTTTGTGCAATGATATTACAAAATGGGTCTTAAGAATATTACTATTCACTCAATATAATCATCATAAGAGTAACAGTTGTTACTGATTGGCAGCATTTACATAAGTAAAAAAGGCTTCCACTCTGCACTTCTGGAGAAAAGTCAGTATGCAAACATAATCTGTGAGTATATGTGTGAATCTTTATATTCAACAGATGTGGTGGAGGGGAGTGTAATGGGCGGGAATAGATATGTGCCTCTGACTTAGCTATCTCCCTTATAAGGGGGGAAAAGCTTTTGGTATATAGATAGGTATAGATAATATTTACCTAGTTGTAGTATAAAGGAAAGGAGCAATGCTTATTGGGTCCCATCTCCTTTTCTATAATTTTCTAACATACCTAGGCTCAAATTCATATACAGTTCACACGAGAGAACAAGAAGAGAAGATATAAAAATGAAGCAGCTCGCTATGCTGTGGATGTGCTGTGTCTTGCTACGTTGCTACATTGCTTCTGACCTGGCAGGGGACAGGGATGATCCTTTATCCACAAGAAGCCAATGGGTGACAGATGGGAGTGTTATGGGTGTGTGTGTGTGCATTCCTTGGCCGGTTGCCTCCCTTTTAAAGGGTGAAAAGCCTCTTGGAATATAGAATAAATAGAAATGATTGATATACTTCATTATGTCTTCTATGGTTTCTCCTGAAGAGATGGATCTTTTCTTGGAGTTGCAGGGTTGAATGTTTTGGGGTGGATGAGGAGAAGGAATGAATGGGTTTGTGGGTAAGGGATGTGGTGGGTTGAAGAAAGTGGTAAGAAGCATAGGAGGTTCTAGTGTTCTTTCCTTGGGGTGGAAAGATTATGGGTATTGGGCTGGGTGAAAGGAGATGACAAATGGGTTTATGGGTGGGGGTTTCAGTGGATTGGAGGTAGTAGGGTGTTGTATAGGAGGTTCTTGTGTTTCAAATGGGTTGAGGGTGAGGGGGGTGGTTTGTGGGTTGTGACACTGGTGAGGGGTGATGCAGGGGTTTGTGTCAGGTGTTCTTGTATCATATGGGTGAACTCTTTTGGTGTGGTTGAGTGGAAGAATGGGCTCATTTGACAGACTGTAGTGCTTCTGCATATGTGACATGCTTTCTAAGCCTCCAACACAACATTTCCTTTTCCAGCTGGTATAATGTGCAGTTTGAGGATGAAACAGGTGATTTTGGTTGCAGTTTATATATTTGACATAGGATAATATCTGTGAGGGCTGAACAACATACACATACACCTTCCAGGCAGCAACATTGTTGTGTGTCCAAAACACTGATGATTGAAGAAGCAATGAATGTGTGCATGGACAGTATTTCTTGTGATTAATCGAAGGTCATATTAGTGTTGAGTATTGATCTCTACTTGTACCATTTATGATTTTTTTAACTGTATACTTTCATTGTTTTTCATCATTTCACTATTCTTTCCATTATATCTTCTGTGTGGCATTGCAGAGGTGGAATGTGGACTACTTTCACTGTCTTATGTGATCTTGTTTGAATTAGGGTATATGTCAGGGTTGTTGGGGCTCTGATTTTCTAATACTGAGCTCTTGATTCTAGTTTTATTGTTAGGGTTTCTCCTTGGGGCCATATATCATGGGAAGTTTGGATTTGTCTTTATATTCCTTTGTTATTGATTCACTGTTGATAGGACCAAGAATCTTGGGTCATCCAAACCAGGGTCCACTTCATCTTGGTATGGGTCAAGTTGGTGGTTAGCAGGGTTGTATAGGCTGAGGAATGCAACGTCATCAAGTACTGTACAGTGTTTCTCAACCAGTGGTCTGCAAGCCCCTAGGGATCTGCAGGACAAGGAAAGCATCTGCAGCACACTTGTTTGATATGTGCATCTGATGTGCGTGTGTTTGTAAATATGCCCATATCTCAATATGTGGACAGTACAAGTGAATTTTCATTTATTTTCCTTTTCATAAATATAATCAGATTTTTCTTGTATCATGTCTGTACAGTAAAATCAATCTGAAGATAGTAAACACCAATTCCAGTGGAAATATTTTTTATTAAACATTTTTACATAAAAATGGTTGGGAATGATTTTATGCCTTTTTCTTTTTGGCTACCCCCCTTGTAAGGGGGAAAAAGCCTTGGTATATGTATGTATGTATGTACATAAAAATGTAAAACACAATCTTATTGAATCCTGTACCATGGGGTCCCCAGAATATTCATACAGATGGAAGGGGCCTGGAGAGCTCAGAAGGTTGTGAATCCTTCACAAGAAGCTTTTGCCACCCTTGCAGATGGCACAAACCCCTGGGAGCAGCTTTGGTTACCCAGGGCAAGTGCCATCTGGGTTGTAGTTATTGACTGTGGTGCTTGGGTCTGCTTATAATGCCAACAGTAGCAATTATTACACTCCATGAAAAGGGTGGGTAGTTGCTCTGGTGTTACCAACCTCGACTATTTTTTAGTTTGGGAGGTTGCGGGTAGCACTCTTTTTCTTTGCTCACAGAAAAGTGCTGCAGGCTGGGGTGGGACAACAACAGAGGGATTTTGCTTCTGGGAGGGTTGTTGCTCCCTCCTTGTTGGTGTTGTTTGGTATTTATTATTATCATTATTATTTTGTATCATTATCAATTAAGATTATCATTATTATTTTTGTTACTACTACAACTACTACTATCTACCCATATAGAATCATCATTACTACTACTTACTACTATCACTACTGTTATTAGGACTGCTATTCATGCTCATTATGGGTGATCATGCTGGGGCAGCTCCCAGCCGGGTTAGCTTTGGGAAGGCTACATTTAGGTCTCCTTTTATTGGCCCTTGCCACATGTGAAGTGAGCAGAGTGAATCCTGAATATAAATAGGGCTGCTCAGTCACGTCAATTGCTACCAAACTGTGCTACTCCCTGTCCTTGCAATCACTGGGCTTGCACTGCCTGCTTGTGGGTTGTGACTTAAGACTCCCTGAGATCACTACCTCCTGCTTCCACCATCATGCACCATTGCCAGAGGACTTATGGACGTTAGCTGGAAACATGAATTTATTGTTTGTGGGAGAGATAGCTACTGAATATACGTCTCAGTTGCTTGGCTTTGTGAGGACAGGGTTAGCAGATTGAGCCTTACCTCAGCACCTGAGTTTAAGCTGTTTACTGGGGAGGTTATTGCCGTGGCTGGGCGCCATGGTGGGGGGTTAAGGCTTGTCTCGGCTGATGGTTGGGGGCCCGCTCGTCTGTTCAAACCCTCACTGCAGCACAGAGGCTAGAAAAGTCATCCACTTTGAGTAATGGCCTCCCAACTGCTGTTCACCTCAGTACCTGAGGTGACTTGGGCATCACTGTGTATTTACCTAGTTGTATTTTACGGGACGGGAGCTATCCTCGTTGTGACCCATTTTCGTATCTCTCCACGTCCAGTTTAGTTTTAAACTCGTGTATAGTTCTGGCATATACTGTGTCACTGTTCACACTGTGTGTGTGTATTTATTCATTTGGTCTTTGGATCATGAGTTGGACTTGTGATTGACAGCTATTTCCCTCCTGGAAGAGAGCTCAGAGCTCGTAGGTCCGATCTATGGGTAATGCTATGACCTTACACACACACACACACCCAACTCCCCGCCCACGAGAGTCAGAGTAACGACCTGAAGCGCAGCGGTACCAAAATAATTTCGGCCCTGGGCAGGATTCAAACCAAGAACTACAGGCCACTATGGTAGCAGTTCAGCGCTCTACCAACTGCGCCACCGAGTCGTGTGTGTGTGTGTGTGTGTGTGTGTGTGTGTGTGTGTTTGTGTGTGATACATCAGCTTCCTCCAGGTATCGTCACTGCAGTGACCTACTGTGGACACTGTCTCTTGCATTCATGTATAAAAACAGTTCCTGACAACCAACAAGGTTGAGATCCGAGTGGATATTAGCCCCAGATACCTACTTCTCATGACAACTCCACTCCAAAAGCTCTACAATTACAAGTATGGCCTGGTGCAGGCCACATACCATTTCATGGAATTTCTGCATATTTTGTCTGGATTATGTATATATTGTCCAGCAAATATCTTGATAATCTAGACCCTGCTATGTAATATGGCATTCTTGGTTGACATGTAAGAATTCAGTTTGCACCTGCAGTTGGACATACAAATGCTGGGCTTCTTTGTAGAATCCAGACAAATTTGGACAAATGTCCAAACCAATAGAAAAATTATCCAAGATCAGACAAATGTCAAAGAAATCTGAAATTCACCAAATAAAGTTCTGGAAAATTGAGAGTTGAGCATACTTCCATTGTAATAAAAATTACTGCCTCAACTTTCACTGACTGGATATCTGCAGCCCCACAGCGGCCAGCAAGAGCCCTTGGGGGGGAATTGAAAAATGTTATGAGGAATACGCAAATAGGAATGTATGCAAAGAGGATTGTATGAAGGGGTGATTGTGCTGAGGGCATTGTATGGGGCAGACTTAGAATTTAAGAGAAGTAGAGAGGAAAAGTTTAAATGCATTTGAGATGAAATGTCTGAAAAGTATGGTAGGGGTTACTAGGTTGGATAGAGTGAGAAACAAGAAGTTGAGGAGGAAAGTGGCAGATAGGACTGATGAAAGATTATTGGGATGGTTTGGACACATTGAAATAATGAGTGATGAAAGATTAGTAAAAGAGGTGGGGAAGGCAGAGGTGGAGGAAGTGAGCTTGAGGAGACAACTGAGGATGAGATGGATGGGCAAAGGGGGCATTGAGCATAAGGGGAATATCTGTTGAGCAAGGAAGGGAGAAGGCAGGAGATAGGTCTTTGAGATTATTAAGGGGGATTGACAACATCAAAAGTGACAACATTTTTACACTGAATGAGAATCCAACAAGAAATAATGATCTCAAACTGTCAGGAAATAGAGGGGACAGAGAGAGGGTGTTGCCGATTTATTGAAGAGGCCTTGCTGTGGATATACCGTGTCATGCTGCATTGCGTTTGACTCAGGGCAGTTGATGAATGCAGGGATGAGCCATCATTCTTGAAAGGCTGTGATAGGAAGGGGTGGAGAGGGTGGTGAATGGGAGTGGAATGGGCGGGAGTAGGTACATGTCTCTGACTTAGCTACCTCCCTTATAAGGGAGAAAGCGTTCTTGGTATAGAGAGATAGATAGATGATGCCAAAGTAATGCAAGTTAAAATTTGAGGTTCTGATAATGCTCATGAGGCGCTAATAAAACACTGCTGCCCCAATACTCAATCCAGGTACATTCTCGTGCATGTCTACTTGAATTTCTCTCAGGGTGCAGGTTTAATGATATTCAATGTCTATCCTGTCATGTTGAAATAATTGTTTCCATATCTATAAAAACTACAGTAGCATCAATTCCTTACCAATAAAGAGCACCTCCATATCTTACTTCGAGTGAAATAAAGACCCACGATGAAAACTTTCTGGTCACCAAAATGGTTATTATCCATCGTTTGGTTTTCATGATAGCCTGGCATATGACTACTAGATATCTTCCTAAGGGGTTTTGTTCAAAATATTATGTACAAAACCCAGTGTACTAAAACTTGTGGCTTATGATTGAAGTTCCGGAATGCAACAGTAAACTGATGTTAGTATGGCAAACAGATACAGTAAGAAATCTAATGTCATTTGAATGGTGCAAAAGCAACTAAAGGTGACTGACTTTGATAAATATGTATATAAAACTTCAATATCTATTCTACTGCATGCATATTAATTCTGGTTTTTGTCTATTATGGACGCTTTAAAAAATAATTATTCAGGTCTTTTAGTGACACTACAAAAAACACACATACACACATAATGTACATGTTAACTTCAGATACTGGTTAAAAGTGTGTGTGTGTGTGTGTGTGTGACAGGTAGGTTTGTATATCATATTTGAAACTTATATAAACAGGGCACACATGTACAGCATGGAGAGCAAATGAATACTGAAGAATAATTCACACAATTTCTTTGGTTCCTATGTTGCAACAGTGGCAAAGGTTCACACCTTACATACCTCTTCTTATGGCCTTATTGCTTCCAGCTCCTATCCCTTTGAGTCCAACTTTGAACTTAAGTCAAAAGGTTGCAAGCTTCATGCATCTTGCTGTTCTCAGTCTCTTTAAAATAATGATGGATGATGTTGATGATGATGATGATAATAGTAATGATGATGATGATTGATGATGATTGAAGATTGACAATGATTATTGACAATGATCACTGATTGGGTGGTGGTGATACTGATGATGATGACGAATATATTATTATCATTATCAATAAAAGGAAGAGGAGGTAAATTAAGTAGATAAGAAAAGGTAAAAGGTGCTGATGGAGAGATGATAATGGAAGAGAAGGCAGTAAGAGGAAGATGGGCAGAGTATTTTAGGGAGTTGCTAATCCTGCTACAACTGCAGTGTTGTCCTCAAACAACAATTGGCTTATCTCCCACTTTTCTCCATTTTCTTTAACCATCTCCAATCCCTGGCCCACTACCCTTGCGTTTACCTCTCGCATCACCCCATCCATGTATAAATTGAACAACCAGGGCGACATAACACATCCCTGACAAAGTCCCACCTTTACTTCAAACCACTCGCTCTCCATTTCTAATCCTGACACACGCTCTACTACTCTCATAAAAACTCTTGACAGCTCCTAAAAGCTTTCCTCCTATCCCATATATCTGCAATACCTCCCACAGTGCCTTCCTGTCTACCATCGTAAGCCTTTTCCAAATCCATAAAAGCCCAAAAAACATCCTTACCTTTTCCTATAGCTTTCTCACATATTTGTCTTACCACAAAAATCTGATCTTTGCAACCCCTACCTGTCCTAAATCCACACTGTTCCTCACCAATTACTCCCTCTGTTCCTCCCTCTGAAACTACTACACTCACACTTGTCCCCTTTTTCCTTGTAAAGTGGAACTATACAGGCACTCCTCTGGCACTCTATCCTCTCTTAAACAAACTTTATATAACCTCACCAGTCCACCATCACTTTACCTCCTTTTTTCAGTCATTTTGCATGACATCCATCCAGCCCAGGTGCCTTACCTGCTCTCATCATCTTAACAACTGCCTTCACTTCATCTTTCCTCATTTCTCCTCCATTTTCCTCACTCATCACAGTAATTTTCTTAGCACTTCCTACTGCAACTACCTTTCCCGCCCTATCCTCCTTCACATTTAGCAACCCCCTAAAATACTCTGCCCACCTTCCTCTTACTGCCTTCTCTTCCATTATCATCTCTCCATCTGCACCTTTTACCTTTTCTTCTCTACTTGATTCGGCTCCTCTTCCTCTTTTAATTTCTTTCCAAAACAGTTTTTTATCACTTTCAAAATTTTCTGTCATACTCTTAGCCCATTTCACATCTGCTCTCCTCTTTGCCTCCTTTATCTCATGCTTGGAGTGTATTCAGGGATGGAATGGGTGGGAATGATTTTATGCCTTTTTCTTTTTGGCTACCCCCCTTGTAAGGGGGAAAAAAGCCTTGGTATATGTATGTATGTACCTCTCATAATAACAATAATGATATGTTGTTTTATCTAGCAAAGATCAGTAGTTAATATATATAACTCGCCAATGGGACCAATGACGGGTGCCTTCATGTAGCGGTACTGCAAGACGGACAAGCAAAGTTGTCCGTTTTGAAAATTAGTCAACCCCCTCACTTCTATCAGGAGCTGTAGCTCCAAGGACCTGCCACTTAGTCTCTGGATCAGGCCCAAGATCTCTCTCTGTCAACTTTAACTGTATTTCTTACACCTTTTCATACATGGCAAGCTGACAACCACTGACTGCTCCCCTCCCACTACCTCTTTCAGTTGATGACATACAAACCCCACATTAATGTAACAAAGACAACAGTCTAAACTTTCTTCCCAGAGAGAGATCTGCAGGTCCCAATCACTGTGGGAATGCCGGTTTTCCAACGAGTGAAATTTGAGACAACAGTGAATTAACTTGCCTACAGTATCTTTGCTCCAGATAAAAAAAAAATTTATCTCAAGTGAATAAAGGTTTTGTATCAACTAAAAGTTGAAAATACTTTTATATATAAAATGTATTAACTAAACAAGTATTTACATTAGAAACAAATTTCTGAACTGAAGATGCTGAATACACAGCAATCACGCTATCATTTACTTAACACATCACCATTTCTAACATCTATATTCACTGCCATATCACTTAATCACAGTTCATAGTTATAAAGATAAATCCTTTTAACCACAATACACTGTGGTTAATAAAATACATTAACCCTGAAATATTATGTCATGTGTCAAACACATTCATACAAATGAAAAGATACAAACCGTTACAGGGTCCAATTTGGTACTAGTATATTAATGATAATAACAATAATAATAGATTATGATAATGATAATAAAAATAATAATGATAACAATACTAATAATAATAATGACAATAATAAAATAACAATAATAATAATTATAATAATATAAGCACACTGACTAAGGGCATGGAATGATTTAAAAGGGCTGACGGCACTTGTGGGGAATACACTTAATGGATTGCCTCATACAAAAAGGATTTCTTATTAGCATAAAAAATGTAAGCAGATAAAAAAACCATCTTGCATCATGCTCTGTCAAATTCTTTCACCTGCATATTTACACTGCTAAAAAAAAACAAAAAGACATTTGACACATAGTATGTGTAGCATATCTTAAATGTTAAACAGCAGCCTGACAGACCTAATGACCTACCATGATGAAAAATATAGTCCTGCCTCTTTTGAATTGAAAACTAATACCTTAGTACGTGGTGGACATGATTCTCTGGTTACAAAAATGCACCAGACAACAATTGGAAGAGACTATCTTTAGCACTTGGTATAATGAAAATATTTTCTGGCTCTAATCTGCTCCCCTTTTTTGTGTGTTTAGATGAACTTCTGCCAGTCTAAAGAGATCTTAGAAATAAGAAGTTTTTAATACCTTTCAGTAGATCTAAACCTAAATTTAAAAAATCTTTTGACTTTATGGGTTTTTCACTATCTCCCTATGCAGGCATTAGCTTCCACATACGTGCTGATGCCTGCAAGGGTTACAAATGTTATACACGACAATAAATCAAGAAACTAAAAGCCTACATGGGTTTAAACTAAAACAAAAACAAATGTTTTTGAACAAATAAGTACATCTGAAGCCTTTCAGTACAAAATAAAAATCACTGATTGTTTTAAAAAATACTAAAATGAGCACAACTATGCTGATAGGTCTTATACTAATATATTACGAAAAATATACATCTACAAATGAAGGCTTCAAGATTAAGATAAAGAAGAAAAGCAAGTGCACACCACATTGCTTGGCCTGGTTATGAAACCATTAGTTTAATGCTGACTTCCGTTCTCTGTAGTATCCTCACTCACATTTATCCTTTACAGTAATCATGATCAAATTTGTTTGATGAATCAGGTATGTAGCACTGACAAAAACAGCATTTGCTCTGAAAATATAAAATAAATGGTTAGTTTCATGGCCTACAAGTAAATGATGACCAGATAAATTATCATATATGCAACTTGGAAGATCTGATTGAAAAACAAATAATCAAATAAATGTATAACTACATTTATAAATAAAAGACAAGAAGAAAATATTGATCTATTTCTAAATTCAGTTATTCTTCCTTCCCACTTTTCTTCTACAATCTCTGCTTTCTCACCTCTCCCGCTATTTTATTTCTTTTACACAAGGGCAAGGAAATCAGCCCACACTCTCCTCTTTTATGGGTTGCATGGACCTGTTGGTGATGACTTGGTTGGTGGCTCCCTTTATGGGGAACCAATCAAGCAACCCATCACCCTAAGAGTGGTATTCTTAAAAAAAATCTTTCCTTATCTGAATTTTACATATATCCTTGGAAGGGAAAGATTTATATAAGGATTTTTTTTTAAGAATACCACCATGGGGTTTATATGTACTGGGGTATTGGCTGCTTGTTATTGTGGTAAAGTAACATGCAGTCGATACTTTAGGGTCTATATGGGGCGCCCCTACGGACCAGAGCCACACATCATTTTGTCTATGATAGAAGAAATTCTGTTCATAGAGAAATGATGACACTTTTATACTACGACTGTCCCTCCGTTATGCTGTCCCCCAACCCCTTGTTGCTGTCCTGTACCATTTCTCTGAGTATTCTCTTTCTGATTGGGGGAATTCCCTGTGGTGGGGGAAAAGAATACTGCCACCAAGTTTTCCCACTTGGATCGTAAGAGGCGAGAAGAAAGGGACGGGGAGAGGGACTAGGCATCCTTCTCCCTGTAGCCCCAAGGGGCAACTTCCTAAATCGAAAAGAAAAGGCATAAGGGGTGCTGGCGGGCCTCGGGCCAGCACCCTAAGGTTTGGGTCTTTTAATGTGCGTGGATGTGGTACAGATGAGAGTAAAAGGGAAGAGATAGGTAGTATGTTTGTGAGAAGAAAGTTGGATGTGTTGGCTTTGAGTGAAACTAAGTTGAAAGGGAAGGGTGAGTGTATGTTTGGGAGTGTAAGTGGGAGGTTATCAGGAGCGAAGAGAGGGCGAGGGAGGGAAGGGGTGGCTATTCTAGTAAGTGAGGAGATAGGTAAAGGGGTAGTGGAGTGGAAGGAGGTTTCCTCAAGGATAATGTGGATGAAGGTGAAACTGGGAAAGGAGATGTGGGTCTTTGTAAGTGCATATGGGCCGGGCAGTGAGAAGAGCATGGAAGAAAGGGAGGCCTTTTGGATAGATTTAAATGAGTGCATAGAGGGTTTAGGAAGAAATGTCAATGTAATAGTACTGGGAGACCTAAATGCTAGAGTGGGAAATGGTCCAATCGATGGAGTGGTTGGGAAGTGTGGAGTTCCAGGAAAGAATCGTAGTGGAGAGTTGATGGTGGAAATGTGTCTAGAAAGAGAGTTGATGATAGCAAATACAGTGTTTCGGAAGAAAGTCAAGCATAAGTACACATGGGAGAGGGTGGTGGAGGGAAGGGTGGTAGATAGAGCGCAAATGGATTATGTAGTGGTAAATAGGATTATGATAGGAAGAGTTAAGGATGTACATGTGCTAAGGGGAGAGGGTGGGGGAATATCAGATCATTTTTTGGTGGAAGGTAAGCTGAGAGTGGAGGATAGATGGAGAAGGAGGAAAGGGACAAAAGGTAGGGAGGTTCTTAGAGTGAACTCCTTGAATGAAAAGGAAAAGGAGAAGGAGTACGAAAAGAAGCTGAAGGAGGAGTGGGAGGGAGTAAAGGATAGAGCAGAGATGGGTGTGGAGGAGGAATGGGGATGGTTCAAGGAGGGAGTCTTAAAGTGTGCAAGGATGGTGTGTGGAACAAGAAGGACAGGGGGAAATAGAAGAAAGGGTAGTGAATGGTGGGATGAGGAAACAAAGAAGGTTGTAGAAGAGAAGAAGCGAGCATTCACAGATTGGTTACAAAAGAGGACAGGGGAGTCATATGAGACGTACAAAGAAAAGAAAAGAGAAGTAAAGCAAAAGGTAAAGGAGGCAAAGAGGAGAGCAGATGTGAAATGGGGTAGGAGTATGACAGAAAGGGGACGTCCTAGGATGAGGTGGATGGATGGGGTGAAGGGGGCTTTGGGGAAGAGGGGAATGTCTGTTGAGGAAGGAAGGGAGAGGACGGAAGACAGAGGTGAGTGGAGAATGGTTGTATATGGATGATGTTGTGACTGCATGAGGAGGAATGGGCGGGGGGGGGGTGGGGGGGGGGTAGTATGTGTGAGTAAATTTTGACGCAGCCCGAAGGGATTTCTCCCCGTCCTCTCCTTATATGCAAAGGGGGACGGAGAGGGGGGGTCGCCGATTAAATGAAGCGGCCTTGCTGTGGATGTACTGTGTCTTGCGACACTGCTTCTGACCCAGGGCGGTGGGCGGGGTGCAGGGATGACCCGTCATCCAGGAGGTGCTCAGATGAGAGGAAGGGTGGGAGGGGTGTGGAGTGTATTTGGGGATGAAATGGGTGGGAGTGTTTTTATGCCTTCCCCTTTTTGGCTACCTCCCTTGGAAGGGGGAAAAAGCCTTGGTATATGTATGTATGTATGTACCATGATAATCTCACAGTAGTATTCTTAAAAAAAAAAAATTCCTTATATAAATCTTTCCCTTCCAAGGATTTATATAAGGAAAGAATTATTTTTAGGAATACCTCCCTTACGAGGGGGAAGAGCCCCTGCTATGTAAAATAGATTGACAGCATTCAACACTCAGGCCTCCCTCCTATAAATAAGTAGGCATGACTGTTGCTTTAAGCATTCTTTTTGTTGCTTCTATTGACATTATTCTATTTTTCAATACCACTTTCAGGATACATCTTACCTTCCTCTTTCTCACTCTTTGGCAAATGCCTTCCTCTTATCTTCAATTTTAATGCTAAAAGAAGGTTAAACAAATAATATTCAAACCTGAAGCACTACCAAAATGAAAGACAAATTTTACCACCTGGGAAGAGAAATAAATATCCACAAGTATAAAATAAATGCACTGTAACATACTGGCCTTCCTTGAAGTATTCCTTAAGTGTATTACTAAACTTCTTGCTGTGCTTTACAAAATCTCTTTTGCGATGTTCAAGGGCCTGTTTCCCTTGTGTACCTGGGATGAACTGGGATACTTCAGACACAGCATCTAGGAGCTTCTTAATGGCACTGGCTATTTCCCTATGGAATGAAAGATAAATTAATAGAAAGTAAATTGTTTATGTGATGACAATTTGCTCTCTAGGACCAAAATTAAAAGATAACAACATACAATAATGTTACCTAAGATACAGTTCTCTATCAAACAGTATTTCATCACATACATTTGACTGGTCTATCAAAACAGAGTATGGACATGTTCAATCCCTGGACGGGACACAGTCATGCACAGGCAAAAATATGAGCACATTAGGCTAGGTATGATAAACTGGAGAGTAGGAGATTTGACCCAAGAAGCATGGCTCCTTTCCTGTATACTACAATTGGGTAATCATATAATTTCCGACAGTTGTCCCTGGACTCGAACCCAGGACTTGCATGTTAGCAAGTCGATGCTTCTACCAACCATGCTATCGATAGCGTGGTTGGTAGAAGCATCGACTTGCTAATGTACAAGTCCTGGGTTCGAGTCTAGGGACAACTGTCAGAAATTGTGATTGACATTGTCGTCATTGGCGATTCTATTCAGAGAATTGGGTAAATACAAGTAGCTGCAACCCTATACAGAAGTAATGGAACCCCACATAAACAAAGGGTTCAAGTAACCAATGGTTTTGAACTAATGACATAATACATGATGAGATGTATTAATTCTGGCTTAGGTAAAAACAATTACAAATGTATGAACACATAAAAACATCAGTTGAAAACAATAGCTTAACATTTACTTAATGGTTTCTAAGAAGGTCTTTCTGTCTGTGATTTCCTCGGGAATGCGTGCAAGAATACGCTTTAAGTTGGCAGACTTCTTGTTAAGTTCTTGGAATGTGTCCTCTGCTCGAGTCACTCGGTAATCTCCTGTAAAATAAAACTCTATGTGAAAGGTAGTCAGGGTTATGTCTTTCAACTTTGTGGAAAAAAAAAAAAAAAAAATGCATACATAAATAAGATAAAGATACATTTATAATAATCTGTTAATATTCTGTGTTCATTTTTTAAACTAATTATGGCTAATACCAGAAGTTTTACTCAGCTGAAGGGGAGGGCCCTACAACAACAACAACAACAATAATAATAAAAAAAATCTTATACAATCTTGAATAAACTTTGATAGTAAAACCAAGTTATGAGGCTCTTCATATCCATGAAAATATTCACATGCAAGAGAAATTCACAATGTAATGCTGCCATCAACCTTACTGCCTTTCCAAAGTAGGGGACAAAGGCTGGGGCCAGATGACACAAAGAACTCCGTCTCCTCACTCAATCCAACTGAAGTCTCTCCTAGTAGTCTCAAGTCTTCCAACCCCTTCCACTCATACTGACAGTACAAGTATCTATGCAGATTTAATTTCTAAAAACATCATGAGAGTGTCCTCTTTTGAATTGATCTCCTGGCCTTCTGAAAGTCTGTGTATGTTACTGGTACTGCATGCCTCCCACTTATCATATCCTCACCTTAAGCTTTTAGGAACTCCACACTGACAATTCAGATACAAACTACCTTTCCATCCGTCAAGTTACACACCATCTTTCCCATCCAATACTTCTACAGCCTCAAGTACTCTCTCTTTCTATTGTAATAATCACATTAGCCATATCTCTCACAATCACCAACAAGGACCTTATGAATTCTTCCCATAACAGCATAAAGAAAATATTTTCCTATCCAATCCTCCTGAGTCACTACTGGCTTGCATCAAAAGTTGGTCTCCGTCAATTAAGGCCACATTCCATTGTCCCTCAATTCAATAGCATTGTCTGGCTTTGGCCAGGGCAATAATCACCTAAAAATAACTCACAATTTTCAAGTGATTAAGTTCCTCAATTGTGAAAAGACTTGCAACAAATCCCTTCTCTGCCAGATGGCACTTTTCCTTTCAATATGGTTGCCACCATTCTCTGTCACTCGTCTCCATGCCATTTCTTTAGGCCTATCTCAATTAACCTCTTTAATACAAGTCAAATTCTCATGTACAGCGTTGGATGCCTGAGGTATGATGATCGATGCATCACGATACATGTACTTACATTGTAAAATATAAAGTCACTGCTTTATTACTTATTCTCTTTCACCGAGTAATAATAAACAGAAAATGTGATCAAGCCAATTCACAGAATTCACGGATCAGTCAGCTGCAACTACAAAATAAATATAATCAAGACACTGATACTGGCATCCTTATATAACCACTCACGCCTCATAATGCCTATGCAGGCATCATCCTATGGAAGAGGTTCATGCCTTCTGTACAGTGTGGCACTTCCTTCATTCTGGCTACCACTAGGCTATTACTGTATTCTGTGCCACCTTCTTGTTAGAGAAGGGGTTGTTGTTGAGCAACAGGGCACCACTTCTTACCTAATTTTTATTTTCCTTCTAGGGATCAGAAGAGCAAAGACTTTTGTATTCCCCTATCCTTTACTCATGTCCCAGCTTATTTCGCTAAAGGCAGAGGTCTCTCCTCTTCTACCTCATCACTGAGGTCAATCAGCTCTCCTAGTGCCCAGAAGAAAGAAAAAGAAAGGAAAAAAAATTCACAAAGATGTTTTTTACTGCTTACCTTCCATATCATTAACGGAGCCCTGAAGCCTAAGAATGGCCTCATTCATGTTGACTGAAAGGTCAGCCTTGCGCACAAGCTCCATGACAAGGTCATAAGTGAAACCTGGGTAGGCCGCCTCAGCCTTCGACAGTGCAGCTCGCAAAGTCTGGCATGCAACATCCTTCCGCTCGAGCTGTAAAGGAGAAATTAAAGTCAGGAGCAGGCTTGTATGAGCATCGTAACCTTAAACAAAAAAAATATATATATTATATATATATATATATATAGAGAGAGAGAGAGAAATGAGTGACATGATTACCCTGTACAAATATATCTGAGGCAAGGAATCTGTATACATATACAACCATGTCAACCTGCCAGCACATGCAGTGTAAAGTGGGCATATTAACTTCCTAATGTATTGTTGAGGGTGATGGTAGCAGGTTACAAGGTGGGGAATGAACAATGTTAGAGGGAATGGAAGAGGTGGGGAGAGAGGCTATGAGGCAAACAATAATGGGACAAAATGAAAGGTGCAACTCCCTAGGTTCTGCCAGGCAGAAAACAAGATGTAATGGTGGGAGACAGAGAGTCATGTATTAGGTCAATATGAGGAAGGATACAGAGCAGAGTAAGTACATGCGGCCACTCTTTCTTTTCCTCACATAAACACATGGAAAAAAAGATATAATGAAAGTATGACAAAACCTGAATATGTTTATTAAACTTAAATCCCCATAGGAAATTTACCTGAACATGTTTACAAGACAAAATCCTAATCTGAAATTTGAAAAGGAAAACAAAACCTCAACCTATTTAAAGCAAATATGGGTAAAAGTGAGGTGATGCATTTACATGAGGTGAGGAGAGCATTGAGTTGGAGATAACCCTTACATGAGAAAGGCTTGAGGTGAATTGTTTCAATGTAGCAGGGAATGGAGGAGTGGGGGTGGAGATAATCTGTAGAGTGAGGAAAGTAAGCAAATGTCTTTGGGGGAATGAAAAGTATCATGAGAAATGGGTAAATATGATGCCAATTCACAAAGGTGGAAATGAGGCACCACTAAAATATAGGCTGGTGCCACTGAGCTTCACAATAGTGAAATTATGTGAAAGATCAATGGATCAAATATTTTGCTGAGATGAACATTCCGAGTCAGTCAATTTGGCTTCAGATCTGGTAGGTCATGTGTGTTGAACCTTTTAACCCCTTCGTTACCGACCCATCAACCTTACGTAAACAAACGTTTCAAACCATCCCACGAATGGCTGGAGCCTTATGTTTGTAAACACAGACACTTGTCACCATGTGGGTAGAAATAACCCAGAAACCGAGGCCTTCAGAGCCCTCAATACACACAGCTTATAACTGTGACACGTGCGTGTCACAGGGAGCACGCTCGGTTCCTGGCGGATGCACTCAGCCGTGGCACACAGGTGTCACAAAACACACATCCGGTACTCAAAGGGTTAAGCTTTTACTGGAGAGTGACTGATGCACTGCAAGAGAGAGCAGGGTGTACTTTGACCTAGAGAAGGCATTTGATAAAGTACCTCACAGTCAAATTATGTGGAAACTGGAGCACACTGAAAGACCGAGTGGCAAACTACTAAAATGGATGAAAGATTTTTTGAAAGAAAGATACACGAGGACAGTAGTAAAGGATGTCAAGATGGAGAGCAGTAATGACCAGAGTTCCACAGGGTTCATTGATTCCACTAATATTACCCGTGTCAATGACATCATGGAAGGAACAAGCTATGCCAACATGTTTACAGATGACACATACGTGGAAAGACTAAAAGCAATGGGTCTGCCAACTTTGAAAGATCAAAGAGGAAGAGGTGATATGATTACAGTATTCAGGTTACTAAAGGGGATAGATTGAATTGATGGATAAACCATATGAAGATAGACTAAAAGCACTGGGTCTGCCAACTTTGAAAGCGTGAAAAGAAAGAGGTGATATGATTACAGTATTCAGATCACTAATCAGCATAGATTGAATTGACAGAAGAGATGTCCTGATTAAAGACTTTAAGAGGGTCATGGGAACAAATAAAGAAAAACCATGTCTCATACATCACAATTTGGTAAATACACACTTAGGTACATACACACACATGCACATTATTTATGGTGCAAAATAATACAGTACAGTAAACTTTATAGGCAAATTTACATGATCCTTTTCAGTACAGTTCACTACTTGTCAAATGCAGTTGTCTTACAACGCCTGTCCTGATCTAATGTAAGCAAACCTAAACAATCACAAAAAATGTTGACATTGGTACTTCTCCAGCCTAATTTCTTTAGGCAGCAGGATCTCCCAGAGCTGTTTCCCCAGTTGCTAATGGTAGACACTTTCAAATGCCATTTCTGCACTCACACCAAGCAACAGCAATGGAATGATGTCCAAAGAGAGCCAGATGTATTCTACTGTCATCGTCCTTTCTCCCCTTGTCCATATACGGGGGATACCAGTGGCAGCATGGGAGGGAAATACTGTACTGTGAGACGGACTTTGGGTGGTAAAATATTCCGACAGATATCTTTCTGTATCTTGATGCCACAAGAAAAATGTGTTCTTGAGACAGTGCCTTTGGGCTTCCAAAAGACATGAAGCTTTCGTGTCTGACTCCTGCAATGGGCTATTTTCTCTTGGCACACCCGTCATCAAATCTTACTTTCATTTGTTAATTTCTTCCAAACTCCAGCCTACTTTATCATTTAAATATATTGCGTGACATAATATTATTCACCTGAAGGATGGGTCTCAAGCTAACATATATTCTAAATAATCAAGACACAGTAGGATTTTAGGCGATTTAGTTCTGGACTACACTGATCTGATTCACCATGGCCTTGGATCAAGTGTTGGACTCGTGATCGGCAGCTATTTCCCTCCCGGATGAGAGCTCAGAGCTCATGTATGACCGATCTATGGGTAATGCTGTGACCTTACACGCACACACACACCCCGAACTCCCCGCCCACGAGAGTTGGAGTAACGACTCGCAGCGCAACGATACTGAAATTACTTTAGCCCTGGGCGGGATTCGAGCCTGGGCCTCCGTAGTGGCAGCCAGGAACTCTAACCACTGCGCCACGAGTCGTGGCCAGGTGCTGCTTGCCACAGGGGCATCACCAGGTTCAGTAACGAGGCCAAACTACATCACGCGAGACCTTATCACCCGTCTCGGGGGACGAACCCCTCCTCCCCTCCCCCGACCTCTCTCGATGGGGGTCAACCGGAAGTTCCCTTGGACGACGACGACGGAGGCGACGACCCAGCCCTTCCGCCTCGCCGCAGCAAGAAGCGTGACGACCTCCTCTTCCGTCCCGCTCCACACAACGAGGTCAGCATCACCGATGACCCCCCTCCCCCAGTCCCGCCGAGTCGCCAAACTGTCCCCCCCCCCCCACCGCCGTTTCCTCTACGAACAATGGAAATGGCTCCAGAATCTGCGCCCCTCTATCACAAAATATGCTAACAATGAGGTAGGTCAGTCTGTGTGTGTATTTACCTAGTTGTATTTTACGGGTAGGGGAGCTATGCTCGTAGTGTCCCGTCTTCATATCTCATTTTATCTAAACTATTTTTAAATTCATGTATTGTTTTTGCACACACCACTTTCTCATCTAACTTGTTCCAACTGTCTATTATATGTGAGGAGAGCTGTTCTTTTTCACATCTCTTCTATAGCTGTCTTTCTTGATTTTCTTTCCGTGCCCTCTTGTATTTCTATCATCCCATTTTATCAGATTCTCTCTATCAATAATTTCTATGCCTTTCATTGTGTGTGTGTGTGTGTGTGATTCACCATTCACCTTACTCTTGGATCACGTGTTGGACTCGTGATCAACAGTTATTAACCTCCCGGATGAGAGCTCAGAGCTCTATATATGACCGATCTATGGGTAATGCTGTGACCTTACACGCACACAACTCCCCGCCCACGAGAGTTGGAGTAACGACTCGCAGCGCAGCGATACTGAAATCATTTCAGCTCTGAGCGGGATTCGGAACCAGGACGGCCTTAGTGGCGGCCGGGAACTCTACCACTGCGCCACGAGTCGTGTGTGTGTGTGTGTGTGGTCATGGCTCACCACAGTCTTGGGTCAAGTGCTCGGGCTCGTGATCAACAACTACCGGATGAGAGTTCAACCTCATGACACACACACACACAAGGTCACAGCATTACTCATAGATCGAGTCATACATGACCGCTGTGCTCTCATCCGGGAGGGTAATAGCTCTCGATCACGAGTCCGACACGTGATCCAAGACCATAGTGATGGTGAACCACGCACACACAAGGCTTGTTGGTGTCGAGGGATCGTCCATCGGTCGTCAGGCAATATATACATGAACTCTCATCTGGGAAGTTAACAGCTGCTGGTCAAGAGTCCAGCACGTGATCCAAGACCATGATGAATCTTTCATCTCCACTCCCTCCCCCTCTCTCTCACACACACAGACACACGGACACACACACACACACACACACACACACACACACACACAAGAGGACATGGAAGGAAATTAAGAAAACAGCTATAGAAGAGAACTGAAGAAAAACAGTTTTCCACATAGAGTTTTAAACACTTGGAACAAACTGGATAATGAAATAGTAAGCGCAAAACCCATTCACGAGTTTAAAAGCAAACTAGACACTGAGAGATACAATGGCGGGACAACACGAGCATAGCTCCCCTTCCCGCAAAATACAACTAGGTAAACACACACACACACACACACACACACACACACACACACACACACACACACACACACACACACACACACACACACACACACACACACACACACACACACACACACACACACACACACACACACACACACACACACACACACACACACACACACACACACACACACACACACACACACACACACACACACACACACACACACACACACACACACACACACACACACACACACACACACACACACACACACACACACACACACACACACACACACACACACACACACACACACACACACACACACACACACACACACACACCACACACACACACACACACACACACACACACACACACACACACACACACACACACACACACACACACACACACACACACATGGCCACAGGGACAGACGCTGAATCCACCCGTCGAGAATTCAATGGTTATGCTGGAAGGTCGGGAAGCCCATAAGGTGGATTTTGAGAGAGAGAGTGTATTACGAATGAAGATGGTGCAATTCGTCTCGTTGCTGGGGTAGGGGGGGGGGCGAGGTGGACGGGAGTTGACGTAGTACCAATTTCAAGAAGAGGCGAGGGACAAGACCCGATGAATTACACTGTAGGCCTAAGTCCCATAACTAGAACACTGAGTGAAATAAATAAAAAATACAACTCATTTTTTGGATAATGATATGCTAACAAAGAGGCATTCAGGCTTTAAACGGACAATGCCATGCCTTAGTGTAACATAAAAGGCATAGAGCTGTTTTGTGTCAACATGGTTCAAACTTGGCTAAACAAACCTTTTCAACTATTACAGAGGAGTGGGTGGAATGTGTTTACGGAAAGTGATGGCTGGGTGGTCTGTGCCTACCTGGACCTAGAGCTTCTGACCAGGTCCAACGTACCTGGAAAGGCGAACGAAAAAGCAGGGAGGGAGGGAGGGAGAGAGGCATCCGCTACTTTGAGGACTTGGATGAAGAATTAATTACCGGACGGATACATCACGAGGCCTTTAAACGGCTGACTCAACACACGGAGCATCCAGCGAGGAGGCACCTCACGGCTTGAGAGAGAGAGAGAGTGTGTGTGCGTGTGTGTGTGTGTGATTCACCATGATCTTGCATCACGTGTTGGACTCGTGATCAACACCTACTACCCTCCCGGATGAGAGCTCAGAGCTCGGGTATGACCGATCTATGGGTAATGCTGTGACCTTATACGCACACACATACATCCAACTCCCCGCCCACGAGAGTTGGAGTAACGGCTCGCAGCGCAACGTTACTGAAATTATTTCGGCCTTGGGCGGGATTCGAACACACACACAGTTTCCCATTGTAGATAACTAACTATTCCCTTTGAGGAAGGTGAAGTGTGTGTACATGTTTGTTTATGGTCTCGTATCTGTTGTGTTTCGAAGTCACAGGATTGCCCATAAAATCTGACAATTATGAGCTCCGAGATCTCATCCGGGAGGATTACTTCTGCCGATCACGAGTCCAGCACGCATTCCAAGACCTCGGTTCATGACAGTTAGGTCAACATATTCAAAAGAGAAGAAGACTTTTTTACAAGAATGAAAATGGTTTCGAAAAACAGATGTGTATCTACAACAAAAAATATGTAGATATTACCTACAAGAGCTCTGTACTAACCGCTGGGCAGAATAAAACATCAACTCTGAGATGAGATTGAATGAAATTAATGATTATTATTATTATTATTATTATCATCCCTTTCAATCTGGGAGTCGTCTTCACCGGGATGTAGTCGTCCGGAGTTAGCCACAAAAAAAAAAAAAAATAATAATAATAATAATAATAATAAATTAATAAAAAATAAATAAATAAAATAAATAAAGTAATAATGTTACCATGTTGGAGCTGACTGGTAAAGAAAGTGTCTAGCCCCTGTGATGTTGGAGGCTTTTGAACAAAGAACAACGGGAACATATACTGTACATCAGCAGGCCTCTTTTCTTGGAAAGCATCCATCCACACACACACACACAAGGACACAATGTGCCTTGTTCCTTTCCTGTATACTAGTTAGGTGTACACACACACACACAGCTGTCTCGACAGAGGCTGCAGCAGATCCGAGGTGAATACACACAGGAGATCTACTGGCCATTCATAGAATCATGACAGGCATGGAAATCCTTGGCAGAGAAGGTTTATTAAAGTGGGATAAAAGAAAAACAAGAGGGCATGAAAAGATACTCAAAAAGGATAGTTATAGAAGAGATATGAAAAAATAGTTTCCCACACAAAGTGGTGGATATCTGGAACAAATTGGACGAGGCAACAGTGTGTGCAAGAATTTAGGAAGACACTACATGCCGAAAGGTACAAAGACGGGTCACCAGGAGCATAGCTCCCTTCCCCTATAATACAACCAGGTAAACACAACAAGGTAAAATACAGGCACAAAGAAAATGAGGATTCGAGGAAAACGGAAGCTGTAGTGTACACAGGGGGGACTCTCCCGCTGAGGCAAAGAAAACGGAAGTGGGCAAACACAGACACCGGCAGAACCAACAACAATTAGGCTTCGTTACCTGGACGGAAAGACAGACAAGACGCATGGGGGGGTGGGGGGACATAATACGCCACGATCTCTCCCTCCACTGCTGCTCTATGTAACTGCAACTACATCCCGCGTGAGACGCGACGGATGGGGAATAGCATCACCAAGAGAGGAAGCGATAAAAAGAGTACAGGGGGAAAAAGAGAAGCGAGAGGGCAGTGGAGAAATGGATGGTGACGACGAGGAGGAAGAAAGTGAGGAACTAAAAGGGAGAAGGAAGGACAAGAAAAGTTGGGGAGATTCAGGAGCAAGAGGAGGAAGAGGAGGAAGAGTGGTAAAAGACGGGAAAGGGAGAGAAATTAAAGGAAACTGACGAGGGCAGCAGGGAGAGAAGGTGCACGAAGAAGAACGTGGAACGTGGAAAGACAACACCAAAGGAAAAATGCCCTTAAGGGGAGAGAGAGATAGAGAGAACGGTGTGGCAGAGGAGAGGGAAACGGGAGTGAGCTCACGGAGAGAAGAGAGGTGTGGAAGAGAGGCGAGCAAGGTCGGGGAGAGGGAAGTTGGAGAGTGGAGGATAAAGGGGAGGGAGAGGGAGGAGGAAATGGGAAGGCAGTAAAATACACATACATACATACATACATACACACATACATACATACATACACACGCGCGCGCGCGCGCGAAAAAAAGAGGGAGGGAGGCAGAGAGAGTGCAGGGTAAAGGGGAAGAGCGAAGAGGAAATGGGAATACAGTCAAACACACTCACACACACACGAAGAGAGAGAGAGGGAGAGGGAGAGAGATAGAGAGGGAGAGAGACAGAGATAGAGACAGAGAGAGAGAGAGAGACAGAGACAGAGAGAGAGGGACAGAGGGTATTTAGTAAATTTTAAATAAAGCAACTCTTTGACTGTCCTGCAGTACCTGTGTAGCCCCAATATTATAACTACCAACCACCATCCCCCAACGAGGACCAACACCACTACAACCACATCACCATCAACACCACCACCACTATCACCACAACGACAAAAACGATCATCATTATTCCAACCACTACCACCACCACCACCACCACTACCATATTGGGGGTCTTCCACCATAACCATGCCGACCCCCTTCCATGGCTCATTCCAACTGATACCATTACTTTGGCTGACATCGTGTGATTATCGTCTGCTGAGGGAAATCCTTCGGGGAACGGGGTGAACTACCATTCACTGCAACTACCTACCTAACTACCTGCCACTAAACACCCTCAGCCACGATGATGATGATGATGATGATAATGATGATGATGATAATGATGATGATGAAGAGGTTGATGATGATGATGAGACAAATTCTTTCCCCAGTGAAACCAGCCAGCCACGCAGGCAGCCACGCAGGCAGGTAGTCTAGCTGTCGTCACTCGGCTTTCCCATCACCTGTACCTCCATGATGATGGCCACGACCCGGGAGTACGTACTACAATGGAAGCTACTTCCAACATCTTACCACCACCATTATTATCATCACCAACCATGTACCACTGCATCATCATCGTCGGCACACAAATCCTTTGCTCGTGACCACGCCCCTCTGATGAGAGCCATCGTCAGAAGAGAGAAGACAGTCCCTCGTTTTGGAAGTGTTCCTCCACGCTCGCTCAAAGCGCTGACCTGACCTGACCACGGTCCACTTCCGGGCCCACGCCCACGCCCGCCCGCCCAGAGTCTGCGGCACCTCCGTCACCACAAAAAGCATTCTGGCGTTGAAATAAGTGGGGGGAAGGGGGAGGGGGGGCATACAAGAGATCTCTCTCAGGAGGGCAGCGGAACCGGGGACATCAGATTGATTTTTCCCTAAAAAATGTTATTCTGAAACAACAAAAGAATGGTGGATGACACTCTGGTCCATACGGGTGTCATGCAAGTCCCCAAGACAACAACTGCCTAAAACTTCTGACATCAATACCCGACTCGGGGCCGCCTTGATGAGGCCAATGCGACGCTCTACTGTAATTATGGGGGCGTCACGACCATCAAAACTGGAGAAGACAGAGTCGAGAGGAAGGAGGGAGAGAGAGAGAGAGAGAGAGAGAGGGGGGGAGGTTATGGGGGGGTTATATGTCACCGATGCGGTTGCTGGCAGAGCCCCCGAACTAACTAACTCACCACGGCTGGAAGCAGAAGATGCGCGGCGCACGTCCTCGCCTCGACACTCATCCTCCTGGAGGGTGTGTGCAGTCGCAGGAGCCGGTGACCGTTCCTCCTCCTCTTCCTCCTCCTCCTCCTCCTCCTCTCCCGCGCGCGCGCGCCTGGATTGCTCAAGGGGGTCGGGGCTCCTGCTGTCACCTCCGACCTCAAGCTCACGCCACAACTAGCACTACAACGGCCCGGCGAAGGCTTTTGGAAAAGCAGGCTGGGTCCTTGGGGGCGCCCGGGGAGGATAGAGGCACTAGGGACCCCCGTGGGAGGAGGAGGAAGAGGAGGAGGAGGAGGAGACGGAGGAGGAGAAGGGTCGTTGTTGTTGCTGTCGGGTTCAATGGGACATTAAGTTCAACAGCTCA
>NC_134819.1:19062907-19097907 GCF_046742065.1 Oratosquilla oratoria
AAGATCCTGGAGTGACATTGAGTCAATCAAGAACAGCCGGAGAGTACAAGCAGGGATGGAGGGATGGATGAATGGATGGATGGTCGCCAGTTCTCGGCCCTACAACAACCAGCCACGTCATACAAAGCCTGGGCGGCAACATGGTATCTTACAATAGAATGTGTTTCTACTGGACAAGGACAGGAATATCTTATTCAGTTTAACGTCGAAAAACTTCTCCCTATCAGGAGGTTAGGATGGTGTCCTTTACATAGGACTCTGTAGTGTGAGATTTAATGGACCATATCCTTGGCTCAACTCGCCGATGGCGGGGTTCGAGCCGCCATCACTCTCGACCTCCATCGCAGGTAGCGACACCCTAACCTAACCCACTCGGCCAACGAGCATCCACACACACACACACACACACACACACACACACACACACACACACACACACGAGCCCTCCGACACCCATATACGGGAACCCCCATACACACGCCTTTCCCGACCCCTGCACTGACCCTCCGAGAGAAATGCACGCCCCCCCCATCCCATACATACGCACTGACCCTCCACACATGCACATCCCCTCCACACACACGCACGTACGCCCACATACATACATACGCACCCCACAACACAAACAGGTACCCCACACACACTCACGGACACACACACACACACACACACACACACACACACACACACACACGCACATACATACGCACCCCCTACCACACAAACAAGCGCTCCCACACTCACCGATCCACACACACACACACACACACACACACACACACACACACACACACACACACACACACACACACACACACACACACACACACGGGCAAGGACACACACGTTTGCTTGCTGGTGTAGTGATACCGAGTCTGCCTGCTAACTCAAGAGGTCCTGAGTTCGGTCCCCGCTCGAGGCTGAAAGAATCACAGCACTTCAAGCTCGTGGACTTGGCCATGAGTTATGAACTCTCATCTAGGAGGGTCACTGCTGCCTATCACGAGTCCAGCACATGATTTATGACAATGCTTAATCACAGGTCTTAAGAGTTACGAAACTAATCCGATTAGATATATATTTCCTGGATATTAATCTTCATTCTTTTCTCTGACAGGAGATCAGATCCTCCTCGTAAGTCGGAAGAATTAAAAAGCAAAGTTGACGGCGAGACCAACTCAGTAATACATAGAATGATTGCGAAAATATATACGAGGATAAGTCGACACGAGTAGTTGTGGTCATAAGCAAAGGAAGCACAGTGTATTGCTTCTTACGGAAGCTCTCTCTCTCTCTCTCTCTTTCTCTCTCTCTCTCCAGACGACGCGGAAGTCATTACGTAGATGATGGTTTAACGTCACAAACCCCCCCCCCACCCTATCGGAAGGCTAGGACGGTGCCCCTCACAGAGGGTTTTGTAGCGTGGAATTTAATGAACCATGCCCTTGGTCCAACTTCGCCGGTGGCAGGATTCGAACCGCCATCCCCTCGACCTTCGCCGCAAGTAACGACGCCCTAGCCCACTCAGCCAACGAGCTTTCTTATATACGTGGAGGGATTCTATATTTGCAAGTCGCCCGTCTTAATTTTCACTTTTTAGTATTGTAGTTTTCACTTTTCTAGATGTTCTTGTGTGAAAAGGAAATGACTGGGTCTTAGCACATCTGATTTAGTTGCGCCTTGATAATATGTAAACTATGCCGGGCTGTGTACCATCATAACTATAAATCTTATGCACACAACGAGGTTGACAAACCCGGCCAGACACTTTGTGAGGCGTGATTGGGTCATCCAATTGGCTCCAGGATGTCTGCATCAATAAATACTGTGACACTGACAGTTCTCATTGACACCACCATTGAGCAAATCCACGAAACGCTGCTCGAAATCACTCTCAAAGGAGGGATCTCGGGGCGGGATCAACGCGGTGGCTCATCGGCCTAATCAATGGCACTCCACCACAACAGTGCCTCATGACCGTACTACAACAGCAGACGTTGCCACGAGGCAGCCCCGTTGCCCTCGGCACGATCTCCAGGTCGTGGGCATAATACTCTCGACATTTTCATTCATATCAAGAGTTAGCGTGGGTGGATCCTGCTGCAGTGCAAAATTATAGACTCTTGGTCAAGTCAAATTGATTTGAACGAACTCTACAATTATTTCTAGGTCTGGTATGCAGTCCAGCATACCCAAATAAGCCCCTTTACCTCAAACCACTCGCTCTCTTCATTCCCAATTCTCACACAGTCTCTACTATCCTCGTAAAAACTCTTGACTGCCCTAAACAGTTTTCCCCCAATCCCATATACCTGCAAAATCTCCCACAGTGCCTTCCTGTCTACCCTGTCATAAGCCTTTTCCAAGTTCATAAAGGCTCCAAAGAACATCCTCACCTTTTCCTAAAGCTTTCTCACAGATCTGCCTTATCACGAAAATCTGATCCACGCAACCCCTACCACTCCTAAAACCACAATGTTCCTCACCAACTACTCCGTTTGTTCCTCCCCTAATTATCTCAAATAAAACCCTCCTACAAGTCTTCCCGCTATACTCAAGAAAATGATCTCTCTGAAATTACTATACTCACATTTGTCCCCTTTCCCCTTGTAAAGCGGAACTATACAGGCACTGCTCCAGTCCTTCAGCACTCTACCCTCCTTTAGACATACATTAAACAATCTTACTAGCTACGTTCCCTTAGACACACATTAAACAACCTCAATAGCTACGCTCCCTTAGACACACATTAAACAACCTTACCACCTAGTACACTATTACTGTACCTCCCTTCTTCAGACACTCGGCATGACACCCATCTAACCCAGGTGCCTTACCTGTTCTCATCCTTTTCAAAATTATTTGTACCACATTTTTTCTTATTTCTCTTCCATTTCCTGTTCCCATCACCGTAATTTTTAGTGCCTCCCACTGCTACCACCCATTCCTCTCCTCGACCACATTTAACAGCTCCCTGAAATACTCTACCCAAATGTGCCTTAACGCCTCCTCTACCGTTAACATCTGTCCATCTGCCTCTTTTACCTTTTCTTAATTTGACTCGCCTCCCATTTCCTCTCTTAACTTCCAAAACATCTTATTATATAAAAAATGTCATACTCCTCCTCCATTTTATATATGTCCTCTTTTTTGTCTCTTTTATTTTATGTTTTGCTTCTCTTCTTTTTCCTTTGTACCTCTCATATGTTTCTCTCGTCCTACTTTGCAACCAATCCCTGAATGCTCGCTTCTTCTCTTCAACAACCTTCTTCACTTCATCATCCCACCACTCACTACCCTTCCTTCAATTCCCTCCGATCCTCCTTGTTGCACACACTATCATTGCACACCCTGTCACTTCCTTTTTGAAACACGCCCATTCCTCTTCCACTCCTACTTCTACTTCTACTTCATCCTTCACCATGTTCCACACTTCTCTCATCTTCTCCTTGTACTCCTTCACCTTTTTCTTTCTCATCTAAACTTTTTACTCGAAGCACCTCTCTACCTTTTGCCCTTTTCCTTTTTGTACACCTACCCTCCACTCTCAAGTCTTACGTTTTTTTTGCGCAAGTTTTACGTAATTTCTATAATTTTCAAGTCTTACGGCGTTAGTTGGAAATCTTACGCTTTTTCTCCGCATGCGATGTGCTTTTTAACGAGTTTGTTTTAAACAATTTGAAATAAATTCCCCTTTTTCAAGCGTTCTATATACACGACCCCTCCCAACACATCGGAGTATGCTTCCTTCAGTTCCTTGGCAGTGATGGACGATTGAAAGGGTCTTTTTTCCTTTTCACGCTCCAGCAGTTTATCAGTCCTTGGGCGTCTCTTCCTGTTCCTCTTCCTCCTTGTCCCTTTCCGAAACCTCTCCGTTGTGGCGACTGTACCCATCACAGTACTGTTTACAAGAACACAACAATGAAGGAGACTGCAAGAGACCATGAGGCCTACACTAGGCAGTTCCCTCTCCATCACCACCTGTCATCCCCATCCATAAAGTTGTCTAACCGTTTCTTAAAACAACCGATAGTTCCTGCGCTGACTACTACATGGTTACTAAGTCTGTTCCATTTGCAGAGACGAGCCTATGAACATAAATCTTGCACTGCAAAGAAATCACAAATAACACGTGATTCACAAAATGTGCAAGTAACCACTGGGAAAATGAAAACTTGGTAACCGAACGTTTTCGTCTATTTAAGACATCTTCAAAGGTACATATAAATCTTGTACTGTAAACTACAAATAGGTAAAGGGATGTACACACGAACACACGCAAATATGAAAACATATTCACGTAGTACACACGAACACACGCGTCCCAAACATCAACACACGAACGCATATACCCACACGAACGCATATACGCACGCACATATTCACACACGAGAGGAAACGCGCGCACACACACGCAGCTCGATGGTGTGGTGGTACCGCGTTCGGCTGCTAATTCAGCGACACAAGTTCGAGTCCCGCCCAAGATTGAAAACTTCAGTATCGTTGAACTGCGAGCTAGCACGCCGGCTCTGGTGGGCAAGGAGCTGGGTGAGTGTACAGCACTACCAATCGTTCGGGCCGCATTCGATCTCCTCCGGGAGAATAAAATCTGCCGATCACGAGTTCGGCACGTGATCCAAAGCAGTGTGTGTGTATGTATGTGTGGGGGGTAAACCGTGGTGAATCACTCACACGGTCCGGGTTCGAATCCCGCCCAGGGCTGAAAACAAATTCAGTATCACTGCGCTGCGAGTCGTTACTCCAACTCTCGTGGGCGGGGAGTTGGGTGTGTGTGCGTGCGTGTAAGGTCACATCATTACCCATAGATCGGTGATATACGAGCTGTGAGCTCTCTTCCGGGAGAGAAATAGCTGTCGATCACGAGTCCAACACGTGATCCAAGACCAAGGTGAATGACGCACACACGCACGCACACACACACACACACACACACGGCCCCCGCATCCCCAGAAAGGTCATGGACTTGAACTGGACCTCGCCAGACGACCAACTTGAAATCTGGTGGGGTTTCCTGGTCCTCATGGTTATTCAATGACATTTGATCGAACGAGAGAGAGAGAGAGAGAGAGAGAGAGAGAGAGAGAGAGAGAGAGAGAGAGAGAGAGAGAGAGAGAGCGAGAGACGGAGAGTGTGAGAGAGACGGAGAGTGTGGGAGAGACAGAGTATGAGAGAGACGGAGAGAGACAGAGAAAGAGAGAGAGAGAGAGATAGAGAGTGTGAGACAGACAGAGTATGAGAGCGACGGAGAGAGAGAAAGAGAGAGAGACAGAGAGAGAGAAAGAGGGAGAGGAGAGAGAGAGACTGTGGACGAGGACGGAAGCGCTGGTCAAATGATGGAGTCCAAAAAGACAACAACTTCGTTACCATCATTCCAGCGCAGGCACAGTGGTTTCTCGGTTGGAACCAGAACGTCTTGCCAACGGCTTGCAGGGACTACACTGTCGGTACACACTTCTCTCTCTCTCTCTCTCTCTCTCTCTCTCTCTCTCTCTCTCTCTATTTAGATTTTTGTTTTTTCTGAATCACGATTGCGTTCACATACGAAACCTAGAGACACTGACGAGAAAGAATTCTTGGCGTTCTCTTAAATAATACGTTTCCTGTATGCATACGTTAATTAAAATCCTGCAGGTGGGCAACTGATCACAAATCACTCGTTATCGCGAGACTAAAATGGACGATGGACGGACTCACAGAGCCGCAAAAGTCCTACGACTACTTGGCACCGTCGCTCCATCAAGACTGGATGAGCGGGGGGGGGGGTAGGCTTACAATCGTGACCTACAGCAATTTTTGCGAGTTGAAGGAGAGAGAGAGAGAGAGAGAGAGAGAGAGAGAGAGAGAGAGAGAGAGAGAGAGAGAGAGAGAGAGAGAGAGAGAAAGGGGGGGATTTTTTTTTTTTTTTTTTTTTTTTTTTCGAGTGTGGAATGTCACTGGCGTGGTGTGCCCTACCGGGTCCCCGAGTTCGAATCCCAGCCAAGGTCGAAGTCTTCGTAGGAGGAAAACGGAACCTCCACGAGTTCGGCCGGCCCCGAGCTCCGCCGGACCGGAACCCGACGCTCAGCGCGCCTCCGTCAACTCTCCTCCTGCGGTTCCGTCGGTCCCGTTGAGCACTTCCATCAAATCCATCTTCGTGTCTGGATGAATAACGAATATTCGTTGTTTAACCGACGCTAAGAACGTTCGGTAACAGACAAAAGCAAACAGTCTAAAAAAAAACAAAAAAAAAAACCGCTGACTAGGTTCACACTTACGCACGCACGCACACACACTATACGTGATTCAATATCACGGTCTTGGATCTCGTGTTGGACTCGTGATCGATGGCTGCTACCCCCCGGAAGAGAGCTCAGAGTTCGTGTATGACTGACCTGATCTATGGGTAATGGTGTGACCTTATAAACACACGCACACACACACACACTATGTTCGCGCGTACACACACACACACACACACACACACACCATGTTCGCGCGTACACACACACACACACCATGTTCGCGCGTACACACACACACACACACCATGTTCGCGCGTACACACACACACACACACACACCATGTTCGCGCGTACACACACACACACACACACACACACACACACGGAGGTCCGGGTTCGACCCTCGCCCGGGGCTGAAATAATATCAGTATCGCAGCGCTGAGGGGTGTTACTCCAACTCTCGTGGGCGGGGAGTTGGGGGTGTGTGTGTGTGCAAGGTCATAGCATTACCCATAGATCGGACCTACGAGCTCTGAGCTCTCTTCCAGGAGGGAAATAGCTGTCGATCACGAGTCCAACACGTGATCCAAAGACCAAGTGAATACACACACACACGCACACACACACCATGTTCGCGCGTACACACACACACACACAATGTTCGCGCGTACACACACACACACACACAATGTTCGCGCGTACACACACACACACACACAACACACACACACACACACACACACACACACAATGTTCGCGCGTATACACACACACACACACACACACACCATGTTCGCGCGTACACACACATACACACACACACACCATGTTCGCGCGTACACACACACACACACACACACACGCACACACACACACAAACCATGTTCGCGCGTGCACACACACACAAACTACGCATGCAATTACCCACATGAGCACAAGTGTGTGACTTTCAACATATTTCTTTCCTTTACACGTATCCGGACGATAAGGGGGAGATAACAACCGAGCCACTTGCCCAATGATCTCCCCCACCCCATCCCCCCACTTGCCCAATGATCTCCCCCCCACCCCCACCCCCACCCCCGCTAATACGATCCGGTGTTGTCCGGAGCCCTCAGAGCGTCTTCACGATGGGTGGTGGTGCTGGTGGTGCTGGTGGTGGTGGTGGGACCAAACAAGGAAAATAGTACCATAGGGTTAGTGCACGACTTACGATAACTTTTTTTTTCGAGACAAAGAACACGCATACAATAATATAATGAACTCTTGAACAAGTAAACACGAAAAAAAATCACATGATGAATTAGAAGGGACTTGGCAGTGGGCACTCCTCAAATCCATATTTCTTTTTTTTTTACGGGCCTGCCGACGTTGGAAAACCCGGAAAAACGTAGAAATTCCTCTTAAAAAAGGTACTGTGGGGCTATTGTTTGGTTTGTACAAAAGATGCAAAGTTTGGTACATCATACAGTAGCTTGTGTGCTCATCAGCCTGGCCAGTGATAAGGTGTAAATGAAAGAAAAAAAGAAAATCCTCCGACCTGACAAAAAGGCCCCCTAAAATCTTTATATGAACAAAGTGCTGGGAGGCCGTTTTTTTCTCCCTCCGACCTATGGGGAAACTTCATGGTGCCCGTACCACAATGAAAAATAAATAAATAAATAAATTAATTAAATAAATAAAAACTGGCCTAGATTTCGTGGTGAAGAGAGGAAAACTTCCATCCTCCCCCCTCTCCCCCGCCCACCGCCTCCCGCCTTCCATTTTCCGGTGGTGGGCGTGGGGGAGGGGGGTGCAGTGTGTACATCATCCACTATCGTTGAACTGTCCAATAACAATTTTCGTCAATTTCATTAACTGTGCAATCGCCATTTTCATCACTTTTATCAACTCCTTCCATTTGTTCGTTCACATCTGCATTTTTGCCCACGCGTTGAAATAAACTAGATTTGTTGACGTCATCCCCATTATTTATATAAAATCATTATTCACTTGCTTTCCCAGCAGGTCAGAGACATAAGGACCAGGATATTGGTCCTAAATCTACCTACCTACATAAGAAAGAAAGAACAAAAATCGTGGCTTTACCGACGGACACGTTTAGCTGTAACATAGGTAGACATGTAACGTGCATATTCAGTCTACTGATGACGACATATGACGTCAGCCCAACGACGTCTTTGGGGGTAAAGGTCTGCTGTCACAACCGCTCATACTAACTGAGATCAACCGCGGCCGAGCAGCGGTCGGTCTCGCCTGTGACGGGCGTGGCGTCTCGACCACACGACAAAAAGCCCAACGGACAAAACCCCAATCCTCTGCATAGCAGACAAAAACCCAATAGGAAAATTGAGGGGGGGGGATAACCTAACATAACCAAATCTAACCCAACCTACCTAACCTAACAAACCTATCCGAACCTAATTACTTAACCTAACAAACCTACTTAACCCAACAAACCTAACTTAACCTAACTTATCCTAACCAAACCTACCTAACCTAACAAACCTATCCCAAACTAATTACCTAACAAACCTAATCCAACCTATTTAACCTAACAAACCTAACTTATCCTAACCAAACCCAACCTAACCCAACCTACCTAACCTAACAAACCTAACTTAACCTACTTAACCCAACCTAACCTTACCTACCTAACCTAACTCCACCTGCATATTACCACTTTTTTCCGGGTACGACGTTTTTTTTCCACTTTTTGGGGTTTTTGTCCGTTGTCCGTTGACCGTGGCGGCGTCTGGCCTACCGTCGCTTGGAAATGACAGAGGCTCATTTGCCTGGCGAGTCCGTTATTATTATTATTATCATTATTACCAACAAGATTCTTGCCCACTTGGTCATATCTATTTTTTATCTATTATTATTTATATTATTATCATTTTATTTTATATATCTATGATTATTTTTTTTTCTCATCCGACCTAGTTATGGACCAAAAGGTCTCCTATCGGCATGCTCCGCCTTTGTAATCCTTTGTAGGAATTAGCTGCTACTGTGAACAACTCACGTAAAAAATATATAATTAAACATGACATTTTCTGGGGGATCCCTGTGCACAAAAACACCCAGAAGACAAATATAAAGATAAATGAAAATATATATTCATATAAAATGAGACAAAAATAATTAATAAATAAATAAAAAACCCAGAGGAGAGCTCTGAGCTCATGTACGGGCCGATCTATGGGTTACGCTGTGTCCTCAAACACACACACACACACACACACACACACACACACACACACACACACACACACACAGCCCCATACCGATATTTATGGACTTAATCAACAACAAGAAATAGCAATGTTGTATAACACAGTTATTCATTAGCTTACTATTTTGTTTCGTTTTTAATGCTTGTAACATCATCTTTTCACTGTCATAGTTTTATAATTTCATAAATTTGTAAGCTGTATATTTTCAGCAGTAATGCTGCTATACCCAATAAACCGTATATTATTAATATTATTATTACACACACGCACACACAAACACACACAGACACACACACACAACCATTGCCTATCAGAGCAGGGATTTCCGCTGGCGAAACTATGATGCTGCTCCTGCTGCTTTCTCCAGCACAAGAACCTCCCTGGGCGGGGCGGGGACACAACTTTTATCACGGTTTGATCGGAGGTCGAGCACAGCACCATTACACCAGTGTGTGTGTGTGTGTGTGTGTGTATATATATATATATATATATATATATGCGTGTGTGTGTGTGTGTGTGTGTGTGTGTGTGTGTGTGTGTGTATGCGTGTGTGCGCGCGCGCGTGTGATTCACCATGGTCTTGGATCACGTGTTGGAGTCGTGACCGTCAGCTATTACCCTCCCGGATGAGAGCTCAGAGCTCATATATGACCGATCTATGGGTAATGCTGTGACCTTACACGCATACACCCCAAATCCCCGCCCACGACAGTTGGAGTAACGACTCGCAGCACAGCGATACTGAAACTATTTCAACCCTGGGGGGGATTCGAACTTGGACCACCGTACTGGCGGCCGCGATCGCTACCACTGCGCCATCGAGTCGTGTGTGTGTCTGTGTGTCGTGCATATGTTATGCGTGTGCGTGTCTGCATTGTGGTTCTTGCATTCTCCTCCTCATCTGCGTCGTCGCCGCCCGAGGTCGAGCCAAGTAGACCTCTCTGCTCGGACCTCGGTACGAGCGTGTCCGGCAGAAGCTACTTCGACCGAGAAGACCGGGCACCCCTTCCAGACCTTTTACGACGACGACGCGGGAACGACGACCTCCGGACACGGCGAAACAGGCGCGAGGAAGCGACAGGAAGGGGATAATATGCCATACTGAGTATGCAAGGTAGGCATCCCCCGTCCCGAGCCGAGCGGGTTCCTTAGACCCGGCGAAGCCAAGGCAAGGGGACTTCGCCGGGGCGAGGCTGGAGGGGTACTAGGTGCCCCTCCACGACTTGCGTAGTCGTAGAAGGACTAGAAGGAACCGCTCGCCGTCAAGATGTTTGTTATATTTTGCTTTTCTCTTCAAGATCCCAAGGCCGAAGGAGCGATAGGACAGCGAATCACCATTACCATACCATACGCCATGCCATTACCATACCATACGCCATGCCATTACCATTACCGTTGCCATTACCATGCCATGTCCGCGAGAGCCCATGAAAAACGGGCTGTATTCAATGCGGATATTTTGCCTGAAGATTACCATTGCCAAGTCCGCGCGGACCTAAGAAGAAAAAGAGGTCATTCTTAGAGCGGACATCGAAGTTTCGTCAGGAGCTCTTTCATTGATCCGGGAGGATCGGGATATTTCCCTCAGCTGAATAAAATCGCCTGGCGAAAGCCACAAGGAACTGCATCAAGTTCGCCTTCGACCTCGATGTCGTTGTGCATCAGGAGGAGGGTGGTCTCTTTAGGTCTCTGGAACTAAAGAAACAATTTGAAACCTTTGACGTCGACGGGGAGGTTCTTCAGCTGTGCGTGCGTGCGTGCGTGTGTGTGTGTGTGTGTGTGTACAGTGTTTCAGAATATCTGAAACCCATTTTTGAGCTTCTCATAAGTTTCCTATTGAAACTTTTTTTGCAAGTGATTGCATAACAATGATCTGGACAACAAAACAAAAGGTTTTCTGTGTAAAGACAGACCAAATCATTCAAGACTTTTCAAACTAAGTATAGGCGTTGATTCGATTTCAACCATTACCCAGACAAGAGTCAATTTTTTTAAGTGGGTTCGACGTTTTGAAGCCTATGGAAGCGTAGAGGATCGTAGGAAAGCTCGGAAATCACCTACTAGACTTCCTGGCAACAGTCCGCACACCTGAGAATGTCGCGATTGTTCAAGATTCAAAGCTTTAAGAATCATTTAGATGATAAACACCTAAGCAAGATGCTGTAATGACTGCCATTTATTTTATATTATTTACTTTTGTTATCATTTGTCTGTTTGTTTATTATTATTTGCTTGATTCTCATTTATTATTGGTTATAGGTCAATTTATTATTATTTACTATCTACCTGTTTGTTTATTATTTAAATGTACATATGGATTGGTTTATTTATTATTGTTTATATCATTTTATTATTTATTTATTTATACATCTATTTATCATTATTATACATTTTTTCGCATCCGACCTAGATATGGACCAAAAGGTCTCCTGTCGGCATGCTCCGCCGATTCTGTGGGCCTAAGTCCCCCAAGCAAATCTCTGCGTTGTAGGATCTAACAGCTTGGGATTTAATGTCCTTCAGTTAGACGCATTTTGATCTATGATCTGAAACTCTATCCCTTTAGGATTCAGATCAAACATCAGCCCACCCAATCTGATAAGGATAAGAGAGTCACCCTGTGTGGGTGGTCCTCTCAAAGGATTGAGGAAAGTGGAAAACTTCCTGAACAACGTGTGGTTTTCCAGATGAGGCCCACTTTCTGCTGTGTGGCCATGTTAACTCCAAGAACTGGGTTTTCTGAGGCACTCGCAACCCTCACCGTATAATTGAACGACTTACAAAGGATTACAAAGGCGGAGCATGCCGACAGGAGACCTTTTGGACCATATCTAGGTCGGATGAAAAAAACAACAACATAATAATAATAAACGAATAAATAAAAACCATAATAATGTAAATAACAAATAAAATACATATATAAATGCATAGGTATAGTGAAATAATAAACAAACAGGTAAATAGCAAATAAAAATAAATTGACATATAACTAATAATAAATGAGAATCAGATAAATGATAACAAAACAAAAACAAATAATATCAAACAAATGATAATCATTACAGCATCTTGCACTCAAAGAGGTGCACTGCATGAATTAATGTCCAAGCATGGAATTACTGGACCATTTTCCTTCGAAGATGAGAATGGAAATGCTGTGACAGCAACAAAGGAGCGCTATGTGATGATCATGGAACTGTTCTGGGGCGAGCTGGAGGAGGAACGTGAGGTTGCTGAAGATGAACAAGGGTTGTTTCAACAGGATGGTGCTCCTCCTCCTCCTCCTCCTCCTCCTCCTCACACTGCAAACATGAGCATGGACTGGTCGAAGGAGCACTTTGGGGGAACACTTCCATCAGCCGCAACACCGACACAGAATGGCCACCACATTCCCCGGATCTCAACCCTTGAAACTTCTTCCTCTGGGTTTTTCCTCAAAGACAATATCTATTAGAACAATGTGTGTGTGTGTGTGTGTGTGTGTGTGTGTGTGTGTGTGTGTGTGTGTGTGTGTGTGTGTGTGTGTGCGTGATTCACCATGGTCTTGGATCACGTGTTGGACTCGTGATCGACAGCTTTTACCCTCCCAAAAGAGAGCTCAGAGCTCATATATGGATCTATGGGTAATGTTGTGACCTTACACGCGCGCGCGCACACACACACACGCGCACACACACACACACACACACACACAATTTCTCGCCAATGAGTTGGAGTAACAACCTGCAGCGCAGCGATACTGAAATCATTGCAGCCCTGGGTGGGATTCGAACCCAGACCGACGTAGTGGCAGCCGGGAACTCCACCACTGCACCATCGAGAGAGAGAGAGAGTGTGTGTGTGTGTGTATGTGTGTGTGTGTGTGTATGTATATATATATACATATATTATATATATATATATATATATATATATATGTGTGTGTGTGTGTGTGTGTGTATGCGTGTGTGTGTGTGTGTGTGTGTGTGTGTGTGTGTGTGTGTGTGTGTGTGTGTGTGCGCGCGTGTGATTCACCATGGTCTTGGATCACGTGTTGGAGTCGTGACCATCAGCTATTACCCTCCCGGATGAGAGCTCAGAGCTCATATATGACCGATCTATGGGTAATGATGTGACCTTACACGCATACACCCCAAATCCCCGCCCACGACAGTTGGAGTAACGACTCGCAGCACAGCGATACTGAAACTATTTCAGCCCTGGGCGGGATTCGAACTTGGACCACCGTACTGGCGGCCGCGATCGCTACCACTGCGCCATTGAGTCGTGTGTGTGTCTGTGTGTCGTGCATATGTTATGCGTGTGCGTGTCTGCATTGTGGTTCTTGCATTCTCCTCCTCATCTGCGTCGTCGCCGCCCGAGGTCGAGCCAAGTAGACCTCTCTGCTCGGACCTCGGTACGATCGTGTCCGGCAGAAGCTACTTCGACCGAGAAGACCGGGCACCCCTTCGAGACCTTTTGCGACGACGACGCGGGGACGACGACCTCTGGACACGGCGAAACAGGCGCGAGGAAGCGACAGGAAGGGGATAATATGCCATACTGAGTATGCAAGGTAGGCATCCCCCGTCCCGAGCCGAGCGGGTTCCTTAGACCCGGCGAAGCCAAGGCAAGGGGACTTCGCCGGGGCGAGGCTGGAGGGGTACTAGGTGCCCCTCCACGACTTGCGTAGTCGTAGAAGGACTAGAAGGAACCGCTCGCCGTCAAGATGTTTGTTATATTTTGCTTTTCTCTTCAAGATCCCAAGGCCGAAGGTGCGATAGGACAGCGAATCACCATTACCATACCATACGCCATGCCATTACCATTGTCGTTGCTATTACCATTACCGTTGCCATTACCATGCCATGTCCGCGAGAGCCCATGAAAAACGGGTTGTATTCAATGCGGATATTTTTCCTGAAGATTACCATTGCCAAGTCCGCGCGGACCTAAGAAAAAAAAAGAGGTCATTCTTACAGCGGACATCGAATTTTCGTCAGGAGCTCTTTCATTGATCCGGGAGGATCGGGATATTTCCCTCAGCTGAATAAAATCACCTGGCGAAAGCCACAAGGAACTGCATCAAGTTCGCCTTCGACCTCGATGTCGTTGTGCATCAGGAGGAGGATGGTCTCTCTAGGTCGCTGGAACTAAAGAAACAATTTGAAACCTTTGACGTCGACGGGGAGGTTCTTCAGCTCTCTCTCTCTCTCTCTCTCTCTCTCTCTCTCTCTCTCTCTCTGTGTGTGTGTGTGTGTGTGTGTGTGTGTGTGTGTGTGTGTGTGTACAGTGTTTCAGAATATCTGAAACCCATTTTTGAGCTTCTCATAAGTTTCCTATTGAAACTTTTTTTTGCAAGTGATTGCATAACAATGGTCTGGACAACAAAACAAAAGGTTTTCTGTGTAAAGACAGACCAAATCATTCAAGACTTTTCAAACTAAGTATAGCCGTTGATTCGATTTCAACCATTACCCAGACAAGAGTCAAAATTTTCAAGTGGGTTCGACGTTTTGACGCCTATGGAAGCGTAGAGGATCGTAGGAAAGCTCGGAAAGCTCGGAAATCACCTACTGGACTTCCTGGCAACAGTCCGCACACCTGAGAATGTCGCGATTGTTCAAGATTCGAATCTTTAAGAATCATTTAGATGATAAACACCTAAGCAAGATGATGTAATGACTGCCATTTATTTTATATTATTTATTTTTGTTATCATTTGTCTGTTTGTTTATTATTATTTGCTTGATTCTCATTTATTATTATAGGTCAATTTATTAATATTTACTATTTACCTGTTTGTTTATTATTTACCTATACCTATGGATTGGTTTATCATTGATTATATTATTTTATCATTTATTTAATCATCTATTTATCATTATTATATATTTTTTCGCATCCGACCTAGTTATGGACCAAAAGGTCTCCTGTCGGCATGCTCCGCCTTTGTAATCCTTTGATTCTTTGGGCCGAAGTTCCCCAAGCAAATCTCTGCGTTGTAGGATCCAACAGCTTGGGATTTAATGTCCTTCAGTTAGACGCATTTTGATCTCTGATCTAAAACTCTATCATTATAGGATTCAGATCAAACATCAGCCCACCCAATCTGATAAGGATAAGAGAGTCACCTTGTGTGGGTGGTTCTCTCAAAAGATTGAGGAAAGTGAAAAACTTCCTGAACAAAGTGTGGTTTTTCAGATGAGGCCCACTTTCTGCTGTGTGGCCATGTTAACTCCAAGAACTGGGATTTCTGAGGCACTCGCAAAGGCGGAGCATGCCGACAGGAGACCTTTTGGTCCATATCTAGTTCGGATGAAAAAAAAAATAATAAATGAATAAATAAAAACTATAGTAACGTAAATAACAAATAAAATACATAAATAAATGCATAGGTATAGTTAAATAATAAACAAACAGATAAATAGCAAATAAAAATAAATTGACATATAACTAATAATAAATGAGAATCAGATAAATGATAACAAAACAAAAACAAATAATATCAAACAAATGATAATCATTACAGCATCTTGCACTCAAAGAGGTGCACTGCATGAATTGCAATGTCCAAGCATGGAATTAATGGACCATTTTCCTTCGAAGATGAGAATGGAAATGCTGTGACAGCAACAAAGGAGCGCCACGTGATGATCATGGAACTGTTCTGGGGCGAGCTGGAGGAGGAACGTGAGGTTGCTGAAGATGAACAAGGGTTGTTTCATCAGGATGGTGCTCCTGCTCCTCCTGCTCCTCCTCCTCCTCCTCCTCACACTGCAAACATGAGCATGGACTGGTCGAAGGAGCACTTTGGGGGAACACTTCCATCAGCCGCAACACCGACACAGAATGGCCACCACATTCCCCGGATCTCAACCCTTGAAACTTCTTCCTCTGGGTTTTTCCTCAAATACAATATCTATTAGAACAATGTGTGTGTGTGTGTGTGTGTGTGTGTGTGTGTGTGTGTGTGTGTGTGTGTGCGTGATTCACCATGTTCTTGGATCACGTGTTGGACTCGTGATCGACAGCTTTTACCCTCCCAAAAGAGAGCCCAGAGCTCATATATGGATCTATGGGTAATGCTGTGACCTTACACGCGCGCACACACACACACACACAATTTCCCTCCAATGAGTCGGAGTAACAACCTGCAGCGCAGCGATACTGAAATTATTTCAGCCCTGGGTGGGATTCGAACTCAGACCGACGTAGTGGCAGCCGGGAACTCCACCACTGCACCATCGAGTGTGTGTGTGTGTGTGTGTGTGTGTGTGTGTGTGTTGACCTAATTGTAGTGTACAGGAAAGGAGCAACGCTCGTCGGGTCCTGTCTCTTATGCTCTAATTTTCTATCACACATACCTAGACTCAAATTCATGTATGATTCCAACTTAATTTATATCTTTGATTTCTAATTATCATGTTTAGATTTGAATTCATGTATTGTTTGAGCCTGTGTGTATGTGTGAAAGAGAGAGAGGGGAGGGAGGGAGGGAAGGAGAGGGAGAGAGGAGGGGGAGGGGGGAAGGGGAGGGAGGGGGGAGGGAGAGAGAGAGAAACGAACGAAAGTGAAGTTTGGGTGAATGACTACTGCATGTGTGTGCGTCGGAGATGCTTTGTACACGCACACACGCACGCGTGTACAAATCTACGCCTATTCACACTTGGTGTGTACATCTTTGCTTGCCTGCCTGCCTGCCTGCCTGCCTGCGTGTTGGTGTCCACTTATGCTCCTATTATTCACAACTCCGTTGATGTGCCAACACACCTCAAGGTCAAGAATATTCTGATAGGGAGAAAGTGAGAGAAGAGAGAGAAGAGAAGAGAGAGAAGGAGAGAGAGAGAGAGAGAGAGAGAGAGAGAGAGAGAGAGAGAGAGAGAGAGAGAGAGAGAGAGAGAGAGAGAGAGAGAGAGAGAGAGAGAGAGAGGGGGGGGGGGAGGGGGGGGGATTGTGGGTCGGTGAGATAGAAGACGTCAGGCTATCCCTTTCGACCAAGGACAACTCTACTACGTCGTGACGCCCCCCCCCCCAGCAGAAGCTTCTCAGAAACTAACACACACACACACACGCCTCTTTTCACTAGAAGATAAACTAAAGGCGGTGAGGATGACCACAACAGTAGGAGGAGGAGGAGGAGGAGGAGGAGGAGGGGGGGGGGCATCATCAAGATACATGTCATATTTACGCACTTGAACCCTCGGGAGGCCCCGTGCAGGCAGGCAGGCAGGCAGGCAGGCAGGCAAGGCTGGGAAGGCAGCCAAGTGCCAAAGGGAGGCGCCCTTTCTTCCTTGGGGGGATGCCATGCCATGCCATGCCATGCCCCGAGCGTGACACGTGCGTGCGCAGAAGGCCAAGGGACGTGACTATGTGGGGGACTTCATCACAACGACAACACTTCATCAAATGCGGACACCGATGGTGTGACTGGTGGATGGATGGATGGATGGATGGACCTCCCACAAGCATCGATAAGAGTGTTCGAATTATGGGAAACGCGAGACGACCTCATGGTGTCACCTTGGCCCTGGGTGCTACTTGGACTTCGTATGGAGGGCACAGGTCAATGACGGTAACAGCATCACATGATGCGTCTCTTCTTCTTCTTGCAGCAACGCGACATTCTTCTTCTTCTTCGTCGCAGACTCCTCCTCCTCCTCCTTCTCCTCGACCGGCAAACACCTCACTGCCCCATTCCCCGCCTACCTACACCCGTCAAGTGCCAATAGGTGCCAACACCCTTCAGTCACAAATTCCACTCCCGCCCACCATGGTGGTGGTCGAGTTACACGCACACGCACGTATATACATGGACGAACATCTAAATACACACACACACACACAAATGTATGTATGTGTGTATGCTAATAAGAACACGGGTACGTGTGTTCGCTTATGCAAAAAAGTACTTTTTGAACTGAAGATGTAATATACGAAAGCGCTCTGCTTGGTTAATTTCTTTTTCCAAGTGGTTTACTTTGCGTGTGAAGATGTGTGTATGTGTGTATGTATGTATGTATGTATGTATATATATATATATATATATATATATATATATATATACACGCACATACACACATACATACACATGTGTGTGTGTGCGTGTGTGTGCGTGTGTGTTCGTGCGTGTTTCCATGCGTACCGCGTTGGCCTTGTAAGAGTTCGAGCTTGAAGGGCCTCCTCCTAATATTGCTCAAGAGCTGGGCGCCACAAAAAAGACAGAGAGTACCTAAGCCGACTGCGCCCCACTCGACCCGACCTGACCCGACTTGGGCCGGGTCAACGCCACGCGATGCCTCGACGACCCGGAGCCGTCCAGTGACGTGGGGGCACCGATTGCCCAACTTTCTCCACGACAAGACACCTTTGTTTTATTCCACCCGATTCCAATTCACCCGTTACTCGTTTACTCCTTGGCGACCAGCAAAATAAAGGTGTAGCGGTCTTCTTTCGTGCTGCCCGTGAAATGAAGTCTTGCACGGACCAAAAGGCTACGAGGAGCTTAATCCAAGAATTGCCAAAAAAAAAAATCGGCCCGTTGCGTCCTCGACCCTTTCGATACTTTTCCACGATTTAAATCTCTGTTCTGGATCACCCCCCCCCCCCCCCGGGGCGACGTCATTCATCTGTAGGTGGAAAAACCCTCATCCACGACGAAGGGGTGAGTTAAGACGCCACACTGCCCGACCTGACGCCGTCCGGCGATCCCGTTGTCCTTATCAAGTCAAGAGGATATTTTTCTTAGAATATCTGGCAAGCGATAACCAGGGTTTCTATCCTCGGGAATAACACAGCACTGAAGAGGTGGGGGGGGGGAGGTGATAAAATGAGTGACCGGAGATTAGTTGAAAGGATAGTACAAGTCAGCGCAAAATATTTCATTTTTTGAGTGGCACTACCAAAAGGATGAAACGGGGACGAATAAATAGTAAATATATATATATATATATATATATATATATATATATATATATATATATATATATATATATATATATATATATATATATATCGGTCTCTCGTTCGGAACAATCTGCAAGATCTGACGACTCATAACCCCTCTGGGCAGAGGTGATGATGATCTGGGTCGAAAGCAAAATCTCCTTAGCGTTTGCTCTCACTCCTTCAAAGATCTGACAGACCAAGACTCCACCGCCGCCGCCGCTGCCAAGTACGGGAGAGAGAAAGGTGTGTGGGGGGGGGGCAGGGAGTGGTGGGAAGAGAAGGGGAACAGGGAGTGGGGAAAGAGAAGGGGCGACAGGGAGTGGGGAAAGAGAAGGGGCGACAGGGAGTGGGGAAAGAGAAGGGGCGACAGGGAGTGGGGAAAGAGAAGGGGCGACAGGGAGTGGGGGAAGAGTATGGGCGACAGGGAATGGGGGAAGACAAAGGGGGAACAGGGAGAGGGAGAGGGGGAGAAGGGGGGAAGAAAAGGGGCGACAGGGAGTGGGGGAAGAGAGGGGGAACAGGGAGTGGAGAAGTCTTGACCGATCTGTCGAGATCCCTCGATGTGGAGTTCGGCCCCCTCCTGCCAGATGAAATGGATCTCATCTTGAGAAACAAAACCCGTCCTACGACGCAGCCGTGGACACACGAACCCGATAATACGACTTAGCGTCGGATGGCTCACGGATTGTCAACATGAAGACAACTGGTGTCCAATGACCAAAGGGGCAGAGTCGCGTGGCTCGCGCGTCGGTTTGCCGTAATTGCGTGACGCAGAGAAAACGCGTGGTTGACTGCGTTACAGATTGTCAATAACAACAAGAGCGATAGCATCAGCATCTGTAGTCCAAAAGGAATTGTGGCCCCAGGACAGGATTCGTCCAAATGGAAACTTCTTTGTTTGTAGAAAGAAAAAACAAAGTGGTAAAGGTACCTTGAAATGTCATTAAGACAAGAAGTCCTTTGGAGGATATATATAAATACATACATACATACAAATATATGCAATAAAAACACAAAGAACGTGTGTTCACAAATGCGTGAGTAGCCACCAGGAAAAATAGACTAACGAAGCAGAGCGCTTTAGTATAATTACATTTCAGTATTACCACTAAATATAGAGCGCTTTCGTATAATTACATTTCAGTATTACCACTAAATATAGAGCGCTTTCGTATAATTACATTTCAGTATTACCACTAAATATACGAAAACGCTCTGCTTCGTTATTTTATTTTTCCTGGTGGTTACTTACGCATACAAACACACACACACACACACACACACACACACACACACACACATGTAATTCCATTACTATCACATCACCATCCGGTGCCTATAATAATCATTATGATCATGTACAGAAGGACACAAATCCGCACGAAGCGGACACCTTTGCTGACCGACGTCAGCGGTGACATGAGAAGACCGGCCGCCTGACTTCGAAGCGACTCGATTCGCCTGATGTAAACGGACCTGCTCACACGGGCGGTTTCAACCGCCCGTGGTTTGAACAATGAAGTCAAATGGGGGCGTTCAGCTTCAACCGCGCAATTTTTCTTTCACTATGTAGTTCCACCGCGGTTTCCGCGCGGTTCAAACCGCTCATGTGAACAGGGCCTAAGCTCGGGTCTTTTGTCGTTGTTGTTATCATCATCGTCATAATCATTACAGATGATGATGGACAAACTAGTGAGAATAACACTTTTTTTATGAAATCCTCTCCCCCCAAGACAACAGAAGACCCTATCGCCAAGGACCAAGTGTCACCAACGACTGCGTAACCGTTGGCGGCGGCGGCGCCAAGGTCATCTGTGACGTCAGCGATACGCCGGCGTCAGCAGAACCCGCTGACGTCGCGATGCAACAACACAAACTGCGTCATCGCCGACGTCAAAGGAACTTTCTCGAAGGATCTACGTCGACTGTTGACGCACTAGCGTCTCGGCTGGCTTGGCCAAGGACCAAGTGGTCCCGGTAACAGGTCAGCAGGCGGATCTGCACAATCAGGCCTCTAACACACACGCACACACATGAGCTCTCTTTCGGGAGGGAAGTAGCTGTCGATCACGAGTCCAACATGTGATCCAAGACCAATGGTGAATCACATTAGTATACAGTGAGAGAGAGAGAGAGAGAGAGAGAGAGAGAGAGAGAGAGAGAGAGAGAGAGAGAGAGAGAGAGACTGATACACACAAACGGCTTGCTGGTGTACTGGTAATCTCTTGAGTTCTGATGTTGAAAGTAATTGGAAAAGCCCAGCACGGCGGGCTCACCGATTTATTATCAGTGCAAGCCTTCACTGCCCCTCTTGCGCAAGGGCATACACAAGGCCATGGCAGTCCAGTCAAGATCGAGCTGTATATCAAAGATTTCTCATGTATGAGGGAATAGCTGTTGATGACGAGTCTAAGACGAAATCAAAGACCATGGTAAATCATACTCACAAACATAAACACACACACACACACACACACACACACACGTGCACATTCATACACAGTGTTGATGGCACAGAAGGGCACGAGAGGTGTCAGTACAAGTGACCCGGTCCACGAGTGTAGTGGTAACAACAACAACAACAACAACAAAGAAGGAGACGACGCCCCCCAAAAACAACGACTTGACGTCACTTCCCTTCCTCTTCCTCCTCATCTTCATCCTCGCCTAGAGTATATTCATTTCTATATTCATATTCCTCCACACATGCACATTATATATATATATATATATATATATATATATATATATATATATATATATATATATATATATATTATATATATATATATGCGCACGCACAACCACGGACTCAAACACAGACATATACAGACGCATTTCATAACATTGCCTACAGATCGTGCCATATATGAGTTCTCGATTGGGAGGGAGACAGCTGTCGATCACGTGTCCAACCCGTGATCCAAGATTAAGTTGGATCACAGACTGAAGTGCCCACAGACACGTAGAGCCTATGAACATCCTACATGACGTCAATGCACATAAATCCGAGCCCCGGGATTATCAAGGAGGATTATTCATGGTGGTGGTCGAAATGCAGGCCTATGTAGTGGCACAAAGGTTCTTAGAATTGTGCACGAGGGTCCAAGTCTGCGAGGGAAGGGTTACGTTGGTGATTTGGCGCCAAAGAGGATCTAAACATGGCTGACGGCAACGATGTTTTCGCAACGGCTGATTTAGATTTTTTATTTATTTATTTATTTACTTATCTATGGATTGATTGATTTATTTGTTTATTTATTGTAAATGCTGAAATAATGGAGATTTTTCATGAAAACAAGTATGGGAAATTTTACCACTGTCGCTTAAATATTAGAGGAATGAAGTACATAGAGCTAGATTTAGCGATTCTAAGAAAGAAAAAATCGAAACAAGAAACGACGCTTCTATATTTACAAAACGAAATAACTCAATCATATAGTTAATAACAATGAACAGAAAATGTAAAATCATGAGAAAAAATTAAGGAAAGAGTGAAAAGCCAAAAAGAAAACAAACATTTTAAACAAGCTTAAAAAAGAACGATGATGTGTCTATGTCGATTTAATGTAGACATTAAATTATCTTTGAAGATCACAGAACCTGGAAATTGGCATACGAAGAACAAGATAGTTTTAGAGATATATCCGCATAATAAAGAAGTGAGGATCAAGATGATGTGAAAAATTAGCACTGAAAAATGGAGAATCGTTGGTAAGACGTTTCTCCATGAAAGGATAACGGTTAGGGTAGAGTAGCATGGACGGATGATCACAGCCCGAGAAGAATGATAAGGGCAGCAGGAATTTCTAAAAGATAAGGAGATAATCACAGTCATACTGAACACTAGAACAGACAATGAGATTTGGCAAATACGAGGCTTGTGGGGCGAGGCCAATGAAAATGATATTCATGCCACAATCTGTGGTGAAAGAGATAAAGCAACACATGCAGATTGGTCGACACGGAAAATGTTTGAATAAAGAAAACGGAGGAGGAAAGAGCAAATATTATCATTTTTCAATGACGCTTGATACCATAAAAACCGTGAACGTACGAAATCGAAGAAAACGGTTTTAAAATTGAGTGTGATGGCATTAAAACCAAGGAAATGCCCATCTAAAAATGACATCAAGAGAAAATGAACTCGACGATGTCTTAATATCTGCTAGAATACAGGTTAAAAGAAAGAGGAGACTGAAACTTGGCTTACTATGTCTCGCTGAGACCAAATTGGAAAAAAAAAACTGAATATCTTTTTAGACAATGGGGTGCATGACATATGGAGGAGAGTGGGAGACGATGACAAGGAAGATGTTTGAGGTAGTTCAGGTTGCAATGGGAGAAGGAAGGCTCGATTTAATAGGGGCAAGGGAATGGAGCGTTGAATATTTCCAAGTTATTAGACATAGAAACACAGTCGGACAAGTTGAAAGGAGGGGCAATGCGGTCCTAGGTGACTTCAACAGCAGAGAAGTCAACTGGGAGGACAGGAAAGCCGGAGGAGATATAACATGAAGTAATATCCCGCCGAGCATGACAATAGATAATGTGATGATGACATGGTTTAACGTCACAAACCCCTCCCCCCCCTAACGGGAGGCTAGGCAAGTGTCCCTTTCAGAGGACTTTATAGCGTGGGATTTAATGAACCATGCCCTTGGTTCAACTTCGCCGGTGGCAGGATTCGAACCGCCATCCCCTCGACCTTCGCCCAGTAACGACGCCCTAACCCGTACACATGTATGAGAAGGGATGACAAACCAGCCAGATTGGACTTACTGCTGATTTAGCGATGCTCAATGGGAAAGACCTTGTAGTATTGGAGATCCAATCGAATGCATGGAACACAGAACTATGGGACAAGTCATAGAGGCAGAGATTATAGCATTCAGGAAAGGCAAATTTTTTGTAACTGAGTATTTTTTTTTGGGGGGGGGGTGAAAGTCCAAAGATATACCGCATAAACAGGAAAACTCTGAATATACAAAACATGGGACTGGAAAAATACGTACAGAGATAAAAAGGAAATGAATATCGAAGATAAGATTGCTAACAAAGAAGTAATTCTGAAAAAATGGGAAGAGATATGGCGAGGAGCAGAGGTACAAATTGAGGAACTACGAGATCAAGGGAAGAATACAAATCATTCAAGAGTGAATATATAAAAATTATGAAGAGGAAGAAAAATGTTGAGAGAAATAGAACTGAAAAATGTAAAGAACCAAAATTGTTTTACCATGTTGTTAATAGTAAATTGAAGACCAGGGAAGGAATCGTCAAGTCCAAAGTTAGTGGAACAGCGCATGAAGATGCTAGAATTCAAACAGAACAAGTCCGAATTTACCAAGAGTTTTTTAACCAGAGTGAATTTCTAGAGGTGCCGAGGTGAAAAAAAAAATACTGGGGGCACTAGATGCGTGGGAATCCATAAGTCCTGACGAAATCTCAAGTTGGACATTCAAAGACTGGCGAGAACAAGTGGACAAGAAACATGAAATTATTGTTTCTTCACTAAAAGAGGGAAAGTTCCAAATGACTGGAAACCAGCTAACAATGTGCCAATTTATATATGTAGAGACAAGAGAGGTTCCTCTATAATTACAGATTAGTATAACCAGTTTGCTAGCTAAAACGAGTATAATAGTGAATGATAGATGGTCAAAGTATTTACAAGACGAAAAAAGTCAGGTAGGAAACCAATTCGGCCTTTGGGAAAGACAATCAGGCGTTTATAAATTAAATTTTCATCCACAAGTAATCGAAGAGCTCCAAGAAGGGGACGGTTGGGTGGACTGTGTCTACTTGGATCTAGAGAGAGTTGTTGATAACATATGTTTATACACATACCAAAAGGCTTCTCTCCCCTGATAAGGGAGGTAGCCACCCCATCCCACCCCCCACCCCACACACCCATCACTCGTTTCCTCCCCTTTTATCTTATCCTCTTGCGGAAAAAGAGTTATCCCAGTCTCACGCCCACTGCTCAGGTCGGACGCGATGAAGCAAACCCAGCAATGTACCTCACAAAAAATGTGATGGAAGCTGGAACGCATAGGACGTATTTAAGGGAATTTGCTGAAATGGTGGATGGTTTTTTTAAACCACAGATGGGCAATAGTAAAGGACAGGGTGTCGGGATGAAGGGAAGTTACTAGCGGAGTCCCTCAGGGGTCACCGGTGGTGTTCTTGGGACATGTTAATGACATGATAGCTAACTTAGGGCACAACTTATTCGCTGACAATGCAAACACCATTATGAGGATAAGGAATATAGATTCCTACAGTAAACTTTTGATTGATTGATTGATTGATTTATGATTTTTTTGGCTTGAAGGCCAAGCGCCGGAGCCGGTAGGCCATTCAGCATCAACTTTTGATTGAGGATAGAAGTAGGGCCAGGAGTGAGAAATATATTCCAATATGAAGAAATGCGGTCGGGCTGTTGTTCCAGGTCTGTCTTGCAGCAGACTCACGGGTGTAAGGATAGGACTATAGTGTTCTATAGAATGGGTGATGATTTAATGAATAAACCAAAGGAAGGGACTCGGGAGTGATGATAACGGAGAGTTTGTCACTAGAACCACATATCAAATGGATCAATTGGAAAACTTGTAATTCATCTATTAAGGATCATAACAGTAGCATTCCACTACATGGACGAAACTAAGATAAAAATGATCGAAAACCTGATTCGCCCTAGACTGGAATATGCTGCAGTTGTGTTACCATACACACACACACACACACACACACACATATATATATATATATATATATATATATATATATATATATATATAAACAAGCTAAAAGAAAACTCAGAAAGAACCTAGGAAAATTATTGTAGATCTTGTTGATCACACGAATCATACGTACGGGAATGAACACTGCGTCTGTCAATGATGTGGTCTATCACTTGCCCCCCTCCCTCCTTCTGGTGCTGCTTCAGTCGATCAGGATCATGTACTCGTGCGGGTTCTCGTCCATTGCACTGCCGGGGCTTCATCACCCCCCCCCCCCCGCCCCCCTCGGCTGGATACAAATCGACAGGGGCAGAGTCACCGATGCCATTTTGTGGGAATTTTCCACAAATGTGTGTCTGAGAAATTTGCGCCCATTGCAAATTATATGTTGCAATGGACTTATTTGTGTGTATAAAAATTCATTCTTTTTTTGTGGGAAAGGAATGTGGAAATCCAGATTTTCCTTGTGGGAATTTTGTGGAAAAAAATCTCACTCGTTTGTGGGAAGTGGCGTAGATCACAGAGGCAGCACTGGGGCAAAGGTAAATACACAACGGGGGTCACTTGACCTAACACGTTAGCCATGTCAAAGTACTCGTAGATCAAATATCTCATATAGACTTTGTTCTTGATGAAATGTAACGATTTCAGCCATCATCCTTTGCGCCGGGTTAGAAAAAAAAAATATATATATATATATATAAATCTTACACAAATCTTTGGAAGGGAAATATTTTTTTTAGAATACCACCGTAAGAATCATACGTTGGTATTCTAAAAAAAAAAAAATCCTCCTGTAAAATTTTCCTTATATAAATTTTATATGAAATCTTAGAAGGAAAAGAATTTTTGTAATAATACCACCGTAAGAATTTTACGGTGGTATTCTTAAAATAATATTTCTTTATATCTTATACAAATCCTTGGTAGGGAAATATTTTTTAATATTCTTAAATTCTTTCCTTATATAAACATTTCCCTGTATAAATCTTATATAAATCCTTGATATAAATCTTTCCCTGTATAAATCAATATATAAATCCTTGTAAGGGAAAGATTATTATTATTATTTTATTTTACCTTATTTTATTTATTTTTAAGAATACCACCGCTATAGTCCGAATCATCTTGACCCCATTTAAGAGCTCCCTGGCTCGCTCGCTCGCTCGCTCTCTCTCTCTCTCTCTCTCTCTCTCTCTCTCTCGCTCTCTCTCTCTCTCTCTCTCTCTCTCTCTCTCTCTCTCTCTCTCTCAGCCGAACGAGATCGCCGTCGCTGACGCCGTCGGGGCCGTCAATTGGCGACGAAGAGAACCAACTGATCCAGCCACCGCGACGAAGGCGGCCCTTCCTCGCATCGCTGCCGGGGCTTCCTTAATCCGACGAGAACCGCCTGGCGCCAACCAGGTGCATACGAGACGAAGACTGGCGCCGAAGGGGATGCTCGTGAGAATCTTAAGCCTCTGGCGTCTGCACGAGTTTCCTTTTCTTCAACGAAATTGCCAGACGCCAGCCAGACGAGACGAGGATTCGAACAATGGCGTCAATATAACAACAAAATTACAGTTCCTGTAATTACACACACACACACACACACACACACACAATGGTGGATGTCTGGAAAAAATTGGACAAGGCAACAGTGTGTGCAAACACCATACAAGAATTTAATAACAAACTAGATGCTGCGAGATACAAAGACGGGTCACTACGAGCATAGCTTCCCTTCCCACAAAATACAACTAGGAAAACACACACACACACACACACACACACACACACACACACACATATGCATACATACAATCTCTATTGTGGCCAAGCCCAGACGAATTTGTTCAGATGAGAACAGGAGCCAACACCCCCCCCTTCACACACGCACGCACGCACGCACGCACACGCGCGAGCGAGAGCTGTCTTGGTCAACCGTGACGCCGTCGTGCTTGTGGCCTCTGGTCCGTCTCTCAACCCCCATGACACGAATAAAATCGTCGATGGCGATGGACACTGCTGAGCGCAACCTGACCACTTATTCCGAGTATTCGTCTCTACCTTTGCCATACTGATGCTGCGCTCGTTCAAACCAAGAACCGACCAGCACAAGTCAAGTCTCTCTCTCTCTCTCTCTCTCTCTCTCTCTTCCTCCTTCTCCCTTCCCCCCCCTCTCTCTCTCTCTCTCTCTCTCTCTCTCTCTCTCTCTTCCTCCTTCTCCCTCCCCCCCCCCTCTCTCTATCTCTCTCTCTTTGTCATTTCGGGCCCACCTCGTGTCGAAACCAAGAGGCGAAGTGACGCAGGTCGGCGGCACACGAGGTCACCGCGCGCCGCCGTGACCTCGTGTGCCGCCGACCTGCGTCACTTCGCCTCTTGGTTTCGACACGAGGTGGCCTCCCTCCTCCCTCCTCCCTCCCTCCTCCTGCTTGTGGTGCTGCGGCGCACGACGCAGCTGGCACGTGGCCAATGTGGACAAGAACGGCAGCAACGCGTCCCGATGCTGCAATACACTCACTCACTCACATACATACACACACACGAACACACATGCGCGCAAATACATACATACATACATACATACATACACAGACACACACACGAACACACATGCGCGCATACATACATACATACATACATACATACATACACAGACACACACACACACACACACACACACAAATACATACATACATAAATACAGACACAGACACGCGCGCGCACACGCAAATACACGCATACTCGATACACACACAAACACGCACATACATATACGCACGCACACACGCACATACACACACGCGCGCGCACACAAAAACACACGTAATCGCGCGCGCCACACACAAATGCACCTGCTGTGACGTTAATCTATCTCGGCTACCGAGGGCAGGTGTGGGGTTGCACGCCCCAAAGCTGCTGCCGCCGCCAGGTCCTGACCTGACCTAACCTGGTGTCAGGCGCCGCCAGGGCCAATGGGCCAAGAAGTGGCACACCGAGCCAGGGGGGGAGGGGGAGGGCCCGACCGGGTACTGGTGGTTCTAATCCCGCCCCCCACATCGCGTGTCTTCCAGAGACAGACGAAATGCAACGAGACCCAGAGAGTCACTCTTGGACGGCGAAGTGGATGCCAGGGACTCAGGCGGCCCAGCGGGGTAACGATCACACGACAGCCCCCCCCCCCCCCCACACACACACCTTGTCAGCGCTCGTCGTCAACATTCCCCTTCCTCGTGATGGCGTTCCTGTTGCCTCATCGTGTTTGGCGCCAAAGAATGTCGTTTTTTTGGCGTTTGGGCTCCATTTTTGTGTTGACACTTTTGGCTGCCCGAGCAAAGAACTTATCATCGATGCCAATGGACATCTTGACTTCCATGTTAATTCGGTCTGTCACCAGGCCATTTCATTCAGCTGACGGTAATCCTTATCCGTGTCAGCATTAAACCTATCTCAGCTTTAGACCTCACGTGGGTATCTGCATACGACAGTCGCCAGAACGCGAATGTGGGACGAAGGCTTCCTTCACGGCGTCCGTGGCCAAGGAAGGACTGACGATTCCATCCCAGTGCGGCGGGCGGGCGGCAGGGCGGCAGGGAGGGCCCCTCTAGGCTCGGCAAGTGTAGCGGGACGAATAGAGAAGGAGGAGGAGGAGGAGGAAGTGGAGCGGGAGGAAGAGGAGGAAGTGGAGCGGGAGGAAGAGGAGGAAGTGGAGGAGAAAGAGGTGGAGGAAGATGAAGAGGAGAAACAGGAGGAGGTGGAGGAAGATGAAGAGGAGAAAGAGGAGGAGGTGGAAGATGAAGAGGAAGTGGAGGAAGAGGAAGAGGAGGAGGAGAAAGGAGAAGGAGGAGAAAGGAGAAGGAGGAGAAGGGAGGAGGAGGAGGAGGAGGAGGAGGAAGAGGAGAAGATGGAGGTGAGGAGAAGAAAGAGAAGAAGGAGGTCCCTTTCGCCCGGAAGGTCCAGCCCCTCCTCAGATGAACAAAATGGACTGGACTGGACTGGTCCACAACACGATCCCACAAGAGGAGGAGCCATCGCGTTGACGGGGATGGTTAATTGGCTCCGTTAAAAGTGACGACCCCCTCCCACATACAGACACACAGACAAACACACACACACAGACACACACACACACACACACACACACACACACACACACACACACACACACACACACACACACACACACACACAGTTGGTTGCTTGCAACGATTTCGGGCCCTTCCAGACAGGAACCCTCTGACTGCTGACAGCGTCTCAATGGTGTGGGCCTGCGTTTAGGTCACCGCCTAGAAGGACGTGCAGGAGGAGGAGGAGGAGGAGGAGGAGGAAGACGAAGAAGAAGCAAGAAGAAAAAAAAGGAGGAGAAGAAAAAGAAGCGAAAATATGAAGAAGGAAAAGAAGAAAAGAAGAAGAAGAAGAAGAAGAAGAACAAGAAGAAGAAGGAGAGAGGGAGAGAGAATCGAGCACAACTCCAGGTGGTGGAAGTGAGGCTGTTGACAGATTGCGAAAAGGGGTGGGGGATGCGGAGATTATTCCTCTGCGACGTCGTTTCTCCTTTGCTGAAGGAATGCCCTGTCACTCAAAACAAGCCCCAGGCTGGCATACTGGCACGGTTCCCCCCCCCTCCCACCCCCCCGGCACAGCCCTCCACGACACTTACGGCTGCCGTCAAGGCCGCTACGCCCATGGCACCAGCCACAGCCGACGCTGCACAGACTACGTCAGCAATGACGTCTCCTTTGGGTTCCGAACGCGGACATCTCGAACCCCCCTCCTCCTCCTTCTTCGTCTTCGTCTTCTTCTTCAGGAGGAGGCCACTGGGTCGCCACTGCTGCTGAACCATTCCGAGATCGAGTATGTTCTTCGCTGAAGAAATTCACATACACACAAACACCGATAACGGAATGTGTTGCTGCTCTGCTTGGAGACACTAGGCAGCTGGTTCCAGCACGCAAACGCACATAGAGACTTCCCTCCTGACCAGAGAGTAACCGTCCAGAGGGAAGAAGAAGAAGAACAAGAACGCCTCCGCCTCAACCTGGACGATGCCCTGACTGACGCAAGAGTCTGGAGCACCACACGGACCGCCGGTCAAAACAACGACTGGCGCCGCGCGCGCGCAGCTCTCCGTCCAGGCGGTGTTCTTGTGGTTCTTTACTTTCCCTCGTTCTCCCAACAACCAAGACCCCGCCCCCCCTCCGCCGTTCACTCGCGCCGGCCTTCTTCTCGTTTCCAAACCCCCCCCACCCCCACCCCCTCTTCGTGCCTCCCTCGCCCCCCCCCCCAAAAAAAAAAAAAAAAAAAAATCACCGCCATCAACTGCCACCGAAGACCTTGGACGATCACCCGCCCTACGTGGTCGACACCTAAAAGTTAACGAGAGTTTTACCAATTGCCATTTTGGCTGTACGTTAACGGGTCCCTCCGAGGATGAATAAAATGGTCTGGCGGCAGCCTCAGCATAATTCAGAATGATTATAAATGACCCAAAACCGAAAGACAGGAGTTCGTCGGGGAGTGAGTTTAACATTCCGTTTGTAGGGAAACGTTTCCTCCTCAGCTGAATAACATCAACTGGCGCCATAGAGAGCGAAAAAAAGCGCAGTGAAAATGTTGTTAACGAGATTTGGCTTAACACCTCTAGGAGGGAAACAACGCGACAATCGAATTAAGTACAAGACTAAAACTACAGGGAAATGGTTAACAGACGCCCCCCCCCACCACTTCTCTCTCTCTCTCTGTGTTTCTCTCTTTTTTCTCTTGTCATCTTTTGATGACAGAGTTACACCCCTTCTTAGGATGGGGGGGGGGGTGCATGCAGTAATCTTCAGATTCATCACATCCTAATAAGGCGGCGACAGACTTCAAAGACGTTCTTCTTCAGACTAAACCCCACGGATTCTGACCCGCTGTCCAACGATTTCCACACTGAGGCAATTGCGACTGACTGAAGGGTTTCGATAAATCCCTTCAAGTCACTGACTCATCCTACTCTCTATTCTGGCTATTACCTGGGGATTCTATTCAGCTACTGACAGACCCTCGTTCAAGAAATTATTATTTGGAGAAGATGGAAGGCTGTTCGCCGATTTAATGAAGCGGCCTTGCTGTGGACGTGCTGTCTTGCGACACTGCTTCTGACCCAGGTCAGTGGACGAGATGCAAAGATGACCCGTCATCCAGGAGGAACCAAGGTAAGAGGGAGGGAGGGGGGGGAATGGGAGTGGAGTATGTGGGTATGGAATGGGTGGGAGTGGATTTTATGCTTTTTGCTACCTTCCTTGTTAGGGGGAAAGAGCCTTTAGTATATGTATGTTAATAACATTTCATTTAAGACGGCTTTCCGCCGTGCGAATGTACTCAAATGGTTTAAAAACCCACCCGACGTAGGCAGTCCTGACCGATCGACCGACGGATGGACGAAATCCGACGTAGGGCGGTCCTCACAGACCGACGAAACTCGATGTAGAGCGGCCCTGAGGGAATCCACAGGAGCCTCCCCCCCCTCCCCCCGGTGGACGGACAGACAGAATTCGACGCGGGGGAGGGAAACAATAGTCCTGACGCACGAACGGAACCCGACGACGAACGGGCGTTTCCGTAGAGTCGTCGCGACAGGCAGGCCTAGCAAGCAATCAACCAAGCACGGGAATCAACCAGCCAGCCAGCTAGCCAGCCAGCAATGTAAAACAAAAATAACAACAATAGACACATAACCCTTTGCTGCTGGTGACGAAACGCATGCCACGTTGCTGCTGTGCCCCGGTATGGGAAAGAGGCAGGCACGACAAGAACAAGCGACAGCCATGTTTCAGGTGCGGTATGCGAGCGGTACTAAAACCCTGCTCGACACGGGTGGTGGACGGTGTTCCGACCTGAGCCAGGCCTTTCTATTCAGGTAAAGCAGTGGTTCTCAACTAGGGAACCACGGACCCCTTGTGGTCCATAGAGTGAAAAGGAGGTCTACAGTCCAAAAACTAGTGGTAATGAATGGACGCCTGGTGATTTTGTTCAGTGCTGAAGTGATCTCCACGAGGCTAAGAGACAGCATCACATAAGAATGGGATGTGCGAGGAAGCTGTGTTGAGAACCTCTGAGCTAAAGGCACGAGGGAGAGGGAGGGATAGGAGTACTGCAGAAGAATACCCAGGACGGACCCTACATTTCGACGTCCCCTTCTGCCCCCAGGGGAGTACATTCGGTGTCTACCTGAAATAAAAGGTTCATACTCTGGTCGCACCACTACGCTGTTGTGGATGAAAAAACTTTACCTAAATCCACTGAAAACTGTCGCGAACGCTTATCGATTTTTGGAGGTGCCGATGTCGTGCATCGCACCAGGCGGACCCCTCCATTCGAATTCTATAATTGTCACGAACTTTCTTATCTCCGAACTTCCTTATCTCCCAACGCCGAGGGGGAACGACCTCACTGGCAGCTACCACGAGGTCCTCCTTGTCAGTAACTGACCTCTGTTGACCCAGGTCTGCTTTCCGGGGACAGCCATTTCCCCCTGGCAGTAAGTTCCCGGGACAAAGGTGACAGTTTCGGCAGCAGCGAAACACTTCATGGAGTAACCTCCTCATCTACGAGTCCTTCCAATGAACCAAACAATGCACACCGACATCCCCCTGTATCTATCCCCTTCCCGAGTACTTCATCGATCAAGACAGGGGTACACGAAGACCACTTCCCGACAATTACTCCCCCAGCCATCCTAAATCTGCCCTTACTACCACCGTCCGCTGTTCTTCCCAGCCTTTCTATTGCACCCAGAGTTCCTCCAAACATTAACCAATACTTCCCTCCTGCAAGTCAAAACCCAATGTCTTCTTTCGTGACTACGTTTTGGCCAACGTCAAGTAGCTTTATTTAATTAAGACGAGCACCTCCAGATACGAAGCGAGAAAAAGCCCAGACCGCTTAAGCCCCCAATCACACCAAGCTTACGACCTGTTTCCGACCACCGGCGACCGAGAATCAGGCGATCGGTCGGCGACACAATACCTACGCAAAGAATTGAAATGGAAAAAAATTAGTGGTTGATAAGATGAAAATCTTTGTACTGGGGACTATTCAGTGTGTGTTGTAATATATATCTACCTTATTACCGACTACCAGCGACTTGCAAAGACTACCTGCAACTGGCCGGGCACCACCTGGTGTGACTGGGCACTTACATCCCTGACCAAATAATGGTCCGCCTCTCAGGAGCGCGAATTGGCCGAAAAGGGGAAGGAGTCAACACAGGTTGCAAGGAGGCAGCTGCGACTCGTCGGGGGAAGTTAACGAGGGCGTGGCGCGTTTTGCCTGATATCATCACGGGCGTGACAACACCAACCACGCCCACCACGAAGCCCTGCCGGCCACTACGAACCGCTAAGAGGAGCCCGCCCTGTCTTCGGTTCCGAACAACCACTTCCGCTACCCCGCAGCCAACCTCGGCCCTTCACTCTAAACAACCTCAAGAAGCACTTGTCCATTTTACGGCCTGCCACGCCCTTTGGTCCCAGCCAAATATGCTACGTTTCTCATTAACCAGTTTTTTTTTTCTGGAAAAAAAAAAAAAAAAAAAAAATTGGGGGGGGGGTGTAGGGGGCTAACCACGTATTCCAACCCGTACCTGCACATGAATAACTTTCCCTGCCATCCACCCCTCCCCTCCCCCTCCTCTCAAACAAGGAACCAGCCCGCCGCGTCTTGCACCTCTGATCACCGTGTGTGTGTGTGTGTGTGTGTGTGTGTGTGTGTATATATATATATATATATATATATATATATATATATATATATATAAATATATATATATATATATATATATATATATATATATATATATATATATATTATATATATTGGGGGTTATG
>NC_134819.1:19102907-19110407 GCF_046742065.1 Oratosquilla oratoria
AGTCCCGTGTTCCGGGAGGGAGTCCGGACTTCGCCACACACAGCCACAGCCACAGCCACACAGAGCTGAATGTCAAGTGAAAGTTGATGACGCTGCGAACCCTGGACGTCACGGCGACCCCTTCGATAACACCCAATCGAGATCAAGTTCCAACCCGTTACACTTTTCCCCTCTCCCGAAGAAAGAAAATGACCCGACGACGGGTGACAGAGGCGTACAGGTCGAGTAAAATATTCATGGGATGATTTAGGACAATTACTCGTTCGTTACTCTTTCCGTTTGATTTTCGTCTCGTTCTGGAAATGATTCGGTCATTCATTGATCTCTTACTGCAGTTGGGGAAAGTCGTTGGAAACACCCACGCCAAGCGAATTAACATTGTCTAATGGTTAAAATATGGCTTCTCAAATATTCATAATCGCTACGTGTTTCTATATGATCGAGAACACGCGTACGTGAATATCATTGTGTGTGTGTGTGTGTGTGTATATATATATATATATATATATATATATATATATATATATATATATATACATACATATATTGCTGGTAACCACAAAGGAAACAGGAAAGAAAGAGTATTTTCCAAGAAGCGCTTTCGTGTTATTCACATTTTGAGAGGAATGCAGATGAAATTAGTATTACAAGGTTTATAAGACAAGAGACTAAACACTATAAATGGACCTAATTCTGTATCCATTATCTTTTTAGTTATTTTTTCAAATTTCCGAATGGGTTGTTTATAATTCGACGGGAGGTTAATAACAAGGCTTCCGACATCCATGGCGTTATGCGAAAGAGGAACATTACACAAATATGAAATACAAGCCTTTGATTGAATCGTACAACAATCTTCAGGTAAGAAATACAGGGGGAAAGGGGAGAAGAGGTGGAGGAGAAAAGATATAAATATATCCAAGAAGCTGTTACAAAAGATGGACAGCACGTCATGTCATTTACAATAAATAAATAAATAAATATATAAATAAAGAATATATAAAAACAAACAAATCAAAATATAGAAACAAATAATAAAATAATAATAATGACAATAATTAAAAAAAAAATGAAATAAAAATGTCTTGTCTTCATTTGACTATAGAAGAGCCTAAGTCAGGAAGCGCGCCCGTTGCTGCGGCCGAAGCCGTCACCTTTGCCCTATGATGCGCTTTGGGGACTGTTGAGACAGGTAATATGAGTCACTGATGGGAATCGGAGAAGAGTGCGGGATTCGAACCAGCAAGCACGCTTCCGATGACGTCACCTGCGCACGACGACCGTTACACAATTTTTTTAAACCAAATTATTCGACCAAGCTAACAAACTTTTAAATACTCAATAATAATAATAATGACAATAATAATAATAATAATAATAATAATAATAATAATAATATTATTAATAATAATAATAATAACATAAAAGATAAATAATGAATAAATAAAATAAATAAATAGATTAATAAATAAAAACAAGTTGGAACCCAGAGGCAGGCAGGTGGTTCTATAGATAACATCTGCTGAGGTTGGACCAGGCGGGTCAGAATATTAACACCAGGATGGCTGCATACACAAAAGGATTCACTCAGATTTTCGTCACATGCATATATGTTTGTATGTGTGAAAATTACGGATCTATGCATGTATATATGCATCCATGTATTACTGTATGTATGCAGGAGTGTATATACTGTATTTGTATAATTGTGTGACATTATGGATTTGTGCATGTATGCATGCATTCATCTATGTATTACTGTATGTATGCATGCATGCATGTATATAGTTATATTTTCCAAATGATAGTATACGGCGTTGGAGCAGTGCTCATGGGGTCCCGTCTCTCTGCTTCAACTCGTCAAATGTTGCCTTAAATTCGTTCAAATTGATGGCTTCGATTAGACTTTCATCTAATTTGTTCTCTAAATGTATGCGCAAAACTCTGCTTCCTAACACCTTCTAAACAAGTTTTTTTTTTATCATTTTTTGTCATGATCTCTTGTTAATCGTTCATCCCTCCTCATCAAATCATCTCTCCATGAATAATAAGTGTGTGTGTGTGTGTGTGTGTGTGTGTGTGTGTGTGTGTGTGTGTGTGTGTGTGTGTGTGTGTGTGTGTATGTGTGTGTGTGTGTGTGTGTGTCTGTGTGTGTGTGTGTCTGTGTGTGTGTGTGTGTGTGTGTGTGTGTGTGTGTGTGTGTGTGTGTGTGTGTGTGTGTGTGTGTGTGTGTGTGTGTGTGTGTGTGCGGGGCAGAGACTTGGAATTTAAGAGAAGCAGAGAAGAAAAAGTTGAAATGGTCGGGGTTACAAGGTTGGATAGAGCGAGAGACGAGGAAGTGAGGAGGAGAGCGGAAGTGGAAAAGGAGATGGCAGAGAGAACTGATGAAAGATTATCGGGATGGTTTGGACACATGGAAAGAATGAGTGATGAAATATTAGTAAAAGAGGTGTGGAAGGCAAAGGTGAAAGGAGTGAACTTGCGAGTACGACCGAGGATGAGATGGATGGATGAGGTAGAGGGGGCGTTGAGCAAGAAGGGAATGTCTGTTGAGCAAGGAAGGGAGAGGCAGGAGATAAGGATGAGATTGAAAATGACTGTGTATGGATATTACTGTTAAGCAAGGAAGGGTATGGGGTGGGGGGGTAGGGTGTGATTATGTGTGAATATTTCGACGCAGCCCGAAGGGATTTCTCCCCGTCTTCTCTTTTTCTGTATATGGGGACGGAGAGCGGGGGTGAGGAGGGGTCGCCGATGAAGTGAAGCGGCCTTGCTGTGGATGTACTGTGTCTTGCTGCATTGCGTTCGACCCAGGGCAATTGGCGGATGCAGGGATGACCCATCATCCATGAGGAGCTGAGATGGGAGTGGAATGGATGGGAGTGGAATGGATGGGAGTGGAATGGATGGGAGTGGAATGGGTGGGAGTGGAATGGGTGGGAGTAGGTACGTGACTTCGACTTGGCTACCTCCCTTATAAGGGGGAAAAAGCTCTTGATATATGAACAGATGTATGTATTTATGGAGAGGATATGATAGTATGGGATACGTAACCAACAAAACGTCGTATAACAAAATTAAAAATCAAACTTATTTGGAAAGTATAACCTTTCCACATAGATGCGTAGATATATATATAGAAACAAACTGGATGAAAATATAATCCAGGCCATCAACTTGAACGAAATTTAAGGCAACATTTGACGATGACATAAACAAACGCACATACACCAGTGAAAGAGAGAGAGAGAGAGAGAGAGAGAGAGAGAGAGAGAGAGAGAGAAAAAAGAGAGAATAGAATGACTTTAGTGTATTCTTTCCCCCCACCCCGGGAGGCACAATCGCCCGGGGGGGTCAAATTATCTCCGCCCCCACCTGGTGACCCCTCCCCCCTCCCCCCTGCCCCCAGCATGCTGGATCAAAGTGCTTGTGAGGCTTCCAGGTACGCAGCTTCCCCCACTGGGGGGGGGGGCTTAGTCCCCCCCACCAAAAAATCCAATTAGCCCCCCTAATTGATTTTTACTCAAAAGTATTATACATACACTACACCGGAAAACTTACAGAAAATAAGCAAAGTTTATGGTGAATTTGTGATACATGATATGTATATACACAAAATATAAAATTGCAGCTATCAATACAGGCATGTCAAACATTATCAGTGATCATATATACATACATACATACATATATATATATATATATATATATATATATATATATATATATATGTATGTATGTGTGTGTGTTTGTGTGCAGTACAGCGGCAATCCCCCCCTTAAAGCACGATTATCTCCCCCCCACCCCCCCAAGATTTAATTCCTGGCTACGGCCCTGTCCGGACGGTGCCTTGTGTGCCTTAGTTTGCATGCAAGGCACTCAGCCCTCCCCCCGATTAATCTGAAGCGCTGCAGTTGTTGACCCGCGACACGCACGCACGCAGAGGCGATCCACCTACGACCCGGACCTCGCTGGTCGGTCTGTCCCTCCTGATAGTCAACCTGTCGTGAAGTTCTGATTCGAAGGAAAGGAGATTAAAGACGGTACAAGTATGGGGAAGTACACTTTAAACTCCTGAAGAGGACTGCAGGCAGTAGTCGAAATATACGGATCTCCTGGACTTTTGATATTACTTCTCCGATAGTGGGTTTTAAGTGTATATCTACAAATGTGTTATAACATTACAGTTTCCCAAGTATGGAGAAAAAGATAAATTAAAATAACAAGGATATGGACACTGGAATAGAATTACATAAGAAAAAAAATCATGAACGAAAACTAGTTTTAGATATACTGATGAAATTAGATATAACACACGCACAAATATGCATGTGTGTGTGTGCGTGTATGTGTATATATATGTATATACATATATATATACACATATGTGTATATGTATGTATATATATATATATATATATATATATATATATATATATATAAAAATATATATATATATATATATATATATATATATATATATATATATAAATATATATATATATAAAAATATATATATATATATATATATATATATATATATATATATATATATATATATACTGTACTACATAATAGTCTCTAGAGTCAACACCTCTTGGTATGGGATTCAAACCTATCTGTGAATTGAGATTAGGACGCTGTGTGTGTGAACAAATCTCCATAGCGATAATTAAAGGTCATCAACAAATTGTCTTTGGTGATGAAAGATTGTCGCGCGACTCAGGGGCGTAGGGGTTCGCCGTCGTCGGGTAAAAGCTGTTGCTGAACAGGATCGCTAATGTCTCAAGTCGAAGAGTAAAGTGGGCGCGAGCATCGGCATCGGGATCGGTGAGAATCGACTTTTTTATTCTATTTATTTTATTTATTTATTTATTTTATTTATTTTCATTTTAGTTTACTTATTATTATTATTTTTTTTTTTTTTGAGAATGGGATTCGGTATCGGCATCGTCATCGTAAAAAAATGCCGATTTTCGCCAATGCCCATTCACCAAAAAGGTCCCTATTTTAGCCGATGTTGATTAATCGGCACCCCCCCCTAGGAATCGGATAAATTCTTTTTCTGGGATGGGTCGAGTCTGTCCCTCAATAGAGTCGTCTCAACAACACTGATAATTTACATTTTTACGCGACAAGCATTGACTACTTAAGCGTTGCGACCAAAGACATTTCTAGTCTACGTTCATGTTGTCGTTCCTAAATGACTCCTGACTCAGGCTAAAGTACCACTACCTTCTCCAATTTGCTTCTAACATTCGAGTTTTCTCTTATTTTCCTGCTGGAATTAATTAATTATCAAGGATCACGTCCTGGTCCTGTCGCCCTTAGGATAGATCAGGTTTGGCGAGACATCAAAGACAGTTAACACATTAAGCATGTTTCCCCTTTCACAAAATGTTGTCAACATATATATATATATATATATATATATATATATATATATATAAGATGACCCATCCGTGTATAAAATATCCGGTTACGTTTGAGTTGTTAGCTTTGTGATCAAGACCCTGCGGGTCGAAACGTTAAGGCGTAAGATTCTCCCATTTCTCCTCGTCAACTTCTTTCACCTTCAATCTTATTTGTCATAATATAGTCAATATTGAATCGGAAGAAAAAATGAGTGAGGAGTTTAACAATTATTTTCTATCGGTATTTACTGATGAGAGGTTAGATAAAGTACCTGAATGCGATCCGATTTTCAGAGGGGATGAAGAAAGTAGTCTAACTAATATCAGCATTAGTAAAGAGGAAGTAGTCAAGCAGATTGACAGACTTAAAGCTACAAAATCTCCGGGTCCAGACGAAATTTTTCCAAGAATGCTTAAGGAGTGTAAATTTGAAATCTGCGACCAGTTAACTGAAATATTCAATAAATCGGTAGACACTGGTTCTGTTCCAACTGCTTGGAGGCAGGCAAACGTTGTTCCTGTTTTTAAGAAGGGAGATAGATCGTCTATATGCAACTACAGGCCAATCAGTTTGACATCGGTTATAGGAAAAATGCTTGAATCAATAATAGTAAATAGACTCAGAGAACACATTGAAGGGCATAATTTAATTCGTGTTTCACAGCATGGTTTCTCCAAGGGTAAGTCATGTGTGACTAATCTTCTATCCTTTTACACTAAGGTATATAAGGCGGCAGACAACAATGAAAATTACGATGTTATTTACCTTGACTTTAGCAAAGCGTTCGACAAAGTGCCACACCAGAGACTACTAAATAAAATCAAAGCCCATGGCATAGGAGGAAAAGTGTTAGAATGGATTAGAGCTTGGATTAGTAACAGAAAGCAACGGGTCACCATAAATGGAATAAAATCTAGGTGGGGCAATGTTACTAGCGGGGTTCCCCAGGGCTCGGTTTTGGGTCCCTTGTTGTTCATTATGTATATAAACGACTTAGACGAAGGGTTAAATAGTGATGTTAGTAAGTTTGCGGACGACACTAAAATAGGACGCCTAATTAGGTCAGGAGACGACGCCCAGATTCTGCAGGATGACCTTAATAAGCTGTTAACATGGTCGGTGAAGTGGCAAATGAACTTCAATATCTCTAAGTGTAGCGTGTTAAACGTAGGGCTACACAACCCCGAAAATAGATACAACTTAGATAACACGTTTTTAGACAAATCTGAGTGCGAGAGGGACTTGGGAGTTCTGGTGAGTCCGGACCTTAAAACCAGGAAGCAGTGTATTAGCGCCAGAAATAAAGCTAACAGAGCATTAGGCTTCATTGCTAGGACGGTAACGAATAGAAGTGCAGAGGTAATTATTAAACTCTACCTAGCGATAGTTAGACCCATCCTTGACTATGCGGTACAGTTTTGGTCTCCGTCCTACAGAATGGACGTAAATTCATTAGAATCAGTACAGAGAAGAATGACCAAAATGATACAAGGACTCGGAAATTTGCCTTACGAAGAGAGGCTTAGGCACCTAAACTTACACTCTCTGGAAAGACGCAGAGTGCGGGGTGATCTAATAGAAGTGTTCAAGTGGATCAAAGGCTATAACAAGGGTGATGCAAACAAGGTCATCATAATAAAACAACAGGGCAGGACTCGCAGTAATGGGTACAAACTGGACAAATTTAGATTTAAGAAGGAAATAGGCAAGAATTGGTTTACTAATAGGGTGGTCGATGAATGGAATAAAGTTAGTAACCATGTAGTAAGCGCTGAAACTATCAGTTGTTTTAAAAAACGATTAAGACAACTTTATGGATGGGGATGACAGGTGGTGATGGATACGGAGCTGCCTAGTGTAGGCCTTATGGTCTTTTACAGTCTCCTTTATTTCTTATGTTCTTATGTTCTTATATATATATATATATATAATTTTTATGACAGTCGCATGCAGGATTCGAACCCACTGCTTTGGGCCACCCGTAAGATCACCTTCACAGAGCCGAAAGCAGTGGGTTCGAATCCTACATGCGACAGTCATAAAAATTATCGGATTGTTGTCGCTGTTACTAGCGAATTTCTTTCG
>NC_134819.1:19115407-19212907 GCF_046742065.1 Oratosquilla oratoria
GTGTTGTTCTTCGTCAGCGCCGTTGACGGAAAGTAGTCACGGCGGCGACACAACAAAGACCAAAAGCCACGAATAGTTCACCTCCAACGCCTCTAACCAACGTAGAATACCAAAAGTCTACGCTCATGTGTCACTGGTGTCCCTAAACTCCTGCCGATGTGTCACTGGTGTTCCTTAAACTGCTGCCGGTTTCTGGTCACATCCGGTGGAACACAAGAGGTCCACACGGAAGGGATCAGCCCCCCTTGTGGATCGGGCGGATGCCACTTTCTCCACTCTCCTCAGGACTGGCGCCAAAGCATTCTAGTCTTGTCCACCGTGGCATCTCGCTCAGAAACGACGGGGTCAACTACTGCACGGCCTAGGAACTACAAACACTCGGGATGACCACTTTCGTGCCGCGGCAACCAGAATAAACGGAAAGAGGAAGAAAAAGAGGAAGACGAGGAAGAAAAAGAAGAGGAAGAAGAGGAAGAAGAAAGAAGAAGAGAAAAATGGAGAAGAAAAAGAACAGGAAGAAAAAGAGGAAGAAAAAGAAGAGGAAGAAAAAGAGGAAGAAGAAAGAAGAGAAAAATGGAGAAGAAAAAGAACAGGAAGAAAAAGAGGAAGAAGAAGAAAGAAAAAGAGGAAAAAATGAGGAGAAGAAAAAGAAGAGGAAGAAAAAGAGGAAGAAGAGGAAGAAGAGGAAAAAACAGAAGAAAAAGAGGAAGAAAAAGAGAAGAAAGAAGAGGAAAAAAGGAGAAGTAAAAGAAGAAGAAGAAGAAGAGAGGTGTTGTGCCGTGCATTAATGACTAGGGTGCGACTCCCGCAGACGTCTAGACTGATCTGCTGCCGAGCGCGCTGAGGAAGGAGCTCCAACAACAACGACAACAACGCCGCCGCCCCACCTCAGGCATCGCTGGCGCCTTCCGGGAGGTTTTGGCGGCGCTCGGAAGGAACAGGTGGCCGGCCATTCGTCATTCGTCGTTCGGATCAGAACGGCACACGCGGGGATCGATCCGATCCGATCCGATCATCCCCCGCGGGCGGCCAAACCAAACAAACGGAAACAACAACAACAAAGATAGGGAGGAAGGGAGGGAGGGATGAAGGGGTAGGATGGTTGAAGGGATGGATGAAAGGAAGGAAGGATGGATGGATGGATGGATGGATGGATGAAGGGATGGATGGATGAAAGGAGGGATGGATGGATGGATGGATGAAAGGAGGGAGGGATGGATGGATGGATGAAAGGAGGGATGGATGGATGGATGGATGGAGGGAGGGATGAAGGCATGGAGGGATGGAGGGATGGATGGATGGATGGATGGGTGGAGGGATGGACGGATGGAGGGCGGGAAGGATGAAGGCATGGAGGGATGGAGGGATGAAGGTATGGAGAGATTGATGGATGGATGAAAGGAGGGATGGATGGATGAAGGGATGAATGGGGGGAAGGAAGGAAGGAAGGGAGGGAGAGAATGAGGGAGGGAGGGAGTGAGGGAGAAAGGGAAGTTGCCTTCCATCCTGGCGCCTAGAGATTATGTGTATACGGTTCCATCGGGTGAAAGAGAAGGAGAAGAAGAAGAAGAAGAAGAAGAGGAAGAAGAGGAAGAAGAGGAAGAAGAAGAGGAAGAAGAAGAAGAAGAAGAAGAAGAAGAAGAAGAAGAAGAAGAAGAAGAAGAAGAAGAAGAAGAAGAAGAAGAAGAAGAAGAAGAAGAAGAAGAGGAAAAGGAAGAAGAAGAAGAAGAAGAAGAAGAAGAAGAAGAAGAAGAAGAAGAAGAAGAAGAAGAAGAAGAAGAAGAAGAAGAAGAAGAAGAAGAAGAAGAAGACGGTCTTCTTCTTCTTCACGGTCCAAGATTCCATCTTATTTCCCGTCATGCACCTCTCTAAGCGGACTACATCGCCTGACGGGGAGCTGACGCCATGAATCGCCTGACTGCGGCCGGAGCCTTCGCCTTCTCCTTTTGCGCTGCGCCCTGTAAGCACGAACGAGCGGCAGTCACCGCTGGGGGGGAGGGAGAGAGGGAGAGAGAGAGAGAGAGAGAGAGAGAGAGAGAGAGAGAGAGAGAGAGAGAGAGAGAGAGAGAGAGAGAGAACGTGACGTCACGTCAATTCGAGGAGAAAACGACCATCGACATAGACTACGTCACGGTTCCTCCTCCTCCTCCTCCTCCTCCTCCTCCTCCTCCTCCTCCTCCTCCTCCTCCTCCTCCTCCTCCTCCTCCTCCTCCTCCTCCTCCTCCTCCTCCTCCTCCTCCTCCTCCTCCTCCTCCTCCTCCTCCTCCTCCTCCTCTCCTCCTCCTCCTCCTCCTCCTCCTCCATTCGCTCGCAAACAAGCAAGTCCCGTTTTCTTTTCCAGTATCGAGAGTCATTACCTCAAATCTGAAGCCTAATTCGGCTCCAATCGTAACCCGCGCACCCAGACACGCAAAATAGCGTGAGAGAAAGAGAAAGAGAGGAGAAAAAAATTACTGTTATTCAGACCACAAATCTCTATGTACACTCTCCCTTCACTTTTGCCATCATCATCGTCATCAACTCTCTACCCGTAAATCACCATCTCCATTAGATATCGATCCCTAACGACAGGAGCGAGCGAGCGAGTGAGGTTCGCGCCTAGGACCCGGACCAACGACCGAGGAACCGCGACAATCCAGCAGACCCTTTCGCAGACCAGACAGACACTCCTCCTCCTACACACTCCCCCCCCTCACACACACACACTCCCCCTTCTTCCGACCGACAACTTTCCACGCTCGGTGGAGGGAGCACCCCCCCCCCCCGCCTTCACTGGCCGGGGAAAGGCAAAACACAAAAGAAGGTAATAATAATAATACGTTCCTTATCGCCAGGCGAAAGGGAGCGAAAGGAAGGAAGGGAGGGAGGGGAGGGGAGGGGAGGGAGGGGAAAGGGGATAAGAGGGAAGAGAGGATTAGGAAAGAAGATATGGACAAGGGGGGAAACAGGAGTGAAGTTACAGTTCATTAGGTGTTATAAATACATATATACATGCATACATAAACACATACTCTCACACACACACACACACACACACACACACACACACACACACACACACACACACACACATGTATATATGCATGTCCGTATATGTGCACAAGATGGAAAGAATAACGGAAAGTGGGTGGCGAGAGGGAGAGAATCCGAAATCCCATGACTGACTGACTGACTGACTGATGGCAAAGGAGGAGGAGGGGGGGGGCTCTCACTGATGCAGGAATAGGAAGGAGAGGGAAAAGGGGGACAGGGAGAGGGGAGAGGGGAGAGGGGAGAGGGGAGAGGGAGAGCGGTGGAGGGAGAATCGGAGGAGTGGGACAAGGAGGACGGAGAAGGAGAAGAGGAGATGGAAGGGGTGGAAGAGGAGAATGATGAGGAGGAAGAGGAGGAATAGCACGTACTAGTAGGTAAGAGTAGGGTAGTAGTAGTAGTAGTAGTAGTAGTAGTAGTAGTAGTAGTAGGAGGAGGAGGAGGAAGATGAGGAGGAGGAAGATGAGGAGGAGGAAGAAGACAAGGAGGAATAGCAGGTAGTACTAGGCAAGAGTAGGAGTAGGAGTAGAAGTAGGAGTAGGAGTAGAAGTAGAAGTAGAAGTAGTAGTAGTAGAAGTAGTAGTAGTAGTAGTAGGAGGAGGAGGAGAAGGGGGAGGAGGGGGAGGAGGAGAAGGAGGAGGAGGAGGAGAAGAAGAAAGAAGGAGAAGAGGATGGGGCGGATGGGAAAGAGGAGAAGAGCAGAGAAGGAGGAAGAGGCGGGGAGGAAGAGAAGTTGGGGAGTAGGGAGAGAGATAGTAAAAAGGGGGAGAAAGGGGAATAGAGAGAAGAGAGATAAAGAGGGGGGAGGGGCAAGGAAGAGAAGGGGGATGAGAGGGAGAGAACAGGGAGAAGGAAGAGAAGTGGAGAAAAGAGACAATTACGAAGAGAGTAACGACAAGACACACAAGGACAAAAATGACAAAGGGGAGGTGCTCCTGCCGTCCCGTTCCGTCCCGTCCCGTCCCGAGCCGCCCCGTCCCGGAACTTCCGCCTGAAACTTTTCGATTGCAACATATCGGCCGCCGGCAGCAGCCAGCCAGCCAGCCGGCCATCTATCCATCCATCCTGGCTGGCTGGCTGACTAGCAGAGCTCAGCAGCAGCAGCAGCAGCTGCGCAGAACAAGTGCAGGACAGACTTGGGCAAAGCATTTGAATAGGGAGCAAGACTTTGCACGACGTTTTCAGTTCCCTTTGGGTGTGCTTACTTACAAACATACGTACATTCACACAACAGTGTGTGCAAACACCATACAAGGATCTAAGGAGAAACTAGATGCTGAGAGATACAAAGACGGGTCACTACGAGCATAGCTCCCATTCCCGTATAATACAACTAGGTAATGAACACACATACACACACGCATATACAATTATCACCATTAACTGGGAGCATACGACGGGGTGGGGAGTTGTTTCACTTTCTCCGAGCGGCCCCCATGCACCCGCCCTTCCCATCCCTAACTCTAGTCTTGCCCCAGCCATGAGTTTTTTTTTGGGGGGTCCCCCCCTTCGCCTCCTCCATTGGGGGCTGTGCAGGCAAAGTCATGTTGAGACGCCCTGACAGGTTGATTGATGTGAAAGTTCATCAGCGATGCTAGTCAGTCAGGAATAAACTCGGATTAAGAATCCTGTTTCCTGTTCCCACTCATACCATGCACACACACACACACACACATCATATTATATATATATATATATATATATATATATATATATATATATATATATATACATATATATATATGTGTGTGTGTGTGTGTGTGTGTGTGTGTACATAAAGTTGAAAACGACAGCATTGCAGTTGTCATTTAGTTCTCTTCTCGTATTCTCAATTTTCCTGATCAAATTTTGCCATTAACCGGGTGAACAGAAATTAGGTCTCCGTATTCTTCCATCTCGTTTCCTTTAATTATAGAGATCGACGTTTCGTCTTAAAAAAGAAATTTTCAAGAGTAGACTCCAATAACAAAAAGTACACAATCAAATTCAGTAATTATGAGAAATGCACAAAACTAAATTATACATGGACAATTCTGGTGAAGTATGATACAATCCTGGTAAAATAATTGTGAGGGATATAAGCAAGATTGAGAGAATACAAAGGGCAGCAACCAAACTGGTCCCCAGCCTGGCAGATCAACCATACGAGGAGAGACTAAAAGCACTGGGTCTGCCAACTTTGAAAGACTGAAGAGCAAGAGGTGATAATGATTATAGTGTTCAGGTCACTAAAGGGGATAGATTGTATTGACAGATGAGGTCTCCTGGATAAAGATGGGGGGAGGGCTTCAAGAGGTCATTGGAGCAAATTAAGAAAGACCACATGTCCAAAGGATGTGAAGAAATACAGTTTTCCATATATGACATCAACTGTCATTTTAAAACAACAGAAGTTAAAAAATACATACAGGTTAACTAAAAAGTTTTGAGAGAGGAAAAAATCATTATGGAAAAATGGACAAAACCTAAGAGGAGAAAAAATCATCAGGTGATTAGTTCTGATTCACGTTTGGGAGTTCACGTGTATTCGACCCTTTCACATCTCGTGGAAAGATTTCTTTGTAACCTGGACTCACGAGTCAACGAATCAACCCCTACCAGGACAGGGCTTGCCGACACAGCCTTCAAACTACGAGAGGATTCTATAAACCCGAATAAAATCCTCTGCCATCAGTCTTAACAAAACCACAGTAGTAAGCAACCGCTTAGCAAGAGAAGGTTAAGCTTCCATCATAGTGTTTGAGATTGCGTGTATCTGGAATTCAAAAAAGCCTTCGGCAAAGAACCACTTAAGATGATTCTGGAATCTAGGGATCAATGAGGGCATCCAGGAGAAAGTATTTCACTGGACGACTGGTTGCCTGGGTAGGAGATGAAAGACGACGGCACTCGGAATGGCAGCGTGGAGTAGTTACCAGGTATTAGGATCAAGATCAAGAATTGAATCTATCAAGTACATCACCGTTCTGAAGATGTTGTGTTGGTCGACCCATGTAGCAACACCAGTACCTACCTGCAATCAACAAAAAGAAAAATAAATACAAAAACTGTGTAATTAAATTAATCAACAAAATACTTAAGGTCTGACAGAGATGTGACACATGACTTGTCTAGTATGGGCAGGAATTGTCGTCATATTTTAGCCACATGGCTCATCGACACAGATGGAGCCACGTGGGAGATTTATTTCTGTTATTTGTAGAGTAAATCGTTTGTTGGCGTTTTCGGGGTGGAGAATTCACTGGCGTGGTATAGTTATTGTAATACATTATGCCGTCTTTGACTCACCAGTTATCATACCTGGCTAGCTACAAACTTACATATAATTCAAACTTGGTCTATACGCCTTTATTCTCCAATTATCTTGCCTGAATTTAGATTCACGTATTGTTCCAGATTGGTCTATATCGCCTTAGAAACTATTCCAAATATTTATGCATCTAAATGGGAAAAATGTATTTATTTGCACCCATTAGGCACTGGCATCTTACAGCCCTCCCATCCCCAATCAAGATATTTTTTTATCAGTAGTCTGTTCCCTTTAGTGACCTGAACACTGCGATCAAGTTGCCTCTCTCTCTTCGATCTTCCAGTGTTGGGAGTCACAGTGCTTTTGGTCTCTCCTTGTACGATTTACCGGTCTGGCTGGGAACCAGCTTGGTTGCTGGCCTTTGTAGCCTCAGTTCGTGTCTGTGATTCACCATGGTCTTTGAATCACGTGTTGGACTCGTGATCGACAGAAATTTCCCTCCTGGAAGAGAGCTCAGAGCTCGTATGTGACCGATCTATGGGTAATGCTGTTACCTTACACACACAAACTCCCCGCCCACAAGAGTTGGAGTAACGACTCGCAGCGCAGCGATACTGAAATTATTTCCGCCCTGAGCGGGATTCGAACCCGGACCACCGTAGTGCCAAGCGGGAACTCTACCATTGCGCCATCGAGTCGTGTTTGTGTGTGTGTGTGTGTGTGTGTGTGTGTGTGTGTGTGTGTGTGTGTGTGTGTGTGTGTGTGTGCATGTGTGTGTGTGTGTGCATGTGTGTGTGTGTGTGTGTGTGTGTGTGTGTGTGTGTGCGAGAGGCGCGTTGTGAGCATCACGTGGGTGAAGGAAGGCGTGGGTGGGCGGTGACTGTGCGCATGCGCAACCCGAAGACAAATATGGAGTGCCGGGTATGTGTGTGTGTGTGGAGGGGGGGACACCTTTCGGCATTCCGCTCACGTCACCTGGGCCCTGAAGGGTGCCCCGACGATTAAAGATTCCCTCGGCACTGATTAACATCCTGTGCAGGTTGACCCAAGACACACACACACACACACACACACACACACACACACACACACACACACACACACACACACCACACACACCACACACACACCACACACACACACACACACACTCCCGTTCTAAAGAGAGAGAGAGAGAGAGAGAGAGAGAGAGAGAGAGAGAGAGAGAGAGAGATAATCCCAACATCTAACCTTTAAGCCTCCCCGAGTAACTGATTTGTCGGTTCGAGAGTCTGCGCCCACCATTTCCGATGCCTTTACTCCAATGCTTCTTCTAACAGATTACTATCTAGCTCTTCGATCATGAGTGCTAAAACTCATGGCAGGTACGCTCAGAACAACGCGCAGGATTGTCCTCACATCAACATAACCGACGTATTGAAACGATACGCGTAAGACCGTGGCATTCTCTCCTGGCACCTGATCCCCTCTTAAGCACGACGAAATGACCTTCCCACTTGCCAATAGACGATTCCCCTCACATATTTCTAGATTGTCCGATTGACACAACACCTCGAAACAGCCAACTACTGTCATTCAACCCCCCACTCCCCCCCTGCCACCCAAACAGCGATGACACTACACCACATCCTGGAGGGCGACAATTGACCAAAACTTTTATTATCTCTTCAAAACGACCTCTAGGAAGCAAGGCTGTACAATGCCTTCGACTAATTAACCCCGCCCCCCGACATGAGAAAAACACAAGACGACGCACATCAGCGGGACAGAAGAGAAGCGCTGGTAAACTACAACCCAAAACAACACACACGCAAACTACTAAGATAATTTACATAAAACCCGCAAGAATCTAACGGCTCTGACGCCAGTGGCTACGCCAAATCCTGGGCGACATCGACAAGAATCGGCAGTTTTATTTGGGGGGAATAGGCATCGGCTAAATATATATTTTTTTTTTTTTAAGAATCTGCATCGTCATGGACAATATTTTGCAGATGACAATGCAGATTCTAAAAAAAAAAAAAAAAAAAAAAAAAAGTACATAAAAAAAAAAATTACCAAAAAAGAAGTGCCGATTCTTGCCGACGCCGATTAATCGGCACACCCCTAGACGAGACCCCACCAACACCTCAAGCCTTTCCCCCGCAGCTTCTTCCTCCTCCTACAAGGAAACGGGATGTTGAACCCAACCGTGACCTTCCCCGACTGAGCTGAGCTGAGCTGACCGTCAGCAACACAATATCGAGTACAAGTAAAGCACGACGACGGCGGCGCGGCGCCGCGACGCGACGCCACATTGACCGTCAGGAGGACACAAGTACTCTCTGGTCAACTACTAGCCAGGATAACAACTCTTTCTCTCTCTCTCTCTCTCTCTCTCTCTCTTCTCTCATCTCTCTCCCCTTCCTTTCTATCTCTCCCCTCTCTCTCTCTCCTCTCGCTTTCTCTCTCTCTCACTCTCCCTCCCTCCCACCTCTCTCTCTCCTCCCTCTTTCTATCTCCCCTCGCTTTCTTTCTCTCTCTCTCTCTCTCCCTCTTCCCCCCTCTCTCACCTCCCTCTCCCTCTCTCTCACACACACACTCGTTCCCCCCCTCCCATGGTGCTCCCTTCCCCCTGTCTCCCTCACCCTTCTCACTGTTCCTCTCCCTGTACCCCTCTCTGGTAAAACAACACAGCTCTATCCCACTTCTTTTGTCTGTCTTTTCCTGGTTTTCTATTTGTGTGTGCGCGCGCGCGCGTGTGTGTTTTCCTCTTTTGTTCTTTGGAAGTCTGTGTGTCGCCCGTCCGGCACATGCTGCAACGTCCAAGAGGCCAAAAAGAAAAAGTGAGTAGGTGATCAAGGGGGCCGGCCGCGTGGAATAGGCGGCGGCGGCGGCGACTGGCTCTTTCGGAAGTCATGAAACGTAGAAACCCAAGAGGAACGTTGAATACTAGAAATGATCACCGTGTGTGTGTGGGGGGGGAGGGGAGACCGTACATTCGCTGTGCCCAAGGTCAGTAGAGGACCGCCCTGCGCCCATGTGTGTGTGTGTGTGTGTGTGTGTGTGTGTGTGTGTGTGTGTTTGTTTTGTGGGCGTGTCTTGGTGCGCCTGTTCCGGATGTCCACAACAGAGTCCCGCCCACGCTCGTTCTCTCTCTCTCTCTCTCTCTCTCTCTCTCTCTCTCTCTCTCACTCTCTCTCTCTCTCTTTCTGCCGCGGTCGCGTTTCGACGGCTTTCGTGGGGATAATTTTGCGCGCACGAGGACCAGGGATGTAGCCTTTTTTTTTTTTTTTTTTGGGGGGGGACTAATCGTGCTTTAGGGGGGGGGCTTGTCGCTGTACTGCACACACACACACACACACACTCATATATGATCATTGATAGCATTTGATATGCCTGTAACGATAGCTACAATTTTATCATTTGTGTATATACATACCATATATCACAAATTCACCATAAACTTTTTACATTATTTTTTGCAAGTTTTCCGGTGTAGTGTATTGATAATACTTTTGATTAAAAATCAATAGGGGGGCGGCTAATTGGATTTTTCGGGGGCTGAGCACCCCATAGCCACTCCCCCCCCCCCGTGGCGACGGCCCTGACGTGGTGAGGAGGAGGAGGAGGAGGAGGAGGGTTGTGCTACTGCTGCCTGACGTGAATCGTCTGGATGTAGCTTTAAACCCTCTAAGCTGCGTCTGAACGTCGTTTTTTCCCGAACGAAATCAATTGGCCTGACGGAACAGAGGGACCTACAACCAACTACAAAAGTTGCCACCAGTGCGCGAGGGAAAGGGGCTCCCAGCCCAGTTCTCCCGAGTCACGACCACCAACAAGCCCCTAATCGCTCGCAAATCGCCCGGTGGCAATAGCCCTCTTTTATACGCAACTATCTTTTCATTTTCCTGCAGACATTCTTCCCCTCCCACAAAACCCGATCCCGCGCAAGCGAGGTGGTCTTTCCTTGGAATCCAGAATCCAGGAAAGGGGCTCCTCGATCCAGGTCAAGTCTATCCTTTCGCTGACCAGGACCTCCCTTCTTCCTTTCCTTCGGCCGCAGCAAACGGGCTGGCTGTCCTGCGCGAGTCGCCAGTGCTACCAGTGAAAAGGGGCTCACTGCTTCTGTAGCGTCCACGCGTCACTTGTCCCCATATAGTTCTTTCTCTCCTTTTATCCCCTCTTTCCCTCCTCTTCCTACTCTCCCTATCCCTCGTCGTCTTCTCCCTCTCTTCCCCTTCCCTTTCCACCCTTTTCTCGCCCTCCCATCATCCTTCTTCTCCTCCTCCCATCTTCTCTCCTTCTTTCTCCACACTTTCCTCCCCCTCTCCCCCCCCCCATTTCCTCGTCCTCTCCTCCTCCTACCCCTCTTCCTCCCCCTATCCTTCTCTTCCTCCATCTTTTATTCTTCCTGTCTCCCTTCTCCCTTTTTCCTCCTATCCTCCTCTTCCTCTTCTCTCCCCTCCCCTTCTTCATCTACGTCCTCCTCACCCTCTCCCTTTTCCACCTCCACCCCTCCATCTACCCTCCTCCTCCTACCCCTGTTCCTCCTACTTCTCCTCGTACTTCCTACAACTCCTCCTCTTCCTCCTGACCGGACTGTCTGTTCTGTCCAGCGAGACGGAGCGAGATCTCTAATTCCACCTGGGAGGTGTTGCGGTACAAGTGTGTTTGGAGCACCATTACTCTCCTCTCTTGTCCACCTGAGTGGATTTCCTCAGTTTGGTGGTTGGCGTGACCCGTTCATCATCGGTGCCAGTTTTGCCTTGGCTGGCTCGAAATAATGGCGCTGGTGGAGGGCTCGTTAAGGTATACGAGGCGGTAGCCATTAATTATCAGGAGTGAGTGAGGGAGAGGATTGTCATTGTGGAGGCAAAATGCTCATTAATATTATCCGGGATCAGCTGACCTCGAATGCGTGTTAGGAATATCTTTCTCGTTTTTTATCTATTTATTTTTGACTGGGAGAGAGAGAGAGAGTGTGAGAGTGTGAGTGTGTGTGTGTGTGTGTGTGTGTGTGTGTGTGTGTGTGTGTGTGTGTGTGTGTGTGTGTGTGTGTGTGTGTGTGTGTGTGTGTGTGTGTGTGTGTGTGTGTGTGTGTGTGTGTGTGTGTGTGTGTCTTGGGTCAACCTGCACAGGATGTTAATCAGGGTCGAGGGAATCTTTAATCGTCGGGCCACCCTTCAGGGCCCAGGTGACGTGAGCGAAATGGCCAAAGGGGGTCCCCTCCCCCCTCCCCCCACACACCCGGCACTCCATATTTGTCTTTTGGTTGCGCATGCGCACAGTCACCAGCCACCCACGCCTTCCTTCACCCACGTCATGCTCTCAACGCGCCTCTCGCACGCACGCACGCACACGACTCGGTGGCACAGTTGGTAGATTTCCCGGCCGCCACTAAGGCGGTCCGGGTTCGAATCCCGCCCAGGGCTGAAATAATTTCAGTATCGCTGCGTTGCGAATCGTTATTCCAATTCTCGTGGGTGGGGAGTTGGGGATGTGTGTGCGTGTAAGGTCACAGCATTACCCATACATCGGTCATATATGAGCTCTCTTCCGGGGGGAAAATAACTGTCGATCACCGAGTTCAACGCGTGATCCAAGACCATGGTGAATCACACACACACACACACACACAGAGAGAGAGAGAGAGAGAGAGAGAGAGAGAGAGAGAGAGAGAGAGAGAGAGAGAGAGAGAGAGAGAGAGAGAGAGAGAGAGAGAGAGAGAGAGAGAGAGAGAGAGAGAGAGAGAGGCTACAAAGGCCAGCAACCAAGGTGGTTTTCAGCCAGGCCGGTAAATCGTACAAGGAGAGACTAAAAACACTGTGACTCCCAACACTGGAAAATCGAAGAGAAAGAGACAACTTGATCGATCACAATGTTCAGGTCACTCAAGGGAACAGACTATAAAGATATCTTGATTAGGGATGGGAGGGCTGTAAGATGACAATACCTAAAGGTGTGAGTAAATACATTTTCCCACTTAGATGCATAAATACTTGGAATGTTTTATAAGGCGATTGAGCCCAAGCTGGAACAAAACCTGAATCTTAATTCAGGCAAGATAATTAGAGAATAATGGCGTATAGACAAAGTTGAAACTATATGTAAATTTATAGCCAGGTATGATAAATTGGTGAGTCAAAGACAGGCATGATGCCTTAGAAATAAAGGAGACGAACCTTACTTCTCACCGAAGCCCACAACGGCAAGATTAGTGACCCGAGTAGGACCCGTCTCCCGTTGCTGCCGCCCCCACCACCGCTCCAACTCTCGCAACGGCTACTGGAGAGGACATTATACCAAGCGCAACATAGGTTCGAGATGCTGTCCATCGACCGCCTCCTACCCACAGCCGACGGAACCAGCAGGAGCATCGACACGCTCTGTCAGATGTGACTCCTGCGCTTGCCAACGCCCTTCACGGACAACCGAAGGACCTCGAGTGGAACCCCGCCTTACAAGTGCTTCGTCAACGCCAAAAGATCCCTCGCCCATGCCACCACCCTCGCTTTCCTTGCACCAGATGCCCAGCAGCTACAACTGTCGACAGACGCCAGCAATGTCGTCATTGGGGCTGTGCTCAAACAACTCTCCATGGCATACCTACACCCTTCGGTTTCTTCAGAAGGAAATTCTCCAAGGCCGAGCTCAACTACAGCACCTTCGACAGAGAGCTCCTCGACATCCACCACTCCCTCGAAGGCTCCTCCTTTATCATCAACACCGGCTATCAACCTGTAGTGCACGCTTTCACGAAACAACAGGACACCTGGTCCGCCAGACAGCGCCGCCACCTCTCCGCCATCGCAGAGTTCAATTGCACCATCAGGCACATCCCCGGTACAAAGAACGCCCTCGACGGCGCCCTCTCCCGAATAGCCATCGACGCAGTTCAACTCGGCCTCGACCACGAGGCCATCGCCAGAGAGCAACGGGAGGACCCCGAGACACTTGCCTACAGGACACCCATCAAATCCCTTAAGTGGCAGGACATTCCCTCCCACGACAAGCACACCATCCTTTGCGACATCAGACTGGCCGCCCACGACCCCTCATCCCAACCGCCTTCCGACGTCAAGTGTTCAGTTTAATACACGATCTGTCACACCCTTCAGGACGCGTCACTGCGAAGCTCCTGAAGAAGAAACTCATCTGGCATAGCATCTCCAAGGACGCAAAGGAGTGGACCAGATCCTGCGTCGCTTGTCAGCAAAGCAAAATTCATCGCCACGCTGATCATTCCATCGTCCCTGACGACGCTTCGCACATGTTCATGTCGACATCGTCGGCCCACTCCCCTCGTCGGAAGGCCACCGCTACCTCTTCACCGCCATCGATAGATCGTTCCGTTGGTTGGAGGCCATCCCCATGAAGGACAGCACCGCCTCGTCCTGCACTACATCCTTCCTCAGTGGGTGGATCGCCAGATTTGGCCTCCCGGGCCACGTCACCTCCAAGCTTGCTTCACGTCGTGGCTGTGGCAGTACCCTCGGTGAACTCCTGAGTACTACAGCCCACCACACTACCTCCTACAACCCTGCACCCAACGTCACGATTGAACGAGCCCACCACTCACTCAAGGTATCTGTTATGGCACGTTGCAACGACTCCTGGCTGCCCCAGCTGCCATGGATACTCCTTGACCTTCAGACAGCCATCAAAGACGACCTCAACGTGTCTCCAGCAGAGATGGTCTTCGGCCAACCCCTCGTCGTGCCCGCAGAATTCTTCCCTCCACAGGGTTCTCCCGAGGGCTTCCAGCAACTGCGAGGCACTGTCGGCAAATTTGCCCCATTCGTGCCGACACATCACCCGCAGGTCAAGGAATACCTCCCAAAGCACCTCCACATCTCAATGCACGTCTTCCTGAGGATAGATTCTCAAACATCACTGCTCACCTGTTCCTACACTGACCCCGTTTGACCTAACCTAACTTAATCCAGTGCAGTTATGTAATTACACACCACGGGTGACTACCCACACACAATATATACATCGGCTGCTGGCCACGTGTAAAATCAGTTCAGTTTTACCTTACAAATAAAGGAGAAGAGCTTTCCTTCTCACTGTTGCCCACACTGACAACAGTAATGTTGGTTCTTCCAAGGAAATGCCTCTTCCTAAAATCCTCCATGTACCTGTACAGCTGTCTAATCTACATCTTCTCAACCCCCAAAAACAGTAATAACAATGATGAATAAATAAAGAAAACAGGAACTATACAACAAGTGAATGTTACTTTAAAATATATTTGAAATAACTAAATATAAAAAAATTAAATTCAAATAAAAATAACTGACCTATGAATATGAATTTAAAACAGCTGAATTTACAATTAAAACAAAGGAATATAAATCAAAATAAGAAATGCAATCAATCACCTTTGCCTCTTGGTCTCTTTTGCATGGCTCCCAGGTAAGTGGCAACAGGCACTAGATCTACACACTGATCACTCAAAGGAGAAATATTGTGTTGTCCAGTGTTGGGTGTGGTGCTCGGTGTCCTCCGTATAATGGTTGCATATTGGGCAGTTTCTGTGGTCAGGCCTATTCTGTGCTGGTACTGTCTCAGAGTTGGGTGGTATCCTGAATGCAAGTATGGTTCCAGTTTCCCTTGAGTGGAATCTTTCTGTAGGGCTCATGTCAGGAGTGGGAGGGTAATGAGACTGGTTACTTGTCTTAAGGAGCTTGTTTAGTGATCCGAGAAAGTATATGTTCTTGTGTAGCTGTATTGTATGGTATATGTTAGTTTGTTGTATACATTTGATAATTTATATATTGGTGTAGCCAGGCACAATATTTTCTTGAAGGCATACTAAGTCAAAAGTTCTGCTTTATCAATCTTCTTGTGCATGTTTTCTATATTGCAGACAATTTTCCAATGATCTTTGTGGAATTACTTCAATGTTACTCTAGATATAAGTGATATTTTGGAACTCCCTGGTTCTATTTCAAACCTATTGTATCAAGGAGATATCAGCTCTGATGTCTACATACTAGGATAGGTAACACACTGGGCTGGACTATAGTTGTTGCAGCTGTTGATGTTAATGCTACTAGAGCAACAATCCTCTTTGATGAAGGGAGGATTTGGAAATATATTTGTTTTTATCAATATGTATATGTACTGGTGGTATTAAAAATTTCTAACAGGTTCTCTCACTAATAGCATGCCAAGTTGGCCTAATATAGGCTGTATTATAGCCTGTATAAGCCAATTTTTAATAACCAGTTTGTGCAGCTCATGAAATTCCAAGAACATGATAAGAACTGGCTGAATCCCACCACAAGGCTTCTAAAAATGCTAGGTGGCAAGGGTTTTGCTTTCTATTGATGATTATTGTGTAGCCTACTGGATGCTTTCAACTGTAGTGACAGTCATGTAGAGTGGCATAATGATTACTGAAAGCTCCAGAATGAAGGCGACATGTCAGTTACCAAGTCAATTTTGTCCTTGTCATACCAATGTAAGAGTGAGGTCCACACTCCTCATTATTGCAGGCGTGCTGGTAGAGGACCTGGTCTTCTTGCACAGGTGTTGTGGTTATGGGGGTTCTGTTATGGAGCAGATGTTGGACTTTATTTTTCTAGTCCCATCATAGATGATGAGAGCGATGCCTTGTTTGGGGTCTGTAGGGTGAACATTTCTATCAATAACACCCTTAATAACCTTCTTGCTTGTCTTGTAATCCGTGGACATATGTTTTTTGTAGTAAATTTTGATGTTTCATCTCCAGGAGATATGTTAATTTTGCCAATTTGTTGAGTATGCCACTCACTTAAATGTGTATTTACCTAGTTGTATTCTACAGGAAGGGGAGCTATGCTTGTGGAGTCCCATCTAGTTTTTTCCTTAGATTCATGTATGGTGTTTACACACACATGTGCAAGTAGTCATAGTAGTAGTAGCAGCAGTAGTAATAACAGCAGCAGCAGTTGAGCTGAAGTGCGCTTTAGCACATGTGTGCTGCTTGTGATACAAGAGTTTGTGTGTTTTATGCACGACCAAGTGGGCTGGTGCTGTGGATATCAGTCACAGTTGTCTGTCACCACTGAGGTAGAACAGTGATTCTTAACCTGGGGGGTGCAACCCCCAGGAAGGTGTAAGTGATTTTCAGGGGGGAGGGGGTGCTAGCCTCAAGAGAAAATTAGAAATTTTACCAGTTATGTGTTATTTTCTTGACAAGAAATGGGTCAGTAATGTAAAGGTAAGTTTATGAGATAATGCAGAAGTATCATTGTTACTAACTCCTATTTTCAAGTCTCCCAGGCATACCAGTCTTCCTATGTATTGACCCCCCCTCCCTGCAAGGGGAGGGGGGGGGGCGTGGAGGAAAAGAACAGTTCCTAGAGGAGGTGTGGTAGTAAAAAGGTTAAGAACCATTGAGGTAGAACGTTGAAGAAGCAGACCAGGGCCCTCTTCCCACAAGCCCATTACAAAAAGGTTCTACTCTTCTACCTCTATGTCTTATTCTTTTCCTTCTCCTCCTCCTCCTGTTATTGACTTTCCAGCAAACCAGGCATCACACAGAAAACCGTACATTTCCCAATTCATTGAATAGAGGTCAAAGAACTTTACTTAATTCTTAAACTAAACTAAAAATAAATAAAGAAATTAACAAGACTATTTTCTCCTGACATATAGTAATAACTTTGTTAAAAAATCAATATGAATATGAAGAAGTAGGAAACTACAACCTGCTACTTTAGCAGCCATGATTGCAGATAAGCCTGAGACTGGTACGGACCAAGAGGACAAGAGTGCAACGGATCTTTCTGATTGCACCACACCAAGATGAGAGCCAGCTCTGGTGCTGACTTTGACTCAAGGGGTAACAAAAACGGGAGACAGAAATGAAAGTGTGTGCGATGATTGTTTTTTCAATAACCTACTGATAAATAGGTACATACATACATACATATACCAAGGCTTCTTCCCCCTTCCAAGGGAGGTAGCCAAAAAGGGAAAGGCACAAAAACACTCCCACCCATTTCATCCCTAAATACACTCCACACCCCTCCCACCCTTCCTCTCATCTGAGCACCTCCTGGATGACGGGTCATCCCTGCACCCTGCCCACCGCCCTGGGTCAGAAGCAGTGTCGCAAGACACAGTACATCCACAGCAAGGCCGCTTCATTTAATCGGCGACCCCCCCTCTCCGTCCCCCTTTGCATATAAGGAGAGGACGGGGAGAAATCCCTTCGGGCTGCGTCAAAATTTACTCACACATACTATCCCCCCCCCACCCCCCCCCCGCCCATTCCTCCTCATGCAGTCACAACATCATCCATATACAACCATTCTCCACTCACCTCTGTCTTCCGTCCTCTCCCTTCCTTCCTCAACAGACATTCCCCTCTTCCCCAAAGCCCCCTTCACCCCATCCATCCACCTCATCCTAGGACGTCCCCTCATGTTCACTCCCTCCACATCTGCCTTCCATACCTCTTTTACTAGTCTTTCTTCACTCATTCTTTCCATGTGTCCAAACCATCCTAATATTCTTTCATCAACCCTATCTCCCAAATCCTTTTTCACCCCAGTTCTCCTCCTCACCTCCTCATTTCTCACTCTATCTAGCCTAGTAACCCCCACCATACTTCTCAGACACCTCATCTCAAACACATTCAAACTCCTTCTCTCTTCTTCTCTTATGTTCCACGTTTCTGCCCCATACAGTGCTGTTGGCACAATCACTCCTTCATACAGTCTCCTCTTTGCATCCATTCCCAAATGTCTATTTCTCATTACACTCTTTAAACCACCAAGGCATTTACTCGCTTCTCTCAATCTACATTCTACCTCCACCTTCACTCCACCTTTTCCTGCTACACTTGCACCCAAGTATCTAAAACTATCCACTTCCTCCAGTCGCTCCCCCTTAATGTTCACTTCCAGTCTACTGCCACTTTCACCCCTTGTACATCTCATCACCTTACTTTTACCCACATTTATCTTTAGCTTTCTTCTATCACATACTCTCCCGAACTCTGCCACCAGCTTCCTCAATCCCTCCTCTGACCCTGCCACAAGCGCAATGTGGTCCGCAAACAACAGCTGGCTCACCTCCCACTTTTCTCCATTTTCTTTAACCATCTCCAATCCCTGACTCACTACCCTAGCATTCACCTCTCGCACCACCCCATCCATGTATAAGTTGAACAGCCAGGGCGACATAACGCATCCTTGACGAAGTCCCACCTTTACTTCAAACCACTCACTCTCTCCATTTCCAATCCTAACACATGCTCTACTACTCACATAAAAACTCTTGACAGCTCCCAAAAGCTTTCCTCCTATCCCATAAATCTGCATAACCTCCCACAGTGCCTTTCTGTCTACCCTATCATAAGCCTTTTCCAGATCCATAAAAGCCCAAAAAACATCCTTCCCCTTTCCTATAGCTTTCTCACATATCTGTCTTACCACAAAGATCTGATCTACACAACCTCTACCCGTCCTAAATCCACACTGTTCCTCACCAATTACTCCTTCTGTTCCTCTCCTAATCCTCTCAATTAAGATTCTCCCATAAGCCTTCCCTACTACACTCAACAGGCTAATCCCTCTGAAATTACTACATTCACACTTGTCCCCTTTTCCCTTGTAAAGAGGAACTATACAGGCACTACTCCAGTCCTCCGGTACTCTACCCTCTCTCCAGCAAACATTAAATAATCTCGCCAACCAGTCCACCATCACTGAACCTCCCTTTTTCAGACATTCTGCATGACATCCATCCAGACCAGGTGCCTTACCTGCTTTCATCATCTTTACAACTGCCTTCACCTCATCCTTCCTTATTTCTCCTCCATTCTCCTCACTCATCACTCTCATTTTCTTCGTATTTCCCACTGCAGCTATCTTTCCTTCCCTATCCTCCTTCACATTCAGCAACTCCCTAAAATATTCTGCCCATCTTCCCCTCACTGCCATCTCTTCCATTATCAACTCTCCATCTGTACCTTTTACCTTTTCTTCCCTACTTGATTCGCCTCCTCTTCCTCTCTTAATTTCTTTCCAAAACATCTTTTTATTACTTTCAAAATTTTCTGTCATCCTCCTACCCCATTTCACATCTGCTCTCCTCTTTGCCTCCTTTACCTTTTGCTTTACTTCTCTTTTCTTTTCTTTGTACGTCTCATATGACTCCCCTGTCCTCTTTTGTAACCAATCTGTGAATGCACGCTTCTTCTCTTCTACAACCTTCTTTGTTTCCTCATCCCACCATTCACTACCCTTTCTTCTATTTCCCCCTGTCCTTCTTGTTCCACACACCATCCTTGCACACTTTAAGACTCCCTCCTTGAACCATCCCCATTCCTCCTCCACACCCATCTCTGCTCTATCCTTTACTCCCTCCCACTCCTCCTTCAGCTTCTTTTCGTACTCCTTCTCCTTTTCCTTTTCATTCAAGGAGTTCACTCTAAGAACCTCCCTACCTTTTGTCCCTTTCCTCCTTCTCCATCTATCCTCCACTCTCAACTTACCTTCCACCAAAAAATGATCTGATATTCCCCCACCCTCTCCCCTTAGCACATGTACATCCTTAACTCTTCCTATCATAATCCTATTTACCACTACATAATCCATTAGCGCTCTATCTACCACCCTTCCCTCCACCACCCTCTCCCATGTGTACTTATGCTTGACTTTCTTCCGAAACACTGTATTTGCTATCATCAACTCTCTTTCTAGACACATTTCCACCATCAACTCTCCACTACGATTCTTTCCTGGAACTCCACACTTCCCAACCACTCCATCGATTGGACCATTTCCCACTCTAGCATAGGTACTCAGTTTATACCCAGAAACCTTCCACAACACCATTACAATATATTCTAAGACCCAGTTATGCAGTTTTACTTGCCAACCGAGAAAAAAGTACATACAGTAATTTTACTTCTTGAAAGGAAATATGTATGATACTGTACATACACAGTGTGTATTAGGAATCACACTTTAGAAACTGTAGCATATGCCATTTTCTATCAATGTAGCCAATCATTGAAGAAAATGCGTTGTACTGTAGTGATGAAGGGGGAACTAAAATGTTACATGAATCAAACCTGACCAGTAGTGTAAAGTACTTTTTTTGAACATAACATAAGAGTACATACATATACCAAAGGCTTTTTCCCCCTTACAAGGGAGGTAGCCAAAAAACATAGGCATAAAAAGTACTCCCACGCATTCCATCCCCACATACTCCACTCCCATCCACCCCCCTCCCTCCCTCTTATCTTGGCTCCTCCTGGATGATGGGTCATCCCTGCATCTTGTCCACTGCCCTGGGTCAGAAGCAGTGTCGTAAGACACACTGCATCCACAGTAAGGCCGCTTCATTAAATCGGCGACCCCCCTCTCTGTCCCCTCTTGCATAAAAGGAGAAGATTGGAAGAAATCCCTTCCGGCTGCGCCAATTTATTTTTCACACATATTCCCTCACCCCCATCTTCCACACACTCCCCCTCATGCATCACAGCATCATCCATATACAACCATACATACGTTCAGTAATTTCCGGTAATGAAAATATAGTATTTATTGTCCTAACCAATTATAATACAGTAGAGCATTGACTTAAAGCAAATAAATTTAAAATGGCACCTACATTTAGGACAATATGTAAATTTACAGTAAATCATTCCGGTTTCAAGATCTTCAAAATCATTCTGGTTTGGTGTATTTTTTCCCTTGCAGGAAGCACACACATTGTTCCATGCCAAGCATCTTGGCTTCCTATGCATCACCCACTATTTGGACATTCAGACAATTGGTTGATTGCTTGTAAGCACACAGTTCCACATGATTGCTTGTAAGTGCACAATTTCACATGATTGCCTGTAAGCATGCATTTTCACATGATTGTAAGCATGCAGTTTAACATTCCATTATTTCAGTTATACAATCTAATGAACAGTTGTTTCAGCATAATGCTAATACAGTTTTTGCTTTGTTTATGCTGATTGGCAGGAGTGATTCAATGTCTATGGCATGAATAGTGCTTCCCGTTTTCTTACCAGCTAGCACACCTTTCAATTAAAACAATATTTCAAGTAGGTGTGAAATAAATTTAAAACAATGTCTTTTGGACTCTATCTTACATTAAATCTATGTTCTATTGTACAGTACAATCACCAAAAGGTTCATGTAATTCAGTTCTTTCTCATTACACATGCCAATCTTTTCATGGGTGCCTAATCCGATCTGAGTGACTGGATTAATTAAACCTTGTGTGTGTGTGTGTGAGACAGAATGGGAAGGGTTCAGCCTATCTCTGATGGGGTCAGGTATGGTGAGCATACTTCAAATGCCACTTTTCATGAATAAACAGTAGTGGAAATGAACAATAGCTACGAAAGACCATCTTCAAACTATTCCTTGGGAAGCGAATTTATTACAAATGAAAAAAAGGAGAAAGATTTAGGGGTGTTGCTATAAAATAACCTGTCACCTGGAGTGATGCAAATGGTTAACCTCTTCAATAAGAATAAAATATTTGCATGCACATCAGGTTGCCTGATGTATGTGTCACAATATGTGCATTACAAAATATAAAGTTACTGTTGTTACACTTGTTCTCTTTCACCCTGAATATATATAATGTCACAGAAAATGAGATCAAGCCTTTTCACAGAATATGGAGGTCACTCAGCTACAGTTACAAAATGAATATAATTAGGAGGCCTATGCCGGCATCCTTGTATACCCCGCTCGTGGCTCATGACGCATACATAGGCATCATCATATTCAAGAGATTAAAGTGGCTTTTCACTACATGGATGAAGAGACTGAAAAAATATCATGGAAACTCTGATCCATCCAAGACTTAAATCATGTGTCAGTAGTAAGGTCTCCCATACAGAGCAAGGTCAAGATTATACAGAGGACAGCAAGAGCAACCAAAGTGACTCCCAGCCAGGCAGATAAACCATATCAGGAGAGATTGGGTCTGCCGACTTTGAAAGAGGTGATATGATTACAGTATTCTGGTTGCTAAAGGAGATATACTTCATTGACAGAAGAGCTATCTAGATTAGGGATGGAAGTGCTTTAAGATGCCATGAATACCTGTTGTTATTGACAGAAAGAGTGAATGTAAAACATGGCTTACAAAATTCTTAACAATAAATAAAGTGTACCATAACTCCAACATAACAAATTTTATCTGTTAGCAGTAGCTGCTCGCCATACCTTTTTTAAAAGTCTGAGCAGTCAAATAAATTTAATTCTGTTCTATTTACACACAAACAAACAGTGGGTGAAGAAACAAAATACAGTGGTGACAATAAAGCCACAAGACTGAACCTGATTCTAAGAAAAGAACCAGAAGCGATAGAATCACTGAATTATAAATACCGATTACGTAAGAGTGGTTCTGTTATCTGTGCTAGAAGCAGTGAAGGCAGAATGAAAGAAGGAAATATACCGACAAGGAAGATATACAGTGGTATTCTTAAAAAAATTCTTTCCTTATATAAATCTTACATAAATCCTTGGAAAGGAAAGAATTTTTTTAAGAATACCACCATAAGAATCTTATGGTGGTATTCTTAAAAAAAATTCTTTCCTTAAATAAATCCTTGGATGGGAAAGAATTCTTTTAAGAATACCACCGTATAGTTTTTGAAGACAAACTTTGACAAACTAACAAAACATTTTGACCTCTTCAAAATGAGTCAAATTCTCACAGGCAGCACCAGCTACCTGACACAAGATGATTCAATGATGCATCACAATACTCGCATTATAAAATATAAAGTTAAGCTGTATTACTTGTTCTCTTTCACTCTGAATATCAATAACCACATAAAATATGATCAAGTTGGTTCACAGAATATGGGGGTCACTCAGCTACAACTACAAAATAAATGTAATCAAGACGCCAACACCGGCATCCACTCACGTCTCATGACATCTATGCTGGAGTCATTGTATGGAAGGGGTTAAAGATGCAGACTAGAAAGAGTTCTATAAAATTATGGATATAGAGAAGAAATGGACTATCATTTACAGATTTGCAGCACTTGAGTAGAAAAATATGTACTAAAAATTACAAGGAGAGAAGTACCGAAAAAAGATAAACAGACAATAAGATGATTACAAACATGCCAGAGATGAACATACAAGAATATGAAAAGAAAAAAATCTTTGAAAAGGATGTAGTTGACACATGCAAAGACCAGCTCAAAATATTTTACAGATTTGTATATGGTAAGCTGAAGTATAAAGTAGGAATATCCAAATTGAAAGTTGAAAGAGTTAAATATAAGGATGCAAGAACACACACAGAATAAATGAATAAATGTTTTCAGTGCTCAACTGGGATGAAGAGTTTGAGAGAGAAAAGAATGTAAACATTATGAATGACATAACAGTAAAAATGAAAGAATTTCTTTGATTGTTAGGAAGATTGGAAACAAGGGATATGCAGCGGTGATGTGGTCATCATACTTAAAGAAAAATATAAGAAAATTTGAGAGAATATGAAAGGCAATAGCCAAGATGATCCTGGTTTAATTATGATATATAAGGAAAAACTGAAGAAACTGGGATTTCCCACCTTGGAGAAAAAGAGAGATGACATGTGATGATATTTAAACTGGAAAAAGGTTTGGAAAAAGTGGACAATTACTGATATAAGAAGAAAGATTGACAAGAGATCATGGTAAAAAACTGAAAATATAAATCTGTTCAAAAGATGTCGAGAAATACAGCTTTCAACACAGAAGTGTAGACTTACAGAATAAGTTGGATTAAAAGCTAACCTGAGCCAAAACTATACAAGAACTCAAGGCAAGGTTTGACAAAGGGAGGAAAAGAGATGGGACCCCATGAGCATTGCTCCAGCCCCATACACTACAACTAAGCAATTACAAACGGCAACAACAAAGATGGCACCAACACTCTCCAAATTGACATACAAACAAAGATTGTCCAAACTGGAACTACCATTCCTGGAACAAAAAGAGAAAGAGGAGATCTACTGACCATTTACAGATTTATGAAAGGGATGGAAGTCCTAGATATAGATTACTTATTAGCGTGGGACAAGAGAATAACAACGGGACATGAAAAGAAACTCAAAAAGGATAGTTATAGAAGAGATCTGAAAAAGAATAGCTTCCCACACAGAGTGGTTATCTGGAATAAATTGGATGAGGCAACAGTGTGTGCAAATACTATACAAGAATTTAAGAACAAACTTGATGCTGAAAGATACAAAGACGGGTCCCTGCGAGCATAGCTCCATTCCCATAAAATACAACACATACACACACACTTCCATCCAAGACTGGAATATGCATCAGTGATATGATTCCTTCCACAGATTGAGGGATGTAAGCAAGATCAAGAGAATACAAAAGGCAATAACCAAACTGGTCCCCATCCTGGCAGATAAACCATGAGGAAAGACTAAAAACACTAGGTCTACCAACTTTGAAAGATTGAAGAGAAAGAGGTGATATGATCACCATAGTTACTATGGTGGTAGATTACATTGACAGAAGAGATTCTTGATTGAGGATGGGGGAGCTTTAAGAGGTCGTATAAACAAATTAAGAAAGACCACGTGTCTAAAGGATGTGAAGAAAATTTTTTCTGTATAGATGCATGAATACTTGAAATAACTTAGGTGATATAACCCAGGCTGAAACAATACATGAATCAAAATCTAAATATGACAACTGGAAATGAAGGATATAGAATTTGGAATTTTACGTGGATATGAGGTTAGATATGATAAGTTGGAGATTAGGATATGGGAACCAACCAGTATTGCTCCTTTTCTGTATACTACAATTAGGTAAACACATATATACACACATACACATACACGCATGCAAACACACTTGCAGACAACTGGATTAGTGAGTTGTATCGAGAATTGTTGGCACCAGCCCATGCAATAGCACAGTTTGATGCCGCAACGGTGAAAGTAGTGTGTGATGTAAGGACTGCAGCAGAAACAGGAATGTTAAGAACAGATATGGAAGATCTGATGACTAGGCGACAGGAATGTGAAGCACATGATTACCCAAAAGTGCCAACATCAGATGACAGAACAGCATTGTCAAATCTTTCCAAGATTTTGATGAGTCTTGACCAACTTAGAGATTATATCAAGAGATAAAAACAAGTTTCATTCAGAGGAGATCTGCCAGGGAACTGATAATGTGCTATGATAATGTGTAGAGAAACATCAAGGAGGAGTCAACAAGAGGAAACTATTTTATTAACAAATCTATTCTTACATCTAGCAATGATGATGATAAGCAGTTCAAGATGTCATGTTGTCTCAAGTCTTGACTTTGAAAGTTTTATGATTTCATGAGACACTGCCGAGTGAGAATGAAGACAACTAGGGTGTTCTCTCAAGGACCCCATGGAGTTGTAGTATATAACCCCTAGACTCCAAAAAGCTTGCCATCCATTCCCAGTAAGCACAACAGTCAACTAAATCATGATGTAAAATTCCGAATAAATGAGAAAACTATATTCCTGTTATCTGTTCCTTTAATGTAGTCTGGCTTAAAATAAGATTTTCCATAGATTCTTTTCATAATATGCAAACTTGCAATATGCAATGTATTTTGCAGCCCATAAGCTCATATAATAGGGGGACTTTCTGTATGTGGTGATTTTAACATATCAAAGATAAAACTCAATTATTTGACAATAATTTTCAAAAATCCACTAAGGAAAATAAATAAAAAATTGCAGGTGATACAAAAACTAAGTAGAAAATAAGTTAATAAAATACTGAGTTGTTAAATGAAGCAGCCTTGTTGCGGATGTCTTGTGACACTGCTTCTGACCCATGGCAGTGGACAAGATGCAGGGATGACCCATCATCCAGGAGGTGCCAAGATAAGAGGGAGGGAAGAGGGTACAGGGGAGTGGAGTATGTAGGGAATGGAATGGGTGGAAGTGGTTTCTATGCCTTTGTTTTTTGGCTATCTCACTTGTAAGGGGGAAAAAGCCTTTGGTATATGGTATGGTAAATATAGTAAAAATATTATATAAAAAAAAGATCATAAATTTATTGAGCTTACTAACTTCACTGAAGTGACCATTCATGACCTATGAAATAAAATGAAGGAAATTAATGCTACCTACACAGAAAATGTCTCCTTTCTAAATAAGGAATGGATAGACTTCATAAGTTCAACATGAGAAAATATTCACCTCAAGATACAGAATATGAGTACATAATCATGCTTTTGATTTCCATTGTTACTTGTAAGCATAATAATAATAAGTTTATTTGGCAATAAATCAAATACATATAATGAAAAAAGGCTGATGTTGAAGATCTAAACATGTATATACCAGTATCAATATATTGCATTTGTCAAAAATATAATTTGATTACTACTCAATCAACTAGAAATAATTCATACTAAACTGAAAATAATAGACATTTTCATTTGCGCGGCGTTATCTATGGTTTAGAACTTGAAATTATACGGCATGCAAACTGTGAAACTTGGGTAGTGAAAATATAAAGTAAACATACTGTATATAGCTCGCTGGAGAAAGATTCGACCCTTGTATGAATGCGGAAGATAAACTCCAAGATAGATGGGCAGAATACCTTTAAACGAATTATCCTTCATAGACGGTCCCATTTCGTTGCATTTTGGCAACTTACCTGAGTTAGGATGGGACGTAAAACAATGGGAAATACAAGCGAAGACACTGGAGTATTGTGGGCGTGATCTCCCATGGTCATTATTTACGAATGAACGTTGATTTTAAGGACACGGTTGAGAAAACCTGGGTTGTACGGCCTAAGTTCACGATTGTAAACACATCACTTGCCAGCTCTTACGTTCCAACATTGTGCTAGTTTGCATCAGCTGATAACTCCGGACACTCCCACTTTTTCCTACATTGCCCATTAGTTTTATTTATCTCCAATGAACGAATACTATTTTGAATTATTATATATTTCTACGACAATGATATACCGCAATGACAGTTCTACTGCGATGACTATATATTGTATATTTAAATGAAACTAACCTTATGATTATTATCTACAAAGTAAATGATGATTTTTTTAAACAATAATGTTTCTTACTGAAGATGAAATACCAACATTAGATAGAATACATGCATATGTATGTATCATAATACAGCACTTTACGAACAAATCTTAAATAATTCATATATACATTTTCAGTCATGTATTGGTTATTTATTGTCAGTTTTCAATGAAAGGATAATTCACCATAACAGCTTTACTTATCATTGTACGATAACTGTGTAGTACGACGGATATGCCGTTAAGAAGACCGAAGATGATCACATCGTACAGTGAGACAGAACAAACATGGCCTCAAGCAGCAGGAGGAAACAGGATGAAAAGCACCTCAAAATTTTACGAGAATTGGTGTCACAGCCAGCTAATAAGACATGTTTCGATTGCAACCAGAAAGGACCGACATATATCAACATGCTAGTGGGCTCTTTTGTGTGTACAACATGTTCAGGCATACTGTAAGTGGAAACTAGTGGTTGTGATTGTTCATCTACCGATTTCATTCTCCACACTTCTCCATACTCTACAAATTACGTATTCCCGTTGTGTCATTTGGTTTCTCATATTCATGTGTACGTTATTTCGTTGATCTGAAAAAGAAAGTAACATATTATGTCATCATTAATCCGTGTAAGGCATGTGTCGGAAAAAAAAGATGAGATACGAGTGCAGGTAGGGTGGTGTTCCAACCCCAATACGTGTGTAGTGCGGAGCTGCTCCTTGTTCCTATGACGAAATACATGGGTCTTCGTGGATAGTACTTCGACAGGTATCCACAAAGTGCCAAAAGTAAAGTTGTATGGTTGATTAAAGGACGTATATGAAACATATAGTGACCTATTTATTTTAGAGGATTATAGATAGAGGTTTGTATAAAATTATCACAACAGTTCTGAACTTTGAAGTGCAGTAGTAATTTGCATCTTGTAAGTGGGATGATTTACTGAAGATATCAACAATTATAAAAGTGCCACATGAAACTTTGTGTTGGTAATTCATCATTTAAGGTCATTCAGTTGAGAAAGAAGTAAGTAAATATTGCGTGTTTTTTTATCCAGGCCAAAGTAATTGTTCAAACTCAAGACTTGGGTTCTACTAGGGACAAGTGGAAGCTTTAAGAATTCCTAGGTATTAGGTACCTGTTACAAGAGTTTATTTGAGAAGTACAGGTAATACTGAATACATTCTGGATTTCTAGGAATACTATTACTATTTCACTCTTGGCATACTAATTGGACAAGAAGAATGAAAGACATGGAAGGGGTGATTGAATGGGCATTATATCTGTAGGATGTAATTGTGTCCTTTGACATCATTACCCCCATTAACTTATTTTGGCAATTAAGTAGGAAACTGGTAAAATTTCAGGAACACGCAAGTACAGATATTTAACATGAAACTTCATTGCCCAATAGATCCTAACATAACCTAATCATTCCCTTGAAGAAAATAAAATTTTCAAATGCAAAAAAGAAAAAAAAAAAGAAAATCCTTGTGTGTGTTATTTGAACAGAACTTAAAGGGTCTTTCCCAGTATGCAGATACACATAATGCGAGTTGTGCTCACAGGGTTCCACCTTTGTATTCCTTATGGTCAATTCTGACCTTAAATTATCCCATATTATTTGATGTTACCATTCCTTAAACCAAATTATTCCATGAATCATTAATTCTGTATGAAAACTATTATTGAATGCCTTTCAGTCATCTTATATATATATTTTTATTTAATATCATGGCACACTCTTTCCTTTTGTACCCACAATACTTATTATTAAGTACATCCACTCCTTTCATGGCTCTTCTCACCACTTTTTAGATCTCTTGTAACATTGGCAGCTCCAGAATAGTTCCCCTCTTCGTATAATTTATCAGCTTTCTCTAGATCCAAGTAGACAACCCAGCCATCCCTCTCTTGGAGCATACTGGTTTTTCTTGAGTAGAAACTTGATATTAACTGTAAACACTGGGTCATCCTTCCCTTGAAGGCAAATTGGTTTTCCACTGGGATTTTTCCTGCTCATAAAACTTCAGCCATCTGCCTCACAATTCTTTATCATTTTAGCTATCACACTTGTACATAGAATTTATGAATCTCTGACCTTGATTTTATACATACATATACCAAAGGCTTTTTCCCCCTACTTGGGGGGTAGCCAAAAAGAAAAAGGCATAGAAACCACTCCCACCCATTCCATTTCCTATATATTCCACTACCCTCCTCCCTCCCTCTTATCTTGGCACCTCCTGGATGACGGGTCATCCCTGCATCCTGTCCACTGCCCTGGGTCAGAAGCAGTGTTGCAAGACACAGCACATCCACAGCAAGGCCGCTTCATAAATTCAGCGACCCCCCCTCTCTGTCCATCCATGCAGAAAAGGAGAAGACGGGGAGAAATCCCTTCGGGCTACATCAATTTTTTTTCTCGTACATACTTCCTCACCCCTCATGCATCACAGCATCATCTATACACAACCCCTCTCCATTCATCCCTATCTTCTGTCCTATCCCATCCTTCCTCCCCAGACATTCCTCTCTTTTGTAATGCCCCTTTCACCCCATCCATCCATCTCATCCTAGGACGCCCCCTCATATTCACTCCTTCCACCTCTGCCTTCCACACCTCTTTTACTAATCTTTCTTCACTCATTCTTTCCATGTGTCCAAACCATCCTAATACTCTTTTATCAACCCTGTCTCCTAGTTCCCTTTCCACCCCTGTTCTCCTCCTCACCTCCTCATTTCTCACTATCCGGCTTAGTAACCCCTATCATACTTCTCAGACATTTCATCTCAAACACATTCAAACTCCTCCTCTCTTATGTCCCATGTTTCTGCCCCGTACAGTGCTGTTGGCACAATCACTCCTTGATTTTATAAATTTGCATAATGTTTACAATTGTCAGTAATATTTTTCTAAAAAATTGTGTGTATACGTTTATATATGAATAGCTCTATGGGAGAGTGGTCCAAAGGCCACAGGCTGCCAGTCCCTGATTTTGTGCTCAACCAGCCAATCTGGGCTTCCTGGGAGTTTAATTCACCCCATTCGGAGTTACCATGGTCAAGGGAGACAAATCCAACTTCCATCAGGAGGCGTAGGAAGCCCAGGTTGGCCGGTTGAACACAAAATCAGGTTTTGGTGGCCCATGGTACTTGGATCACTCTCATGGAACTACTCATATATATATGTTGATTTGACTGGTGTGTCCTGGAACTCCTGCTGATGAAGCTTGACTGAAGAATTGGAGACAAAACAAGTTGCAGTGAAATTGATACCTCGCTTGCTCACAGATCATCAAAAGCAGTCATGAATGAATGTGCCAAGAGCTGAAAGAAGAATTGGAAGTTGATCCAGACCTTTTTCGAAGGTCATCACTGGTGACGAAAGCTGGCACTATGGCTACAACCCAGAAATGAAACTGCAATCAAGTCATTGGAAGCATCTGTCACAATGACCCCAAAAGAATCACGTCAAGTGAAGTCCAATGTCAAGATGATGTTGATTTGTTTCTTCGATGTGAGAGGAATTGTCCACAAAGAATTTGTTCTTCCTGGTCAAAATGTTAACCAGACTTACTTGGCAGTTCTGAAGCATTTGTGAAATGCAGTGAAACAGAAATGCCCCAACCTACAGCAAAGTGGAGGAGAGTGGTGTTTTCATCACAATAGTGCACCTTGAGTGCAAGACAGTTTCTCACCAAAAATATGATCTCACTTACCCACCCTCCCTGTTCACCCAATCTTGCTACCTGTGATATATATATATATATATATATATATATATATGACAGTTATTAAATTCCAATATTATTTGAAAAGCCACATTATTCTGCTTCCCCAACAAAAACACCTAGACCCCCCTCCTTCCTATTTCCTTGTAAATTAATAAAAAGTATGCCTGTTTACAGATACCATATTTAATGTTAAAATGCATAAATAAAAAGAATGAATAATGATGAAAAATAAAGGAAAAGATATTGATAAATATTGTAAAATGAAAAGATTTGAATATGGCTGGATGGCTTTTCCAGTGACTGTACAGGTTAGAGGTCACTCATACCAGCTGTCTCAGCTCCACCTGAAACCTGCTCCACATTGTCATCACTGTTGATAGACAACTAAATTTTCCCAGAATAACAAAATTTTTACATTCCTATGTACTACAAATTACATCTTCACAAATAATGAGAATTACAAGAAAAGCTGCATATGTTAACATTATTACTCTCTCCCAGTAGTGATTTGTGTAAAATCAAAGCGGTACAATTTAAAGCTATGTAAAATAAGGATCTGCTGCACCTTGTCATTGGTTCATTAAGACTTTATTGAATAACGAGATTTATTTACTTATTCCAGGAGGGGCTTAAATCCACCACATCGGGTAAAATCGATATCAATGGCAAGTTTTACACCAGAAGAAATAGAACAAATAAAACAAAAAGGAAATCATGTAAGTAATCTTGAACAGTTTTTGTCTCTGTTTTATGGATTATTGTTGTACCTTGAGTAGCCACAATTATTTTGACCAGAACTGGGAACTCTATGGTCTCTGGCCACATAGAGAGAAATGAAGCCATTTACTTTTGTAGCCAAATGCCAGAGACCCAGGGCTAATTGCATTTAATTAAGGCTGTGTTTCATTTTGTCCTAGTTCTGAAGGGGCCATAGGAAATAGAGGGATGATGTAAATTTTGTTGTAGTAATATGTACTCCCCCACTGTGTTATCAGTCCATATAGTAGTTGCACAAACATTTGAGGCAGTTTGACTACCAGTTTTATTTTACACAACCATGGAAAATCCAAGAATGTTGATTGTTCTTGCCCTGTGAGGTGACAAGTCTCTCCCAGGCCGGACCTGCTAGTAGTGGTCTTTTGAAATGAACACTCAAGTGAATGTATCCCTTCAGCCAAAATGTAACATCAACATCCACACCTCCATCTGAAGGTACACCTGCAAGTGTCTTGTCTCTGGAATGGGAGGTGCTAAGAAAATGACAGTGAGTGAGGGAAATGGGGAGAAATAAGAAAAAATGGGGTGAAAGTAGTTATTAAAGGGATAAAAACATGTAATGCTCCTGGGTTAAATGGGTGTCATGTGAAGTGTCTGAAAAAGGAAGGTACAGTGATGGTGGACTGGTTGTTGAGGTTGACATTTGTCTAAAGTAGGGTAGAGTGCCGGAGGACTGGTGGAGTGCCTGTATAGTTCAACTTTACAAGTGAAAAGGGAACAAATGTGAGTAGTAGTTTCAGGGGAATGAGTTTGTTGAATGTAGTTGGGAAAGTTTCTGGGAGGGTTTTAATTGTGAAAGAATTAGAGGAACAGAGTGGGTTTAGGAAAGGTAGGGGTTGTGTGGATCAGATTTTTGTGATAAGACAAATATGTGAGGAAGCTTTAGTAAAGGGTAAGGATGTTCAAATATGGGTAAGGATGTTTTTTGGACCTTTATGGATTTGGAAACATTTTATGACAGGGTATACAGGAAGGCACTGTGTGAGGTTTTGCAGACATATGGGATTGGAGGAAAGCTGTTAAGGGCAGTCAAGAGTTTTTATGAAAGTAGTAGAACCTGTATTGGAATGGGAAATGGAGAGCATGAGTGGTTTGAGGTAAAGGTGGGACTCTGCCAGGGATGTGTCGTGTTGCCAGGGAATTGTCATGTCATCATGGCTGTTCAAAGTATACATGGATGGGGTGGTGAAGAAGGTAAAGGCAAGGAGATTGGAGATGTTAAAGAAAATGGAGAAAAGAGGGAGGTGAGCCAGTTGTTGTTTGCTGATGACACTGCCCTAAAGAAAATGGAGAAAAGTGGAAGGTGAGCCAGTTGTTGTATGCTGATGATACTGCCTTAGTAGCAGGATCAGAGGTGGGTTAAGGGAGTTTGTGATGGAGTATGGGAAAATGTGTGAGTAAATCTGGATTCAAGGAACTCTCTTGCTAGCACAATACTCACAAACATCATACAAGTGCTGGAAGGATTAGAAAAATAAATAGATAAATAAAAAAAAAATTGTTGGTATAGACATGCATAATGACAGGAAGTGGTTCATAGCAGGAAGACAATGCAGAGTATCTTTAAACAACCAAATTGTAGGAACAACAAGACAATACAGTGGAATCCCTCAGGGTGTAATACTTTCACCTTTGTTGTTCAATCTCATAACAGGTGATCTCCCAACTCCAGAACCAGAATTAAGCATCAATGTTTTATTATATGCAGATGACCTAACAATAATAACCTAGCATAGTAAATGTAAGATAACATCAAAGAACACCCATGCCTAGATGAATAAACTGGAACAGTGACTCAAAAATAAGAAATTGGTATCACCCCAGAAATCAAGTGTAGCTGCTCACACCAGGCAACTGGATGGTGTGAGCATTTGGTGTCGACATTTTAGGGCTACACTTCCACTAGGTGAGGTGTACGTCGATGGGTCTTAAAGACAGGGTGCACGAAGATGATTCTTGCTGATTTCTGCCTTGTGGGATCATCAGGTGCACCCAGAATAGTATATTTGTTAACAGATGTAAATACTATTATCTCCTTCATTTTTTATTTTTCTGCTTTTTCTTTTCAGTACTGTCGTGCAGTATGGCTGGGTTTGTACGACCTAAAAGCAAATCCATTTCCAGACACCAAAGATGAGCACAAGATACGAGATTTTATGATTGCCAAGTATGAAAAAAGAAGGTAAATAGGTTTTTATTTATTTCCCTGTGGCAGGAAAGGAAAGTGGAGGTGGAGGTAGAATGTAGATTGAGAAAAGTGAATAAATGCCTTGGGGGATTAAAAATGTAATGAAATGTAGATATTTGGGGAATGGATACTAAGAGGAGATTGTATGAAGGAGTGATTGTGCTGACAGCACTGTATGGGGCAGAAACATGAAACATAAGAGAGGAGGAGTTTGAATGTGTTTGAGATGAGGTGCCAGAGAAGTATGATAGGGGTTACTAGGCTGGATAGAGTAAGAAACAAGGTGAGGAGGAGAATGGGGGTGGAAAGGGAGTTGGGAGATAGGGTTGATGAAAGAGTATTGGGATGGTTGTCACATGGAAAGAATGAGTGAAGAAAGATTAGTAAAAGAGGTGTGGAAGGAGTGAACATGAGGGGTTGACCAAGGATGAGATGGATGGGGTAATAGTGGTATTGGGAATGAGGGGAATGTCTGTTGAGGAAGGATGGGGTGAATGGAGAATGGTTGTGTATGGATGATGCTGTGATACATGAAAGGGAGTGGGTGGAGGGGACAGAGAGGGGGTCACCAATTTAATGAAGTGGCCTTGATGTAGATGTGCTGTGTCTTGCAACACTGCTTCTGACCCAGGGCAGTGGGTGAGATGCAGGGATGACCCATCATCCAGGAGGAGCCAAGATAAGAGGGAGGGAGGAGGTGAATGGAAGTGGAGTATGTTGGGGATAGAATGGGTGGGAGTGGTTTTTATGCCTTTGGTATATGTATGTATGTAGTTTCTTTTAATTTTTGTAGTCTTTGCTTCATTTACCTCTCTTTTATTCTCCTCTTAATTTAGAACCATTTCTTTGTGAATAGGTTTTATGTTGATCCAAGTATTGCCTTGAAGTCGATGCCCCCTCAGACCACAGTCAGCACCCCCACATCATCCACGCCCACCACTGATAACAAGCCTGCTGCATCAGTAGCTAGGCCCATTGTCACTTCATCTCAGGTGGGTTTCCAAGTTTGTGTATGGAGTAGAGGTGGCCGCATGTTGGTTTGGACTATGATTTTATTGTTGATTTTATGTATTATTGTAAGATTTAATCTATTTTAAGTGTTAGTTATATTCAGCATGGGGCATTGCTCAATATATTTTGTTATGAGTTATGATTGAGTTTTGTTTCTTTCAGGAACAAACTACAGACTGAATAATGGTAATATTTTTTGCCTTGAGTTTCACTGACTAGAGACTGCAGCCTCACAATAACAGCAGTCCATAGTCCCTCTCTATAAATCTCTTTGGGAAGAAACATTGGCATTTGCCAGACTATTTTTCTATGTTGTATTTACCTAAGTGTAGTATACTAGAAAGCAGCTATCCTCATATGGTCCAGCCATTTTATATATTTATTATTAGGAAGAGAGGAGAAGTGTGGATATGTTTGAGATGAGGTGCTTGAGAAGTGTGGTTACTAGGCTGGATAGAGTGAGAAATGAGGAGGTGAGGAGGAGAACAGGGGTGGAAAGGGAGTTGGGAGATAGGGTTGATGAAAGAGTATTGGGATGGTTTGGACACATGAAAACAATGAGTGAAGAAAAATTAGTAAAGAAGTGTGGAAGGCAGAGGTGGAAGGAGTGAACATGAGGGGGTGACCAAGGATGAGACGGATGGATGGGGTAAAAGGGGCTTTAGGAAAGAGGGGAATGTCTGTTGAGGAAGGACAGAAGATAGGGGTGAATGGAGAATGGTTGTGTATGGATGATGCTGTGATGCATGAGGGAGAGTAGGTGGAGGATATGGGTGAGGGAGTATGTGTGAAAAATAAATTTATGCAACCCGAAGGGATTTCTCCATGTCTTCTCTTTTTCTGCACGAGGGGATGAAGAAGGGGGTTGCTGACTTAATGAAGCGGCCTTGCCGTGGATGTACTGTGTCTTGTGACACAGCATCTGACCCAGGGCAGTGGGCAAGATGCAGGCGTGGCCCTTCATCCAGGAGGAGCCAAGATATGAGGGAGGGTGGAGGTGAATGGAATATGTTGGGGATGGAATGGGTGGGACTGGATTTTATGCCTTTGTTTTTTGGCTACCTCCCTTGTCAGGGAGAAAAGCCTTTGGTATATGTATGTATGTACTACACCTCTTTCAACATTACTTTCTTCCCTGCAAATTCTTCTATGTGTGTATGTGTAAGTGTATAGATATGTATATTTTTTAAAGGTTACCTCAATGCATAATCTATGCTGCAATAGCATAAATTTGAGTATACAGATACTTTGTAAAAGGTGAATGATCTAGTCATGAAAGTAAACTTCTTAGATTACCATATTTTACTGGAGCATTGGTTTGGGTTGTCTTCTGCTATGGAAACATGAAAAGAAATAGGTTTCTGACAGAATAAAACCATTAAAAAAAAAAAAAATATCACAGCAGAAGTTATGTGCAAATTTACTGAAGTTTGGAAGGTACTTCAAATGTTGAGGATAAACTGATCAGTTTAGTGTTACCTAACAGTGGCCATAGAAAATGTTAAACTCCATAAATGAGATGTCGTTCTGTTCTCGTTTGTCTAGTCAACTGGTTCTGTAAATGGAGGAAGTAGCCATGGAAGTTCAAAAACCGCCACACCCAAATCGTCCTCCCTAGACCTCTTGGCAGACATGAGCCGAAACAACGACCCCTTCGCATCACCCACCCTTCCCGCACCGCCAGCCTCTCAACCATCATTTGCCAACTTTGAAAATGCCACTATATTCACAAATACACCAAGTAAGTAAAGTCTCGTTTCAAGAAATGGTCATGTACTTGTTTTATAGAATATTTAACGTGTTTATTTTGAGCTTAGGTTAGGTTCTCAGCATTTACAGTGAATAGTGTTCTGAATTTATGTCTATTGTGGTTACATTTTCGTTATCTGATCAGTCCTCTTAAAGGAAAACATGAGAATAGGCTTTGTCATATCACCTTGTTTCTGTGCTAAGCCAGCTTAACTAGTTCACCCTTTAACCCATACCATTTGACTTTTAATCTATGATATGCCTATGTATGCAGAGAGGTTTGGCCTTTGGAGTTACATACACCAGTAACAGGCCTTCTAACTGTGACACTGCTTATATATATATATATATATATATTATAATTTTTTTTTTTTTTTTTTTTCTGAACATATATACACACATGTAAATGGAGGGAGGCAGAGAAGTGATGAGGGTAAACAGATGAAATCAGAATGATAAAGGAAGAATATTAAGAGAGGCTGAGAGAAGTTTGGGAAGTGTTGAGGGATAGGGGAAGATGGGTAACTAATACCAAGGATATACTATGTAGGATATAGAGGTTTGGGAAGGTGATGGGAGAAGAAAAGGATAGGGCTAATAGAAAAGATGAGATACAATGGGCATTGAAAGTGATGAAAGCTGGTAAAGCACCGGGGTTAGATGAATGTCTTGTGGAGTGATAAGGGAAGGAAAAGGTATAGTGGATTGGCTAGTGAGGTTGTTAGTTTCTTTTTACAAAAGAACAGCAAATAAATGTGATTGTAGTATCTTTAGAGGGACAAGTCTATTAAGTGAAGTTGATAAGGTACATGGGATTTAAGAGCCCTTACACATACTCCACATGCTCAAAACACAAACTATGCACTCAGATCCATCAAATACAACACATGCAACTATTGGTTCCACTTAACATGTACAGCACTTTCCATCACAAACCAAAACACCAAGAACTGGTGCTGCAATGAACACAACACTCGCAAACACAAACACACAGAGTGGTGGATGTATGGAACAAAATAGAAAAAACAATAGTGTGTACAAAAACAGTACACAAATTTAAGAGTAAATTAGACATGGCAAGATACAGAGACAGGACACCATGAGTGTAGCTCCCCTTCCCATAGAATCCAACTAGGTAAATACTAGGTAAACGCACCAACACAAACCTTATCAGTACTCGTCTAAAGTATATAGCACCTACCCCGTGCATCAGGATGTTTATTATGAAAAGAGGAAGGTATTTTCTGAGGTGAAATTATGTAGATATAATGTATCTGGCAACTCCCTGTTGTCATGCTGGGCCAACAGAGTGGAATGTGAGGGAGAACCCAGCCAGTTGTTCCCACATTGCTGTGGGAAGAGCGTTTACAGGTAACTCCTCTTTTCGAGACCTTGCCTTTTTTCACACTAGTTTTCTTCGTTTCCATAGGGTGTGTATTGTTACCATGTCCCCTACAAAGGAATTAACTAAAGAAATAATTACCCAACTCATTGGACTCAAGATGGCAGGTCATGGAACTAAAATCAGTGAAATGTTGAAGGTGGCCAAGTCCAAAGTCAAGAGATACATGGTACGATTTTGGGAGGGAGGATGGCTGGAGATACCATCTCAGTAACCTGGTACAGGGGGTCCTAAGAAGACTTCCCCTTCAGAGATTTTACTTTTGTTTGTAGATATGGCTAAAGTACACTTTATAGTGTTCAAAAACCTTTCGAGAAGTCTTTTTAGGACACCCTATCCTAGGTTTCTGGGATGGTATCTCCAGCCATCCTCCCTTCTGAAATCGCACCATGTATCTCTTGACTTTGGATTTGTCCACCTTCAATATTTCACTGATTTCTTTAATACCATGGCCTACCTTCTTTACTCCAATGACTTGGGGAATTGTATCTTTAACTAATTCCTTTGTAGGGCCCATAGTAATGATACAGACCCTAGGGAAATGAAGAAAACCAGTGTGAAAAAAGACAGTCCCAAAGAGAGGAGTTACCTGTAAACACTCTTCACACGGCAGTGTGGGAGCAACTGGCTGGGTTCTCCCTCACATTCCACTTTGTTGGCCCAGCCTGACAGCAGGGGTTTGCCAGATATATTCTATCTACATAATTTTACTTTGGAAAATGCCTCTCTCTTTTTGTCATAGATATGCCACTGCAAGGGGTAGGCACCACATACATTTGCTTACATGTATAGGGTGAGAACGAGAGCACGAGAAAGAGAGAATGGCATGCAACCTTCTCTATATACATAGCACTCGCAGGTGCTGCTGGTATAGATGCTGTAATTCTATATATCTATGAGCCTATTCTATATTCTTATTTATGTCTTCACACATTCAGTTCACTTTTTTATTATGTGTGAGGAAGGTGCACAATTTCTCATCAGGTAATAGCCTATCTAAACCCTGCTTGGATATACACTTGTAAACATCATGGCACTACTTCTCTGTGCCATTTTTCATCCACGTTACCCTTGACCTGGTGCAGGAGAGTTTCTCCTTTGTGCTCCTCAAGTGATGCCGTGGCTTTGCACCATTTCTTCCTTGTGGGGGATGGGGGGGGGGGGGGGCTGTACCTGCAGGTATAGTTCTTATTTTAATTTTTCTATAGCCCTATATTTCTTAGTATAGTTTTATTGTACTACATCTTAAACTATATCTTACAATTTTGACCATAATACACAATAACAATCCATATATGACAACACAATATATTTTCCCCGAATGACTTGTGGACCCACCCGAAGGCTGTCACCAGATTCCTAAGGGCCGCAGGTCTCCTACAAGAGACCAGGGGCAACAGGTTGATCAATTGCCCCCACACTAAAAATCCCTAGGTGACAATACAATATTCTTTCCTTCGTGACCTATGCACTTGTCTGGTGGCTCTTATTGGTTACCTGGGAGGTGTGGTTGAGCGGGTTAGGACATTGTTACTTGCGGTGAAGGACAAGGGGATGATGGTTCGAATCCTGCCACCGGCGAAGTTGGACCAAGGGCACCATTCATTAAATTCCAGGCTACAAAGTCCTCTGTGAAGGGCACCGTCCCAATCTTCCAATAAGGGGGGGGGGGGTTTGTGACGTTTTTATCATATCACATCACATTTACATATTTGTAACTTATGGGAAGGGGAACAATGCTTGTGGTGTCCCATCTTTGTATCTCGCAGTGTCGAGTTTGCTCTTAAATTCGTGTATAGTTTTTGCACACACTATTGTTTTATCCAGCTTGTTCCAGATATCCTCCACTACTTGTGTATTTTTTTTTTTTTTTTTTTTTTTTTTTTTTTTTTTCAGGTCTCTTCTATAACTATCCTTTTTGAGTTTCTTTTCATGTCCCTGTGTATTTCTTTTATCCCAATTTAGTAAGTCCTTTCTATCAAGGACTTCCGTGCCTTTCATGATTCTGTAAATGGTCAGTAAGAGTCTAGGTACAATGGATGGATGGATTGATTGATATGTTCTTAGACTGGGGTAACTTATAGAGTGTCTTTTTAAGCTCATAGAAGGTTCAAAATAACCAGTGGTCAGTTTTCAGACTTAAAAAAAATGGTTGTTACAAGTACAATTATTTTCCTGTAAAATTTGTATAAATAAATACAATCAGTTAAATCTGTATGCATGTCCACTTTCTATAGTATGTTTTTCTACACTTTTGGTAAAGATAAGACCAGTCTGCATGGGTCTATTATTGGTATGACAGCATTTGAATTTCTGCCTCCCCATTTTATATTTACGCAGTTTGGTGCTTGCTTTAAAGATGTTACTTTATGTGGGACTTGGTTTGGTTTAAGTAAACCGTTTCTTTTAGCATAAGTGAACAATTTTAGTAGTGGCCTGGTTACTTAAGGTTTTGGAAATTAACAATTTATAATTTGTTGGGCATTAACCCCATGTGCCTCCACCAGCTTGCCATCACATAACCTTAGCTTCCTGTGACTGATGGCAGCACATTTGTTTTAACAGTGGAGAAATGTGATTTCCACTTTTCTTTCAGCAAAATTCTTTACAGAATCCTTATCTGCAAATGCTGTGCAGAAGATCAGTTTTCCTAGTCCTGATAAAGTCTTAGTATCTTCAACCGCATCACCTACATTAACCGTACAAAGCCCAACCACCTCTGGAACCCAGACCCCTTCCCCAATCTGTTACGGCTGGGAGGCCTACGACTCTGACGATCTCCCAGTCAATGCAGGTACTCCCCTCATACCCATTGCTGGCTTCCCTTCCCTCAAATCTTCGTCAGCAGCTGCATCCTGTGATAACAAACCAAGTGTTTTATTTGCAGCTGGTGTGAGTGCACAGTTTATTGCTTGTGAAACTAACACGTCGGCAGCATGTTCTCCCTGTTCTAAGGCTATTCCAGGCACTAAAAAAACGTACAATGAATCTCGTACCCACGACTTAGATCAGAAAGAAGATAAACAGAGTGAGAGTCCGTTTGTAGAACCAGAAGTATCTTTGGAGTTGTATTCTCGATCAGCTCCAATAAGTATTCCTATGGCAAGGAGTAAAAAGCATTTACATTCTGAAATAAAAAAAAGCCCCTTCCCTTCCTTTTCACCGTCAACTCGGTTCAGCGATCACAGTAACAGAAACAGCTACAAGTCTGACCGGGTTAGCTATAGCATTCTTTCCTTCGATTCTTCAAGGTCAGGCTCAGCCTCGCCACTTGATAAGGGAACTCCTAATGTTTCAAGGAACTTGGGTGGAATAGCAAATGAATTGGGCCCAAAATGTTCAACAGTCAAAAGAGAAAATAGATCTGAGTCTTCTTACTTGAATACAAGTAGTAACATTTATACGGAAGTTGAGGTCAGTAAAGACAAGTCAGGTATTAGTTCGTTGCTTGATAAACCCAAGGGACATGTAGATATGAAGTGCCTGGGTAAAACTCGTGAGGATTTTGATACATTTGGAACGGCTCCACCTCATGAGAATCTGATAGACCCCAGGTTTGAAGGAGACCTTGTTGGGGATATTGATGTTTTTGGCAATGATTTCCTTCTTGAAGATGTAGATGTAGAAAATAAGGAATGTAGTGAGGATGATAATGTTTTTGATAATGCTCCTTTTATCAGCAGCAAAAAACCGAGTAAAAGAGAAGTACCTAAAGTTTTATCTAAAGAAGTGAAATGTAACAGTGGTTTTGGTGATGGTGTAACTAACCCTTTCTTAGCAGCTTCAAGCACTGCAGCATTTGATAATTTATCCTTAACCCCTACTCAAGCTTCACACACCAACTCTTCTAAGGGATCTCTTCACACAGTCCAAAACAATAACCAAGTAACTAATACTTTCTCCATCATGCATGACAAGGGTAACTCCCAGAGCATGACCAGCAATGTGTGTTGTCTTGCAGGCTCTACTACTGCTACTAAACCCTCTGGACTTCCTCCTTTTCCCTCTGCCACCCTCACTCCCCTGACTCCTTCAACATCAGGCTCTGGACCTGCCACTGTGCCCCAAGCAGCCCCACACTCCACCACCACCACCACCACACTGGAGGCAGCAGCAGCATCGTCCACCACGACCACTCAGCAGGAAGACCGGTATGCTGCCCTGAAGGACCTGGATGACCTTTTGAAGTCTCAAAAGGAGGAGACTAATGGGTCAGGAAGTGAGTACAAGAATTTTGCATGGTTTACCGTAGTGAAGGCAGGGTGTGCTTGTCTGAAATATGAAAGCAGGGAAAAGTAATAAAGATATATTAAAGATGTGGATAAGGAATGTAGAAATAAAAGGCTAAATTTTTCATGCTGATTGGGGGGAGGAATTTAGATTTATTCTGGATGGTATTGTAATATGTAAAGAGGTTCTTGGTATAACTATTCTGTGTTTGGCTCTGTGAACAACATTGATTGTGGCTTCATTGATGCCTTGTGAGTTTGATCTCCAATGATTCTAGTAGCTGACGCTTGTTAATTGTAATAATTGTTACTTCATATTTTACTGACTAGAAACCCACAGCCCCACAATGGCAGGTAACACTGTGGGCCATCCTGTAGTTCTCTCTGAAAAGAAAGTTTGGACAGGTGTCTATGTTGTATTAGTGTTATAGTGGTTAAAGAAATGAATTTGAATGGAATTTGAATTAATCAGCATAACAAAGATTAGTGTGCAGCTGCTCTGGAGGTAGAACCAAGACTGCTTTTGATGCCAAGCTTATTTAGTGCGGGAAAACATACACACCCGCATGATGGTTCCTTCACAAAGTGGCACGTGTAACCCAGTCAGTACAACAGTTTAATGTAAATAAATTACATATAATTTATATACAAAAAAGGAAAGCATGTACGACAATCGTACAATGCCATTTGTATGCACATACTCCATGAGATTAGTGTGTGATTGTTACATTGTCACTGGCTTGTACCAGTAGAAGGGGACCAGCGCTCAGTTGCTAGCTGTCCTTATGTAAAAAAGTAGAGGAAGCACTAAGTTGATAGAAATCTTGGGCTTAGTCTGAAGACTGAATGTCAGCCTCTTGGGGTTGCACCTCATCATGGAGGTGAAGATGTTGATAGGTTTTGAAGATGGGCAGCAAAAAGACTACTTTCTCTGACATCAGTCTCTTCAGATCACTGTGTACTGATACAGTTTGTTGATGGTGTCTCTTGTCACAGCTCTCCAAACACACTGAGGAGAGATGAAAGATATGGTCTCTGCTTAATGCCTCCTGGCATAAACTATTCACTACCTTCAAACAAAAATTAGTGATACCTGTGTTTACAGGAGGATACAATTAACTCAATTTTTGTTGGGTTGTATGCTGACAGCTACTCATCTGAATATGTTTATCTATGGATTTCGGTGCAGACTTCAAAATTGCTGTATATACATATGCAAAGGTCCTATTCCCCCTGATAAGGAGGATGGCTAAATCTAAGCACATTTGATTATATGTGGAAGGAAAATGTTAAAAGAGAGAGAGTACCCCTGTGACTGTAGAGGAAGGAGATGTGGGCATAAATGTTGGGTTAAAAGACATCAATGTGAAAACGAAGGAAATATTCCTGGCCAGATGGGCTCTAATTTTATACTTAAAGAATGCAGTGAGCAATTGACAGACAAGGTTCATAGTCAGATTGTGTTCATTAAAGTAAGGAGACAATTGGAAGAGGGCTAAATGGTTGTAATTCATAGAGAAAGTAAAGTGATACAATAATACTTCAGAATGCAAATGCCCCAGAGGTTGAACAACATGGAATCTTAATTAGTTTTTAGACAGTTTTATCCCAGACATCAAACTTTTTTTTGCAGTTTGAACACAAAGACAGCTCAATGCACTTGCTTTAATAAAGAGATATTATCTTAGAAGACTAACAATTTTCTTAAGAAAAAATCTAATGGAATGTATATTTTACATAATTGAAATTCAAAGAACAAATAAAGTTAAAGTTTCAAGGTACCATTGGAATTGAAGACCAGTGTCTCTAACAAACACGACAGTGAAATTGTATGAGAGATTTGTGAAAGATTGGAGAGTTAAATATGTTAGAGATGAACACTTTATCAGATGGTCAGTTTAGATTTAGATCAGGAAGATGTGTCAACTTGATTAAGCTATAACCTAAGTGTGGTAGATATGGTACAAGAGAGGGCAGGGTGTAATGCATATACCTAGATCTAAAGAAGGCATGCAACACAGTACCTCATAATAACTAACAACGGATATTTGAGCATATTTGGGATCTAAAAGATAAACTACTTCAATAAACGAAAGATTTCCTGTAGGGCAGGTACATGAGGACAGTAGTGAAGGATAAGGTGTCAGGATGGAGGGCGGTAATTAGTAGAGTTCCTCAAGGGTCAGTACCAGCATATCTATTATTCCTTGTCTACATAAACAACATAATGGAGGGTACATACAACAAGCCATGCTAACATGTTTACAGACAATGTGAAGATCAAGAGAAGTTTGAGAGACATAAGAGGACTGGAGCCAAGAGTGGGAAATGAACATCAGTGCACAACCCCGTGAGGTAAACTGGTAACCTCTTTACTTACTTCACTCCCTTACCCATACCATCAACCCCCACCCCTCTATGCACACCTGACCTGCTCGACTTCCAAGTGGTGTGTAATACCAGACCAGCACTTTAGCAACCACTGCCCTTTCCTAACACCCCTCACTGGTTCTCCACTCCAACAGCCCTGATGATGAAAGGATAAAAAAGAAAGATAGGGACTTTGATTGCAATATTCAGATCATTGAAGTGGGTGGACAGAGTTGAGAGACATCTTGATTTGTGGTAGGAGGGTATCATGAAGTCATGGGTCTGAAGGATGTGAAAAAATTTAAGTTTTTCACACAGTTTCATAAACTCCTGGAATAGTTTAGGAGATGAAATAGCTTGAGCTAAAACCATACAGGAATTTTAAACAAGTTGTGATAATTTGTGAATACTGAAGGAAGTGAGGAATTTTTATTTTTCACATAGATACATAGACTGGAATAGCTTAGGAAATGGACTAGCACAAGTTGGAACCATATATGAGTTTAGAAATGGGATATGACAATTTGAAAGTATAAGAGAGGACCCCACAGCTGTAGCTTACTTTCTGTATACTGATCAAACAATAGATTGCCCCTAGTCTCTCTTGCAGAAGACCTGTGGCCTTCAGGTAACCGGCAACAGACACTGGGCAGGACCATAAGTCATTCCAGGAAGGCATAATGTGTTGTCTAAGGATTGTGAGCGTGGTGGGGCATTGTAGTATGAGGTGTTATGTGTCCTCTGTGTGGTGGCTGTAACTGGGACAGTTTGAAAGTGTCCCCGGATCTATTGTGTTAGTATTGTTATACTAGTGTTATGAGTCCACTTTTGTGTCTAACATTATTGTTCTCCTATTCTTGTGTAGTCAGTGAATGAGGGTATTGTTGTTTGTAGTATCAGTTTTGTTTCTTGTACAAGTGCTATATGTATGTTGTGTTCATTTAGGAAATGAAGCAGTTCTAACTGTTTCTTGGTGAGTTCATTTATGTTTAGGGTATGTTTATGTGATATGTTAGTTACAGTTCTTTGTTTACTGGTTTTTGTTTGTAATTGTTTTACTTGTTAAATGGAACTAATAGTGGCATGTGTTGCATTTGATGGAAGTGCATAGTTTATAGGTTTAGTGCATGTAGAGCAAGTGTAAGGTTAGTTTCTATGTCACCAGCTAAGGAAAAGTGGGAGGGCAGGTGTTGGTGTACTGACCTTGTCTGATAAAACAGGAACATAGGAAAGGGAGATAGTTGAGTTTTGTGGGAGAGTTAAAGAGTGACTCTCTGGTCCAGTCCAGAGACTATGTGCTGGCCACTAGGGTACTTACAAAAATCCACAATTCTCTTTCCAATTTTGCCTTCACTCATATCAATATTGAAGATACTTCCCTCCATGTCACCATGCTCTTTCCTCTCTCATCACTTACTACACTCCCAAACTCAAAATAACCCCTCCCTTTCAACTTAATATTATTTAATGCTAACACATCCATCTACCTTCCCATTCACTTTGACATGTATCCCAACCCTGCACATTTAATTACCCAAATTTTGGGGTTCTGGTTGGAGATCTCCTCCCATACATTCTTACGACTGACTTCCCATAGAATGAACATACAGAGAGCAGGATCTCTAGTTTCATTGTTCCACTCTAGTCACCTTTTATGATTTGCATGGGAATGACTGCAGCAGAATTCTTTTTTTCCTCTTCAATAGGGGATAAACAACAAAAAGAAAATGGGGGTAAAGTAACCAACAAAATAGATGTAGAAACATAATGGCCTAATGTGGAGAGCTGTAAAAACCAGCAAAAACTCAGAATTGAGTCCCTCCCCCATTGCCAACCATGAAACAGTTGGAGCAACTCAGGGTAAAATACCATCATCAGAACAGTAGTGCAAGATATTCAACAAGCATTGTTCTAAAACAAACTGCTTTTCAGCCCACAATACCAGAAAAAGGAAAATAATTGAAGAAATACAGGAAATAAAATCAAAGAAAGAAGCCACCCTCCCTTCACCAAATGAAGACAGAGGGGACCATTGAGGGACTGAAAGATGCCAAAGTCAAAGGTCCAGCAAGATCTCAAATATCCATCTCAAACACCTTCACCAGACAGCCATAAAAGCCTTTACATGACAATATCCCAGGCATCTGGAAAAGGGCCCACATAATTCCTATTTTAAAACCAAATAAACCCCTTGGAAACCCTGCATCATGCAGACCAATCTCACAACCATCCATAATGTCTAAACTAATAGGCTGGTAGCAGCAAGAATCAAATCTGAAATACTTACCTCCCCAACTAACATGGATTCAAGTTAGGCAACTCCACCAGCACACTGCTCACAAACATCACACTGCAAGTATTGGAAGGATATTAACTTAAGAAACATCCCCACCAGAAAGAACAGTTAAGATAGCCATAGGCTTTCACCAAGGTTCCTAGACACGTACTATCAGGAAAAAAAATCTTTGGTACAGACATTCATAAGAATCACAATAAATGGTTATCAAACTTTGTAGCAGGAAGACAATGTAGAGTAACCCAAAGCAATAAAATTACAGGATCAAAAAGGCTATACAATGGAGTTCTGTAGGGTGTAATACTTTCACCATTACTATTCAGTCTCTTCATGAGTGATCTCTCAACTCCAGAACCAAAACTTGACACCAAGGTTCTCTTATATACAAATGACCTGACATGAGTAACCCAGCATAGTAAATATAAAAGAGTAGCAAAAGACACCTATGCCTACTTGAATTAAACTGGAACAATTGCTCAAAAATAGCAGAATGGAAGCTTCACTCCAGAAAACAACAATGATGTTGTTTACACTAGACAGCTATGAATTAAAAAATACACACACACACACACACACACACGCATGAGAAATTTGCTAGTGGACAGCACAGGAGTTGAACCTACCACTCAGCTGCCAGTAAGACTACTGTGCAGTGCCTTAACCCTCTCAACCACTGAGACTACAAAAGTCTTGGAACTTGAAATCTCTCTGGTTCCCAAGGTTAGGAAAGATCACTCTCTGCGACCCCAATTCTTTTCTCACCCAAGACCCAAGTCCGCCTGTGGGAGGGGGGAAGGACTGTAACAAATCCCTTTCACACATCACCATTGTAATGGGCAGGGGACTGGAGTTTGTAAAAAAAAATGGAGAAGAGTGGAAGGTAGATCAGTTGTCTTTGCTGACAACACCAATGTGGATAAAAGCAAGGTGATGAGATGAGAGGATGGCAGTAAGAAGTAAGTCTTAAAGGAGAGAGGCTGGAGGAAGTGGATAGCTTTAGGTATTTAAGGGTGCATGTGGCAGGAAAGGGAGGAGTGGAGGTGGAGGTAAATTGTAGATAGAAGCAAGTAGATCCCATGGGGGATTAAAAAGTGTCATGAGAAATAGGCATTTGGGAATAGATGGAAAGAGGAGATTGTATGAATGATTGTGCCAATGGCTTTGTATGGGGCAGAGACTTAGTATTTAAGAGAGGGAGAGAGGAAAAGTTTGTGTTTGAGATGAAATGTCTCAAGTATGGTAGGAGTTACTAAGTTGGAAAGAGTGAGAAATAAGGTGAGGAGGAGAGCAGGAGTGGAAAAGGAAATGATAGATAGGGATGAAAGAGTATTGGGATGGTTTGGACACATGGAAAGAATGAGTGAAGATATTAGTAAAAGAGATGTGAAAGGCAGAGGTGGAGGGAGTGAATTTGAGGGGACAACTGATGATGAGATGGATGGGCTAAGGAAGGGGTTGGGAAAGAGGGGAATGTCTTTTGAGGAAGGAAGAGAGAAGACAGAAGATGGAAGTGAGTGGAGAATGGTTTTGTATGGATGATGCTGTGATGCATGGAAGGGAGTGGGTGAGGGAGTATGTATGAATGATATTTTGATGCAGTCCGAAAGGATTTCTCCCCATCTTCTCTTGTTCTGCTTGAGGGGATGGAGGGGGGAAGGGTTGCCGATGAAATGAAGCAACCTTACTGTGGATGTGCTGTGTCTTGCTGCATTGCTTCTGACCCAGGGCAGTGGGCAAGATGCAGGGATGACCAGTCATCTTGGAGGAGCCAAGAAAAGAGGGAGGGAGGGGTGGTGAATGAGAGTGGATTATGTGGGGAAGAAATGGGTGGGAGTGGATTTATGCCTTTGACTTGTGCAACCACCCTTGTAAGAGAGAAAAAGCCCTCGGTATATGTGAGTGAGTGTAGCAATGTGTTTTATGTATGAATGTGTTGCCAGGTGTAGGTGGAATGTTGCTTTAGATGTTTGAGTAGTATGCTGCCTGATGATGTAATCTTTCTCCATTCAGTTGATTGTGCTTGTGGGATTTAAAGAATTCAGTGAATAGAACACTGTACTTATTATTTTCATGCAATAATCGACAGTGAAGATTTTAGATTTTATTTTTTTATTTTTATTATTATTATTATTATTATTATTATTATTATTATTATTATTATTATTCATGGGGTTTAGGAACCAAGCCCTCTTTGAATTAAGAAAAACTGAACACTGGAAACATACCTATAAGATCCATATTTTCTTTTATTCTAAGTTATAGTATATACACACACCTTCCACAACACCATTAAAATACATTTAAAGACTCAGTTTTGTAGTTTTACTTATTAAAAGAGTAAAGAAAGTCATTTTACTTCCTGAAAGAATATTTGTGGTACCATACTCACAGGGACAAATGATGGCCACCTGTATATGGGGGCCCTGCAAAATGGACAGCAAAGCTGCTTCCAATTTTCAAAACCCATTAACCCTCTCACCTCCATGAGAAGGTGCAATGCAGAGGGGCTGACACTGTCTCTGGACTAGGCCCAAGATCTCTCATTATTAATTTTAAATGTATTTCTTGTACATTTTCACACAAGAATTGACAGCCGGCAACTGCTCTCCTCTGTATACCACTTTAAACCAGTGACATAGCCACACTTATACAATACAGGTAACAGTTCAAAGTTTCTTCCCAGTGAGATCTGTGGGAGGTGTCAAGGACTGGCCAGGCACTGATGGGCTGCAGGTTTTTCATTTTGTGAAACTCAAGGCAATGATTGACCACACTCTCAGTGCAGAATGTCAGTTGAAAACAAATCAGTTGAACCAACTAAAATTATTTAAAATGACACCTGCATTTAAGACCAAAAATCAGTTGAAAGCAAATCATTCCAATTTCATATGAATTGATTAATTGATATATTCCCCCCTTATGAACTTTGTATCATTCTATGACAAGTATCTCTGTTTCCCACTTGTCACCCACCGTATGGACTTTTGGACATACAGTCAATCAAATGATCATTTAACATGCAGTTTTGCTTGATTGCTTGCAAATGTGTGATTTTGCATCCAGTAATTTTAGCATAAAAGGTGGATGGAGGGGGGGAAGGGGGCCAAGAGTAAATAGGAAATAAATTTTGTAGTTGTAGCCAAGTGACCCCATATTATGAGTACTACAGATGTCATTTTATACTTTATAATGTGTGTTTTATGATGCATCATCGTATATCAGGCAGCCTACAATGTGCACGAGTATTCAACTCGTATTGAAGAGGTTATTGTGATTTTTTATTGGGTTATGGTCTGAGTGTAGGTCTTGTATGGTTTCCGGTATTGTTTGTGTTTGTAGGAATGGTGAAAAAGTATGTTGGGATGTTGAATGTTGATTATGTTGGAGGGGTTGTCTTGGGGATATTGCTGGATTTTATAATGTTTACGTTGGGGATTGTTCTACAATTTTGAGTCATTGTTGGTCTGTTGTTTGTGTGTTAAGCCAAATTAGGTGATGTGCATTCAGATCACTTGCCAGTGTGTGGTTTGTTAGGAAGTTGAGGAATGTAGCCATGGGGATGGAATATAGATATTAATAATGTTAGTTGTTTTCTTTTGTTGTGATTGTATTGAGATTATATCTTTTGTGATGTCACTTAGTGCGTGTTTATTTATTATTATTATTTTTATTTATTTATTTATTTTATTTATTTATTTTTATTTTATTTTTTTGAGTAATCTATTCTGTTATATATTAGTTATGAATCCACCTTTGTATTGTGTGTTGACTTCCGGTTGTGTAATGAATGAATATGTACAGTAGATTGTGATGTCACTTTTGTTTCTTGGATAAATGCTATGTGAATACTGTGTTCATGTATGAAGTGAAGCATCTCTGTATGTTTGTGATTCCATCAATATGTATTTATAGTATACTTAGTGTTTTCCTATTGTGGTCTGGTTTTGGGTATGTGTTTAGCGTGACAGTTGCAGCTCCAGCTCTTTGTGTACTGGTTTGTATTGGATAGTGTAGCACATGAAAGGTGGAACCAGGAGTGGCATGTGTTACGTTTGGTGACTGTGGTGTGTTTGTAACGTGTCAGTTATGTGCATGTAGGGCACAGTCCAGTATTCCTTCCAAGGGAGATTGATGGGAGGGCCTAAGGGCTCCCCACTGTGTTGATGATATGGAATTCTAATCAGTAAAATATGAACCAACAATTATTATTATGTGGATCAATTCCTTAAAGGGACTTGAGATATTATATTAGATGAAATTTGTTCAGCATATTTAAAGGGATGTATGAATGAATTATTGTTTTCATTCTTTACTCTTAATTTCTCGTAGAAGGCAACTGGTCCATTGCTAATGGTTCAACCCAAGGATCAGCATTTAATGGCACAACAAATGGCGTTTTTGGCTCTCCAAGCAACAGCAGTTCTGTCTTTGGCTCCCATATGGTCAACGGGGGGAACAGTCCCATGGGAGTCTTTGGTACCCCTCCTAGCAACGGAGGAACCAATTTTTTACCACAGACATCGCAGGCTTGGTCATCTAACTTCACTGCCAACCCATTTACAGGTAAAATGGACATGTTGGTACCACAGTTTATTAGTACTAATATTTAATGTAAGTTGAGAGTGGAGGATAGATGGAGAAAGAGGAAAAGGACAGAAGGTAGGGAGGTGTTTAGAGTAAACTGCATATATAAGAAAGAAAAGGAGGAGTACAAGAAGAAGCTGAGAGAGGAGTGGAAGGGAGTGAAGGATAGAGTAGAACTAGGACTGGAGGAGGAATGGGGATGGTTCAAGGAGGGAGTCACAAGGTGTGCAAAGATGGTGTGTGGAACAAGGAAGATGAGAGGAAATAGAAGGAAGGGTAGTGAGTGGTGGGATGAGGAAGCAAAGAAGGTTAAAGAAGAGAAGTGAGCTTTCATAGATTGGTTACAAAATAGGACAAGAGAATCATATGTGAGGTACAAAGAAGAGAAGTAAAGCATAAGATAAAAGAGCCAAAGAGGAGAGCAGATATGAAATGGGGTAAGAGCATGATAGAACATTTTGAAAGTAATAAGATGTTTTGGAAGGAAATTATGAGAGGAAGAGGAGGCAAATCAAGTAGAAAAGAAAAGGTAAAAGGTGCAGATGGAGAGATGATAATGGAAGAGAAGGGAGTAAGAGGAAGATGGGCAGAATATTTTAGGGAGTTGCTAAAAGTGAAGGAGGATAGGAAGAGAAAGGTGGTTGCAGTGGGAGGCGCTAAGAAAATGAGTGATGAAAAAATGGAGGAGAAATAAGAAAAGATGAGGTGAAAGCAGTTATCAAAATGATGAGAGCAGGTAAGGCACTTGGCTTAAATGGGTGTCATGCGGAGTGTCTGAAAAAGGGAGGTACATTGATGGTGGACTGGCTGGTGAGGTTGTTTAAGGTTTGTCTAAAAGAGGGTAGAGTGTTGAAGGACTGGAGGAGATAGTTCCACTTTACAAGGGAAAAGGAGACAAGTGTTAGCATAGTAGTTTTAGAGGGATCAGTTTGTTGAGTGTAGTTGGGAAGGTTTTGATTGAGAGGATTAGGAGAGGACCAGAAGGAGTAATTTTGTGCCTTTTGACTTGGGCTACCTCCTTTGTAAGGGGGATAGGCCCTTGGTGTATATATGTATGTATTATTCTCTCATTCTCTCTCATATCTTTTTCACTCTCACACTCTCACTTTCTCTCCTCTCTCTTTTTCTCTTCTCTCTCTCTTTCTCTCTTTTCCTCTTCCTCTCTCTCTTTTCTTCTTCCTCTCCCTCTCCCTCTCCCTCTCTTATCACTGGACTTATAACTTGCCAGTATGTTTGAACTGCAGCATTATAAAATCAGAATACTTTACATTTATTTTGCTCAGTGGTATTTCATTGTATTTCCTTTTGTTTTATTACAGCACATCACTAGATCACTTCGCTGTTCTTTCAGTACCTTGTCACTGTGTAGTCAGTTTATGCATACTTTTAAGGAGATTCAGAAAGTGAAGTCAAAATTTTTTGTGCTGTTGCAATTTATTGATGTCATCCATGGTAGTGCCACTGGTAGGCTCAGTTAGCATATGATGTTGCCAGTGGTTAAGGGGTGAAAATCCTCAGATATCCAGTCCCTATGATCTCTAATTAATTTGGCACTTGCATGTTACCACTTTGTTGTATTAGTCACATATAAATGAAAAATAGGGACCAGCAATGGCTGCCAGCTTGTGGTGCTCTTGCAAGACGGACAGCGCAGCTATCCATTTTCAAAACTTGTTGAAGGGTAACACACATTCAAGCCAAACTAAGGATATTACAGAACCTTGTTGTAGTTTTTGTATTCAGAAGCTAATTTGTAACCTTTTACTTGAAAAATAGCCGCCCAGAGTGGAGTGAATGGTACAGGGAACGGCGGCAGTGGAAGTACCAGTCCTTGGATGAACGGGGGAGCCAATACCACAGTTACAAACTCCAATAGCCTCTTTAGTCCAGCAACGCAAACACAGCCAGGATTTGGCAACATTAGTGCACAGCCCAATCCTTTTGGTGCAGGTAAGTCGTGGAAATGGTGTAACATGAGTTCTTTAGTTTTAAGCTATTGTATCAATTGCTTTAACAATCTTGCTACCTTTAATCCATCTCACAGTCTCCTTCTCCCTTTCTTTGCTCCTCTCCCTTCTCTTTCTCTCCATCCCTCTCCCCTTCTACTTCCTCCCTCCCTCCCTATTCTCTCTCTTTCTCTTTCCCTCCCCTCTCTCTCCTCTGTCCCTCCCCCTCTCTCCCTCACTTCTCTTTCCCTCTCTCTGCTCACTTCTCTCCCTCTCACTCTCTTCTCTATTCTGTGTCTCTCCCTCCCCCTTCCTCTCCTTCTCTCTCACTCTTGCTCTTTTCCTCTTTGTTGCCTGTTTCACTCCATTCTTTAATGTGTATACTATCAGAACCATTGCACATGGTATTTCTATTGAAAGAAGGGAGTAAATGCGTTGGGGGATTAAAAAGTTTCATGAGAAATAGACATTTGGTAATTGATGCTAAGAGGAGATTGTATGAAGGAGTGATTGTGCCAACAGCACTGTATGGGGCAGAAACATGGAACATAAAAGAGGAGTTTGAATGTGTTTGAGATGAGGTGTCTGAGAAGTATAATAGGAGTTACTAGGAAGCTTGCTGGCTGAGTGGGTTAGGGCGTCATTACTTGCGGCAAAGGTGGAGGGGATGGCAGTTCGAACCCTGCCACCAGCGAAGTTGAACTAAGGGCATGGTTCATTAAATTCCACGCTACTAAGCCCTCTGTGAGGGGCACCATCCTAGCCTTCCATTGGGAGGAGTTTGTGACATTAAACCATATCAATCAAAACTAGGTTGGATAGAGTGAGAAATGAGGGTTGATGAAAGATTATTAGGATGGTTTGGACACATTGAAAGAATGAGTGAAGAAAGATAAGTAAAAGAGGTGTGGAAGGCAGAGGTAGGAGTGAACATGAGGGGGCAACAAAGGATGAGATGGATAGATGGGGTAAAAGGGCATTGGGAAAGAAGGGAATGTCTTGAGGAAGGACGGGAGAGGACAGAAGATGGGTGAATGGAAAATAGTTGTGTATGGATGATGCTGTGATGCATGAGGGGGAGTGGGTGGGTGATGGGGGATGAGGGAGTATGTGTGAAAAATAAATTGATGCAGCCCAAAGGGATTTCTCCCTGTCTTCTCCATTTCTGCATAAGGGGATGGAGAGAGGGGGGTCGCTGATTTAATGAAGTGGCTTTGCTGTGGATGTGCTGTGTCTTGTGACACTGCTTCTGACCCAGGGCAGTGGACAAGGTGCAGAGATGACCCGTCATCCAGGAGAAGCCAAGATAAGAGAGAGGGGAGTGAAGTGTGATAGAAATGGAATGGGTGGGAGTGGATTTTATGACTTTGTTTTTTGGCTACCTCCCATGTTAGGGGGAAGAAGCCTTTGGTGTATGTATGTATATATGTTATGTATTCTACTCTATATTTACAAGCAGCAATGTTCAGGATGTGGGGTAATCTAGGTAAGATCATAGTACATTCTTATAAGCCTCCCCCTTTATTTTTATTTTATTAATATTTATTTATTTATTTATTTTTTCTCCATTAATTTTATATTCTTTCTTGTTTTCTTCCTTGTTTACCCTCCTTTCTGTATGTGCAACTACACTGTATCTATATATGTATATTTATTGTAAAGTGTATAAACTGTAAATCTCGCATTCAGAGTAAAGAAACACTGTACAGGTAAACGTCGACTTACGATTGTTCGACTTTACGATGACGACGACGACGACGATATGATATATTTAACCCCTTCCATACGGTGCCGCACACGTAGGCGTCATGAGGAGCAAGTGGATTCGCGAGGCTGCCATATCGGCGTCTTGATTATATTTATTGTAGTCGCCCCTGTGTTTTTACATTCTCTCAAATGTGCCCTGAATCCCAGTCTCTGTGGTTTTCAAATTCGCGGGTGAAAGAGAGAACGATCGATATAAGCAGTGACTATATTTTATGATGCGAGTATTATTATGACACGTCGTACGGCTGGCATTGGCTGCTGCCCGCGAGATTTAAGCCGTACTGAAAATACATATTATAGTGTTTGAATATGGTAAAAAGGATAAAAATAATTAAATAAACTACTGTACATGTTTAATAGGCTATATTCAGTATCTCTGGTGGTTAATATACAGGTAGGCTAGGTACAGTGACCACGGAACAGTGATACACAAATTGGGGATCGACTTACGATGAAATCGTCTTACGATGGATCTATCGAAACCTAATGCCATCGTAAGTCGACGTTTACCTGTACCTATATATGAATATTTACATATATGTATATAAACTGTAAATCCCGCATTCGGAGAAGAAAAACACGTTGAAGGAAGGTCTGTATATTACAACTTCTGTTTGTGGTCATCTTCAGTGTGGCTGTATGTAGAGGTGCTGGTGATGATGCACCATGTCAAAGGGTACATAGTGGGGATGTGGAAAGGCTAACCTATTACATGTGGTTACATTGCATGTTGGTCAAGGATGGCATCAAGTCTGGATAGACATCTTTTAGAACAAGTTTAACTACTTAGTAATAGTATCAGGGGACCATTGTCCTATAGAAGTATTAGAATTTAGTAGGTGTTTGATGAGAGAGGATTCAAGTAGTTTGCTTCTATAATTGCAGTTAAATTTATATATGAAAAGAGGCCTTGTCTAAGACCATTCTGTTATTTAAACTATCAATATGATTAAGTACAGCTGAGTTATCCAGGGCATATCTGACTAAATTTTTATATTCCCAAATCCTGGTGGGTAGGCCCCTTTATGTTTTACCCCAATAAACCAACCCACCAGAATCTTTCAACAGTGTTTCTTTTCTCCAAATATGGGATTTGCAGCTTGTCTTTCAAACATGTGAGAATATTTGATGAGCTTGAATATATGCATTCACGTATAAATGCTAGCACCTGATCTGTATGTTCAAGCTGATTACACTGATTTTAGACTTCTTTCACAATCAGTCATTCCAACATACCACAAAGTTCACCATACATACAACCTTAATATGGTGAACACAGAGGGAGTGAAGTCTTCTTTCCCAAAATTGAGTCTGTGTTCATACATCTTAATTAACGCATGGTGACTGCAGCAATCTGTCTTGATGAACAATGATTTGCTAGCCTTGGATTGAGAGTGGAGCAATAGTCGGGGTTACCTGGGAACTTATATATATGAAAGTGGAAGAATGGAGGAAATGATTGGCCTGAAACTGTGTGTAGAAGGGGATAAGAAATGCTTTATGAACTCTGTGTAGAGATGAAAAAGTATCATTGGAAGCAGTGAATGAATGTACCGAGCAATAGTTATATTTACCTAGTTGTATTTTACAGAAAGACAGCTATGCTCATAGTGACCCACTTTTGTATCTTTCAGCATCTAGTTTAACCTTAAATTATTGAATAGTTTTTGCACTCGCTGTTTCTTCATTCAGTTTGTTCCAGCTATGTAATGAGATATTAATGGGAATGCAATGATAATGTAATTGCATTTGCTTTAACACAAAAGATATAATAAATGACACTTCAGTTCACGCTCCCATTTATTTAATTTTCAGATCCAAACTTTAATCAGTTTGGTAGTAACGGCCAGGTGACGAACAGTAGCAGTAATGGTACAGGATGGGCCAATTTCAATACACAGCCAACGCAGACAAAGATGCAGTGGGCCAGCAATGCCTCTGTCAACCCCTTTGCGGTAAGAAGATAATAACAGACATGTTCTTGCTTTATATTTTAGTAGCCTCTAGAATTTCTCTTCAAAGAAATTGCTTGAAAATAATCTTTTTGTAGTTTTAGAAATTAACCTGAATAGTGAATACAAGCAGTGTTTCCACTTCATATTTGTGTGAATAGTGATGATTTAAATAAAAATCCCCCTAAAACCATTCTTGTTTTCTCCAACAGGCTCCCTCTCAAATGCCAAGTGGAAGCACATCTTACAACCCGTTTCTCTAGGCCTCGTTTCACCTGAAAACTAAGTCAAGGTTCTGCTGCATTTCCCAAACTTCAGGTTTGCTTACTTCTAACCTTCAATAAATATAAAAATGAAACAATTATAAGAAAGAAAATGTAGATTAAAAATTAATTTGAAAGGGGAAGTCATGCTCTTTGTTTTGTGGTCCTCCTACCTGCTGGGTTTTAGTTTCCGTTGGGTGGCAGATTGTAGTTGTGAAACCTTGGGGCCAGAAATTAAAAGCCTATCTACAAGAATATGGTGGGTGATAGTGAAAATAACTCACGATTTCAGAGTTTTTAAATTGGTCATGTATTTATCAGGAGACCTGTCCAATAATTAAGCTTGTGATATTTTGTTAACGTGGTTTATATTTCCAAATATTCAAAAGGAAGGAATGGTGTGTTTAGGCCCAGGGTTTCTAGAATATAGCTGTATATAGCAGTTGCTTACACTCAAGTAAAACTAAAGATGTTCTCAAAAGTATAGTCATTACAAGAGAAAGTAAAAGTGATTCATGCATACATACAAAGGCTTTTTCCCCCTTACAAGGGAGATAGCCAAAGTCAAATGGTATAAATCCACTCCCACCCATTTCATCCCCACCCACTCCACTCCCATTCACCACCCCTCCCTCCCTCCCTCTTTTCTTGGCTCCTCCTGGATGACAGGTCATCCCTGCATCTCACCCACTGCTGTGGGTCAGAAGCAATGCAGCAAGACACAACACATCTACAGCAAGGCCACTTTATTTAATTGGCAACCACCCCCTCTCTGTCCCTTCATGCAGAAAAAGAGAAGATGGGAAGAAATCCCTTCGGGTTGTCAAAATATCATTCACACATACTAACCCACTACACACTACCTTTCATGCATCACAGTATCATCCATAAACAACCATTCTTCACTCACCTCTGTCTTCTCCCTTCCTTCCTCAACAGACCTTCCCCTCTTTTGTAATGCCCGTTTTACCCCCACCCATCCATCCATCTCGTTCTTGGACGCCCCCTCATATTCACTCCATCCATCTTTCATCAACCCTCTCTCCCAGCTCCTTTTTCACCCCTGCTCTCCTCCTCATCTCGTTTCTCACTCACAATTAGGTATTGGGCACAAAGAGTTTTTTTTTTTATTTAAGGTGAGGTTGGAGATTTTGAGGTTTTTATAAAAAATCTGGAGCTCCAGCTTGTCCTTAGGGTCTGTAGGTCTGGTTCCATATTCAATTATTTCCTTCGAGGCTCTTTCATTGGTACGGTACACTGTGCTCATAAAAGATCAATAATACAGGATGATGGGGAGGCCATTTCTCAGATCATTGGTTGTCACTTCTCAAATGCATGTCCAATTTTTTGTAGGCCTTGAACCTATTGGTGAAGGAGTGGCCATATAGAACAACGAGTGAAGGCTCTGTTGATGTACGAGTAGATGAGACTTCTTTTATGAGACCTTCATTTGTTTCTTTGATGTAAACTGAAGTTGCAAAATGAAGGCAAAAGTTACTGAGAAAACCTCACATAGATCCTGAAAGCCTTTCCAATCTCTAACTGCCACAAAAATGTCGTCCACGTATCTTCCGTGAGTGGGTGATAATGAGGAACAGATAGCACTTATATATGTTTATACATGTGTGTGTGTATGTATACACACATACATACACATATATATCTACATACCAAGAGCTTTTTCCCCCTTATAAGGGAGGTAGCCAAGTCAAAGGCACATACTTATCCCTACCCATTCCACTCCTCTCCACCACCCTTTCCTTCCTCTCATCTTAGCTCCTCATGGATGACGGGTCATCCCTGTATCCTGCACACTGCCTTGGGTCAGAAGCAATGCAGCAAGACACACTACATCCACAACAAGGCTGCTTCACTGACATATATTACTACACACATGTGTGTGTGTGTATATATATATATATATATATGTATATATATATATATATATGTATATATATAATATATATATATATATATATATATATATGTATATATATATATATATATGTATATATATAATATATATATATATATATAATATGCATTTATGTATGCAGTTACACACACACACACACAAGCCATTCAGTTAAATTGGTGTTTGATAAAGTCATTGAGCTTGTTGACTGAGTAGATTGTAGATTGAAATATTTTCCTACTCTATCTAGAATGGGCGGTAGTGGATCTATGCCTTTGACTTTGGCTACCTCCCTTGTAAGGGGGGAAAAAGCCCTTGGTATGTGTACATGCCTACAACTGAATAGCTTTGTAACAGTTCTTGTAAAACGTCATTTGTAAATACACACACGCATATATGCAAACATGTACATTCATGCATACATAAACACTTGCCAGCTCTGAAAGATCAAATACAGAAATATAATATGATTACATTATTAAGGTTACTAAAGGGGATAGGCTACATTACCAGGTGAAATCTCTTGATTAGTGACAGGATGCTTTAAGAGGTCATGACAGCAAATAAAGATGACTACATGTCTAAAGGCTGTTAAGAAATACAATTTTCCAAGTTCATGTGTAAATATTTTGAATAGCTTTAGGAGGTGAAATAGCAAAGGCTCGTTCCCCCTAACAAGGGAGGTAGCAAAAAAAACAAAGGCATAAAATCCACTCCCACCCATTACATCCCCACATACTCCACTCCCATTCATCCCACTCCCTCCCTCTTATCTTGGCTCCTCCTGGATGATGGGTCATCCCTGCATCTCATCCACTGCCCTGGGTCAGAAGCAGTGTCACAAGACACAGTGCATCCACAGCAAGACTACTTCATTAAATCAGTGACTCCCCCCTCTCTGTCCCCTCATCATTTCTACTTGACACATCCATATGTATAATTATATCTGTGTATATTTAAAGGTCGCTCCTACTTTAACTTTTTACACGTGTATAATATGGCTCAAATTCAGCACTAGCATTTTATCTTGGTAATCCTTGGTATATTCTTATGAAATCATCCTTTGATCAGTGCTGCATGTCCTGATGATAGCGCCATGTGGCTTTCGGGAGGTACCGTTTCTGTTTCTCGTCCTTTGTAAGAGTCTAATTAAATTGAGTCGTAAAAGGCAGACCTTTTGGCTCCCATTAACAACCCCATCGTAGGCCGCTTTGAACTATTTGTAGATTGGGCCATCATTCCATTCCTGGGATAGCCTTATCCTCTGTAAAAAAAAAAAAAAAAATTTAGGAAGGAGGGATCTGAAAATGCTTGTGGTATTGGTGGTCATAAACTCACTCGGCAGACGCTGAGGAAAAAAAAAACGGGTCTTGTATTCAAGTCGCTTCAGAGTTTTCTCCTTTTCAGGTCTTTTCAGGTTCTCATTCAGGGCATTCTTCTCTGAGAAGTTGATGCATTCATCAAAAAAGGCCAAACCAATCATCTCCTCTGAAACATACGAGAGAGGTCCCTTCCATGCTTTAAGAGCTCTCCCCGAGGCTTCACACAGGCAAGCCACTTTGGAGATGGCGACATGAAATCGAGGTTGTTTTTGGGAACATATCTGGCAATCGTCACTTCGTTCCAGGACTTGGCATAGCAGAGGGCGACAGACAGACAGACTAATATTGTGCATAGCATACCTTTCATGATTAATAAGATCAAATTGGGCCCTGAACAGGTATATCTTGAGTGTAGATATCCTTTGCCAGCCACTTGGTTTGGTGGTTTTTCTACTCCAGTAATAACTTGAGAAACTCGATTACTGATGCCTTTTCTTGAACTAGATTGCCATCTTCAAAAAATTGCCTTTCAAGATCTTCATCTGTTGTGGCGGGAATCCAACAGGCCTTGTCGATAAGTTCCCAAGAAATACACGAGGAGTTCAGTGTTGGGTACAAAACATCTTGCATACAATATGTCATCATGATTTGGCAGTTTACAAAGTTAATATTTGGAGTGACCTTTAAATGTCAAATTGGTCTCACCCTTTCTCTGACGCTCTCTCTGATGCTCTCTTACTTTCTCTCACTCTCACTGTTTCTCTTTTTCCCCCTCCCTTTCTACCCTCCTCTCCCCCTATCCTCATCTTTCCTCCCTATTTCGCTCCTACCTTTCTCTCTTCTCCTTCCTTCTCTCCTCCCTGCCTCTCTCTCTTCTCCCTCCCTCTCTCCCTCCCTACTTCTCTATCTCTCACAACCTCTCTCTCTCTCTCCTTTTCTCCCTCCTCTCTCACCCTCTTCCTTCACGCTCCATCCTCTCTCCCTCTCTCCTCCCTCTCCCTTCTCTTCCCTCTCCCTTTTCCTACCTCTCCATATCTCTCTCTCTTCTCTCTCTCCTCTCTCTTTTCTCTCTATCTGACAGTCTGTATTTTCAGGGGCACCTAGTATCTAAATCAGTATATATGACATTGAATTTTACCCCATTCCCCGTGAATCACCTTGGTGTATATACACACGTATGAGCCGTGAGTCTCCAACAAGAGATTCAAGGTAACAGATTGATAATGTATGTAGATATGCATATACAAAGTGGGTGGGCCATTTCACTTGAACTTGCACAATAGACTACACATTGCAGATCATTGTATAGTTAAGCATGTCATATTTCATGTCAGCTACTTGTGGGCAGTTTGTTCCGTCCATACTAGAAAATACATTATTTCAGGATACTTTAGATCTGGTTGTTGAATTTGTACATGCTGTTTGTATCATTTAGCACAAGATTTCTTTTAATGAAACTTGACAATCCACTGCAAATATTTGTGTACAAGTCTGCAGGCATTCTTTTTCTAACTTATAATTAGATTGAGGTAATTTTTTGCTAAGTGCTAAAGATAAAAGCAGCCAATCCCCGTATTCTGCTCCATGCAATGTGGAGGTCATATTGGTTCACACATTTGCCCTGATTTTCATTTGTTTTGAAAAAAAAAAAAATTCCATTTCACGTTGTATGACTTGTTTAAGGTATGTCATTCTATTTTACGGAAAAGAAAATTAACCCAATTTCATATTAAGTTTGTAAACCTTTAAGAAATTGTTGTTCTGGTTGTCACACACAGAGTATTATTATATTGGGATACGAGGTTGTAACCCCCCTCCCCCCCTGTAGAGAAAATATTAAGATTTATGAAGATGCCTGATATATATGATGCTTGAATTTGTTTTTTGCTTATTTTTCATATTCATCTGTCTTCTTCCTTTTTCCTCCTTTTTTTCATCATCTTCCTTCATCTTCCTATTCATCTTTTTATTCTTCTTTTTTCTTCCTCTTTCCTCTTTCTTCCTCCATCCTCACTTTTCCCTCTCTCTTCATATTAAGTTTCATGTTAACTTGTTTAACTTGGAAATATTAAAAAAAGAGGAAACAAATAGCAATTGCATAGAGATTTTGGTGTACCATAAATGCATAACAGCACTGCTTTGGCCTGATTTGTTACCATTGACTTTATGTAGCTTTTTTTAAGGACTAAGTTTAACATGCATTTCAAATTGATCAAGGATTAGGCTATTGCTCCATCTCGTATATGTATGCAAAACACACACATACACACACCCACACTCACACTCAAAATGAGTATTGCTCCTTTCCTGTATACTGCAGTGAAGTAAATACACACTCACACATGCATACATGCATGTACACACATACAAAGATGGGACACCACAAGCATAGCTCCCCTTCCTGTAAAATACAATTAAGTAAATACACACACACACACACACACACACACACACACACACACACACACACACACACACACACACACACAATCACATAACACACACATAGACAGAAAGACATAATTACATAATTTAGTGTTGACAGTCAGACAGGTAATACATCTCCTAAGTGCTTAGGCATAGTAATGGGGTTGAGAAACAATATATGGGGTCCTGTCAAACATCAGTTAAAATGGAATAGGTAGGTAACGTCTTGGTGTCATGAGTGATTGTTAAAACTAACAAGCAAATAAGATACAACAAAGCAAGGATAATGATAAAAAATAGGTGATAATACAGTGAATAAACAAGGTAATATAGAATTGACAAAACATCCAAAGGTAAGTGAGAAATTTGTTACATCAATGATGAAATTCCAAATTAGTAGTTGATGGCAGAGAACAAGACAAGGAATTTGGAAAATTACTGTTAGAATTAGGAAATGTTGAACAATGTGAGACAAGAATACAATCAATGAAGTATTAAGGTAGTAGAAAAGATGAGTAAGACAAAAGAAGAAATGACATTAGTAAAAAGATATATAGCAAACAATAAAAATAGATCTGCACGGTTCCTAAAAATAGAAACGAATATTGCTATGATGTCATATATTATTGCATGGGGAAATCCCTTGAGGACAAACAAAACTGTACACTTTGTTACACTATTCATTTTCTTGTGAAAGATATCCACTGAACATTGCTGCTCTCTTAGTGACTCATTTTATGAGGATAGACCGCTTATGAAGGGATCTATCTATTTGGAGCTGTTTTCCCAAACCACATTTGGATGTTGAAAAATGTCAGCGATGGATTTGAGCATGTGGAAGAGAGGAATTTATCATCAAGAATGTTAAAAAAAGACACACCTACGCAGCAAGGACTTCATTGGTAAATCTGGGACTACTGATGACCACCCACCCCACATTTAATTCATACCTTCTCAAGCCCAAGAAGGTTAAACCATCAAGCACTGAAACAGTACAGTGTTGTCCAATTTAAATTCAAATATGGTTTATTCATTCTTTTTCCACTACGGAGCCTTAGAAGCTTAGGTTTGCATGGTATTGGTAGGTTAGGCCTAAGCCTAATGACAGTATTCACTATGACTATCAGGTTGACGGAGTTCTCCTCTGCAGGTAGTTGTTGACCTTGTTTGCGTACCATTTACCATTGTCAGCTGTTATAGCCAATGTTGGGTGAGTGCCTACTCCAACACAAGATTCACCCTGAAAAATCCAGAGTAAATTAAAAAAAGAAGAAAAAAATCAATCATTTACTGACAAACTAGGTCTAGGAGGTCAGTACACACACACAGACACACAAGAGACATACATGTAGGACCATGCTTATTTTGAAACAAATTTAAAATCTCCTTGGCAATTTAATGACTTCTGGATTAACATGCCTAATCAAATTGAATTTGCTGTAGCCTGTGCAACATGTATTGCATAGCATGCTATCAGCAGCCCCCCATAGACTGTGGCATGTAGCAGTTTTAATTAAAATAAACATTAATAAAGTACGACCTTGAAAGCCTTGAAACACTATAATGACTGAGTAATGCAATACAAGGAGAAACTAACTTGAAAGAAAGCCTAGACATACTAGAGAAAAGACCAGACTGGGTATACAATACCATGGAAAATAGACTACCTATTCAAAAATTCAGCTTTGTTTTCACTAGTTTATTGTCCTCGACACTCCAACCAATGCTTCAATTGAATGATGGAATAACTGTCAATATATTGAATGTTGATCTTGGCCCAAGGGACATCATCCTCTTACAAAAAAAAAATTGGAAATAGGTTGCATGTCACTGTGTTTTCTCTTAGCATTGAGTTTGTGTCTTGGTAATCTGCCCAATTACCGATAGAAAATGCAATAACTGTTTGCAGATGATTAAAAAAATCATGAGAGTGAGAAACGAGGACTGGAGGCTATTGCAAATGATCTAGACAACATTTTCACGTAAATCTATGAATGGAAAATTAATTTCAATCCCCCAAAAAATACAAAGCACTGGAAATGGGTAATAGCTGCAAAAGACCATCTTTTAACTAACCCTTGGGAAGTTAATCCAGTACAAAAGCAAAAGAAGAGAATGATTTGGAAGTGTTGAAAAAAAGACAATATGCCATCAGACACATCAGAAGGATTGTGGGAGAAACAGACTGCTGCAGAAGGTTAAAGTGGCTTTGCCTGTATGGATGAAGAGATGATGAAAAAACTTTTAGAAACCCTGATCCAACCAAGATCGTAATGTGTCGGTGGTATTGTCACCAAATGAAGTGAAGATGTTAGGAAAAACTGAGAGAATAGAAAGGGCAGCAACTAAACTGGTTCCCATCCTGGCAGATAAACAACATGGGACTAAAAGGACTAGGTCTGCCAACTTTGAAGGATTGAAGAGAAAAAAGTGATAACTGTATATAGGCCAATAAAAGGGATAAATTACATTTACAGAATAGATCTTTTGATGAGAGATAGAAGTGCTTAAATAGGTCATTAGAACAAATTGCAAAAGACTACATATCCAAAGGATATGAAGAAATACACTTTTCAAAATAGATGTAGAAGTACTTGGAATAGCTTAGGAGATGTGGCCCAAGTTGGAGCTATTAATTCAAATCTAATTAAGGTTCAAGTTGGAACCATACATGAACTTGAAACTGAATATAATAAATTTGGAGAGAGTGAGATGGGACCCCAAAAGCTTTGCTTCTTCCCTTTATACTGTGATTAGGTAAATGCAGTTAGATATTTTGTTGAACATGACAGAACAATAGATAATACAAATATCCATATTACAAAGTTATGAGCCAACAAAAATCATAGTTAAGATAGATCAGTTTCCAAGTCAGTACAATATATACTTTAAAAAATTAATTCACAGATACAAACACAAACACACACACGCACATGACAGACATATCAGGAGGATTGTGGGAGAGACTTATTGACTGCAACAGAAGAATAAAGTGGCTTTTCACTATATGGATGAAAAGATGATGAAAAAACTCGTCAAAACCTTGATCCATCCAAGATGAGTGAGTGGTATGGTCCCCACACAGAGTGAAGGATATACACAAGACAGAGAATACAAGGGCAGCAACCAAACTAGTCGCCAGCCTGGCAGATAAACCATACAAGGAAAGACTAGAAGCACTGGGTCTGCCAACTTTGGAATATCAAAAAGAAAAAGGTGAAATGATTATAGTGTTCAGGTCACTAAAGGGAATGGATTGCACTGATAGATCTCATGATTAACCTTTTCAATATGAGTTGAATACTCGTGTGCCTGATGTACGATGATTCACTATGCATCATAATATGCGTATTAAAAAATATAAAATTACATGTGTACTACTTGTTCTCTTTCACCGTGAATGTTGATAACCACGGAAAACGCAGTCAAGCCTGTTCACAGAATATGGGAGTCACTTAGCTACAACTACAAAATAAATATAATCAGGATGCTAATACCAGCATCCTCCTATATCCACTTGCACCTCATGACGCCAACATCAGCATCATAGTATGCCAAGGGTTAAGCATGGGAGGGCTTTAAGAGGTTATAGGAACATGTAAAGAAAGATCACAATATCTAAAGGATGAAGAATTACAGTTTTCCAAATAGATGCATAAATATTTAGAATAGCTTAGAAGGTGATACAGCTCAAGCTTGAACAATACATGAATTCAAATCTAAATATGATAATTGGAAATCAAGGATATAGGTTAGATCGGAAGTGGACATGCATTTGAGGCTAAATATGATAAATTGGAGAGCAGGAGATGGGACCTAATGAGAATTCTTTTCCTTTATACTACAATTGGGTAAACACACGCACACACTGACGCATACATATATGACCATATACATGTGTTTATGTACATATATATTGAAATATGTGGTATGTGTATGCATATATATATGCAAGATTGCAAGGTATTCAATTAAGTTGTATGATAGTCACTGATATACTCATTGGGCAAGGTAGATCGAAATATTTTTCTACCCTACCCGCAACTAAATAGCTCTCTGTAAAAGAAAATCTTGTAAAATGTTTTTTGTAGAAAAAATATATATATATTCAGCAATGAAAGGTGATTTTATATCATGTCATACCTGAACACCTTACAGTATATATAAAGAGGTACCAATAGTGCTTGATGTGATTTCTGAAGATAGATGATTTTTCAGCACTGGAATGCTTCTTGGACGAGCTCAGGGAGAGTAGCACACCTTTATCTCCATGAATTTCCTCTCTATTATAAAGAAAATAACACAAGTGTCACTATTGCAGGGACAAAATGCAAGGATGACCCGTCATCCAGGAGGTGCCAAGATAAGAGGGAGGGGAGTGAAGTGTGATAGGGATGAAATGGGTGGGAGTGGTTCTTATGCCTTTGTTTTTTGGCTACCTCCCTTGTAAGGGGGAAAAAAGACTTTGGTATATGTATGTCACTATAACACACTGTCGTGACACACTCGGAAAAAATAGTTACAATGGACCATTATAACAACACATCACTGTCACATCACTATTAAGAAAAAACGCATCTCTAAAGGATGTGAAGAAATACAGTTTTTCACATAAATGCATAAATACTTGAAATAGCTTAGAAGGTAATATAGTCCATACTGGAACAATACATGAATTCAAATCCAAACATGATGATTGGAAATCTAAGGATTGTTTGAATTGAACATGAATCTGAGGCTAGGTATGATAAAGTTGGAGAGTAGGAGATGGGATCCAATGAAGATTGTTCCTTTCCTGTATACTACAATCAGAATATTATGTGGTAGGCAGGCATAATAGAAAAAGGGAAGTAATGAAACAAAGGAAGCTTATAAATGGGCAAGAAATAAGTAAACTAGAACCTGCCAGGGAAGTAATTTTGAAAGGGGTGTTTTAGATAAATGCAGAGAAGAATTATAACTGCTTTACAAATTTATTAATGGCAAATTGAGAGACGGGGAAAAAATCACTAAGCAAATTGAGGGTGATGGGAGGTTTCAGCTCAGGTTACATAATGAAAGTTTCCATTCTGTCCTTGCATAGGAGAGCAGTTTTCTGGAAGAAAGATGAACAACAATTCAGATTTAGAAAATATGTAATAGTGAGAGAAGTACTCAGGCTTTTGCTTAACTACATTACATTTGTAGATATAAATGTGGTTCCCCATGATTCACTCTCAGGTCTGTATTGTCACGAGTCCTTGATGCTAACCACTACACCAACCCATGAAGGGATACATGTATTGATATACTATATTCAAACCCAACACCATAACTTATGTTAATTACTGGTTAGATATAGACAGAAATGTCAGGTTGAATGTAAACTTGAAAGGCAGGAAGTACACAAACTCTTGGCAACATTTAACATCAGAAAAGCTGTAGGACCTGAAGGAATCTCAAATTGGATACTTAGGAATGCAGAGAATGACTGTGGGCAAGATTCATAACCTAATTATATTCTCATAGGAGAAAGGGATAGTACTGCAGAACTGGATAAATCTAATTCCATACCAGTTTTTAAAAGAAGTAAGAAGAAACCACTACACCATAGGCCATGCCCCTGACCAGCATGATAGCAAAATTATACAAGGGAATTGTTGAAAGTAGGTAGGTAAAATGCCGTAAAGAGATGGACTTGTTGACAGGTAACCAATTTGGTTTTAAAACTGAAAGATCATTCTTATCAAACCAAGTAAACTTTTATTCAAGAAAAGTTGATGTACTGTAAGAGAGCAAGGGTTTGGTGTTCCCATTAATATTTTGCTAAATATGTGATAATAGTGATAATTTTATTTGGCAATGATTCAATATACATGATGTGCTGATAATGATAAGAACACATAGTTCGAAATAACAATTACAAGTGCCAAGGATAACACAAAAAAGCATGTAAGCTTATTTCCATTGTGGTCCTCAGCTTATTTCCATTGTGGTCCCATGTGAGTCTCCTTTGCTCAATGCCATGTTGCTCACTAAGCAGATGCAATTTTTAAATGTGTGCTATTGAGAATATTATAGATTTGAAATATGTTTCTGTTTTGAATTTATCTTGAAATTCAATTAGTTTCTCTAAAAAAAGAAAGAAAAAGTTCCACATTGTGTAGGCACATATTGTACATACTCACAGGGAACATTACTAACAATAGACTCGGTGGGAATTGCAACATATTGGAGGGTTTATATATAAGTTCCTTGAATGGATAAAGGCTTTCTTGAAAGACAATATGAGAACTGTATTGAAGAATAAGATATCAGAATGGATTGCCATGTAAATGAAGCGGGTGGCCCTGCTATGTTTGTGCTGTGTTTTGCTGCAATGTTTATGACCCAGGCAGTGGGCAGGAAACATGATGACTCATCCGTGAGGAGCCAAGATGAAAGGGAAACGAGTGGGCAACAGATGGGAGTGAAATGGGTACAAGCCTCCCTCGTAAGGGGAAGAAGCTTTTGGTATTGACAGTCAGCTTCCAGAGTGATGGCACCATATGTTTTTTGTTTCATGACAGTGTAGGCCAACAGGAAAATGATATAGCAGAATGTAAAATAAAAGAGGCAAAAAGGAGAGCAGATGTAAAATGGGGAGGAGTATTACTGAAATTTTTTGAAAGTGATAAAAAAAAAGTGTTTTGGAAGGAAGTTAAGGTAGGGGAGGTATAGTCAAGCAGAGAAGAAAAGGTAAAAGGCACAGATGGACAAATATTAACAGGAGGAGTTGGTAGAGTATTTTACAGATCTGTTGAATGTGGAGGATAGGTAGAAATTGGTAGTAACAGGTAACAAGAACATGATGGTGATGGGAGAGGAAAATGGAGGAGAAATAAGAAAAGTTGAGGTACAAATAATTTTGAAAATTATGAGAGCAGGTAAGGCACCTGGGTTAGATGGGTGGGTGTCATGGAGAGTGTCTGAAGAAGGGAGGTACATTAATAGTGGACTGGGTGGTGAGGTTGTTTAAAGTGTGTCTAAGGAAAACAAAAACAAAAGAGGAAAAAGATCTGGAAGTGTTGATGAAAGACAACCTGTCACCTGACAGACATACCAGCAGGATTGTGGGAGAGAAATATGGTCTGCTGCAGAAGATTAAAGTGGATTTTCACTATATGGATAAAGAGATCATGAAAAATTCATAAGAAAAAAATATCTAATCAAGACTGGAATATGCATCATTGCCATGGTCCCCACAAAGTGAAGAATATAAGGAAGATCAAGAGGATACAAAGGGCAGTAACCAAACTGGTTCTCATCTTGGCAGAGAGACTGGGTCTGCCAACTTTGAAAGATTGAAGAGAAAGAGGTGATATGATTACAGTATTCAGGTCACCAAAGGGGATGGATTACATTGACAGAAGAGATCTCTTAATTAAGGATATGAAGGCTAGAGGTCATGAGAACAAATTGGGATGGACTACATGTCTAAATGATGTGAAGAAATACATTTTTCCATATAGACGCATAGAGCGCTGAATGGCCTACCGGCTCCGGCGCTTGGCCTTCGAGCCAAAAAAATTCATAAATCATAGATGCATAGATACTTGGAATAGTTTAGAAGGGGATATAGTTCAGGCTGGAACATCACATGAATTCAAATCAAATATGATAATTGAAAATTAAGGATATAAACCAAGTTAGAACTGTACATGAATTTGAGGCTAGGGATGATATATTGGAGAGTTGGAGATAGGACCCAGTGATCTTTGTTCCTTTCCTGTATACTACAATCACATAAATACATAAATTATGGATTCAAGGCCAGATTCTAAAAGACTGCACTTGAATCACAGCCACCTTTAGACTTCATGCCACACTTTCCTGAAGATTACAACCACCCATTCATGGAAGTGGAATGTCACACTTCCCTCTTCAACTGTAAGAAGACTGCCCCAGGCTTAGATAACGTACACTATGACATAATATGTCACCTACACCCAACCACACCTTCACAACTGCCTGGAGAGAAGCCACCATCTTACCCTTCCCAAAAAGATTCTTCAAATAACTACCACCCAGTTGCCCTTGCAAATTGTCTTGGGGGGGGGGGGGGGGGAATTCTTCTGATTTTCATGGCAGTTGGAATACTATTCTCTCATCACCCCTTGTAACATTATTCTAAACTGCAATACTATAGACATCCAAGTGCAAACAATTCATTTGTCAATAAACAACATGTCTATGCTATATTTTGTATTTAGAAATAGGATATGACATGGCCTGGAAATGATGGATCTTCCATAAACTTCACATCTTAGGATTTCAAGGAGCTCTGCCTTCCTTTATATCCCAATTCTTAACCTATCAAACATTCAGAATATGCATAGGAATAACCTTATTTTCACCACATACCCAACAAGGAGTGCCCCAAGGAATCTTCCCCACTAGTCTTCATTTTACCTAGATATAGACAATATAACATAATACATCCTACAGAAATAACTACTAGCCTATATTTTGATAACCTAACCCAATTTTGCTTCAAAACCCACCTTGCTCATATCAGCCACCTTCTCCAAAGTCCCAAGTACATCAGTGGGCAGAAGACCAAGGATTTGATTTCTCCGCCTCAGAATCACAAATCATCCACTTCTATAGATGACATTGCTGCAAAGACACACTACTGATACTACTAGAAAATACCTCCCAGGGCCTAATTTTCAACAACACCACCTGACCTTTCTACTTCAAACAACTAAAAGCATCCTGTCTCTGAGCTTGTGATCTGAAAATATCTCGCACAAGATCAGCAGTAGATAGACAATCACTCTGGAAATTGTACCGGGCTACTGTACAGAACAAACTTGAATTTGGATGTCAAATCTGTTCCTCTGCTACACCCACAGCTCTCTGAATACAAACTATATGCTCTCTTGGCCTATGTCTCAGCATAGGTGCTTTTTGTAGTAAAGAGCTTATATGCAGAAAGTGGACATCCTGCCATGAATATCCACTGTACCCTGACATCATTAAGATATCTCTACTTCAATAAGAATGCCCCTACCAACCTACTCTTCCACATCATTGGAACCTTGACTATTCATTTGAATTCAACACATACCCATATAGCACCCATCTATTAGGCAAGAGAGTGGCAGTTGTACCATTAGCCCTGGAAATCACCAACAAAATTTTAGCCACAACAACAACTAACTAAGCCAGTTTGCTACCTTCTCCAATACACTTCTGTCTCACCACACCCACCTTAACATAAGATGAAGTTCCAGTTGAAGCTATTTGACAAGAATTTTACATCTACCCATTAAACAGTTATCAACATACACACCAATTGAGAAATAGAGTAAATTTGCAGCTGTGTCCCCAAGCGAAACAAGATCATGATATCTCCCATCCATTGCCTTTGTTTCCACTGCTGAAATCTATCCTCACTGCCTTATAAACTGTCCACAACTCCTTCCCCTGCATCCTATATATTAAAGATTCATGAAGTGTTTTACAAGCAATCTCTGCCCTTAAGTACCACCATCCACTGGTCCACAACCTCTTAAAGCCCTCCTACCCTTAATCAAAAGATCTCTTCTGTCAGTGCAATCTATCCCCTTTAGTGACAAATACTTGATATAACTAATGGACATAACCAATACAGCACTTAATTTTTATCATCAGGTGACCAACATAGCACTCTTTTATGAATCATTAAGTTAAAGTTATGACGTAAGGGTTCCAAACCACTATCAGAATACAGTATGACAGAAATTTCCTAGTGTTATGGGACAAATATCTAGATAATTTTGGATCTTAAAGTATGTAAATGCAAGCTATCTGTTTACTCACAGCATTGAAGAGGATGTTTAACATTACTCTCTATTGACACTTATATTGATAAAGTAAACACAACCTATATGTACCGGTACCTCTGTTACAGAACAGTCAATCAATCTGTTGCCCCTGTTCTGTTTTGCAGAAGATCTGTGGCCTTCAGGTAGCCTGTAACAGCCTCCAGGCAGGACCATAAGTCACTCAGGAAAGATAGTGTTGTTTAGGAATTGTGTAGGGCATTGTAGTATGAGGTGTTCTACATCTTCTGTTTGGTAATTGCAACCGGGACAGAACAAAAAGTAACAAGTAACTTGAACAAGATAGCATTTTAATAAATCATGTCCTGTTCAACCTTCCACAACAAACCCTTGGCTTCAGCTTATTCCCATTAATATTTGCACTGCTATTCCCATTAATATGTGCTCTGCTAATTGAAGGATTGTTTACTTATGGTAGGTTAAGGGTAATCCAGAGCAAGAAAGTTGTGCTTCAAGAAGTTTCTCCAAACAAAATTTTGTCTTTTTTTACAGTCTGTCAACATATACAATGATGGCTCCTGCTTGAACCATGAAGTGGGTTATGTAGCAGTCTCCCCAACTGAAACAAGATCTGGATCTCTCCACCTTATCGCCTCAATCTTCACTGCTGAACTCTCCGCCATCCTCACTGCCTTATATATTATCCACAGCTCACCCCCTGCATCCTATACAATTGTATCAGATTAATGAAGTGCTTTACAAGCAGTTTCTACTCTCAAATGCTGCCACCTACTGGTCCACAAAATCCATTCATGGATCATCCAGATTTCTACCTGCTTCAAATATGTATTCATCTCATGTAGGGATCCCTGGCAATGAAGAAGCTGACATAATGGCTTGAAAGGTGACATCCACCACTTTCAATGCCTCCATTCCACTGCCAGTAACAGACTGTTACCCAGTTCTTCCATCAGCAATGCTAAACATGTGGCAGGGATGCTGGGAGCAACACTCAACAAATCATCCAAAAACAGTCAAACCCCGTATACACCCTGGGACAAAAGCTTATGTGCAAAAGTGGAGATAACTAATTTTCTCAAATAACCAGCATTCTCAGGTACTTGCCAGTTCTCTAGTACTTTGTTAGGCATCCTGTCTCTGGAGACATTAAGGGACAAACTCTGTAAAATTCTGAAGCCATACAAGGTTCATTTTGTTCCAAATATGCCTTGATGGCTGCCTCATTTAAACCCCATTAAGAACCTTTGGGCACTCATGAAACATAAGGTATGTGAGTGAGACACTCCAACAATCCCCAAGCTCAAGGCAAACATCAAGGATACTTGGAACAAAATGGACCCTGTTTGGCTTCAGAATCTTGCATCCAGGAGTGTTTACAGAGAAAAGGGTGCCCAACAAAATACTAAAGAGCTGGTATCTGAGAATGCTGGTTATTTGAAGAAATTCATTAAAGTATTTTCACTCATACACCTAAGTTTTTGTCCCAGGGTGCATGTCCATGGCTATCTTCACATCAACATAATTGGCATTTTGATACAGCACAAGTACACCTAAGAATGAGATATTCCTGCCTGACACTTGGCCACTTCATGACAGGAAATGACCCTCCCATTTGTCAATGGAAGGTTCCTCTCACAGTATCACACATACCACTAGATTATCCACTTTACACAACACCCTATGACAGCTACATACACAATAACAATGACTACACCAAATCATGGGTGACAAAACACTAGTACCTCTATCATCTCTCCACAACTTCCTACAGAAAACAGGATCATGAACCAAACTGTAAATATCCTTGACTGAACCTACATATGAAATATGAGATATCACATGACAGCAGTGTGAGATTGTTTACAAGGATAGAAATGCTGGTGAATTACAGTCATTAACAACAACAATGTAGTCTATGCATTACACATCTAGTGGGCCATAAAGGGAACTGTCACTTGTAAACCATAGAGTCAAGTGAAAATATTGCACACTATATGTTGGGTTCTTGCATTATTACTTACATTGTAAGATGTGTCATTATAGAAGGGTAGGCTAAATTTAGTTAGGGAGAGATTTGGGGAGAGATTAATTTTTTGTCAGACTTCTATTCTGCCCTGTTTTACCACTCATGAAAACTTTGTCAGTACTGTTTTGACAAAATCAAAAAGTTGCCAGCTAAGGAGAAGGTTATAATTGCTTGCCTAGTCCATGGTGCATGTCAAGAAGAAGAAAGATACAACATGCACTGAGCAACACATTAACCTGACAGGGCTCCTCTTTGTAGTCTACATATACTCTGCCAGGTGATCATTGGCTGTTAGGTACTTGATATACTGTGTGGAGAAGAATATGCAGATAAAGTTAATACCCATTTGATATCACCTGCCAACTTGCCAGATCATAGAACAGAGAAATATTTTATATGAATATCCCTGTGTAGGTCAGCCATTTCTAGTTTTGGATGTGTTTGTTGATTGTTCTGCTATGTAAAGTATATCTTCCAGACTATTGTATTCACCTTCACTGTAGCATAGCATCTTCATCCACATATGGCATCAGTTCCATTGCCTGCATAGTTCCATATTAATGGGATGACTTGTGCTTTGTGTGAAGACACTACAGATATGTTGCTGTCTTATATGCTGAAATGTAGGCTCATTGTCCATAAGCAGCTTACATATTTCATTCAGAACACTATTTTCCTTGCCAGAGCTTTACTATTTCTGTGTTCAAATGAAATAAATATACCATCATGGTTTTATATTTTATAGTGAAGTTATCAGATTGTATTTATTACGAATGTGTAGACATAATATCATAGATGAAGTTAAGCATGTTAGAGGTTTTTGTGACAGAGTATTCCATTATTAATTCTGTTAACTTTTGGGTATTAGTTTGCGTTTCCTTAAGTGTGTTATATCCATGTTTATATATTATTTGTCCTTTATTCTTTTATTGTAGCACTTGTTTATTATGAACTTTTCATCACACAAAGACTTGAGTGCAACAGGAAATTTCCTTTGTGTAAATCAATCAGTTGTTGCCTCAAGTTTCACTAAGTGGAAAACCCACAGCCCCACAGTGGCTGCCAATGGTCCTCAGAACCTCCCACAGATCTCTGGAAAGAAGCTGTGGACTGTTGTCCATTTTGTATCAGTGTGGTAGTTTCTATGTCACTGACTGAAAGTTGTAGTGAATTGAGAGCTGCCACCAGTTGTTAGCACTCCATGTGTGTAAAAGTGCAAAAAATACAGATGAAGTTTCTAGTGAACCTGGGCCCAGTCCATAGCTGTACCACCTGATGTAGGTGAAGGGGTTGATGGGTTTTGCTGTCCGTCTTTCAGGACCACCACATGCAGGTACTCATTATTGGTCCCTCCTTTGTATCACATTGTCTTGAATGTTGAGTAATCATATGAATATGTTGTGTACATATGAGAAGGCCTGGATGGAATTGACATTTCCCCAGCTTCACCAACAGGATAGCAGTCTTACATATTTCATGCTTTGTCTTCCTTTTCACATGCACATTTTCTGAAAATGTGATTTTCATTATTATTTTTTTTTTTTTTATCATTTTTTCAGTCTAACTTTCTGAAAGGTTTGTGGGTGCATTAAGGCCTGACTATACTTTTTCTTTCCAGTCTCCGTCCTGATCTTTCAGTCAGTCATACTTTTGTGAATGAAGCTGTTGTTACCTAATTTGAGAAAACTTTAGTGTTTATTTGTACCAACCATGTTTACAAGTGAAAACTAATAGGATGCAATATTTACTTTAAACCCAGATATGTCTTCTGGGACCAAACTGTGCTGGGGTCTGTATCCAGCGGTTCTCTTAATTATGTTTGGACTCTTTAGCCTTTATTTAATTTTACAGCCATTTATTGTTAACTCACTGAATTTGGCAATGCCCCTTAATATATTTTACTCATGAGTTTTGCAGTTTTTTGTAACAAAGATTGGTATGTCAAAAAATTAATGAAATATGGAACAAAAACTATAGTATTTTGTGGAATAGTGTATATGGCTTCTAGTCTTTCATCAAATACAGTGGGGTGGTCTCTATGTATGAACAGTTACCTATACAAACAAATTGAATAACAAACTGTTTTCTGAAGAAAAAGACAACTAACAAGTTGAAATTTGAACAATGAACTGCAAGCAGACTGCATCCATGTAAGTGGCTTGGAGCGTCTTCAACCATTTCCATAATGTTCTCATTTTGTGTCATAGACTGTGAACTTGACTTGCAAATTTTCACATTATACTCTGAAAAAAGTTAAAAAGATAAGCATGAATCAACAATTACTTACACACAACAAACAAATTGATTCACAAATGCTTCAACCAACTCAGTTTCCATAATGTTCTCATTTTGTATCATAGACTGTGAACTTGACTTGCAAATTATCACATTATACTCTGAAAAAAAAGCTAAAAAGATAAGCATGAATCAACAATTACTTACACATAACAAACAATTTGATTCACAAACATTAGAATAGATCATATTGATATATAAACCCCACTGTATTCAGTTTTTCAAAGAGTAATTGAAGCTTATGGAGTGATATCCACCTTTCAACTGATTATATAGGAACATTTGTCACTAACTGTATTTGCTTATGATATTTATAAATGTGAGTATAAAATGCTTGTATAGAAGAATGTATTGACCAAAATTATGTAAAGTATCAGACAAGCGCACATGTAATCATATAAATGCTCAAATTATATATAGTACTTTCATGATAATTGTTGTGCACATATTAGGGTATGCACTCACTCTTTAAAACCCATTCACACACAAACCCATACATACAGCTTTCCCCACAGAGTAATAGACATTTGGAACAATACACGAATTTAAAAACAGTCTAGATAAAATGAGATATGAAGACGGGACACCACAAGCATAGCTCCCCTTCACATAAAATACAACTAGGTAAATACACATGAATTCAAATTTAAATGTGATAATTTGAAATTAAAGTATATAACCTAAGTTGAAACTATGCATGGTGTGATCAATTGGAAAGTAGATGGGACTCTATGAGCTTTGCTCCTTTCTAGTATACTACAATTAGGTAAATACAAACACATACCCTTTTTTTTTTTTTTTTTTGTAACTTAATTAAGACATTCTGGAAAAAAAAAAAAACATGATAAGTCATCCTGGAAGAGTCTTAGGGAGGGTGATATATATGATCCATTGAGTGGATCAGGTAGTGTCTCTTGGCCATTTTGGCGTGGGCTGAGAGAAACACTCAGCTGTTTTTTGCTTGCACATATCACACACAAAAAATTAACTAGTGTTGTAGATTAATGTGTTCAATGCATTATGCACTTTAAGAGCAAAAATCAATCAAAAATTATAGCATATACTTTTTTATTGCTGTTTTTATAATGATAAACATTAGACCTCATTTTCATATTGGTGTATGGAACTTTGCAAAACATTCCATGTACAAATAAAAACATAAACTAGAAAGAATTCAAAGAGCACTAACAAAGATGGCACGAACACTCAGTATGCTGACATATGAACAAAGATTAGAAAAACTAAAATTATTAACTCTGGAGCAAAGAAGAGAAAGAGGCGATTTGATATCCATATATAGAATTATGAAAGGGATGGAAATCCTTGACAGGGATGATCTACTTAAATGGGACAATAGAAATACAAGGGGACACAAGAAGAAACTTAAGGACAGTTACAGAAGAGATCTGTAAAAGAATAGCTTTCCACATAGAGTGATAGATACATGGAATAAATCAAAAGAGAAAACAGCGAGTACTAAAACTATACACGACTTTAAGAAAGAACTGGATGTGGAAAGATACAACTGCGGGTCCCTACGAGCATAGCTCTTCTCCCACAAAATACAACTAGGTAAATACAACCTCGTACTTTACATAGTTGTTGGTCTTTTGCAACATTCTACCAACTGGAATCTCAGCCTATACTGAAGGCTCTAAAGATGTCAGCAGCCCCTGTGACAAGGTGAATCTGGGCATTTCTCAATTCACAGTAGCAGCTTTGAGGTAGCTCACCACAGCTTCCAGGAGGGTCGTGAGCTGATCTGACACAACTCTATGGAGCAACTATGGTGAGTGTCGTATCTATCATCCAGGTCAAGAAACACCAATGCCACCTCTTCTGCATATTGCAATACTTTCCTTTCCTATCAGCCAATCATGCAAGTCAACTCCTCCTATGCCTTTGTTATAGCTTGTAATGAGTTGTGGCTATACTCGTACAATGTCAACTCTTTTCTTTTCCATCATACTGCTCTGCCACGGTGAGGGGTAACTGTTGTAGTTTGTTATTACTGGTAACACTTTGTTGTTGTGCTACTTGACTATACACAAGGACTTCCTTGCCAACCTGTAGTCATACAAATCCTTGGTCTTTTTTGCCTTGACAGGACACTGCTGCAACCTATTTTTATGCACAATTCCAGTGCTTCTTATATTTTTCTCAGCATCGATAGTTAGGAGACTGCAACATGAAGAGGTTATCAAAGAAAATGCAGTAGCTGTTGGGATCATCAATCACACTGCACATATCCAGATCAATCTTTCTTATAGTGCCAAATGATGTTCACAGCCATCATAAAGATCAAATTTGTGCTAGTGTTGTTGATACATAGGCGTGATATGTGTTTGTGTTCTGCTCTCCACTTGGTGATAAGTGTGGCTGTAGATTTGGTTGGGGATATTTTGAATCCAAGTGAACCAGGTTGTGATAATTTTTAATGTATTTTTGATAGTAATAATTAATTCTGAACTACGAGTTCTCTTTCCTCTACCAAGGACTCGTTTTGATCTTTTCTCGGATCTGATTTGTGCCAAAATTCTATCATCGAGCTATTGATTTGATAATGCTTAATTAACTTTCTTGTAAGGCAATTCATAAATTTAATTCTCTGGTGCTAACGAATCTGGCTTTATTGGTGATTAAATATTTTTGTAAGTTATTGTGTACGCTTCGAACTGTATCGAAGCGTCCGTATCAGCGTTGCAAAGTCGCCCCTTGTTTCTAAAACGTTCCAAAAACGATTCCCATTTTTTCTTTTTACTTCTCATTACCGAGAACATTTAAGTAGAAACTAACATACTACCGTTGTTCCTGAACTTTTTAATACTTTACCAAAACATCATACTCTCTTACTTTCCTATTATTGCACTTCCTCTTGTTCACCTTTTATGTAAACCGGAAACTTTACTTAGGTCGATTTATAGTAACATTAAATCGCATGAAATTTCTAATGCTGATAATTTTGACCCCGTATTCATTTGTTACCATTCGAATTATTACATCTTTCTATATCAACTCTGTGTGAGCTTTATTAGAAGAGAGTGGAGTGTAGTGGTCTAAAACCGTGTTGTGAGTCAGCAAGATGGGTATGTGGTGTGATGGGTTGTAATATGAGGTATTCTATGGCAGGAGGGAATGCAGAGAACTTGCGTTTGGGGATTGCGATGATTTCCCCGTGCTTCCAGATGGTGGGTATTGTGTGAATAGTTGTAGTTTGCATTGTTGGTGAGTGTGTGTATGCCATGGGGTCCAATGTGATATAGGTGGAAATTATCTTGTCCACAAAGGGTGTATAGTGTGGGTCTGTAGGGATGTCTTTCTTACGTCGAATGATGCGTCGGTATTCCGGTGAGGGGTGAGGTGGCTTGTCTGTGCGAAATTATTTATGATCGTTACGTTTGCTGGAGTGCCGGAGGACTGGAGGAGTGCCTGTATAGTTCCACTTTACAAGGGAAAAGGGGACATGTGTGAGTGTAGTAGTTTCAGAGGGATTAGCTTGTTAAGTGTAGTTGGGAAGGCTTATGGGAGAATCTTGATTGAGAGGATTAGGAGAGGAACAGAGGGAGTAATTGGTGAGGAACAGTGTGGATTTAGGACGGGTAGAGGTTGTGTAGATCAGATTTTTGTGATAAAACAGATATGTGAGAAAGCTATAGGAAAGGGGAAGGATGTTTTTTGGGCTTTTATGGATCTGGAAAAGGCTTACGACAGGGTAGACAGGAAGGCACTGTGGTTTTGCGGATATACGGAATAGGAGGAAAGCTTCTAGGAGCTGTAAAGAGTTTTTACGAGAGTAGTATAGCATGTGTCAGGATTAGAAATGGAGAGAGTGGTTCGAGGTAAAGGGGGACTTCGTCAGGGATGCGTTATGTCACCCTGGCTGTTCAACTTGTACATGGATGGGGTAGTGCGAGAGGTAAATGCAAGGGTGGTGGGTCAGGGAATGAAGATGGTTAAAGAAAATGGAAAAAAAGTGGGAGGTGAGCCAGCTGTTGTTTGCGGACGACACTGCGCTTGTGGCAGGATCGGAGGGATTGAGGAAGTTGGTGACAGAGTTTGGGAGTGTGTGAAAGAAGTAAGCTGAAGATAAATGTGGGTAAAAGTAAGGTGATGAGATGTACAAGGAGTGAAAGTGGCAGCAGACTGGAAGTGAGCATTAAGGGAGAGCGACTGGAGGAAGTGGATAGTTTTATATACTTGGGTGCAAATGTGGCAGGAAAAGGTGGAGTGAAAGTGGAGGTAGAATGTAGATTGAGAGAAGCGAGTAAATGCCTTGGTGGATTAAAAAGTGTAATGGGGAATAGACATTTGGGAATGGATGCTAAGAGGAGACTGTATGAAGATGTGATTGTGCCAACAGCACTGTATGGGGCAGAAACATGGAACATAAGAGAGAAGGGGTTTGAATGTGTTTGAGATGAGGTGTCTGAGAAGTATGATGGGGGTTACTAGGCTAGATAGAGTGAGAAATGAGGAGGAGAACAGGGGTGGAAAGGGAGTTGGGAGATAGGGTTGATGAAAGAGTATTGGGATGGTTTGGACACATGGAAAGAATGAGTGAAGAAAGACTAGTAAAAGAGGTATGGAAGGCAGATGTGGAGGGAGTGAACATGAGGGGACATCCTAGGATGAGGTGGATGGATGGGGTGAAGGGGGAAGAGGGGAATGTCTGTTGAGGAAGGACGGGAGAGGACAGAAGACAGGGGTGAATGGAGAATGGTTGTACTGTATATGGATGATGTTGTGATGCATGAGGTGGAACGGGTGGGGGGATGGGGGGTGAGGTAGTATGTGTGAGCAATTTTGACGCAGCCCGAAGGGATTTCTCCCCGTCTTCTCCTTGTATGCATGGGGGGTCGCCGATTTAATGAAGCGGCCTTGGTGTGGATGTGCTGTGCCTTGTGACACTGCTTCTGACCCAGGGCAGTGGACAAGGTGCAGGGATGACCCGTCATCCAGGAGGTGCTAAGATGGGAGGGAGGGTGTAGGAAAGTGGAGTGTATTTAGGGATGGAATGGGTGGGAATGATTTTATGCCTTTTTCTTTTTGGTATATGTATGTATGTTTACTTCTTGTTTGTTTGAGGGTAAGTTGACTTGTTATTGCTGTGTGAGAGCGTGTTGTAATACTGTTGGATAGTTTTCTGGTGTTTGTTTCGTGATTGTATTGACATATATTCCAATGTTGTGTTTTTTCATTATTTTTGTCTTTAATCTCAGTGTTCAGTGTATATATTTGGTATGCTATGTTCTGAGAGATTTTTGTTGAGAAAGTTGAGGTTGTACGGTTTCATGTTGCCTCTTGTCTGCGTTTTGTATGGTTGTATTGAAAAGGTGCATAGCGGCATCTATGTGATTGGTGTACTGTTTTGCGTCTCAAGCATTTGTTCAGTCTTTTCAGTGAAAGCCTTCCAGATTGCTCCCTTGTAAGTGGTGTATGTGTGCCTGTGGCCAACTGGGGTGCATCGAGTTTTGGTGGTGATGATGATTGTCAGGTGGTCGGATCTGAGGGCTCCGACCACTTTCCATAAAGTTGTTCGAGCTAAGCAGGGGAACAAAAGGTGATAACAAGAATGGAGGGGGTGTAACGGCCTTGATGGGAGATATGGGTGTTGCTCTTGATGGTCAATGACAATGAGTCAAGTTGTGTTTCTAGTTCAAGCCCTCTGTCCGTGTCGGGGTTGTTGATACACCAAGCCGACGACTTGTCGTTGAAGTCACCACCCAAGATAAGGTTAGGGATAGTGGCAATTTGGTTAAGGTTAGGCCTAAAGGTATTTGGAACTGTAGTGGATTCAACTTGGTCTTTGGAACACGTGTTGGACTCGTGACCGACAGCTATTTCCCTCCCAGAAGAGAGTTCAGAGCTCGTATGACCGATCTATGGGTAATGCTGTGACCTTACACTCACACACACACCCAACTACCTATTCGGGTTTGCATTGATTTGGGTTTCTGTGATGTCTGTGGTAGGGAGGAGGTTTTTGGTAGTGGCACTTGTGTCTTGCGACACCGCTTCTGACCCAGGGCAGTGGACAGAATGCAGAGATGACCCGTCATCCAGGAGGTGCCAAGATAAGAGGGAGGGTGGAGGGGAGTGGAATATATAGGAAATGGAATGGGTGAGAGTGGTTTCTATGCCTTTTCCTTTTTGGCTACCCCCCGTGTAAGGGGAAAAAATCCTTTGGTGTATGTATGTATGTACTTGTGTCCACGAAGCAGATGGAGTGGTGGATCAGGGTGGTGAGTCCACCGCCATTACTGTCGGTCTGGTCTTGTCTGATGGTGGTGAAAATATACATATTTTTTGTCGTAGTTTTTTCTTTATGATGGTAATGTGTGTATTGTGTCGTTTGAGAAAGTGTTCGAGTTATTTTTCATGCTATCAATGTTATATTATAAGATGTTGATGTGTGTCCTGTGTGTATTGCAGGTTGCTGTACGGGGTTGGGGGTACTGGTGGGAAAGGATTAGGATCTCGGTCAGGAGGAAGAGGAGTGTTTGGGGAGAAGAGAGGAGGGAAAGGGGATGGCGAGGGTAGTGGTGTGGCTAAGAATACAGGCTGAGAGTGAGATGATGGGAGGGAAGTTATGGGTAGGCCAATAGAACAGGTCCAGTTGTTTGTGTAGTGTTTCATGTCAGCAAGTGTTGTCCAAGTGAGATGGGCCCAGTTTCTGCATGAGTTGTGCTGAATTGAGCCTTTGTCGTCTCGAGGTGATGAGTTTGGAGTATGTTGGATTTATGTATTTTGCGGTGGGCTCAGGGTTGCTCTCTGCATCTCCGGCCAATAGTAGAAGAGGGATGATCGCTGGAGAAAAAAAAAACGTGAAGGTGTATTGTGAAAAGAGCTGTGTTATTCGGGTAATCGAAGCTGCTCCTAGGGATTGGAGCCACCTGTGTGATAGCCGGTGGCAAGGGTATGTTGTTGCAGGTTAGGCCTCTAACTCTTGGAGTTAGTGGGGGCGGGAGGTCCCAGGTTGAAGAGGCTGCCATACCAGACCTTTCTTTATTGTTAGGAGCCACCCTGTAGGAGCATAGTTAAACGTGGTTCTGAAGAACTGCTTATAGATTGTGATTAGTCTTACTTCTGCTGTCCAAACTCTGTACTTGCAACTGGATTTACAGAATATGTTTATTTTCTTGTTGATTTTTATTGTCGGATCTTTGATGTGTGGTTATGTATCAAAAGTGAAACCTAGAAACCTTAGGTTCTTTTCCAATAGAAGGGTTTGGCTAGTTAATTGTACTTCTACTTCAGCTTCCAGGTCATCTACGTGGGTGAGCTCTTCATAGTTATATTCTGGATCTGGTGATGGGAATTCACTTATGAAGAGGTTGAATGATGTTAAGAATATTGTCTCTTGGAGAAAATCCATGGTATGGCATGAAAGATCATCAAAAAGACTACAAAAGACTAAGGAATTCAGACTGCTTAAAAGATGCTAGGAAAAAGCTTTCCACATACAGTAGATGCCTTAGATTATGGGATAAGAATAAATTATTTAGCAAACATCAACAACAGTGGCAGGAAAGACATATAAGACGTTAAAGAACATAAAATGACATTTCGTTAAATTGATGAATGTATGATTTAAAAAAAAAACGAAAATCTAATCCACAACAGACTGCAACCGGCGGTGCTGGCGTGGTGACCACGTGAAAAGTACAAAGGGCGGCGACAACTGAAATGAGCCCTTGTCTGCCTGATAAGACAAATAAAGATTAGAAAACTGAGATTGGCCACACTAAAGGTGTAAAAACAAAGAGGTTCATAGTTATGGGAGTGGTGATAAAAGTGTGAAATTGGACAGAGGATATGTTTAGGGATGAAAGAGCACGAGAACACACACACACACACACACACACACACAAAAAAGGATGTTAATGAACATAATTTTCCACATAGATGCACCATTTTGTGAAACGAATTATAAGAACGATAATTCAGGCGGATGACATAGATTAATTTCAGGCAGCTCTATAAATGGAGACTGTGTTCTATTACAACTAGGTTCTTAGAATTTACGACTTGCAATGTGTACGATTGTGGTTCAGGTGAGAGCAAAAGAGGAGAAATTGTCGGTTTGTGAGAAGGAAGATGGATGAGCCAGCAACTCAGTCGAAGGGAAGGGGCAACTTTGAATTTGGGAGTGTGGTTGAGAGGGTGTTGGGAGTGATGAAGGGCGAGGGAGGGAAGGAGTGGTTCTACTGGTAAGTAGTGAGACAGGAAAGTGCGTGGAATGAAGTTTATTCGAAGACAATGTGGGTGAAGGTGAAACTGGAATGGATATTTTTTAAAGTGCGAACAGTCCTGGAAGTGAGAAAAGTGAAGAGGATTTTTTTTTTTTTCGAATCAAATGAGTATATATATTTTTGGGAGGGATTTACGTGTAGTGAAGTTGGAGAATCTCAATGCTGGAATAGGAGGTGAGCCAGTAGATGGAATAGTAGGGAGGTTTGGTGTGCCCTGTAAGGATTACAGTAGAGCTGATGTAGATTTATTTAGAAAGGGAGTTGATGGTCCGAAAGGCCAGAAAGAGTCACCGCCTTAGGTCAAGTCGGGTCATAGCGTCGGGTCAATCCCGCATACATATACTGCCTGCCCCGAGCAGACAGACCAATTAGTTCTTCCCTGTATTCAACTTGTCACGTGTCAATAGGCCTTCCCGGGGACCACACACGTCCGTTCTTAGGCCGACGCATGCACCTTCACAAGAATACACTACACAAACGAACCAGAGCTTGATTCTCTCCCTACGTCACCTAGCCCAAGAAACATTGCCGTTTGTTACATTGGTGACCCTGGGAGTTTTTGACGCGAATTCACCCAACCGACCCCGGTTACTGAACACGCTACGACCGCCGCCGCCGCCAACGACGCCCAGCTGCTGCGACCTACTGACGTCACGGACAACCGCATCCCGATCTACGTCGCTACGCCAGGATTGTCACCGCTTCTGACGAAGTCGCCGCTGCCTGCTGTGCCTCCTGGGCCCCGCCCTTTCGGGGACTCTGACGCCTCGCAGGGGAAGGAGGGTAATGTGGTATCCATTTACCCCACAACCATGCCCCATAGGTATGCTGGTATATTACCGGGAGTTGGATGGTACTAGGACCTCACGCTGATATTGACAATGGTCAAGTCAGGTCATACAACACAAACTCGAAGCCCTAAACACATGACTCTATAGACCAGGAAGTGGCATCTGGAACCGCCTAACAACATTACACCCACACTTAGTACAACATACCCACGGCATTGACGTAGAGGAAGGACACGACCACAATTGGTGGCCAAGAATTTCCCCGATAGTCAATGAACCCCCACCCGAAACCCGATGTATATTAAGAAACAACCAACCACCGGACAATTGTTTGTCTCCTTCCCCATCAGCCATCATTATTACGTGCTTTTATTTATTATATATTTAGTGATAACATCATGTTCTTGACACCGTTTTACTAATTAATGTGTAAGCTGCCCACAATGATAACACGTGCGAAAAACTCGCACGTGATACCACAGAAAAACTGTGTACGAGCAGTAGGCATCATTCAGGTCAGGTCAAACTGGGGTAACTGCTTCAAACATTGAGATGGTGAGTGGTTGTGTTTCAGTGATCAGCGCCGAAGAGGTACAATCTTTAATTAGCAGAATTGTAACCTTAGAGAAGACTGTTGAGGGCCTTAAAGAGGAAAATCGAGTTCTTCACTCAAAGACCCAAAACACGGACGACAAACCATGTTTGGAACTTGGATGGAAAACGGTGACCAAGAAAACACGGAGAGATCGTAAAAAGCCCTCACCAGGCCCGCTTGAATGCAGAAACTTTTCAAGCTCTCGCGAGTCTAGAAAAAGAAGAAGTAGATGTAAGACAAGAAGGGTAGGACAATCGCTAGATCCCTGCCCACAAGTAAGATTTTTGTTGTAGGGGATAACCAGGAGAGATATTTAGATAGGGCCTTCTGCGACAAAGGTAGGAAGCATAGAGCGCAGATGTGTTTTCCTGGGGCGGGGATAGGTGATGTTAGAGGCAGGATTGACGAGTGTATAGTCGGAGAAGGAGAGACATATTGTTTGCTTGAGTGTAGGAAGGAATGCCAAAGGTAAATTAGAGAGTGAGGAATTATTTGCGCGACTCCAGGATGCGCTAGATAAGATTAGGGATAAGGGAAGGGTTCCTGTTGTATATGGAATTCTTCCGAAGCGTAAAGTTGGAGACATGTGACATTCCAGGGCTAATGCAATGAAATGTAGGCTGGCAAAAGATTGTTAGGCCAATGGATGGGCATTTGTCGACAACTGGGTCGCTTTTACGGTAAGAATCATCTATATAAAAGGGACGGGGTGTACTTGTCACCCAAAGGACTTCGGTTCCTTTTTGAATCCCTTGAGTGAGAAGTAAGCATTCTGCATTTTTTTTTTCGGGTAGATTATGTGGGAGTCGGTGTGCGTGTGTGTGTGTGTGGGGGGGGGGGGTATCGGAATATAGTCTAGTCAATAGAAACAGCTTAGAGAGGGACTGTGAAAAGGATCACTTAATCAGGTGGAGGGAGGATACACTAAAGGTTTACTATACAAACAGCAGAAGCGTAATAAATAAAATGTATTTGCTGCGAGGTAAAGCATGCGTATATCATAGCTATTACTGAATCCTAGATCAATATGGCTGATAGACATTTCCTCCCGGAAATCGAGGTAGAAGGCTATAAGTTTTTTCACAAGGATAGGGTAGGCAGGAGTGGGGGAGGAGTAGCACTTTTCGTTAAAAATAGAAATAATTGTATTATCAACAGTTTGATTAGGGAAGAGAAAAGTATGGGATCTATTTGGGTGAAGATTAGGCAGGAATAATAAAGTTATTGCCAGCGTCCTCTATAGACCTCCTAATCTCAGCATTGAGCAGACTGATCCCCTGATTCATGAAATTTGCAGGGCTTAGCTGTACAAAAACGTTGTGATCATGGGAGATTTTAATCATATATACATTGACCGGGAAATTTTAGAAAATCAGGAAGCGCAAAATTTATTAGATAGTTTCCTAAAACAAATAATTACAAATCTTACGAGGGGAGAGAATACTCTGGACTTTTAACTAATAATGAGCACCTAGCAAGAAACGTGAAAATGGGAGATGATCTAGGTTCTAGCGATCATCAAGAAATAAGATTTAATATTATATGGGAAGAATTAAATCGTACGAATAACGTTCTAGTACCGGACTTCAGGAGAATCAGTTTTGATAAGATGAGAAAGTGTTTAGGACAATTGGTCACGAGACCGATCTAGGGAGATATGATGCAGTCAAATACACGATCAGCCCGGACGTCAGCGCAGTCAGGTGTCGGGTCACGGAAGGGAATATGCGTACCTTGGGTCGGGTCACATACAAGCGCGAGGTCAACAACCTGGTCAGGTATCCGGATGAAATATACAGTAACTTAACAGCTTTAATTCTAAATTCACGAAATAAATTTATTCCTCTCAAGACAATACGGAAGAATAGTGGTATTACCAAATGGGTGACGGACAGGCTGCAAAAACAGATCGGAATGAAAAGAGGACATTACGCCAGAATAATGATAATAAAAAAACCGGGGAAACACACATTAGATCCAAATATAACGATATTGCAAGATTGGTTAAAAAAAGAACACGAACACAGCAAAACGTAACTACGAAATTAAGGATGCCAGACAAGTGAGATCCAATCCAAAAGTCTTCTTTCATTTCTACAGAACAAAAGATAAGGAAAGGGTAGGCCCAATTAAAAACGACGAAGCTGTCATGATAGCATCAGAGGAAAAATGGATGATGCGGTAAACAAATATTTCTCTCGGTGTTTACAAAGGAGAGGTTAGATATGGTACCTGACTGCGATCCGATTTTCAGTGGGGATGAAAAAAGTAGACTAATATCAGCATTAGTAATGTAGAAGTAGTCAAATAGATTGAGACTTAAAGCTACAAAATCCCCGGGTCCAGACGAAAAATTTCCAAGAGTGCTTCAAAGAGTGTAAAATTGAAATCTGCGACCAGTTAACATAAATATATAATAAGACGGTAGACACTGGTTTTGTGTCTATTTCTTGAGGGCAGGCAAACGTTGTTCCTGTTTTCAAAAAGGGGGATAAATCGTCTATATGCAACAGGCCAGTTTGACATCAGTAATAAAATTCTTGAATCAGTAATAGCTAATAGAATCGGAGATCACATCAAGAGACATAATTTGATTCGAGACTCAGAGTATGGTTTCTCCAAGGGTAAATAATGTGTGACTAATCTAAATTATACAAGGCGTCAGATAACAATGATAGTTACAATGTTATTTACCTTGACTTTAGCAAAGTGTTCGAAAATCTGTCCCACCAGAGACTACTAAATGAAGTCAAAGCCTATGGCATAGGAAGAAAAGTGAATAGATTAGGGCTTGGAGCAGTGACAGAAAACAGCGGCTCACCATAAATGGTGTAAAATCCATATGCGGGGGTGTTTCTTGTGGAGTTCCCCAGGGCTCGGTTATGGGTCCCTTATTGTTCATTATGTACATAATCGACTTGGACACTGAGATTGATAGTGATATTAGTAAGTTTGCGAACGACGCTGAATTAGGACGCCTAATTAGATCAGGAGACGCCGCGAGATTCTGCAGGATGATCTTAACAAATTGTTCACATGGTCGGCGAAACCCCGAAAGCAGATATAGCTTAGATAACACGTTTTTAAAGAAATCTGACTACGAGAGACTTGGGAGTCCTAGTGAGTCCTGACCTTAAATTCAGGAAACCGTGCATTAGCGCCATGAAGAGAGCTAACAGAACATTAAGTTTGCTAGGATGATTACGCGTAGAAGTGTAGAGGTAACTATCAAACTCTATCTGGCTTTAGTTAGACCCATCATTAACTATGCAGTACATTTTTTATCTCCGTCTTATAGAATGAACATGAGTTCCCTAGAATCAGTACAGAGAAGAATGACCTAAATAATAGATGGGCTCAGGAATTTTTCTTACGAAGAGGCTTAGGCACCTTAACCTACACTCTCTGGAAAGACGCAGAGTTCGGGGTGATCTAATAGAGGTGTTCAGGTGGATCAAGGGCTTTAACAAGGGTGGCGCAAACAAGGTCATCATATTAAGGCAACAGGGCAGGACTCGCAGTAATGAATTTATATTGGGCAAATTTAGATTTAAGGAAGAAATAGGCCACGAGTGGTAATGGACATGGAACTGCCTAGTGTAAGCCTTATGGTCTCTGCCGGTCTCCTTTATTCTTATGTTCTTATGTAACACCACCCTCTCCCACTAATGAACCACAATAACTTGACCCTTAGACGTCAAAACCTGACATAAGGAACAACTAGAAAGTCGTACACATTGTAAAAGAAAAAAAAAAATTGTACGACATATAGTGATCGATCACCCATCCCCGTCATCGATTAATCACAATAACTTGCCCTAGAGACGTCAAAACCTGATATAAGGAACACTAGAATTTAGTATACATAAAAAAACAACAACAAGGACCATGATTACTGAGATAACTGACCTATGATTAAGTGATCAGAAGTATTCAAGGGAGAAGGGGAACCAGCAACAGAAATTAACGGACACCGCTCTATGTAATGGAATAGGTTGAGAAATCACTACCTCGATGCGACAAAACAAGACAACCAAGCCACTGGATCTGCTCTGTAACTATATTAACTTCAACTTCCTTTTATTTCCAACTTTTTTTCTTCTAAACTTTACCCACACCCCCACCTCCACCGTACCCATTATGCTCAGTAGTAGTAGTAGTGGGCAGGCCAGTTGTTAGTTCTTCTCTGCACTCGACTTGTTAGTATTGTTACGCATCACTAGGCCTTCGTGGTCGATCCCCCTCCCAACACCCTCTGTGGACCACACAAGTCCGTCCTTCCCTTTGAATAGTACACAAACGAATTAAAGCTTCAACCTCTCCCTACACATAGCCCAAGTAACGCTGTGCTAGTTTTGTTATACATATTTATAGAATTAAAAGGAAGATGTATCATGCACATGCACACAGTGACACATGTACAAACACACGGGTTATGTTGAGCAAAACATTATATTATGATACCTGAAATACATGTCTATTGTACTGAATGGTCATTGAAGCACAATAGCATAATGCAGATATAAAATATATTTTTAGATTGATAGCTTATTTCTGCATTTATTATATTGTTACTTCTTTGCGGCCTTAGGTCTTCCATATTATTAGTTCTGATAATGTGTGGTAATCATACAGTGGTTTACAGCAGAAAAAAAAATGCCGGTTCCAAATAGAAACTTGTATCCCAGCTGATCAATGGCGTACCGATGACGTCATGGATAACATACACCACTGCAGACAGATTCCCCGCGCTGTCAAACGTACGAATATTTACTCATTTCTATATAATACTTCAGTGGAGAATACAAGTGAGTCTTATAGTTTCTTTTATTGAATATTCAAAAGATAGTGAAATTAATTATTACGTTTTTTCGCTGCAATATTTTGTTTTATTTTAAATTGCACGACAGAGTTAGGACTTCAGAATCGATCTCACTCCAGTTGAAGAAACTCGGTGGAAGGTAAAGGGTAAGGGTTGGAGCGGTGATAACACTGGAATTCGTTAATATTTATTTTGGCTCCGTGAGAACGTACAGAGCTGTGCTGAGTAAATACATATTACTTGTAATAATTATGCTATATTGATGACAGTGTATAGTGAACTACATAAAGTGAAGCATCTACTTTTTCCATTCAACCGAAGTTTTTGACAATGCTATGAGCCAGCTGACCGGTACAGTATGAGGTAATTGTTCACTTTCCCGCATTCAAGGATTTATCTGTTGTTTTTGTCCAGTAAGATATAACCTTCTGAGGAAATTTAGTACATTAAAATCGCCGCAAACATTAGTAAATATAATAATTCTCTTAGAAATAATATTTCACTCGCTTCAAGGGCCTGACTTTAAAAAGAGTCTTTAAAGCACCGAAAAGTGTATGGGGCTCCCGTATATATATGTACTCGGAGAAAATGCTTTGCCTCCTTAACATCATAACAGTAATAATAGTATCATTGGTTATGTTCTTGCGTATGTATTTTATTTATTTACCGTGGGATTACGAGACATTAATTCATTTGCCCCATTGTAAAAACCAACACTAGAAAATACTGTGGAGTCCTCCCGTAAAACCTTGTTTATGTTGCTCAGTCGTTCATCCAAGCCAGTTCATTGTTTTTCCTTAAATTATTTGAGTCACAACTACTATGCTAAGTCATTGAACTTAATTTCCTCGGAAATCATAGCATCTCGGAGAGAAAACAAGGAAAATTCTTGTATACGGGAAAATAATATATCCCCCAGAATTGTTTATATCAGGCACTGCGGAGGGCTCGATCGTGTGGATCGTTTGCCGGCAACACAGAAGTAACCGCGTTGCGAACGTTTGAAGGGAACCATAATGTTACTCATCCCGAGGTTACGTCATTGCCCGTGTAACGTCACAGATGTGACCGTAGGTAGCTGGGAAGAACTGAATCGGGCACGTGGGCATTTTGTCACTTTGGAGGGGTGGGGGGGTCTAGTACCTCCGATCCGAGGGCAATTTTTTCATTAAAGGAAATAGCATACCCCGAACAAAATAATATATTTACCTTTACACTTATCGCCATAGTAACTGTGATAGAAACTCACTAGCAACAGAGACATCAATCCGATATTTTTTATGATAGCAGCATGCAGGGGTCGAACCCATTGCTATCGGACACTCGTATGTTCATGTTCATAGAGCCTTAGACCACTACACCAGCATACACTTGAAACTGTTGAAACCTGGAATCGAACTGATTCCCGAGGATAGGAAGGAAAGATCACTAATCTGCGACCCCAATTCCTTGTGTAAAACAGGAATTGGAGTCACAAATTAGTGATCTTTCCTATACTCGGGAATCAGTTCGATTCCAGGTTTCAAGGCTTTTAATTGTCTGTTGGTGTAGTGGGCTAAGGTTCTGTGAAGGTGATCTTACGGGTGGTCGATGGCAATTGGTTCGAATCCTGCATGCGACTGTCATAAAAATGATCGGATTGATGTCGTTGTTACTAGCGCTTTTCTCTCATAGTTACAATGGCGATAAGCGTGAAAGGGATTTGTTCCGATCCTTATCCCTTGCCAACTGGTGCACTTGGGCCTTGTGTAAAACAGGAATTGGGGTCGCAGATTAGTTATCTTTCCTATCCTCGGGAATCCGTTCGATTTCAGGTTTCAAGGCTTTTAAGTGTCTGTTGGTGTAGTGGTCTAAGGTTCTGTGAAGGTGATATATATATATATATATATATATATATATATATATATATATATATATATATAATGTGTGTGTGTGCATACAATAGATACTCCTACTCACAGGAAAGGAGAGTAAACAGACTCAAATCGAAGGGATTGTTTTATGCCCGACGTTTCGATTCCCGTCCAGGAATCGTCTTCAGGGGTATGATAGATTCAAACAGTGAACCCAAGTATATATGGTCCGGACCACATGTGCTTTATTTCATTAAATCCATCACACTCCTGAAGACAACTGCTTGGCAGGAATCGAAACGTCTGCTGTTTCCTTTCTTGTATGGATCCCAGACTCCAGGTCTTCACGTAAAATTGGTGTGTGTGTGTGTGTGTGTATTCACCTCGGATCTGCTGCAGCCTCTGTCGAGACAGCCAGACACCACCCTACGGCAGCAAGCTCAGAGCTCATTATTTGCCGATCTCTGGGTAGGTCTGAGACCACTGTGTGTGTGTGTGTGTGTGTGTGTGTGTGTGTTTGTGCGAATGTCTGTCCTATTTTCAACCAAATAAGAAAGCCGCATATGGTGTACCTTCTTGAAATGTTGGTGACGTCCAAAGTTAAAAAAAAGTACAACTGATAATCCTAGATCCGCCCGGGACCCTTGCATCTCCTCATTTGGTTCTTGAAGATGCAGCATCGGGATCAGGTCTGGATGAGATTTGTTATGTATTAACTTGAAAAATATTTTTTTTTTAAAAGAACCCCATTTTTTTTTATCAACTTATAAGTTTTTCATGTAAGCTGAATTCCAAGTAACCTTTTTTTTTATTGATATTTAATTTAGACAACAAAAACGCTACTTTCCAACTCTAAATAAATCGTCTGCATTTCGAAAACTGCTTCGGCTGTCGTCTAGAATAATCGGAAGTGTGACGTATTAGTAGCCAAACATTGCTATTCACAAACCATTGTTAAACATTGAATCTATTGAATAGCTGTGAGAAAATTAAATTTATTCTGGTGTAAATTTTCTCACAGCTATTCAATAGATTCTTGCCATACGATCACGCCTACGCAGGCGTCATGAGACATGCGTGGATATACGAGGATGCCAGCGTCGGTATTTTGATTATATTTATTTTGTAGTTGTAGCTGAGTGATCCCCGTATTCTGTGAACTAGTTTGATCGCGTTTTCTGTGTTTATTAATATTCAGAGTGAAAGAGAACGAGCAATACAGCTGTAACTTTATATATTATTACGCGAGTATTGTAGTGCGTCGTCGTACATCAGGCAGCCGATGCTGCCCGCAAATATTTGACTCACGTTGAAGAGGTGGCGAAAAATGGATTGTGAATAACGATGTTTGGCTGCTCGTAAGTCACACTTCCGAAGATTCCAGACGATAGCCGAAGCTGTTTTTGAAGTGCAGACGATTAATTCAGAGCTGAAAAATAGCGTTTTTGTTGCCTAATTTCAAGTTTAATAGCAAAAATGTCCCCTGGGAATTGTCGGCAATTCTTTTAATATACTCTACTTGAAGTTTTGAAAAATTGTCCCGTTGTTAATTGTGACCTTTAAGCTAGTATATATATATATATATGTGTGTGTGTGTGTGTGTGTGCGCGCGCGCGTGTGTGTGTAGTTTGCTGACGACACTGCGCTTGTGGCATTATCAGAGGGGGAGTAAGGAAGGTAGTGACAGAGTTTGGGAAAGTGTGCGAAAGAAGGAAGTTGAAGATAAATGTGGGGTAAAAGTAAGGTGATAAGATGTACAAGGGGAGAATGTGATAGCAAATTGAGACTGTTAAGAGAGGGAGACTGGAGGAAGTGGATAGCTTTAAATACTTGAAGCAAATGTGGCAGGGAAGAGAGGAGTGGAGGTGGAGGTAGAATGTAGATCGAGAAGAGCAAATACCTTGGAGGATAAAAGTGTGTAATGAGAAATATATATTTGGGAAAGGACGTATGAAGGAGTGATTGTGCCGACAGCACTGTATGGGGCAGAAACATGGAACAGGAGAGGAATTTGAATGTGTTTGATATGGAATCCCTGAGAAGTATGATAGAGGTTACTAGGTTGGATAGAGCGAGAAGCAAAGTGAGGAGGAGAGCGGGGGTAGAAAGGGAGATGAGAGATAGGGTTGATGAAAGAGTATTGGGATGGTGTGGAGACATGGAAAGAATGAGTGAAGAAAGATTAAAGAGGTGTGGAAGGAGTGAACATGAGGGGACGACCAAGGATGAGATGGATGGGGTAAAAAGGGCATGGGAAATAGGGGAATGTCTGTTGAGGAAGGAAAGGAGAAGACAGAAGACAGGGTTGAGTGGTGAATGGTTGTGTATGGATGATGCTGTGATGCATAGAAAGGAGTGGATGGGGGAGGTGAGGGAGTAAGCGTGAATGATATTTTGACACAACTCAAAGGGATTTCTCCCCGTATTCTCTTTTTCTGCATGAGGGGACGGTCGCCAATTAAATGAAGCGGCCTTGCTGTGGATGTGCTGTGCTTTGATGTATTGCTTCTGACCCAGGGCAGTGGGCGAGATGCAGGAATGACTCGTCATCCAGGAGGTGCCAAGATAAGAGGGAGGTAGTGGTGAATAGCAGTGGAGTATGTGGGGATGGAATGGGTGGGAGTGTATTTTATGTCTGTATTTCGGCTACCTCTCTTGTAAGGGTGAAAGAGCCATTGATATATATATATATATATATATATATATATATATATATTATATATATATATATGTTGATAGCGCAGTGGGCTAAGTCACTGGTCACTTGTTACGTCTGAGCTGGGTTCGATTCCTTAGCTTGACCATGTATCAGTTTACGTATATATGCTTCCATCGAGCTCATCGTCAGTCTCGACTGTGATGGCATGGAATTTAAGTGAATTAATGTGGTTGAAAAGATGTAAATCTGTTCACACGGGACCAGTGTAATATATATATATATATATAATATATATATATATATATATATATATAATATATATATATATAATACACACACACACACACACACACACACACACACACACACACACATATATATATATATATATATATATATATATATATATATATATATATATATATATATGCAATAAAAACACTAGGAGCGTGTGTTCACAAATGCGTTAATAACCACTAGGAAAAAGTAAATTAACGAAGCAGAGCGCTTTCGTATAATTACATCTTCAGTGCACTGAAGATGCAATTATACGAAAGCGCTCTGCTTCGTTGATTTACTTTTCCTAGTGGTTACTTACGCATATATATATATATATATATATATATTATATATATATATATATATATATATACATATATTTATTTATTTATTTATATATAAGGGTGGTGAGATAAACACAGGGGACTGTTGGGGATTTATTCTGACGTTTCGTCCTCACCAGGACATTTTCAGGGTACATACATTTCCAAATTATCAAACACACTACAGTCTGTACTTGCCGAAGATCTCCGCGCTCCACCACAGTCGACCTCTTCCCTCCTCCTCCGTTCTGCCTCGCGAAGTATTAGGCAAGTTGCTGCTCTTGTTAATCTAATAAACCCATCGCGGTAGTTGCTGTTTGGGTGGGGAGCGGTGCATGTTGCCGTTAGCGTATTCTTCTCCTTTTCTTAGGAAGTCCCTTCTGCAGCACCTCGATTTTGCCCCAGTCCGGCAATTGGCTACGCGGACCACTAGCGAGTTTGACGTTCGGCGGACCCTGACGTCATTCCTGAGATCATTTGTCCGCTTTTCAATACCTCTGTTACTACGGAGAAACCAGGTATTAAAAAGCGGACAAAT
>NC_134819.1:19217907-19232907 GCF_046742065.1 Oratosquilla oratoria
TTCTCCTTGTAGCCCCACAGGGGACATTCCTAACAGTGTGGTAATATTAAAAATCAAACACCACCAAGGAGGAAGCAACAGTCATCCTAAAAACAAGGTACCTCTGTCGTACTCCTGCCCCGCCCAGCAACACTTCCCTGTAAACGGAGCGAAGAGGAACCCAAATTCGAGAACAATCTCTATGAATAACACCCAGATAGTCATAATCTCCGTCGTCGGTGTTTTCAACGGACACAAGTACCATGACCAGTAAATGCAACCCCGATCCCATTACGTCCTTAAACCTCACCGTACATCACGACCCACAGTCCAAAAGTGGAAGCCAGATTGTGCTACAACCTACAGAGTAAAGGTGGCCTTCCACCTGGTCCAACATTCCCCAACCCTCTAGAACGTCCCTTCAGTGCTGATGAAAACAAGAACACGAGTCTCCACGAATAATGCTCCAAGCACTCCAAACTCGTGGCAAATCAATACTTCACTGATCATTTCCCAAGCCTCCAAAATATGAGAAAGATAAAAGCCCTTCCCCACTGTTTGTTTTCGAAATCAAGGGTCAAGCCATATCTTAAGTAGCCAAAGCGATTGAAGAAGAAACATACAAATATGCAAAACTCTGGTCCAAATTTGTATTTCAAAAGACTGCCCTGGAATCTCATTCAACCCCAGACATTACGACACATTCCCTCCAAGACCACAACCGGCCATTCACAGAAGAGGGGTACCACGCCTCATTCTTCAACTGCAAGACAACTGCTCTAGGCCCAGATGATATAAAACTACATGATACAACACCTACATCCAACCGTGGCATCGTTTACACAAAATCTCTTCAACAGTATATGGATTGAAGGCACCCCCCCCAAACATTCAGAGAGAACACATCACCCCCTTCCCCATATTAGAAAAAATAAAATACCGCACAGTTTCACTTAAAAATTACCATTGCAAATTTATAGAAAGGTATTCCGTCTCCCATAACAATTGGAACGTTATTATCTCGTAACATCCCTTGAAACAGGTTTTCGAACTGGGCCCAACACTACAAACATACGAATGCAACCAAAAACGACAATTGACCCTGCATTTGCCAACAGATAACCTGTCTGTGCTGTATTCTTTAACTTGAAAACAGAGTATGACGCAACCTGGAAACGGTGGGAGTCCTCCTTAAATTCTAATTATTAGTATTTCGGGGAACCAACCTACGAATCCCATAGAACACTTTATGTACCTATAGGAACAACCCTGTCGTCATCACGTATCCGAGGAGGCAAGAGTATCCCAGGCATCCAGTACTTATCATGAATACCATTTCGAAGACCTGAAACTATTTACCTCATCTCCTTACTGATTAGAGAAGAGCAGGATCAAATAAGGCGAGGCTTGGAGACTGGAGGACCAGCTGTTGCCCCGCCACCTCGACGTGGTGGTCCCTGGGGCATCCTCGGACATGGGGCTTGTCACGGCAGACGGTCTAGGCCCATTGGTCATTCGGCATGAGGACGCGGAATAGCACGGCTCGGCAGCAGTCTACCCAACTAAGCAGCCCTATATAGGAACAACTTTGCTCACCCCCACAAGGGGAAAGGTTTAAAAGAATGTGTCCTAAATATATATTCCCCAAACTTAACCATACTTGGGAGCCATCCCTATCAAAGTCACCCCTAACGCGACATGAATAGTAACAATGAAAACAAATCCAGATCAACATGGAGGAAGCAACTGGCCTCCCAGTACCAAAGTCCTTCCGTTTCACTCCTGCCCCACCTTGCACCAATTCCCTGTGAGCGAAGCGAATATGTCCTCCACTAAACTCAAGAACAATATACAATGGTAATACAAGACCAATTACCCACTCTCTCCGCTGTCGTCGGCATTATCAGGAAACCCGAACAATACAGTCAACAACTACAACCTCGATCCCACAAAGAAGTATAGTATTTTTTAATTTACCAATCCTTGCTGACCATCAGTTTGACCCATTTCAAGATTAAGTAGACCCTGAACTCTACTCAAGATTCTTGGTCCTAAAATCTACCAACAATGAATCACTAAAAAAAAAATCCCCCATGAGAGCACATGATAAATTTGAAGACCAATGTGGAACTACCCAAAGAAATATATATACAATGGAACTAGGATAAAGAATTACGGAAACCAAAAGCTCTATAAAGATCAATATCAAATATTAGTGACTACAACTTCCAACCACAGCTGCCAATTTACACAACACCCCGCAACAGCTACCTATTTTATTATCTAACACCTGAAACGGTACTGACTTGGTACCAAATTCTTATCAACAAAATATCTCTCCATAACTTCATACGGGAAACAGGACTGTTAACTAAACTTTAAATATCCTTCACTAACTAAACTAATATATGGAATATAAGATAACGCACGACGGCGATTGATATTGTCGATAAACATAGAAACTGGTAAAATATAGTCCATAACCCCGAACCAACCAATCATCGCGTACCCCAAGTCTTGAGCATTTTTTTTCCACCATCGGTGTTGATGACGTTACATATCTCTCGAAAATAACCGGCAGCCTATATGTCGATGACTGAGCACTGTTCTGCGTTGGAACCTAGCCTGGTCTTGCCACCATCCTTCTTAAAGCCGTTAAACGACTACAACAATGGGCAGAAAGCCATGGATTCAATTTTTCTACATCAACAGCAGTCACCAATTTTCGACAAGACTCACTTAGACTCCCCATCATAAACACCATCATCCAACCTCCGAACTTGCTATCTCTTAAAACTGATATCCCACAAAATTGGGGAGCAGAGAGTCTGTCGCTCTGGAACTCATACCAGACCCTCGTACAAAGTAAACTCGAGTCCAGATATCTACCCCTCTCCGCTACACCCACAACTCCCTCCATACGATCTCTGCATACGACGCCAGTATTGGAGCCTTTCGTAACACTCCACTTAAAGGTTACGTTTCCTTTACCTCCTGTCAATCCCGTTTCGAGTTTATGAATCTCTCCGTCCCGTCTCCTGCCTAAGGGGAGACCAGGTGATGGATCCGATGATACATTTTTTTTTTTCCCAGATCTGGTAGCGTGCCAATAGACATTATATATATATATATATATATATATATATATATATATATATATATATATATATATATATATACATATATGTATATATATATATATGTGTGTGTGTGTGTATACATTAAGGACTTTTTCCTCCTTACCATGGAGGTAGCCAAAGTCAAAAGGCATATACCATTCCCCACCCATTTCATCCTCACCCATTCCACACCCCTTTCCTCCCACTCATCTTAGCTTCTCATGGATGGGTCATCCCTGTATCCCGTCCTCTACCCTGGGTCAGAGGTAATGCAGCAAGACACAGCATATCCAGAGCAAAGCCGCTACACTGAATCGATGACCCCCCCCCCCCCACACACACACCATTCGTCCCCTCGCCCAGAAAAATAGCAGACGGGGAGAAATCCCTCCGTGTTGTGTCAAAATATCATTCACACAAAACCACTCCCTAACCCACTCCCCCACCCCTCCCTATCTCCCGCTTTCTCCCCTGCTCAACAGACATTCCTCTCCTGTTCAATGCTCCTTTCATTCCGTCCACCCATCTCATCCTCGGTCGCCGGTTCACGTTCACCCCATCCACCCCAGTCTTCCACACCTCTTTTACTAATATTTCTTCAGTCATTCTTTCCATGTGTCAAACCTATCCCAATACTCTTTCATCAACCCTATCTGCCTTCTTTTCTACGTCAACTCTCCTCACCTCCTCTCTTCTCACTATCCAGACTTGTAACCCCTATCATACTTCTTAGACAATTCATCTCAAACACATACTTTTCTATCTGCTTCAATTACATTCCAGATCTTTGCCCCATGCAGTGATGTCAGCACAATCACCTCTTCATATAATTTCTTTGCATCCATTCACAAATACCTATTTCTCATGACACTTTTTAATCCCCCAAGGCGCTTTTTGCTTCTCTCAGTCTACAATTTACCTCCACTCCCTTTCCAGCCACATTTGACTCCAAGTACCTAAAGCTATCCATTTCCTCCACCCTCCCTCCTTTAAGACTTACTTTCAAATTGCTGCCATTCTCTCCCCTTGTGCATCTCATCACCTTACTTTTACCTACATTTACCACATTTACCTTCAACTTTCTCCTATCGCATACCTTCCCAAACTTCATCACTAACTTAATCCTCCCCTCTGACCATGCCACAAGCGCAGTGTCGCCAGCAAACAACAACTTGCTCACCTCTCACTTTTCTCCGTTTTCTTTAACCATCTCCAGTCTCCTGTCCATTACCCTCGCATTTACTTCCTGCACCATCCCCATCCATGTGCACATTGAACAGCCAAGGCGACATGACACATCCTTGACGCAGTCCCACCTTTGCCTCAAACATTCAATCTCTCCATTTCTAATTCTAACACAGGCTCTACTATAGTAAAAACACTTGACTGCCCTTAACATCTTCCCCTAATCCCATATATGTACAAAACCTCCCACAGTGCCTTTCTGTCTAGCCTCTCGTAAGCCTTTTCCAAATCCATAATGGCACACACACACACACACACACACACACACACACACACACACACACACACACACACACACACACACACACACGTGGTAAATATAAAGTTGTTTGCCAGTCTCATAGATACAATTCTATATCACCGGATAGCTCATATTATTCTGAGTATTTTGAACCGCATGAACAAGTACCGTAAAGTAACAGTAGCATCAGTAGCGATTTTATATTTTTATGATTTCTATTTATTTATGATTATGAAGGCGTGAGTGAAGCTGCCTGAGATTTGAGGCAAATTCCTCATTCAGTATTTGATCACATTTATTCATCAGCGCCCACAAAGAGAAACCACTCGCCCACGCTTTCTTCACCCAGGCGACACGGCTCTATCCCCCCCACGTGAAGTAACTCTACTCGATGCTTCGCTCGATGAGGAAGGAAGCTGGCGACAAGTAGAAAGCGATGGGACATTTTTTTCCCCTGGGAAACATCTTTATAATAACCAGGTTAGGTTGGGTGCGGCTGTGCAATTCTCCACCGCAGCCACCGTCCAGAAATGAATAAAATAATTAAATGAATAAATAAACAAATATAGATCAAATAAATAGATCAGTAAACATTTAAAAATAGCTATTAACGTTACTTTTACTTTACTGTATTCATGGGTTTCAGGATATTATCGAAGTGAGGACGGAGCCGCCTTTATTTAAAGGCTCCGTCCTCATTTGTGGTGTTCATTTCCATAGACTTGTCGGCAACTGCCACTTTCGTACACATTAAAAATACTCAGAATGATAAGAGCTACCCAATAGTATAGATAAGAATTGCGTCTGTGACACTGGCAAACAACCTTATATGTAGTATATATATAGATTATATATATATATATATATATATATATATGTATATATATGTATATATATATGTATATATATATGTATATATATATATGTATATATATATATGTATATATATATGTATATATATATATATGTATATATATATGTATATATATATGTATATATATATGTATATATATATATGTATGTATATGTATATATATATGTATATATATATATATATATATATACATGAGAGGTGTATGAGTGGTAAGAATGGAAATTACACGATTGGGAAAGATACTTTATTCTTGACCAGTTTCGCCGAAAGAGAAGTAGCAAATGAAACATTAAGGCTAGAGTATGGAGTTTTATTCAGGCCAGACGTTTCGACCTCTTAGGCCTTCTTCAGTGGAGTGATGGAAGAAGACATCAAATCCGTTAACAACTTTTATTTGGGGAAGGCTCCTGCCGTTGTGACCTGATGGGTCTTGTTGGACCCCACCTAGGTCCCTTAACTCCACAATCACCAACCGCCAACTTATGCGGACGTTTGGGCCCAGAACATAAATCCCCCCGGTAATTGGTGGAATTTTCGGTGGCAGTGTATGCCTCCTCCAAAGCTTTTCTTCTTTTCCCCAGTTTTCTGTGTAATGCATGGTCTTCCATTTTGGTACATGGTTTTCCTCGATATGGACCAATAGCGCATTGGATGTTCTGTGATGTCACACATCCCTTCCATGCTCTTCGAGTCTCTTCTCTAAGCCACGTCCTGTTTCACCGGTGTATGGTTTCTCGTTTTGTGTATTCTTGGTGAGCTCGCCAAATTTCTTCCCGCTGCTGCAAATAATCAGTAATTTCTTAAGAAACACCAGGGTAAATCTAGTTGCAGCAGCGGGAAATAAATTTGACGAGCTCTACTCTTGGGTGTCTGTATTCTAGCTAGGAAGTCCCTTCAGTTCAGGCAACTATACTTGGTCACGTTTACTATGAGCAGATGCTCGTGATCAAGTTGAGCACCAATCGCGGTGCCATTCACTTGTGTACACCTCTACAGCCCTCCCGCATCCCCTTCCTCCCCTTTGTTGACATTGCTAAGGTGATGACAAAGCAAAGTTCCGACCTTCTTCATTGGCGACTTCAACAAGAGGCATGTTGACTGGAGCCCCGGCATACACAGCAGCAGCCCAATGAGTCGGCAACTACACTGTCTTACTGTACTTCACCGGCTAAAGTTCCTGGGTCTGGAGTTTCCCACACTCATAGCCAGAGGAATGCAGGGAATGCCCTACTTGGTGTTCTCTATCAGCCGTGACTTCTTTCTCAACTCTACTGTTTCACCCGGTGCCCCCCCCCCCGCCTCTTCGACTACCTGCCCTTGATCCTTCGCATCTCCACCATATCCTTATTCCCAGTGTGCCTCGGTTACGATACAGTCAAGCCGACTGGGAAGGCTTCTAAAACACTCTTATGATATATACCAACATGAACAACGCTCCACATGCAGCGATAGAGCAGGGATGGCGCTCACTCACGAAGTTGTCGAAAATACGGTGAAAAAGCACATTCCTAGAACAGTACCACAAGGCTGCTACGTTCACCGCTTCTATGTGCAACAACAGACTACGCATTGCACTACAGAACAGACTTACAGACTTCCTACAAACACCCCCCAGAGCCCCGTGGCGCTATCCTACAAGGCATGCACTGGCTACAGAGAAGCCTGAGGCAGTCCCTCTACATCGATTCACTTCATGAGGAGGAGCAACTGATGGCTTCGCTCTCCGGCGCCTGTGCGACGGATCCTTCCAAGTTCAGGAGGACCATTAAACGAGAGCTGGGGGAGCGTTCTGTGCCTCCACCCAAGGTCATCAACCAACTCAACCACTCTGCACACACTCCCCAACACCAGGCTGACCTTCTGGCGTCAGCATGCATTGAGGCCTTTAAACCCCATCCTCTGCAAGGACCACATTGCTTTAGCACCTTACACAGTGTTAACTCTTTCATGAATAACTGTAGTGACTTCACTCCCGACGAGACGGTTGATCTCTCTCAGTTATGATGGTCCTCTTATTTGACCCGTTGTTTTGGAGGAGGTAAAGGGGATTATCTCGGCATTAAAATTCAAATCCCTGGAGGCGGAGAATGTGCTGAGAGACTGCCAGTTTGGTTTTCGTCCGGAGCACAGTGCAGACGACATTATTTCCATGGTCACTCAGTGGGTTCAAACGATCGCCCTGGTAAGGTCATTTTGGTTTGTAAGGAGAAGGCATTCAATACTGTCTGGCTTGAAGGCTTTAAGTACAAATTGTACCATAATTTCGATTTTGCCCTGCCGTTCACACGGTTGCTTTGCAACTACCTGTACCGACCTTTTGTGCCGAAGGCTGGAGTACCGCAAGGGTCAGTTCTTGCCCTCACTCTGTACAATTTACGAATGACCTGCCAGAGCCGGCTTACCCACGGAATCAGGATCCTACTCTCATATGCGGACTGCACTAACCACATTAACATAAACAAAACGCTGCAGGGAGCGTTACATGTAATGCAAAACATACTAGACGTGGCACACGCGTGGGGCAACAGTGGCGCATCAAGACCAGTGTGTCGAAATGCAAAGCTATATACTTCCGCTGCATTAACACACACAGAACAATCACGAGCACTCCTTTTAAGATAAACAACACAAACATCCCATTGAAATATGCCAGTGTGCTGGGTAGCACACTGGATAGTGGCCTTACCTGGACCCCACACTTCCGCAGACAGGAAGCGAGAGCTAAGGCTGTGTTGGGAAGGCTAAAGCGTTTCAAAACCGCAACACTGTCCACCAAACATCAATTGTACTTTGCCTTAATCAGACCGATTCTGTGCCAGTCCCTGGAATTGAGCCAGCTGACATGTCCCACAAACAATTACGACCATCAGAAAGTTCAGAATGCCGCAGTCCTATTCATCACGCATTCACAATGAAGCGACTTCAGAACTACTGAAGTCCCTACACCGAGCTGCCAACATCCCCCACTGAACCAGCACACAAACTTCACAACGTATCCTTTGACCAAGTTTGACCGATCGTGGCCAGACGTGCCGCGATGTGATGGGTTCTGCCTAAGTACCGCGGACATGAGTCCTTCTGTATCCAGCGGCAAGCGTGACGAAAGATAGCAGATTTTCAGTAGACGTGCTATGGCTGACTGGGTTCAGTCCTCGCTGGATATCTATATTTATATTCATATGCATATTCATCAACCACTCACTTTGTATAACCGTGCCAATACACACATGTATATTCACATTCAGCTGAATACGAATATACTGTACTTGTACCTGTCCTCCTCTCGCCGGCAAAAGGATTCCGCTAGTTCAGGAAGTCTGTTTCGTCGGCCTGAGGCAGGATATGAATCGCCCCCTATATATATTAAATATCCTGTAGAGATGTACACCCACATAGAGCCAACAACCCGCCCTGTGTAGCATACATATATATATATATATATATATATATATATGTATATGTATATATGTATACATATATATACATATGTGTGTGTGTGTGTGTGTGTGTGTGTGTGTGTGTGTGTGTGTATGTATGTATGTATGTGTGTGTGTGTGTGTGTTAGTGTTATGGAGTCTTATAGTGGCATTTAGTAGGCCGAATTTCTTGTTCTACTAAGAAACAATATCATCAACTGGTTCTTCAAGTTTCACTGACTAGGAACCCGGAGCTCCACACATCTTCCCGGGAAGAGGCATTGGACTCTTGTCTGTGTTGTATTAGTTGTGAGACGATTTCTATCTCGCCGTTAGGTTAGGAAGAGGAGGAAAACAGCCGCCGGTCGTGAGCTGCTGGCCTTTGTTGAATACTGGGGGATAGTCAAAGCTGATATAAATCGTTGTTCCATGTAGAAGTGACGATATTCATAGGATGTGAAGATGAGCTGGGGGGAGATGATTCTCCCCGACGTCTGCTTTGCAAGGCCATCTCGTCCAGGCTTCCATCGTTTTGTTCCCTCTACAATAAAACCGAAGAAAGAACTTGTGTTCACCATAGACGATTGGGAACCTAAAGAGCAAACGCATTTCTACTTTGGGACTACATTTAAAAGAATAGTAACATTCCTTATGAAAGTGCTGGTAAAATGTTTATGGAAAATTTCTGCAAATTTTATGATACTCGTGTTAATATATTGCAGACTCAGGGATTGTAAAATAATGTTTGAATTCATAAAAATGTATAGTAATTTAATGTAATGCTGTAGCCTACATAACCTAACAAACGGTCATTTCTCATTATCATCAATCTTAATAAGACTTGAATATTGTCATTTGATATTTGCCATGTTCCTTAAACTATGGTTATACGTGTATGCTGTGTTTAGCCACGCCTACAAATATAGGCCCGAGATAGCTCGACCAGTGTAAACTTCGAATGTTTACATAACTCTTGTCTTGATGTACTACTAGCAGAAACAAAATGTCTTGCAAAAAGTATCGTTTGTCTTAATTGCAGCGCCTACTTATTTCAAATACCGGACAAACTTCGGGATATAACGGATCTGTCCGGTCTTTCCATGGGATATAACGGATCCTCGGTTATAACGGATCTCCGGATATAACGACAGACCCCTGTCCCCATATCGTCCGTTATATCGAGGGTTTACTCTAGTTACAAACTCGATGCATTTGAATTGTCACTGCAGTTAAACGATTCTGTTTCTTAGAGTTATATGAATCTGTTATTCCATCCTAAAAACGAGTGAATATTTCATGACATTTGATTTTTGACGAACCCCTTTATGTATGAATTTCAAATATGTACCTTAAATGACCTATGTAAAGTGAAAACGAGACAATGTTTCGAAATGTTATCAATATTGAATTTTATTTATCATAACTGAATATATGTTCTGGTAGAATTGTATTTTATTAGCGTGGTAATTTTATATAATTTGATTTTTACTTCAACCGTATCTTAGATAACACGTTTATAGAGAAAACTGACTGCGAGAGAGACTTGGGAGTTCTAGTGAGTCCTGACCTTAAATCCAGGAAACAGTGCTTATCGCTAGGAATGAAGATAACAGCATTAGGTTTCGTTGCAAAGACGGTTACGAATAGCAATGCAGAGGTTATCAAACTTTCTGGCGTTAGACCCATCCTTGACTATGCGGTACAGTTTTGGTCTCCGTCGTATAGAATGATCATCATTTCCCTAGAATCAGTACAGAGGAGAATGACCAAAATGATACATGGGCTCAGAAATTTACCGTACGAGGAGAGCCTTAGGCACCTTCATCTGCACTCTATGGAAAGACGTAGAGTCCGGGGTGATCTAATAGAGGTGTTCAAGTGGATCAATGGCTATAACAAGGGTGACGTAAACAAGGTCATCATATTAAGAAAACAGGGCAGGACTCGCAGTAATGGATTTAAATTGGACAAATTTAGATTTAAGAAGGAAATATGCAAGAACTGGTTTACTATAATAGGGTGGTCAACGAGTGGAATAGACTTAGTAACCATGTAGTGAGCGCTGAAACTATCGGTTGTTTTAAAAAGCGGTTAGATAAATTTATGGATGGGGATGACGGGTGGTAATGGACATGGAATTGCCTAGTGCAAGCCTCATGGTCTCTTGCTCCTTCGTTCTTATGTAACAAATCTGGGCAAGAAACCCAACACAACATTCCTTGGCTTATACCGATAAAACGTATCGACAATGCACCATCATGCTTCATCAGCATAAGTTACATAGATAAGGCAAGCGGGTGTAGCTAGCGGGACAAAGTCGACTGAGCGCATCACGGTGCATGTGACGTCATTTTACGTCGTCGAGAGAATGGCGTCACAGGAAAAAAAAATCCTCATGACGCCATTGTAATCTTATGTGTCGTTTTTTCACCCTCAACTCTTGGCGCGCGAAGGTGCAAGAATGCCATAGTTTATTCGGGGAACGACAATGAGAAAGAGCGATCTAGGAAAGTTTTAGAAAACTAACGTTAATTTTAGTTCGCGGGCTTGCGCGGCAAACGTTGGCCGTCAACTGGGTTCACACTATTGCCTCCTCCTCTACCACAACCACCACCTCAACTGTTGTTTCGAGTCATCACTCATTTTGCCTTCGTTAATGCATATGCAATCGGTTCTATATTCAGTAGCAGTTCCATCTAATCCCCTGGCACGTTGTTAATTCACCAGAGATGCAATGAAGGAAAGACTATACCGATGAGTTGACTTGACCACCGTCCGAGACATTCCATTGCGGACTGCGCTTTTCCACAACCCTCGACTTACCCACACCCTCTACAACTTCTTTAGCAATCCGGCTGGAAGTGCCCCTCCGTCCCACAGTCACAAAGTTGACGTATATCCGTCAGTCATCGTTTACAGTATTCAGTCTCCGGGCACAGGCTCAAACGGCTGAGGAGAAACCTCCACTACCTCCACCTCCTCTTCCCTCCACCATCCCCAGCGTCTACTGTTGGGCTGGTCCCACTGTCAGTATGACCGTAGACACGGTGCTGCTCGCAGTGTTTGGTGATTACCCAAGGATGGTACTCGGTGTGGCGCTAAGCTCCGGATTTCTGCTCTACTACCTGGCAGAGGCGGTAAAGGTAAGTCATTGCGGAAGAAGGATTACAGGCAGAGTTGAGAGTTCTCCACGATGTCATATCCAGGTTGCTTCCATTCGCTTGATATGGCGTCATATGTAGAAATATGCCTAAAGGTTTTTCCTAGTTTATGTAGAAGTATAGAACACCCCTCAGTTGTAGTTTTTCCTCTTCACTTGCCTCTTACTATCCATTCATCCTCTCTCCCTCGTACCCAATTCAGAGTACCGGATGATTCACCACGTACGAGTATCTCAATCTTCCATCTCAACTCTATCCGTTTCGAGCCTCTCCCTGTTCTATGCCCTCTTCCACACGCAGCGCGCGTCATGTACCATGCAGCTCAAGACGATTATGTCACTCTTGCTCTCTCCTCCCTCTCCCTCCTCATCGCTCTCCCCCTCCATCCTCTAAGATACTTTGCGTGTTCACACTCTTGGTATCTCATACCCGTTCTCCCACACACTTGACCTTCATTCATTAACCTTTCCTTATTTATTCACGTGACGCGGCTCAGAATTTCGCAACCCCACGCCTCGCCAGCCTAGGTCTGAAGACCTCCTTCCTTACATCCTAATTGTTTCCAATATATCTCTTCCACCCTCCCTCTTCCTCCTCCTTCCCCTCGCTCTCCCTCTTATTCCCAATCTCTTCCTCTTCCTCTGAAGCAACAAAAGTTCATAACCAACGAACCAACCTTCTTCCTCCTCCCTCACTCTTCATTTCTCCCTCACCATTCCTCCTACTCTTCCTCCCCTCCCCTTCCCCCTCTCCCTCCCTACCTCCCCCTCACTCCCATCCCTCCCTCTCCCTACTCTCCCTACTCCTCACTCCCAAGTCTTCCTTCCTTAATCTTCCCTCTTCCTACCCCTTTCTCCTTTCCTCTTTTCCTCCTTCCCCATCATCACTCCCTTTTCCATCCTCTCCATCCCTCTACTTCCCCTCACTCCCTTTCCTTCTCCATCTCTCTTTCTCCCTCTCTCTCTCTTCCTCTTTTTTCAGTCGCCCTCACTCTCTCTTCCAATTTTTCTCATTCCTTCTCCCTCCCGTTCACTCTCTCTCTCCCTGTCTCTCCTCTCTTCTCCTCTCTTCTCCTCTCTCCCCTCCTCTCCCTCTCCCTCTATGTTTTTCCCTCCTTCCCTCTCTCTCTCCCTCTCCCTCTCTCTCTCTCTCTCTCTCTCTCTCTCTCTCTCTCTCTCTCTCTCTCTCTCTCTCTCTCTCCCTCCCTCCCTCTCTCTCTCTCCTCTCTCTCTCTCTCTCTCTCTCTCTCTCTCTCTCTCTCTCTCTCTCTCTCTCTCTCTCTCTCTCTCTCTCTCCCTCTCTCTCTCTCTCTCTCTCTCTCTCTCTCTCTCTCTCTCTCTCTCTCTCTCTCTCTCTCTCTCTCTCTCTCTCTCTCTCTCTCTCTCTCCATTTATGCACGGAGACACATGAACGCACTCACGCAAAAACGTAAATACACACGGACTAATTCTCAAGCATACCCAGTACACTGTGCAAAGACAAACCTACAGGTCGGTTGCTACACTAACCAAGCGCATGGATGCATGAACCTAGACACGAAACGCACGCACGCACGCACGCACGTTCAAAGCGTGCTTCCGACGTGAAAAAGCTTTCACTTTTACTACAATTCGTTCCTGCTTGGCTACAGAGATAAGGTGCTTGTACTATATAACGTCGCCTCGTTACTCTAAAATTGGACACTGCCGGGAAGTCTCATCCAGGAGGAAAATAAATGTCGATCACGAGTCTAGCACGTGATCGGATGCCGAGTAAACCACGTATCTCTCTCTCTCTCTCTCTCTCTCTCTCTCTCTCTCTCTCTCTCTCTCTCTCTCTCTCTCTCTCTCTCTCTCTCTCTCTCTCTCTCTCTCTCTCTCTATGTATCTATCTATATATATCTATCTATCTGCATCATTGTATAGGAACATGACCCATCTTGCATTTACCATTATTACGATGACTTTGGATACTCTTGTTCTTGGTTTTGAAAGTCGGTGACCGTTAGTGTCACACGCTCACAAACATTTGTATGTGCTAGTTCACTGGTTAACTTCGCGGCCTGTGTTTTGATCACTGGGCCCTGGGACTTCATGAAGAACTTTCACTTCACCAAGGAGCTGATTAACCCTTGTACTTTCTTTCCAAGCTTCTTACGTTATTAATAATAAGGATAAACAAGATCGGAGAGCCAGGAAAGGGATCTATGCTGACAGTGAGCAGAATTGCATGAAAAGTGCAGCGACAACAAAACGACAATGCAGTGGTAACAAGTGATGGTAAAATAGATAAATGAAATATATATATATATATATATATATATATATATATATATGTATATATATATGTATATATATATGTATATATATATATATATATATATATATATATATATGTGTGTGTGTGTGTGTGTGTGTGTGTGTGTGTGTGTGTGTGTGTGTGTGTGTGTGTGTGCGTACCAAGTTTTTTTTCCATCTTATAAGGAAGGTAGCTAAGTCATAGGCACGTACCTATTCCCACCCATTACACTCCCCCTCCACCCTTCCCACCCCTTCCATCTCAATTCTTCATTGATGACGGTCCCTGCATCTGCCAACTGCCCTGGGTCAAACGCAATGCAGCAAGACACAGTACATCCACAGGAAGGCCGCTTCACTTAATCGGCGACCCTCCCGATCTCCGTCCCTTCATGCAAGAAAAATAGAAAACCAGGAAGAAATCCCTTCGTGCTGCGTCAAAATATCATTCACACTAAAGTCCTCCCTACCCTCCCATCCCTCCCTTCCTTGCATAACGGTATCTACACAGTCATTCTCTACTCATCCCTATTTCCTGCCTTGTCCATTGCTTGCACAATGGACATTCCCCTCTTGCTCAGTGCCTTCACCCCATCCATCCATCCTATCCTCAGTCATCTCCTCAAGTTCACTCCCTCCACCTCTGCGTTCCACACCTCTTTTACTAATCTTTCGTCACTCATTCTTTT
>NC_134819.1:19237907-19427907 GCF_046742065.1 Oratosquilla oratoria
GCGTGGCTCCTTTTCAATAAATCTACATATTTTTTCATGTTTCGTAAATAATGAAAGCATCGGTAAACAAAACTCACATTCAGCCACAAGAGGATTCAAACTTATATCTAAATAAAATAGAACTGTTTCACCACAAAAGCTTCTTGTTATCCGAGATGATTATCTCGTTTTCTGTGACCGCATTGATAATGTTATTACAAAAAATGTGAATCTTGCTGCTCAGTATATTTGCGACAGACTTAAGTTTCTATTGAAACTGTGGGAAATTAAGAATTATTGTCTTTTTTATCGTTGATGTTAGGAATCGGGTCCGAATTGTGAGACTTTTTATGACGGCTAGAACTGCACATAAAGGAAAAACGACCTTTAATGAAAAATTATTTCACTAAAATTTGCATTCATTCAGCCTTACATGACTTACAAATCACACTTACTATATTCTTTGATTTCTCACTACCTATTTTTATTATTATTTTTAAAGGTTCCCCAAATACTTAGAAGATAGTAAGTAATAATGTTCCCAACAATTTCGGTTGACACTTGAGAAACTTTTAGCATCGAAGATCGGCCGAGTTTGGCACGCGCGCATAAAAAGGTTGCTCATCTCCGCTCTAGACAATGTCGCCCTTAAAAGGCGTATTACATTGCTCAGCCCCTCACAAGGAAGCCCATTGTCACAGAGACTGACCGTATCAGCTTCAGAGAACTTCGAAAACAAGTGCGATTCAGAATAATCAAACCAAAAACTCAGAAGCACTTCATTTCATCAAACGAACCCCTCTCCCCCCCCCCATAGGCCCACCTGAACAACCACACCAAGAAAGACCATCCACACGATGTAAGAACATATACCAAAGGCTTTTTCCCCCCTTACGAGGAAGGTAGCCAAATAAATAAAGGCATGAGAACCACTCCCACTCATTCCATCCCCAACATACTCCACTCCCATCCACCCCCTTCCCTCCCACTTATCTTGGCTCCTCCTGGATGACGGGTCATCCCTGCATCCCGCCCACCATACATAAATCCCTACACTCCCTCACCTATACTACTAGAACCCTCAGCTCAACCCCTCACCCTCTCCTCACCTAAAATGAAAGGAGTTCCTCTGCAATTCGCTCCAATCCACCAAACCCTTCCCCATACGCCTATTCACCTCACTTACCCTCACTTACCCAATATCTACAACCCTTTCACCTTAAGAGGAGTTCCAACTCTCTAGTAAAAAGAATAGAGATAATGGAGTACATCAACTACACGCCGGTAAACTCCCGACCCCAAAAACGATAACAAATCAACCTTCCCCCATCCACAATACGCATCGGAGCACTCGTAGTCTTCTGGAGATACAAGCTGAAACCCATTCGACCCCAGTACCGTCCACACAAACACCAAAACTATGTGTAAACCTCTAAGACCCCCTATTGACCCTTTCAGACCGAAATGGGATGAATGACTACATATCAAGTTGTCATTCACTCCTAACCACACATCCCACTTCCTCACAAGAACACCTAAAGACTGCAACGACCGACAGGCACTGTTGGTGCACGGCCCAAATCATCCACCACATCACGTAGAGACAAAAAGTTGTGCGTTCCATCGCGTAGTGGAATCTGACAGCGTCTGTTTACAAGGAATACAAATAGGCGCAAACACACTCCCTAATGAAAAAAAACTACATTACGTACTTTTTCCCCTTTCACTTTACAATATCATACATACTAAAATATCCAATTTACATAACACTGGAACAACCGCCTACTCTGTCATCCACTCTTGCAGACAATAGTGGCACTACACCAAATCTTGGATGACAAAACACCCTCGACTAACTTGAAACATTATTGAGCGACGGCGGGTAAACTACAGACAACAACAACACCCAGCACTTCTAAGCTACCAGAAGAGGCTGGATGACCGCATTGTGAACAGCTGCTCAGGATGTAACACTTCACCCCATACCATACAACACATAATGGAAGACTGCATTATACACAATCATGCACGCAAACAACACAACATACGCTCTATAAAGGATTTGTGGGAAAACCCAGTTTCGGCTATGGCATTCCTTGGGGAGACGGGACTGCTCGGACAGACAGTCTAGGGAACGACAACAACAACAACAACAACAACAACAACAACAACAACAACAACAACAACAACAACAACAACAACAACAACAACAACAACAACGCCTCATCAGTAAAAGGAAGGATTATGTACGGGTGCATTTATGAGGAAGTGCACCATCTTCTCTGAATAGATAGGTCATTGAAGAAGTCTTCCTTTTCCTGCGTAAGGTATAATCCGACACTTCCGGGACATTCATTCTCTTGCGCCTCGGCAACTTTTTGATGGAGCATTGTCGAACCGATGTTCCTAAACCGTTCACAAATCTGCTCGAGTGACAACTAATCGTGAGGGAGGAAAAATGTCCTCTCTATTGATAATTTTTGGAACCTCATCCATGAGAGCGTATATACATGTACGTGAGTGCACGTTGAATATTTGCCTAATTGCAATATAAGGAAAGAAGAAACAAAGAGATCTGCATTTTTTTTACATCCTTTAGAAATATGACCTCTCAATATATATATATATATATATATATATATGTGTATGTATGTATATATATATATATATATATATATATATATATATATATGTTATCATTTGACAATTTTTGGAAATAGACTCATCCACTGGGATTCGAACCCTTGCCTTGGCGGCTTACGTCTTATAATGCAAAGAGCTTACTGACCATGCTATCTCGACACTACAAAACGAAACGAATTGGTTCACGGACCACTCGTTCCGCCGAGGGCATGTTCTGTCCGAGTGCCCTCGGCGGAACGACTGGACCGTGAACCAAGTCGTTTCGTTTTGTAGGGTCGAGATAGCATGGTCCGTAAGGTCTTTTCATTATAATACGTAAGCCCCCGAGGCCACGGTTCGAATCCCAGTGGATGAGTATATTTACAAATATATATATATATATATATGTATGTATGTATGTATATATATATATATATATATATATATATATAATATTCCCTCAACTCCACACTGGTATGTAATACCACAGCAGACTGTTTACAATACATATGTTGCAATTGGCTAAGATAGTCTACTCTGTCTTGCTGGATGATCCGAGCTACGATGGTAGTTGGGAGCTTATCTCCCCTACAGAGAAGTTCAAATCCATGGTAAATCTAGGCCCTAGATTCAATTGTGTCATTGTGTTCACACCTGATGTCACGAACTCGTTGTTACATATTCTTGTTAGAGGTTCTACAACGTCCACTGCCAAGGTCTAGGTTGCCAAATGATAATTTAAAACGTATTTTCTGGATCCGACCGCAAGATATACAAGTGTCCGTTGTAACCAAAGAAAAATATAGAATCTAAACCCTACTTAGATATTGTATGGGGTATGTGGTTGAATGCATAACATTCCAAGTTGAAGTCTGGTTGAAGGGAGGTCACTACACCTCGTTGAACGAATCCTCTCTTTCCCTTCTGAAGGACTACGAAGATGAATCGATAATCCTTAGTTCACCTTTGTTCCTAGCCTCGCTACAGACGTGTCGTCTGAGTCGGTAGTGTGCTCACAGACTTTCCTATACAACGGTATCGCTAAACTGATGTATTGTAAAACTTGATACTCAACCAAGTTGTTTTATCTTGTTACCACAAAAATTGTTCAAACCAATATCGTAACGTTCTAACCTAACATTGACATTGAGCAGCGACATGATTCGAATCCAGGCTATACCGATCGAATCGTGGTACCTTGCTCCTTCTCCGGACGCCTTTGACTATATACTGAACACAGGTCCGCCTTTCCTTGAAACATTTACAATTTTTTTTTTTTTTTTTGTAACAGAAGAAAGTACTAGATTATGGGCATTATTTATTTCTTCGTTGACAGTAGACGTGATGGAACGGGAAGTAAAAGTTCGATGGCTTGCACGACAGGCTTAGCAAGCACAATATTTATTTATTTATTTTTATTTTTTATGCTCAAGAACAGGGGTCTCCAAAGTAGTCGACACCTGCCCGTGGGGGTGGGGTGGGGATCGATGCGACTATCTAAAAGGGGCCGAGAAACGCCTGGGTGTCATAAGGGGGTCGATAGATACCTAAAGGTAGGGTTACGCTAGTCGACGAAAACCTTGAAGTCCAACGTTGCATTCGTTCATCCTATAATAAGTGGTTACACGTAAGGCCAGCCTTACCGTGTAGAGAAATTCCCACCAATCACGTAAGAGGAACTACAGCAAGCCCCATCCTCTGTCCAGAATGAGGAACTGTCATTGGCAGAGCCAATACCTATGCCAGTTTTTCAAATATTTTATCCCAAATAACTTTGAACGACTCGCGATCTCTCTAACATGCATATTTGGCGATCTTTGCATCTCTCTCTCTCTCTCTCACACACACACACACACACACACACACACACACACACACACACACACACACACACACACACACACACACACACACACACACACACACACACACACACACACACACACACACACACACATATTATCGAGCTCTAGGCAGAAAGCAATTGTCATCGTAGAAAATGGCAATTGAATTGTTGACTCAGTGAGCGATTATATTATTATTTCTTGATATTAACGGATCTTCTCTATTAAAGCAATATCATGAACACTTGTTATATATTCGGGTAATTATGAAATGTAAATTTTGCATTCAACCCATCTCCATTATGATAGTACAATTGGCAAGTATACGGACGCGGGGATGTTGATGGCTTAGAATTAAAGTATATTGTGGTTGATAATGTTTATTTGTTCACTGGGACCCATTCAGTGTTACACATACATACACACACACGCACACACACACACACACTCTCATGGCGCTGTGGTTAGAGCTCTGGCCTGCCACTACGGAGGTCCGGGTTCGACTCTCGCCCGGGGCTGAAATAATATCAGTATCGCAGCGCTGAGGGGTGTTACTCCAACTCTCGTGGGCGGGGAGTTGGTTGTGTGTGTGTGTGCAAGGTCATAGAATTAACAATAGATCGGACCTACGAGCTCTGAGCTCTCTTCCAGGAGGGAAATAGCTGTCGATCACGAGTCCAACACGTGATCCAAAGACCAAGTGAATACACACACACACACACACACACATGTATATATATATATATATATATATATATATATATGTGTGTATATATATATATATATATATGTATATACTTTGTATAAGCCTAGCGAAACAGAAGGCAGTGGTTTAATCGTTGAGAACATTGACAGTGTAACAGACATCCGAAGTACAGTACTGCGTTGGAAATCCCCATTGTCATAATCAAGACCGAGATTCTCGATCTTGGTCATAATAACCTGTAACGGTTACGAAAATATAAACAATAGTGTGAATGGCGGGCCTCAGCAGCCGTTCATTTACATTATCGTCAAATACATTCTGCGTAAGCTCAAACGTGAATATCTTTCAAGGCAAAATAATAACACGCAGGAAAAATATGTATTTTGGGAATTTCATCGGCGTTATCTTTGATGTAGCCTACAGTTGCCTGACTATATTACATTCATACCGGATTCAGAACCAACGGTATACTATTCGATGTGATAGGACTTTCATGACGCAATTTTCAACCTTATGGACTTACGAATCCGCACGTGAACTGCTATATTCATTGCAGATGGTGGTGATTTTTTTTTTTATTTCTGCTTGTCGTTGAATTCTGAGGCCGACAGCGAAATGTTTTGTTTCATGTCTGGCAACTGTAGTGAACAATTTTTAGGTTTTGAGCGCATTGGAACTGACACTTGGATGTGTTTTGAAACAGAATAGCCTATCATAGTCACAGTGGTACTGAACATGAATATTTATAACAATGAATTCGTGGCAGTGCATTGCGGTTTTTTTTTTTTTTTTTTTGGCATGCATGTCACTTCTGTTACTTTGACTGCCAGAGATTTTCCTCAAACGAATGAAGTCGCTGGCGAGAGTCCAGCTATAACTCGTAGGTTGATTTTGGCAGTGGAAAGATTAATCAAAAAGGGTTACCCCGACTTCTGGGAATTACTCTCGTCTGAATACAATCACCTAGTGGCCGCCAGAATATGTGAAATTTACAACTTCACTGTCCCAGTATAATTTGAATATATACTCTTGTATATATATGTATATGTATATATATATATATATATAATATATATATATTTATATTATATATATATATATATATTTATAACACAGGAAGCCACAGTCGGAGAAAGAATAAACTTCGATGAAGGACTAATCCTAGATTTCGGCTAACAACTGTTGCCCTCTTCAGGAAAGTACCTATGATCGTGAACAGAGGGGACTTATAAAGTACAGTAAGAAGAGATGTGGACAGTTTATAAGTCCCCTCTGTTCTCTGTCTTATGTACTTTCCTGAAGAGGGCTACAGTTGATAGCCGAAATATAGGATTATTCTTTATTCGAAGTTTATTCTCTCTCCGACTGTGGGTTCCTGTGTGTCATTTACAAATGTGCTACTACATTTCTATTTAGAAATATATATATATATATATATATATATATATATATGTATATATATATATATATGTATATATATATATATATGTGTGTGTGTGTGTGTGCGTGTGTGTGTGTATATATGTGTGTGTGTGTGCGCGCGTGTGTGTGTGTGTTTTAGATATATTTATGTTAGCTCCGTTTTCTTCTGGTAGTCTAATTGTATACTGCATTACCACTGCTTTTCCTTGAACCAATTCATCATTTACGAAGTGCGTAATCCCATATAAGAGGGGTAACTGAATCAAAGAGTACATCCACTCACCAAAAGACTCGCCCTTGCTTCCCATCTCAGCATCTTGGGATGAAGGGTAGACTCTGTTTGCCTTCGAACAGATGTATCATTTATGTTTGTGTTCTTACAACCATGACACCATCGACGGGTTATTGGTGGCTCTGCGGAACGGACGTGCCTTCTTGCCGCCCATAATATATATATATATATATATATATATATATATATATATATATATATATATATATATATATATATATATATATATATATAAAACAGGAGCCAAGATCTTCGACAGTATTTCTTCTACATTTTTACCTAAATTACCTAAGTGGAGTGGCAATAGCTGCTCACCTGCTACTACAATCCGATGGAATATAAAGTCCCACATCTATAAGACAATTTTTTTTTTTTCGTGATTCACCACCATGGTCTTGGATCACGTATTGGACTCGTAATCGACACTTACTAACCTCCCGGATGAGAGCTCAGAGCTCGTATGACCGATCTATGGGTAATGCTGTGACCTTACACGCACACACACCCAACTCCTCGCCTACGAGAGTTGGAGTAACACTCCATAGCACAGCGATACTGAAAGTATTTCAGCTCTGGAGTCGAACCCGGGTCTCAGTAGTGGCAGCCGGGAACTCAACCGCGCCACTAGCTTTGTTATGAGTGTACGCGCTAAAGTATCAATGGGAAGGCTCAAGGGCTGTTGCCAGCTGATGCGGAATTACTGGTTTTCATTAGTGAAACTCCAGGCAACGACAATTTTTATTATGACGCCTAATTAACTTCGTATCGTTCATTGATATTATTTTTCTTCTTTCCAGCGACCCACCCTAGCATGTGGATCCCAGAACTGGCACGAGTTTTTGAAAAGCCACCTGACGATACTCAAAGAACGGTACTGGCCCACGCTATGGTGCTTCGAATCCAGAGCGCAGACGATTCTCGCCTCTGTGATAAGGTCCAGGATACCCGATATCAGTTATACCAGGTAAGTCACATGATTCAGAGTAATTTTTTAAGAGTAGAGAACGAAGGTTACCCGGGAACTTGGTCAGCCTTGGATGGACTTGAAAAAAAACTGAGTGATTGTGATAAGAATGAGTATTTATGATCAGGAATGGTTTATCACGTTAGGGGTAAGATCTTTAGAATTTCTAAGGTTCATTGGATCATAAATATTTCAAAGCAGGAATCCCTGCAATTTAATTAATTATTTTTGAAGATATTGAACGTAGTTGGTGCGATGGTAGCGCAATCGAAGTAGGGCAGGTCTTTCTAGACACGGGTTCGAGTCTCGCGCTTATCTCCGATCTCTTGCAATGACTGGTACTTCTCACAAAGGTCGAGTGCATGGGACAAAGGTTAAGTCCAAGATCTAAATATACCTTGGTTAAGTCCTCTGTCGTAGCTACATGCCTTATTGCGTATGTTCCTCATCCCATACCACATCAAGGTTGAATTGCATGTTATTTGATTGCATTTTATTTCATGTATGATTCATTCCGTAGTAATTCCATCTGTTATTGTTTTAGCCGACTGATATATTCTTTGACGACACCTTCGTAACGATTACTTTTTTCACATTCTGATTTGACTGTCAATCTCCGTTTGGAGTATTGACTGCGTTTAATGCAGTTTAAGGACTTCAATGACATCCCAGAAGACCAAATCATTCAACAATCTTTTATGGTTGGAGAGAAGTCTCCACTTGAAAGAATACTGATCACATTTAACATAAATTATTTTTCCGTTCTGGCCTTCTTAAATCCTTCACCATCTCAACGACTCAACCTCCAAGGAGCGATATTATCCTTAAGGATAAAAAACGCTGGTTATTTTCAACAATTTATTAATTGCCACTGCCAAACAATGTTGCTGAGCCTTGTGCATGAACCCATATTGAAATGGTGACTTAAGGTACGGTTGGACTGGTCAACGGATGGGTTGGATTCCGAAACTAGGGTTGGATTTCGTCCAACGCTGGAGGATTTGGGTTGGAATCTGTCGTATCAATAAGAGAATTGGCTGCTACTCCCAAGTTTTAATCAACTAAAACACCAACAGACCTGAAAATACGTTGCAGAAAGTAACTTACAAAATATAGTTTACGCAATATGTCTTACACATAATTTGCTGAACATATAGAATTCATCGTATGAGTAGACAACATAATATATAAGACATAGTATAAGACGTCCACATAGTAATTGAACAAGTAAAGGAAAGGAATTAACTTGCATGGAGAGTCACGACTATAACTCTGACCGGTCCCAAACAGAATGTGACGACGTAGCCAGACAGCTTTAGCTACAGTTTACAGAGTATGACGCGCAACCAAACAAACGATTCAAAGTATGAAAAAGTTCAATGACAAAATATGACAGAATTCAAGCCTAGGGACGCCCAACACAATACCGTTGTAGTCCATACCTACGAAGAGATCAGAGAGAAACTGAAGATATATGTTAACAATATTTAAGAATATATATATATATATATATATATATATATATATATATATATATATATATATAAACACACACAAATATATATATATATATATATATATATATATACTTCGCATCAGTTTCCGTATATGTCTCCGACGAGCGCATTGTCAGTCTCGTTCGTGATGACATGGAATTAAATGTAAAAAGTTAATGTGGTTGAAAAAAAAAAATATATATATATGTATATATACATATATATATATGTATGTATATATATATATATATATATATACACACACACACACACACACACTTTCAACGAACGGACGGCTTGACGAACGCTCTGAAGAAAAGTGCAGATTGTGGATACCAACGCAAAGAGAAGTGCCTTTTTGTATTTGCAGGGGGGGGGGGGAAATTGCTCGTGAGGTAGTGGGAAAGTAAGGAAAGGGGATAGGGGAGGGATTGCTGGGTAAATGGAAGTAAATGAGTATGTATAGGACTTGGCCCAAATAGACCGCCGAAACGTAAACATGAAAGACCACAAGACGAGCTCAGTGACGACGGAATGTCTAATAAGAATGTAAAGATTAGAAGTATAGATAGGAACAATACAGAAGAAAGTGACGAGAATATTTTCCAGGGATTTAAAGAGGGTGGGGGGGACACAAACCCCCCCCCCCGACTGACAAGACTAGAGATGAAGGTTGATAAGGTGATCGAGGACTTGGAGAGTAGGTTAGGTCATATGAACTCCATTTTACAAAGGGTTGTAAGGTTGGTAGAACTGGGAAAGGCGAATAGAAACTTAACTGATGAAATAGAAGAACTAAAAAGACAGTTAAGAGAGGTAAAGGGGGAGAATGAGGAATTGAAGAAGAATAGTAAAGAAAACAGAGAAACAATAGCTAAAGAAAGTAAAAATTGGAAGCAAACCCAAGAAGGGAATAAGGTTTCATTCACTGACATAGTCAAACAGCAATTGAAAGAACATAATGAAGACTCAGTTATTAAAGTGATGAGACAGAAGGAGAATATAGTAAGGGATTTAGCAGACAAGAAGAAATGTATAATTATATTAGGAATGGAAGAGAAACACAACACAGATAGAACCACAAGAATCAAAGAGGAAAATGAAAGGGTAAGCCAATTACTAGAATCAGTTCAGGAAGATGAACCAGAAATTATGAAACAAATCGAAGAGAAAATTTAGACTCGGAAAGTATAGCACAGACAAGACCAGACCAATTAAGATTAAATTCAAGGTCTCAAACAACGGCAGAGAATATCTTATCCAAAACAGGGAAACTAGCAACAAGAGAACAATACAAAAATATGGATAAAAAGAGAAATGAATAAAGAGGAAAGAGAGGAAGAAAAGCAGAAAAGACTGGAAGCTAAGACAAAAAACGAGAACAGAACGGAGTCAGAGAAAGAGAGATTCTATTGGAGAGTAGTGAACATGAAAAGAAAAACATAAGGGAAACAGAGAACACAATGGAAGTGGCAGAAAACTAAGAGTGTCTTACACAAATATAGATGGATTAATAACAGGATTGAATGAGCTGAATGATTATTTGAAAGAAAAAGAACCGGACATAATGGGAATTGTAGAAACAAAATTAAAAGGCCCACTACCACCCAACAGTGTAGGACATGATGCATACAATTATTGGATTAGAAACAGAGAGAAAAAGCAAGGGGGTGGAGTTATGTTCCTGACTAAGAAGGATATAAATGTGAAAGGTGTCATATATGGAAAGAATACAGTAGAGATGATTATGATAGAAGTGGAAGACAGAGATAAGAAGAGCAGAAAATTTGTGATCAATTATGTGCCTCCGAAAACAGCCTCATGGGAGGAGAGTGAATATAAAAGTATGTTAGAGGACACAAAGATAGCATTAACTAAAATAATGGAAGACGGAGGAAGAATAGTTATGATGGGCGACTTTAATTGCAAAGAAATCTGCTGGGAAGAAATGACAGTAAAGAGTGGTGATGACTCATGGGGAAATGCTCTACTTGAGATGATTACTGACCATTCAATGACACAATGGATACAAGAGAACACTAGGTATAGAAATGAAGAAGAACCATCGAGGCTAGACTTAATAATTACATCTGAACCTAGAATAGTGGACAAGATTGAATATAAAACACCAATAGGTAAAAGTGACCACATATTGATTGAACTGGAACTTAATGAAGAAAAATATATGAAAAGAAATGAACAATATAGAAAAGGAAGAATTATGTATGAAAAAACAAACTTTGATAAAATAAGAGAATTCTTCCAACAAGAAAACTGGGAAGAAATATACAAAGAAGAAACATCAGTGGAAGAGAAATGGAATATTTTGACAAAAATTTACAAAAAAGGAGTGGAAAAGTATGTCCCAAGACAAAAACAAGAAAAAGAATATGTAAAATGCTGGTACAACAAAAGTTGTAGGGAGTTAAAAGACAAAAGAGACAAAGCCTGGACCAGATGGAAAAAACACAGAAGACCTGAAAAATGGAAAATATATACTGGTTATAGAAATGAATATGTACAAAAGTGCAGAGAGAAAAAAAGAAAATATGAAAAAGATGTTATAGAAAAGTGTAAAGATCAACCAAAACTATTCTACAGATTTGTAAACAATAAACTGAAAAACAAACAAGACTTGGAGAAATTAAGACAAGGAGGAGTTGAATACACTGAGGAAATGGAAATGGCAGAAATTATGAACAAACATTTTAAATCAGTGTTTACAAGGGAAAATATACAACCTGAAGAGATTGAGTGGAAAGAAAAAGTCCCCCCTATGGAAGAAATAGAAGTAACAAAGAATGAAATATTGACACACTTGGGTAATTTTGATGTCAGAAAATCGCATGGGCCAGATGAAATAGCAAACTGGATTCTGAAAGAATGCAGGAATGAACTGGCAGACAAAATACATAGCATAATAAGCAGTTCCTTAAAAGAAGGAAAAGTTCCAGAAGATTGGAAAAAAGCAAATATAGTACCTATATATAAAGGAGGAAATAAAGAAGAACCTACCAACTATAGACCAGTCTCTCTAACAAGTACAATAGCAAAAATTTGTGAAAGAATTATCAAAAGTAGATGGGTAAAATACTTGGAAAAAAACAACGTACTAAATCCAAGGCAATTTGGATTCAGACAAGGACGATCATGCGTCACCAATTTAATATGTTTCTATTCAAGGCTAATAGATATAATACAAGAAAGAGATGGATGGGCTGATTGTGCATTTCTAGACCTAAAAAAAGCTTTTGACAAAGTACCACATAAGAAGTTGCTTAAGAAATTAGAATATGAAGGAGGAATACAAGGTAAATTGCTAAATTGGATGGAAGACTTTTTGCAAGAAAGAAAAATGAGAGTAGTGATAAGAGATCAGCACTCAAAATGGAATGAAGTAATAAGCGGTGTCCCGCAGGGAACAGTTCTGGCCCCAATAATGTTTGCTATATATATTAATGATATGAATGAAGGAATTGAAAGCTATATGAGCTTCTTTGCAGATGATGCAAAATTACTGAAAAGAGTGAAAACTGAAGAAGATTGTGAATCACTACAGAGAGATCTAAATAAAGTACAAGAATGGAGTAGGAAGTGGGAGATGGAGTTCAATACAAAAAAGTGTAGTATAATGGAATTTGGAAAAAGCAAAAACAGAATAACAGGATCATATAATTTGGGAGAAGAAGGAATAAAAAGAGTAGAAAATGAGAGGGACCTGGGAGTCATTGTTATGAATAATATGTCACCTGAGAAACATATAAATAAGATTTTTGGAGAAACCTATAATTTAATAAGAACAATCAAAGTGGCATTTACATACCTGGATGAAGAAATGGTGAGGAAAATCCTAATCACCCTGATAAGACCAAGATTGGAATATGCAGCAACGATATGGTCACCAAGTACAAAAAAATGTATAAAAAAACTTGAAAGAATACAAAGAGCAATTACAAAATTGGCACCAACACTCTCAAAACTATCATATGAAGAGAGACTACAAAAACTTAAACTACAGACACTAGAGCAAAGAAGAGAGAGAGGGGATTTGATAGCTATTTACAGAATCATGAAAGGCATAGAAATTACTGATAGAGAGAATCTGATAAAATGGGATGACAGAAATACAAGAGGACACGGAAAGAAAATAAAAAAAGACAGCTATAGAAGAGATTTGAAAAAGAACAGCTTTCCTCACAGAGCAATAGACAGTTGGAACAAGTTAGATGTGAAAGTGGTGTGTGCAAAAACAATACATGAATTTAAAAATAGTTTAGATAAAATGAGATATGAAGACGGGACCCCACGAGCATAGCTCCCCTTCCCGTAAAATACAACTAGGTAAATACAACTAGGTAAATACACACTTGCAACGACCGGCCGGCTTGACGACCGCACTGAAGAAAAGCGCAGATTGTGGACACCACCGCAAAGACAACTGCCTTTTTGTATTTGCAGGGGGGGGGGGGAAATTGCTCGTGAGGCAGTAGGTAAGTAGGAAAAGAGGAGAAGGGGAGGGATTGCTGAGGGAAATGGAAGGAAATGAGGATGTGGAGGACTTGGCCCAGCCAGACGGGCGTAAGGTCAACATGAAACGACCACCGGAGTGACGAAAATGGCAAATAAAAATGTAAAGATTAGAAGTATAGAGAGGAGCAATACAGTAGAAAGTGACGAGAATATGTTCCAGGGATTTAAAGAGGGTGGGGGGGACACAACCCCCCCCCGACTGATAAGACTAGAGGAGAGAGTTGATAAGGTGATCGAGGACTTGGAACGTAAGTTAGGTAATGTAGACTCCATTTTCCAGAGAATTGAAAGATTGGAACAACTAGAGAAGGCTAACAGAAACTTAACTGAAGAAGTAGAGGACCTAAAAAGACAGTTAGGAAATGTAAAGGAGGAGAATGAGAAATTGAAGAAGAATAGTAATGAAAACAGTGAGAAAATAGCTACAGAAGCTAAAAATTGGAGAATAACTCAAGAAGGGAATAAGGTTTCATTCACTGACATAGTCAAACAGCAATTGAAAGAACATAATGAAGACTCAGTTATTAAAGTGATGAGACAGAAGGAGAATATAGTAAGAGAATTAGCTGACAAAAAGAAATGTATAATTATATTAGGAATGGAAGAGAAACATAACCCAGATAGAACCGCAAGAATCAAGGAGGAAAATGAAAGGGTAAGCAGTTTATTAAAATTAGTCCAGGAAGATGAACCAGAAATTATAAAGGAAATTGAGGAAAAATTCAGACTCGGAAAATATAGTACAGATAAGACCAGACCAATTAAGATTAAATTCAGGTCACAAACAACGGCAGAGAAAATTCTATCCAAGACAGGGAAACTAGCAACAAATGATCAATATAAAAAGGTATGGATAAAAAGAGAAATGAATAAGGAGGAAAGAGAGGCAGAAAAGCAGAAAAGAATTGAAGCTAAGGCAAAAAACGAGGAAAGAACGGAGTCAGAGAAAGAGAGATTCTATTGGAGAGTAGTGAACATGAAAATAAAGCAGTTCGACATACTAAAGAAAAACATAAGGGAAACAGAGAACACAATGGAAGTGGCAGAAAACTAAGAGTGTCTTACACAAATATAGATGGATTGATAACAGGATTGAATGAACTGAATGATTATTTGAAAGAAAAAGAACCGGACATAATGGGAATTGTAGAAACAAAATTAAAAGGCCCACTACCACCCAACAGTGTAGGACATGATACATACAATTATTGGATTAGAAACAGAGAGAAAAAAACAAGGGGGTGGAGTTATGTTCCTGACAAAGAAGGATATAAACGTGAAAGGTGTCATATATGGAAAGAATACAGTAGAGATGATTATGATAGAAGTGGAAGACCGAGATAAGAAGAGCAGAAAATTTGTGATCAATTATGTGCCTCCGAAAACAGCCTCATGGGAGGAGAGTGAACATAAAAGTATGTTAGAGGACACAAAGATAGCATTAACTAAAATAATGGAAGACGGAGGAAGAATAGTTATGATGGGCGACTTTAATTGCAAAGAAATCTGCTGGGAAGAAATGACAGTAAAGAGTGGTGATGACTCATGGGGAAATGCTCTACTTGAGATGATTACTGACCATTCAATGACACAATGGATACAAGAGAACACTAGGTATAGAAATGAAGAAGAACCATCGAGGCTAGACTTAATAATTACATCTGAACCTAGAATAGTGGACAAGATTGAATATAAAACACCAATAGGTAAAAGTGACCACATATTGATTGAACTGGAACTTAATGAAGAAAAATATATGAAAAGAAATGAACAATATAGAAAAGGAAGATTGATGTATGAAAAAACAAACTTTGATAAAATAAGAGAATTCTTCCAACAAGAAAACTGGGAAGAAATATACAAAGAAGAAACATCAGTGGAAGAGAAATGGAATATTTTGACAAAAATTTACAAAGAAGGAGTGGAAAAGTATGTCCCAAGACAAAAACAAGAAAAAGAATATGTAAAATGCTGGTACAACAAAAGTTGTAGGGAGTTAAAAGACAAAAGAGACAAAGCCTGGACCGGATGGAAAAAAGACAGAAGACCTGAAAAATGGAAAATATATACTGGTTATAGAAATGAATATGTACAAAAGTGCAGAGAGGAAAAAAGAAAATATGAAAAAGATGTTATAGAAAAGTGTAAAGATCAACCAAAACTATTCTACAGATTTGTAAACAATAAACTGAAAAACAAACAAGACTTGGAGAAATTAAGACAAGGAGGAGTTGAATACACTGAGGAAATGGAAATGGCAGAAATTATGAACAAACATTTTAAATCAGTGTTTACAAGGGAAAATATACAACCTGAAGAGATTGAGTGGAAGGAAAAAGTCCCCCCTATGGAAGAAATAGAAGTAACGAAGAATGAAATATTGACACACTTGGGTAATTTTGATGTCAGAAAATCGCATGGGCCAGATGAAATAGCAAACTGGATTCTGAAAGAATGTAGGAATGAACTGGCAGACAAAATACATAGCATAATAAGCAGTTCCTTAAAAGAAGGAAAAGTTCCAGAAGATTGGAAAAAAGCAAATATAGTACCTATATATAAAGGAGGAAATAAAGAAGAACCTACCAACTATAGACCAGTCTCTCTAACAAGTACAATAGCAAAAATATGTGAAAGAATTATCAAAAGTAGATGGGTAAAATACTTGGAAAAAAACAACGTACTAAATCCAAGGCAATTTGGATTCAGACAAGGACGATCATGCGTCACCAATTTAATATGTTTCTATTCAAGACTAATAGATATAATACAAGAAAGAGATGGATGGGCTGATTGTGCATTTCTAGACCTAAAAAAAGCTTTTGACAAAGTACCACATAAGAAGTTGCTTAAGAAATTAGAATATGAAGGAGGAATACAAGGTAAATTGCTAAATTGGATGGAAGACTTTTTGCAAGAAAGAAAAATGAGAGTAGTGATAAGAGATCAGCACTCAAAATGGAATGAAGTAATAAGCAGTGTCCCGCAGGGAACAGTTCTGGCCCCAATAATGTTTGCTATATATATTAATGATATGGATGAAGGAATTGAAAGCTATATCAGCTTCTTTGCAGATGATGCAAAATTACTGAAAAGAGTGAAAACTGAAGAGGATTGTGAATCACTACAGAGAGATCTAAATAAAGTACAAGAATGGAGTAGGAAGTGGGAGATGGAGTTCAATACAAAAAAGTGTAGTATAATGGAATTTGGAAAAAGCAAAAACAGAATAACAGGATCATATAATTTGGGAGAAGAAGGAATAAAAAGAGTAGAAAATGAGAGGGACCTGGGAGTCATTGTTATGAATAATATGTCACCTGAGAAACATATAAATAAGATTTTTGGAGAAACTTATAATTTAATAAGAACAATCAAAGTGGCATTTACATACCTGGATGAAGAAATGGTGAGGAAAATCCTAATCACCCTGATAAGACCAAGATTGGAATATGCAGCAACGATATGGTCACCAAGTACAAAAAAATGTATAAAAAAACTTGAAAGAATACAAAGAGCAATTACTAAACTGGCACCAACACTCTCAAAACTATCATATGAAGAGAGACTACAAAAACTTAAACTACAGACACTAGAGCAAAGAAGAGAGAGAGGAGATTTGATAGCTATTTACAGAATCATGAAAGGCATAGAAATTACTGATAGAGAGAATCTGATAAAATGGGATGACAGAAATACAAGAGGACACGGAAAGAAAATAAAAAAAGACAACTATAGAAGAGATTTGAAAAAGAACAGCTTTCCTCACAGAGCAATAGACAGTTGGAACAAGTTAGATGAGAAAGTGGTGTGTGCAAAAACAATACATGAATTTAAAAATAGTTTAGATAAAATGAGATATGAAGACGGGACCTCACGAGCATAGCTCCCCTTCCCGTAAAATACAACTAGGTAAATACAACTAGGTAAATACACACACTTTCAACGAACGGACGGCTTGACGAACGCTCTGAAGAAAAGTGCAGATTGTGGATACCAACGCAAAGAGAAGTGCCTTTTTGTATTTGCAGGGGGGGGGGGAAATTGCTCGTGAGGTAGTGGGAAAGTAAGGAAAGAGGAGAAGGGGAGGGATTGCTGGGGAAATGGAAGGAAATGAGGATGTGGCGGACTTGGCCCAGGCAGACGGGCGCAAGGTCAACATGAAACGACCACCGGACCAGCTCAGTGATGACGAAATGGCAAATAAAAATGTAAAGATTAGAAGTATAGAGAGGAGCAATACAGTAGAAAGTGACGAGAATATGTTCCAGGGATTTAAAGAGGGTGGGGGGGACACAACCCCCCCCCCCCCCACTGATAAGACTAGAGGAGAGAGTTGATAAGGTGATCGAGGACTTGGAAAGTAAGTTAGGTAATGTAGACTCCATCTTCCAAAGAATTGAAAGGTTGGAACAACTAGAGAAGGCTAACAGAAACTTAACTGAAGAAGTAGAGGACCTAAAAAGACAGTTAGGAAATGTAAAGGAGGAGAATGAGAAATTGAAGAAGAATAGTAATGAAAACAGTGAGAAAATAGCTACAGAAGCTAAAAATTGGAGAATAACTCAAGAAGGGAATAAGGTTTCATTCACTGACATAGTCAAACAGCAATTGAAAGAACATAATGAAGACTCAGTTATTAAAGTGATGAGACAGAAGGAGAATATAGTAAGAGAATTAGCTGACAAAAAGAAATGTATAATTATATTAGGAATGGAAGAGAAACATAACCCAGATAGAACCGCAAGAATCAAGGAGGAAAATGAAAGGGTAAGCAGTTTATTAAAATTAGTCCAGGAAGATGAACCAGAAATTATAAAGGAAATTGAGGAAAAATTCAGACTCGGAAAATATAGTACAGATAAGACCAGACCAATTAAGATTAAATTCAGGTCTCAAACAACGGCAGAGAAAATTCTATCCAAGACAGGGAAACTAGCAACAAATGATCAATATAAAAAGGTATGGATAAAAAGAGAAATGAATAAGGAGGAAAGAGAGGCAGAAAAGCAGAAAAGAATTGAAGCTAAGGCAAAAAACGAGGAAAGAACGGAGTCAGAGAAAGAGAGATTCTATTGGAGAGTAGTGAACATGAAAATAAAGCAGTTCGACATACTAAAGAAAAACATAAGGGAAACAGAGAATACAATGGAAGTGGCAGAAAACTAAGAGTGTCTTACACAAATATAGATGGATTGATAACAGGATTGAATGAACTGAATGATTATTTGAAAGAAAAAGAACCGGACATAATGGGAATTGTAGAAACAAAATTAAAAGGCCCACTACCACCCAACAGTGTAGGACATGATACATACAATTATTGGATTAGAAACAGAGAGAAAAAACAAGGGGGTGGAGTTATGTTCCTGACTAAGAAGGATATAAACGTGAAAGGTGTCATATATGGAAAGAATACAGTAGAGATGATTATGATAGAAGTGGAAGACCGAGATAAGAAGAGCAGAAAATTTGTGATCAATTATGTGCCTCCGAAAACAGCCTCATGGGAGGAGAGTGAACATAAAAGTATGTTAGAGGACACAAAGATAGCATTAACTAAAATAATGGAAGACGGAGGAAGAATAGTTATGATGGGCGACTTTAATTGCAAAGAAATCTGCTGGGAAGAAATGACAGTAAAGAGTGGTGATGACTCATGGGGAAATGCTCTACTTGAGATGATTACTGACCATTCAATGACACAATGGATACAAGAGAACACTAGGTATAGAAATGAAGAAGAACCATCGAGGCTAGACTTAATAATTACATCTGAACCTAGAATAGTGGACAAGATTGAATATAAAACACCAATAGGTAAAAGTGACCACATATTGATTGAACTGGAACTTAATGAAGAAAAATATATGAAAAGAAATGAACAATATAGAAAAGGAAGATTGATGTATGAAAAAACAAACTTTGATAAAATAAGAGAATTCTTCCAACAAGAAAACTGGGAAGAAATATACAAAGAAGAAACATCAGTGGAAGAGAAATGGAATATTTTGACAAAAATTTACAAAGAAGGAGTGGAAAAGTATGTCCCAAGACAAAAACAAGAAAAAGAATATGTAAAATGCTGGTACAACAAAAGTTGTAGGGAGTTAAAAGACAAAAGAGACAAAGCCTGGACCGGATGGAAAAAAGACAGAAGACCTGAAAAATGGAAAATATATACTGGTTATAGAAATGAATATGTACAAAAGTGCAGAGAGGAAAAAAGAAAATATGAAAAAGATGTTATAGAAAAGTGTAAAGATCAACCAAAACTATTCTACAGATTTGTAAACAATAAACTGAAAAACAAACAAGACTTGGAGAAATTAAGACAAGGAGGAGTTGAATACACTGAGGAAATGGAAATGGCAGAAATTATGAACAAACATTTTAAATCAGTGTTTACAAGGGAAAATATACAACCTGAAGAGATTGAGTGGAAGGAAAAAGTCCCCCCTATGGAAGAAATAGAAGTAACAAAGAATGAAATATTGACACACTTGGGTAATTTTGATGTCAGAAAATCGCATGGGCCAGATGAAATAGCAAACTGGATTCTGAAAGAATGCAGGAATGAACTGGCAGACAAAATACATAGCATAATAAGCAGTTCCTTAAAAGAAGGAAAAGTTCCAGAAGATTGGAAAAAAGCAAATATAGTACCTATATATAAAGGAGGAAATAAAGAAGAACCTACCAACTATAGACCAGTCTCTCTAACAAGTACAATAGCAAAAATATGTGAAAGAATTATCAAAAGTAGATGGGTAAAATACTTGGAAAAAAACAACGTACTAAATCCAAGGCAATTTGGATTCAGACAAGGACGATCATGCGTCACCAATTTAATATGTTTCTATTCAAGGCTAATAGATATAATACAAGAAAGAGATGGATGGGCTGATTGTGCATTTCTAGACCTAAAAAAAAGCTTTTGACAAAGTACCACATAAGAAGTTGCTTAAGAAATTAGAATATGAAGGAGGAATACAAGGTAAATTGCTAAATTGGATGGAAGACTTTTTGCAAGAAAGAAAAATGAGAGTAGTGATAAGAGATCAGCACTCAAAATGGAATGAAGTAATAAGCGGTGTCCCGCAGGGAACAGTTCTGGCCCCAATAATGTTTGCTATATATATTAATGATATGGATGAAGGAATTGAAAGCTATATGAGCTTCTTTGCAGATGATGCAAAATTACTGAAAAGAGTGAAAACTGAAGAAGATTGTGAATCACTACAGAGAGATCTAAATAAAGTACAAGAATGGAGTAGGAAGTGGGAGATGGAGTTCAATACAAAAAAGTGTAGTATAATGGAATTTGGAAAAAGCAAAAACAGAATAACAGGATCATATAATTTGGGAGAAGAAGGAATAAAAAGAGTAGAAAATGAGAGGGACCTGGGAGTCATTGTTATGAATAATATGTCACCTGAGAAACATATAAATAAGATTTTTGGAGAAACTTATAATTTAATAAGAACAATCAAAGTGGCATTTACATACCTGGATGAAGAAATGGTGAGGAAAATCCTAATCACCCTGATAAGACCAAGATTAGAATATGCAGCAACGATATGGTCACCAAGTACAAAAAAATGTATAAAAAAACTTGAAAGAATACAAAGAGCAATTACAAAACTGGCACCAACACTCTCAAAACTATCATATGAAGAGAGACTACAAAAACTTAAACTACAGACACTAGAGCAAAGAAGAGAGAGAGGAGATTTGATAGCTATTTACAGAATCATGAAAGGCATAGAAATTACTGATAGAGAGAATCTGATAAAATGGGATGACAGAAATACAAGAGGACACGGAAAGAAAATAAAAAAAGACAACTATAGAAGAGATTTGAAAAAGAACAGCTTTCCTCACAGAGCAATAGACAGTTGGAACAAGTTAGATGAGAAAGTGGTGTGTGCAAAAACAATACATGAATTTAAAAATAGTTTAGATAAAATGAGATATGAAGACGGGACCTCACGAGCATAGCTCCCCTTCCCGTAAAATACAACTAGGTAAATACAACTAGGTAAATACACACTTCAGCGAATGGACGGCTTGGATGACGTTCTGAAGAAAACTGAAGTCTGTGGATCCCAACGCAAAGAGAAGTGCCTAGTGTTTTTGCAGGGTGGGGGGGAAATTGCTCGTGGAGTAGTGGGAAAGTAGGGAAAGAGGAAAAGGGGAGGGATTACTGAGGGAAATGGAAGGAAATGAGGAGGGAGTAGACTTGGCCCAGCCAGACAAGCAAAAGGTAAACAAAAGACTGAGTGAGGATGAAATGTCTAATAAAAATGTAAAGATTAGAAGTATAGAGAGGAGCAATACAGAAGAAAGTGACGAGAATATGTTCCAGGGATTTAAAGAGGGTGGGGGGGACACAACCCCCCCCCCCGACTGATAAGACTAGAGGAGAGAGTTGATAAGGTGATCGAGGACTTGGAACGTAAGTTAGGTAATGTAGACTCCATTTTCCAGAGAATTGAAAGGTTGGAACAACTAGAGAAGGCTAACAGAAACTTAACTGAAGAAATAGAGGACCTAAAAAGACAGTTAGGAAATGTAAAGGAGGAGAATGAGAAATTGAAGAAGAATAGTAATGAAAACAGAGAGAAAATAGCTACAGAAGCTAAAAATTGGAGAACAACCCAAGAAGGGAATAAGGTTTCATTCACTGACATAGTCAAACAGCAATTGAAAGAACATAATGAAGACTCAGTTATTAAAGTGATGAGACAGAAGGAGAATATAGTAAGAGAATTAGCTGACAAAAAGAAATGTATAATTATATTAGGAATGGAAGAGAAACATAACCCAGATAGAACCGCAAGAATCAAGGAGGAAAATGAAAGAGTAAGCAGTTTATTAAAATTAGTCCAGGAAGATGAACCAGAAATTATAAAGGAAATTGAGGAAAAATTCAGACTCGGAAAATATAGTACAGATAAGACCAGACCAATTAAGATTAAATTCAGGTCACAAACAACAGCAGAGAAAATTCTATCCAAGACAGGGAAACTAGCAACAAATGATCAATATAAAAAGGTATGGATAAAAAGAGAAATGAATAAGGAGGAAAGAGAGGCAGAAAAGAAGAAAAGAATTGAAGCTAAGGCAAAAAACGAGGAAAGAACGGAGTCAGAGAAAGAGAGATTCTATTGGAGAGTAGTGAACATGAAAATAAAGCAGTTCGACATACTAAAGAAAAACATAAGGGAAACAGAGAATACAATGGAAGTGGCAGAAAACTAAGAGTGTCTTACACAAATATAGATGGATTGATAACAGGATTGAATGAACTGAATGATTATTTGAAAGAAAAAGAACCGGACATAATGGGAATTGTAGAAACAAAATTAAAAGGCCCACTACCACCCAACAGTGTAGGACATGATACATACAATTATTGGATTAGAAACAGAGAGAAAAAAAACAAGGGGGTGGAGTTATGTTCCTGACTAAGAAGGATATAAACGTGAAAGGTGTCATATATGGAAAGAATACAGTAGAGATGATTATGATAGAAGTGGAAGACCGAGATAAGAAGAGCAGAAAATTTGTGATCAATTATGTGCCTCCGAAAACAGCCTCATGGGAGGAGAGTGAACATAAAAGTATGTTAGAGGACACAAAGATAGCATTAAATGAAATAATGGAAGACGGAGGAAGAATAGTTATGATGGGCGACTTTAATTGCAAAGAAATCTGCTGGGAAGAAATGACAGTAAAGAGTGGTGATGACTCATGGGGAAATGCTCTACTTGAGATGATTACTGACCATTCAATGACACAATGGATACAAGAGAACACTAGGTATAGAAATGAAGAAGAACCATCGAGGCTAGACTTAATAATTACATCTGAACCTAGAATAGTGGACAAGATTGAATATAAAACACCAATAGGTAAAAGTGACCACATATTGATTGAACTGGAACTTAATGAAGAAAAATATATGAAAAGAAATGAACAATATAGAAAAGGAAGATTGATGTATGAAAAAACAAACTTTGATAAAATAAGAGAATTCTTCCAACAAGAAAACTGGGAAGAAATATACAAAGAAGAAACAACAGTGGAAGAGAAATGGAATATTTTGACAAAAATTTACAAAAAAGGAGTGGAAAAGTATGTCCCAAGACAAAAACAAGAAAAAGAATATGTAAAATGCTGGTACAACAAAAGTTGTAGGGAGTTAAAAGACAAAAGAGACAAAGCCTGGAACAGATGGAAAAAAGACAGAAGACCTGAAAAATGGAAAATATATACTGGTTATAGAAATGAATATGTACAAAAGTGCAGAGAGGAAAAAAGAAAATATGAAAAAGATGTTATAGAAAAGTGTAAAGATCAACCAAAACTATTCTACAGATTTGTAAACAATAAACTGAAAAACAAACAAGACTTAGAGAAATTAAGACAAGGAGGAGTTGAATACACTGAGGAAATGGAAATGGCAGAAATTATGAACAAACATTTTAAATCAGTGTTTACAAGGGAAAATATACAACCTGAAGAGATTGAGTGGAAGGAAAAAGTCCCCCCTATGGAAGAAATAGAAGTAACAAAGAATGAAATATTGACACACTTGGGTAATTTTGATGTCAGAAAATCGCATGGGCCAGATGAAATAGCAAACTGGATTCTGAAAGAATGCAGGAATGAACTGGCAGACAAAATACATAGCATAATAAGCAGTTCCTTAAAAGAAGGAAAAGTTCCAGAAGATTGGAAAAAAGCAAATATAGTACCTATATATAAAGGAGGAAATAAAGAAGAACCTACCAACTATAGACCAGTCTCTCTAACAAGTACAATAGCAAAAATATGTGAAAGAATTATCAAAAGTAGATGGGTAAAATACTTGGAAAAAAACAACGTACTAAATCCAAGGCAATTTGGATTCAGACAAGGACGATCATGCGTCACCAATTTAATATGTTTCTATTCAAGGCTAATAGATATAATACAAGAAAGAGATGGATGGGCTGATTGTGCATTTCTAGACCTAAAAAAAGCTTTTGACAAAGTACCACATAAGAAGTTGCTTAAGAAATTAGAATATGAAGGAGGAATACAAGGTAAATTGCTAAATTGGATGGAAGACTTTTTGCAAGAAAGAAAAATGAGAGTAGTGATAAGAGATCAGCACTCAAAATGGAATGAAGTAATAAGCGGTGTCCCGCAGGGAACAGTTCTGGCCCCAATAATGTTTGCTATATATATTAATGATATGGATGAAGGAATTGAAAGCTATATGAGCTTCTTTGCAGATGATGCAAAATTACTGAAAAGAGTGAAAACTGAAGAAGATTGTGAATCACTACAGAGAGATCTAAATAAAGTACAAGAATGGAGTAGGAAGTGGGAGATGGAGTTCAATACAAAAAAGTGTAGTATAATGGAATTTGGAAAAAGCAAAAACAGAATAACAGGATCATATAATTTGGGAGAAGAAGGAATAAAAAAAGTAGAAAATGAGAAGGACCTGGGAGTCATTGTTATGAATAATATGTCACCTGAGAAACATATAAATAAGATTTTTGGAGAAACTTATAATTTAATAAGAACAATCAAAGTGGCATTTACATACCTGGATGAAGAAATGGTGAGGAAAATCCTAATCACCCTGATAAGACCAAGATTGGAATATGCAGCAACGATATGGTCACCAAGTACAAAAAAATGTATAAAAAAACTTGAAAGAATACAAAGAGCAATTACAAAACTGGCACCAACACTCTCAAAACTATCATATGAAGAGAGACTACAAAAACTTAAACTACAGACACTAGAGCAAAGAAGAGAGAGAGGAGATTTGATAGCTATTTACAGAATCATGAAAGGCATAGAAATTACTGATAGAGAGAATCTGATAAAATGGGATGACAGAAATACAAGAGGACACGGAAAGAAAATAAAAAAAGACAGCTATAGAAGAGATTTGAAAAAGAACAGCTTTCCTCACAGAGCAATAGACAGTTGGAACAAGTTAGATGAGAAAGTGGTGTGTGCAAAAACAATACATGAATTTAAAAATAGTTTAGATAAAATGAGATATGAAGACGGGACCCCACGAGCATAGCTCCCCTTCCCGTAAAATACAACTAGGTAAATACAACTAGGTAAATACACACACACACTTCAGCGAATGGACGGCTTGGATGACGTTCTGAAGAAAACTGAAGTCTGTGGATCCCAACGCAAAGAGAAGTGCCTAGTGTTTTTGCAGGGTGGGGGGGGGGGAATTGCTCGTGGAGTAGTGGGAAAGTAGGGAAAGAGGAAAAGGGGAGGGATTACTGAGGGAAATGGAAGGAAATGAGGAGGGAGTAGACTTGGCCCAGCCAGACAAGCGAAAGGTAAACAAAAGACTGAGTGAGGATGAAATGTCTAATAAAAATGTAAAGATTAGAAGTATAGAGAGGAGCAATACAGAAGAAAGTGACGAGAATATGTTCCAGGGATTTAAAGAGGGTGGGGGGACACAACCCCCCCCCCCCGACTGATAAGACTAGAGGAGAGAGTTGATAAGGTGATCGAGGACTTGGAACGTAAGTTAGGTAATGTAGACTCCATTTTCCAGAGAATTGAAAGGTTGGAACAACTAGAGAAGGCTAACAGAAACTTAACTGAAGAAATAGAGGACCTAAAAAGACAGTTAGGAAATGTAAAGGAGGAGAATGAGAAATTGAAGAAGAATAGTAATGAAAACAGAGAGAAAATAGCTACAGAAGCTAAAAATTGGAGAACAACCCAAGAAGGGAATAAGGTTTCATTCACTGACATAGTCAAACAGCAATTGAAAGAACATAATGAAGACTCAGTTATTAAAGTGATGAGACAGAAGGAGAATATAGTAAGAGAATTAGCTGACAAAAAGAAATGTATAATTATATTAGGAATGGAAGAGAAACATAACCCAGATAGAACCGCAAGAATCAAGGAGGAAAATGAAAGAGTAAGCAGTTTATTAAAATTAGTCCAGGAAGATGAACCAGAAATTATAAAGGAAATTGAGGAAAAATTCAGACTCGGAAAATATAGTACAGATAAGACCAGACCAATTAAGATTAAATTCAGGTCACAAACAACGGCAGAGAAAATTCTATCCAAGACAGGGAAACTAGCAACAAATGATCAATATAAAAAGGTATGGATAAAAAGAGAAATGAATAAGGAGGAAAGAGAGGCAGAAAAGCAGAAAAGAATTGAAGCTAAGGCAAAAAACGAGGAAAGAACGGAGTCAGAGAAAGAGAGATTCTATTGGAGAGTAGTGAACATGAAAATAAAGCAGTTCGACATACTAAAGAAAAACATAAGGGAAACAGAGAACACAATGGAAGTGGCAGAAAACTAAGAGTGTCTTACACAAATATAGATGGATTGATGACAGGATTGAATGAACTGAATGATTATTTGAAAGAAAAAGAACCGGACATAATGGGAATTGTAGAAACAAAATTAAAAGGCCCACTACCACCCAACAGTGTAGGACATGATACATACAATTATTGGATTAGAAACAGAGAGAAAAAAACAAGGGGGTGGAGTTATGTTCCTGACTAAGAAGGATATAAACGTGAAAGGTGTCATATATGGAAAGAATACAGTAGAGATGATTATGATAGAAGTGGAAGACCGAGATAAGAAGAGCAGAAAATTTGTGATCAATTATGTGCCTCCGAAAACAGCCTCATGGGAGGAGAGTGAACATAAAAGTATGTTAGAGGACACAAAGATAGCATTAACTAAAATAATGGAAGACGGAGGAAGAATAGTTATGATGGGCGACTTTAATTGCAAAGAAATCTGCTGGGAAGAAATGACAGTAAAGAGTGGTGATGACTCATGGGGAAATGCTCTACTTGAGATGATTACTGACCATTCAATGACACAATGGATACAAGAGAACACTAGGTATAGAAATGAAGAAGAACCATCGAGGCTAGACTTAATAATTACATCTGAACCTAGAATAGTGGACAAGATTGAATATAAAACACCAATAGGTAAAAGTGACCACATATTGATTGAACTGGAACTTAATGAAGAAAAATATATGAAAAGAAATGAACAATATAGAAAAGGAAGATTGATGTATGAAAAAACAAACTTTGATAAAATAAGAGAATTCTTCCAACAAGAAAACTGGGAAGAAATATACAAAGAAGAAACATCAGTGGAAGAGAAATGGAATATTTTGACAAAAATTTACAAAGAAGGAGTGGAAAAGTATGTCCCAAGACAAAAACAAGAAAAAGAATATGTAAAATGCTGGTACAACAAAAGTTGTAGGGAGTTAAAAGACAAAAGAGACAAAGCCTGGACCGGATGGAAAAAAGACAGAAGACCTGAAAAATGGAAAATATATACTGGTTATAGAAATGAATATGTACAAAAGTGCAGAGAGGAAAAAAGAAAATATGAAAAAGATGTTATAGAAAAGTGTAAAGATCAACCAAAACTATTCTACAGATTTGTAAACAATAAACTGAAAAACAAACAAGACTTGGAGAAATTAAGACAAGGAGGAGTTGAATACACTGAGGAAATGGAAATGGCAGAAATTATGAACAAACATTTTAAATCAGTGTTTACAAGGGAAAATATACAACCTGAAGAGATTGAGTGGAAGGAAAAAGTCCCCCCTATGGAAGAAATAGAAGTAACAAAGAATGAAATATTGACACACTTGGGTAATTTTGATGTCAGAAAATCGCATGGGCCAGATGAAATAGCAAACTGGATTCTGAAAGAATGCAGGAATGAACTGGCAGACAAAATACATAGCATAATAAGCAGTTCCTTAAAAGAAGGAAAAGTTCCAGAAGATTGGAAAAAAGCAAATATAGTACCTATATATAAAGGAGGAAATAAAGAAGAACCTACCAACTATAGACCAGTCTCTCTAACAAGTACAATAGCAAAAATATGTGAAAGAATTATCAAAAGTAGATGGGTAAAATACTTGGAAAAAAACAACGTACTAAATCCAAGGCAATTTGGATTCAGACAAGGACGATCATGCGTCACCAATTTAATATGTTTCTATTCAAGGCTAATAGATATAATACAAGAAAGAGATGGATGGGCTGATTGTGCATTTCTAGACCTAAAAAAAGCTTTTGACAAAGTACCACATAAGAAGTTGCTTAAGAAATTAGAATATGAAGGAGGAATACAAGGTAAATTGCTAAATTGGATGGAAGACTTTTTGCAAGAAAGAAAAATGAGAGTAGTGATAAGAGATCAGCACTCAAAATGGAATGAAGTAATAAGCGGTGTCCCGCAGGGAACAGTTCTGGCCCCAATAATGTTTGCTATATATATTAATGATATGGATGAAGGAATTGAAAGCTATATGAGCTTCTTTGCAGATGATGCAAAATTACTGAAAAGAGTGAAAACTGAAGAAGATTGTGAATCACTACAGAGAGATCTAAATAAAGTACAAGAATGGAGTAGGAAGTGGGAGATGGAGTTCAATACAAAAAAGTGTAGTATAATGGAATTTGGAAAAAGCAAAAACAGAATAACAGGATCATATAATTTGGGAGAAGAAGGAATAAAAAGAGTAGAAAATGAGAGGGACCTGGGAGTCATTGTTATGAATAATATGTCACCTGAGAAACATATAAATAAGATTTTTGGAGAAAGTTATAATTTAATAAGAACAATCAAAGTGGCATTTACATACCTGGATGAAGAAATGGTGAGGAAAATCCTAATCACCCTGATAAGACCAAGATTAGAATATGCAGCAACGATATGGTCACCAAGTACAAAAAAATGTATAAAAAAACTTGAAAGAATACAAAGAGCAATTACAAAACTGGCACCAACACTCTCAAAACTATCATATGAAGAGAGACTACAAAAACTTAAACTACAGACACTAGAGCAAAGAAGAGAGAGAGGAGATTTGATAGCTATTTACAGAATCATGAAAGGCATAGAAATTACTGATAGAGAGAATCTGATAAAATGGGATGACAGAAATACAAGAGGACACGGAAAGAAAATAAAAAAAGACAACTATAGAAGAGATTTGAAAAAGAACAGCTTTCCTCACAGAGCAATAGACAGTTGGAACAAGTTAGATGAGAAAGTGGTGTGTGCAAAAACAATACATGAATTTAAAAATAGTTTAGATAAAATGAGATATGAAGACGGGACCCCACGAGCATAGCTCCCCTTCCCGTAAAATACAACTAGGTAAATACAACTAGGTAAATACACACACACTTCAGCGAATGGACGGCTTGGATGACGTTCTGAAGAAAACTGAAGTCTGTGGATCCCAACGCAAAGAGAAGTGCCTAGTGTTTTTACAGGGTGGGGGGGGAATTGCTCGTGGAGTAGTGGGAAAGTAGGGAAAGAGGAAAAGGGGAGGGATTACTGAGGGAAATGGAAGGAAATGAGGAGGGAGTAGACTTGGCCCAGCCAGACAAGCGAAAGGTAAACAAAAGACTGAGTGAGGATGAAATGTCTAATAAAAATGTAAAGATTAGAAGTATAGAGAGGAGCAATACAGAAGAAAGTGACGAGAATATGTTCCAGGGATTTAAAGAGGGTGGGGGGGACACAACCCCCCCCCCCCGACTGATAAGACTAGAGGAGAGAGTTGATAAGGTGATCGAGGACTTGGAACGTAAGTTAGGTAATGTAGACTCCATTTTCCAGAGAATTGAAAGGTTGGAACAACTAGAGAAGGCTAACAGAAACTTAACTGAAGAAATAGAGGACCTAAAAAGACAGTTAGGAAATGTAAAGGAGGAGAATGAGAAATTGAAGAAGAATAGTAATGAAAACAGAGAGAAAATAGCTACAGAAGCTAAAAATTGGAGAACAACCCAAGAAGGGAATAAGGTTTCATTCACTGACATAGTCAAACAGCAATTGAAAGAACATAATGAAGACTCAGTTATTAAAGTGATGAGACAGAAGGAGAATATAGTAAGAGAATTAGCTGACAAAAAGAAATGTATAATTATATTAGGAATGGAAGAGAAACATAACCCAGATAGAACCGCAAGAATCAAGGAGGAAAATGAAAGAGTAAGCAGTTTATTAAAATTAGTCCAGGAAGATGAACCAGAAATTATAAAGGAAATTGAGGAAAAATTCAGACTCGGAAAATATAGTACAGATAAGACCAGACCAATTAAGATTAAATTCAGGTCACAAACAACGGCAGAGAAAATTCTATCCAAGACAGGGAAACTAGCAACAAATGATCAATATAAAAAGGTATGGATAAAAAGAGAAATGAATAAGGAGGAAAGAGAGGCAGAAAAGCAGAAAAGAATTGAAGCTAAGGCAAAAAACGAGGAAAGAACGGAGTCAGAGAAAGAGAGATTCTATTGGAGAGTAGTGAACATGAAAATAAAGCAGTTCGACATACTAAAGAAAAACATAAGGGAAACAGAGAACACAATGGAAGTGGCAGAAAACTAAGAGTGTCTTACACAAATATAGATGGATTGATGACAGGATTGAATGAACTGAATGATTATTTGAAAGAAAAAGAACCGGACATAATGGGAATTGTAGAAACAAAATTAAAAGGCCCACTACCACCCAACAGTGTAGGACATGATACATACAATTATTGGATTAGAAACAGAGAGAAAAAACAAGGGGGTGGAGTTATGTTCCTGACTAAGAAGGATATAAACGTGAAAGGTGTCATATATGGAAAGAATACAGTAGAGATGATTATGATAGAAGTGGAAGACCGAGATAAGAAGAGCAGAAAATTTGTGATCAATTATGTGCCTCCGAAAACAGCCTCATGGGAGGAGAGTGAACATAAAAGTATGTTAGAGGACACAAAGATAGCATTAACTAAAATAATGGAAGACGGAGGAAGAATAGTTATGATGGGCGACTTTAATTGCAAAGAAATCTGCTGGGAAGAAATGACAGTAAAGAGTGGTGATGACTCATGGGGAAATGCTCTACTTGAGATGATTACTGACCATTCAATGACACAATGGATACAAGAGAACACTAGGTATAGAAATGAAGAAGAACCATCGAGGCTAGACTTAATAATTACATCTGAACCTAGAATAGTGGACAAGATTGAATATAAAACACCAATAGGTAAAAGTGACCACATATTGATTGAACTGGAACTTAATGAAGAAAAATATATGAAAAGAAATGAACAATATAGAAAAGGAAGAATGATGTATGAAAAAACAAACTTTGATAAAATAAGAGAATTCTTCCAACAAGAAAACTGGGAAGAAATATACAAAGAAGAAACATCAGTGGAAGAGAAATGGAATATTTTGACAAAAATTTACAAAAAAGGAGTGGAAAAGTATGTCCCAAGACAAAAACAAGAAAAAGAATATGTAAAATGCTGGTACAACAAAAGTTGTAGGGAGTTAAAAGACAAAAGAGACAAATCCTGGACCAGATGGAAAAAAGACAGAAGACCTGAAAAATGGAAAATATATACTGGTTATAGAAATGAATATGTACAAAAGTGCAGAGAGGAAAAAAGAAAATATGAAAAAGATGTTATAGAAAAGTGTAAAGATCAACCAAAACTATTCTACAGATTTGTAAACAATAAACTGAAAAACAAACAAGACTTGGAGAAATTAAGACAAGGAGGAGTTGAATACACTGAGGAAATGGAAATGGCAGAAATTATGAACAAACATTTTAAATCAGTGTTTACAAGGGAAAATATACAACCTGAAGAGATTGAGTGGAAGGAAAAAGTCCCCCCTATGGAAGAAATAGAAGTAACAAAGAATGAAATATTGACACACTTGGGTAATTTTGATGTCAGAAAATCGCATGGGCCAGATGAAATAGCAAACTGGATTCTGAAAGAATGCAGGAATGAACTGGCAGACAAAATACATAGCATAATAAGCAGTTCCTTAAAAGAAGGAAAAGTTCCAGAAGATTGGAAAAAAGCAAATATAGTACCTATATATAAAGGAGGAAATAAAGAAGAACCTACCAACTATAGACCAGTCTCTCTAACAAGTACAATAGCAAAAATATGTGAAAGAATTATCAAAAGTAGATGGGTAAAATACTTGGAAAAAAACAACGTACTAAATCCAAGGCAATTTGGATTCAGACAAGGACGATCATGCGTCACCAATTTAATATGTTTCTATTCAAGGCTAATAGATATAATACAAGAAAGAGATGGATGGGCTGATTGTGCATTTCTAGACCTAAAAAAAGCTTTTGACAAAGTACCACATAAGAAGTTGCTTAAGAAATTAGAATATGAAGGAGGAATACAAGGTAAATTGCTAAATTGGATGGAAGACTTTTTGCAAGAAAGAAAAATGAGAGTAGTGATAAGAGATCAGCACTCAAAATGGAATGAAGTAATAAGCGGTGTCCCGCAGGGAACAGTTCTGGCCCCAATAATGTTTGCTATATATATTAATGATATGGATGAAGGAATTGAAAGCTATATGAGCTTCTTTGCAGATGATGCAAAATTACTGAAAAGAGTGAAAACTGAAGAAGATTGTGAATCACTACAGAGAGATCTAAATAAAGTACAAGAATGGAGTAGGAAGTGGGAGATGGAGTTCAATACAAAAAAGTGTAGTATAATGGAATTTGGAAAAAGCAAAAACAGAATAACAGGATCATATAATTTGGGAAAAGAAGGAATAAAAAAAGTAGAAAATGAGAAGGACCTGGGAGTCATTGTTATGAATAATATGTCACCTGAGAAACATATAAATAAGATTTTTGGAGAAACTTATAATTTAATAAGAACAATCAAAGTGGCATTTACATACCTGGATGAAGAAATGGTGAGGAAAATCCTAATCACCCTGATAAGACCAAGATTGGAATATGCAGCAACGATATGGTCACCAAGTACAAAAAAAAAATGTATAAAAAAACTTGAAAGAATACAAAGAGCAATTACAAAATTGGCACCAACACTCTCAAAACTATCATATGAAGAGAGACTACAAAAACTTAAACTACAGACACTAGAGCAAAGAAGAGAGAGAGGAGATTTGATAGCTATTTACAGAATCATGAAAGGCATAGAAATTACTGATAGAGAGAATCTGATAAAATGGGATGACAGAAATACAAGAGGACACGGAAAGAAAATAAAAAAAGACAGCTATAGAAGAGATTTGAAAAAGAACAGCTTTCCTCACAGAGCAATAGACAGTTGGAACAAGTTAGATGAGAAAGTGGTGTGTGCAAAAACAATACATGAATTTAAAAATAGTTTAGATAAAATGAGATATGAAGACGGGACCCCACGAGCATAGCTCCCCTTCCCGTAAAATACAACTAGGTAAATACAACTAGGTAAATACACTTCAGCGAATGGACGGCTTGGATGACGTTCTGAAGAAAACTGAAGTCTGTGGATCCCAACGCAAAGAGAAGTGCCTAGTGTTTTTGCAGGGTGGGGGGGGGAATTGCTCGTGGAGTAGTGGGAAAGTAGGGAAAGAGGAAAAGGGGAGGGATTACTGAGGGAAATGGAAGGAAATGAGGAGGGAGTAGACTTGGCCCAGCCAGACAAGCGAAAGGTAAACAAAAGACTGAGTGAGGATGAAATGTCTAATAAAAATGTAAAGATTAGAAGTATAGAGAGGAGCAATACAGAAGAAAGTGACGAGAATATGTTCCAGGGATTTAAAGAGGGTGGGGGGGACACAACCCCCCCCCCGACTGATAAGACTAGAGGAGAGAGTTGATAAGGTGATCGAGGACTTGGAACGTAAGTTAGGTAATGTAGACTCCATTTTCCAGAGAATTGAAAGGTTGGAACAACTAGAGAAGGCTAACAGAAACTTAACTGAAGAAATAGAGGACCTAAAAAGACAGTTAGGAAATGTAAAGGAGGAGAATGAGAAATTGAAGAAGAATAGTAATGAAAACAGAGAGAAAATAGCTACAGAAGCTAAAAATTGGAGAACAACCCAAGAAGGGAATAAGGTTTCATTCACTGACATAGTCAAACAGCAATTGAAAGAACATAATGAAGACTCAGTTATTAAAGTGATGAGACAGAAGGAGAATATAGTAAGAGAATTAGCTGACAAAAAGAAATGTATAATTATATTAGGAATGGAAGAGAAACATAACCCAGATAGAACCGCAAGAATCAAGGAGGAAAATGAAAGAGTAAGCAGTTTATTAAAATTAGTCCAGGAAGATGAACCAGAAATTATAAAGGAAATTGAGGAAAAATTCAGACTCGGAAAATATAGTACAGATAAGACCAGACCAATTAAGATTAAATTCAGGTCACAAACAACGGCAGAGAAAATTCTATCCAAGACAGGGAAACTAGCAACAAATGATCAATATAAAAAGGTATGGATAAAAAGAGAAATGAATAAGGAGGAAAGAGAGGCAGAAAAGCAGAAAAGAATTGAAGCTAAGGCAAAAAACGAGGAAAGAACGGAGTCAGAGAAAGAGAGATTCTATTGGAGAGTAGTGAACATGAAAATAAAGCAGTTCGACATACTAAAGAAAAACATAAGGGAAACAGAGAACACAATGGAAGTGGCAGAAAACTAAGAGTGTCTTACACAAATATAGATGGATTGATGACAGGATTGAATGAACTGAATGATTATTTGAAAGAAAAAGAACCGGACATAATGGGAATTGTAGAAACAAAATTAAAAGGCCCACTACCACCCAACAGTGTAGGACATGATACATACAATTATTGGATTAGAAACAGAGAGAAAAAACAAGGGGGTGGAGTTATGTTCCTGACTAAGAAGGATATAAACGTGAAAGGTGTCATATATGGAAAGAATACAGTAGAGATGATTATGATAGAAGTGGAAGACCGAGATAAGAAGAGCAGAAAATTTGTGATCAATTATGTGCCTCCGAAAACAGCCTCATGGGAGGAGAGTGAACATAAAAGTATGTTAGAGGACACAAAGATAGCATTAACTAAAATAATGGAAGACGGAGGAAGAATAGTTATGATGGGCGACTTTAATTGCAAAGAAATCTGCTGGGAAGAAATGACAGTAAAGAGTGGTGATGACTCATGGGGAAATGCTCTACTTGAGATGATTACTGACCATTCAATGACACAATGGATACAAGAGAACACTAGGTATAGAAATGAAGAAGAACCATCGAGGCTAGACTTAATAATTACATCTGAACCTAGAATAGTGGACAAGATTGAATATAAAACACCAATAGGTAAAAGTGACCACATATTGATTGAACTGGAACTTAATGAAGAAAAATATATGAAAAGAAATGAACAATATAGAAAAGGAAGAATGATGTATGAAAAAACAAACTTTGATAAAATAAGAGAATTCTTCCAACAAGAAAACTGGGAAGAAATATACAAAGAAGAAACATCAGTGGAAGAGAAATGGAATATTTTGACAAAAATTTACAAAAAAGGAGTGGAAAAGTATGTCCCAAGACAAAAACAAGAAAAAGAATATGTAAAATGCTGGTACAACAAAAGTTGTAGGGAGTTAAAAGACAAAAGAGACAAAGCCTGGACCAGATGGAAAAAAGACAGAAGACCTGAAAAATGGAAAATATATACTGGTTATAGAAATGAATATGTACAAAAGTGCAGAGAGGAAAAAAGAAAATATGAAAAAGATGTTATAGAAAAGTGTAAAGATCAACCAAAACTATTCTACAGATTTGTAAACAATAAACTGAAAAACAAACAAGACTTGGAGAAATTAAGACAAGGAGGAGTTGAATACACTGAGGAAATGGAAATGGCAGAAATTATGAACAAACATTTTAAATCAGTGTTTACAAGGGAAAATATACAACCTGAAGAGATTGAGTGGAAGGAAAAAGTCCCCCCTATGGAAGAAATAGAAGTAACAAAGAATGAAATATTGACACACTTGGGTAATTTTGATGTCAGAAAATCGCATGGGCCAGATGAAATAGCAAACTGGATTCTGAAAGAATGCAGGAATGAACTGGCAGACAAAATACATAGCATAATAAGCAGTTCCTTAAAAGAAGGAAAAGTTCCAGAAGATTGGAAAAAAGCAAATATAGTACCTATATATAAAGGAGGAAATAAAGAAGAACCTACCAACTATAGACCAGTCTCTCTAACAAGTACAATAGCAAAAATTTGTGAAAGAATTATCAAAAGTAGATGGGTAAAATACTTGGAAAAAAACAACGTACTAAATCCAAGGCAATTTGGATTCAGACAAGGACGATCATGCGTCACCAATTTAATATGTTTCTATTCAAGGCTAATAGATATAATACAAGAAAGAGATGGATGGGCTGATTGTGCATTTCTAGACCTAAAAAAAGCTTTTGACAAAGTACCACATAAGAAGTTGCTTAAGAAATTAGAATATGAAGGAGGAGGAATACAAGGTAAATTGCTAAATTGGATGGAAGACTTTTTGCAAGAAAGAAAAATGAGAGTAGTGATAAGAGATCAGCACTCAAAATGGAATGAAGTAATAAGCGGTGTCCCGCAGGGAACAGTTCTGGCCCCAATAATGTTTGCTATATATATTAATGATATGGATGAAGGACTTGAAAGCTATATGAGCTTCTTTGCAGATGATGCAAAATTACTGAAAAGAGTGAAAACTGAAGAAGATTGTGAATCACTACAGAAAGATCTAAATAAAGTACAAGAATGGAGTAGGAAGTGGGAGATGGAGTTCAATACAAAAAAGTGTAGTATAATGGAATTTGGAAAAAGCAAAAACAGAATAAGAGGATCATATAATTTGGGAGAAGAAGGAATAAAAAAAGTAGAAAATGAGAAGGACCTGGGAGTCATTGTTATGAATAATATGTCACCTGAGAAACATATAAATAAGATTTTTGGAGAAACTTATAATTTAATAAGAACAATCAAAGTGGCATTTACATACCTGGATGAAGAAATGGTGAGGAAAATCCTAATCACCCTGATAAGACCAAGATTGGAATATGCAGCAACGATATGGTCACCAAGTACAAAAAAATGTATAAAAAAACTTGAAAGAATACAAAGAGCAATTACAAAATTGGCACCAACACTCTCAAAACTATCATATGAAGAGAGACTACAAAAACTTAAACTACAGACACTAGAGCAAAGAAGAGAGAGAGGAGATTTGATAGCTATTTACAGAATCATGAAAGGCATAGAAATTACTGATAGAGAGAATCTGATAAAATGGGATGACAGAAATACAAGAGGACACGGAAAGAAAATAAAAAAAGACAGCTATAGAAGAGATTTGAAAAAGAACAGCTTTCCTCACAGAGCAATAGACAGTTGGAACAAGTTAGATGAGAAAGTGGTGTGTGCAAAAACAATACATGAATTTAAAAATAGTTTAGATAAAATGAGATATGAAGACGGGACCCCACGAGCATAGCTCCCCTTCCCGTAAAATACAACTAGGTAAATACACAACTTCAGTTAGAGTTACGGTCAACAAAAAGCTTGAAGTCCAACTTTAGCATTCGTTCATCCTCTATTAAGTTTACTCGTACGTCCAACCTTACCGTGTAGAGAAACTCCCACCAATCACGCAAAATGAGCAACAGCAAGCGCCACTCTTTCCAGAATGAGGAACTCTCGTTGACAGAGCCGATACCTATGCCACCTTATCAAATATTTTATTCCAAATAACTTTGAACGACACGTGATCTCTAAAAATGTATATTTAACGATCTTTGCATCTGTTATAAGCGCACACACACGTACTCGATGGCGCAGTGAAAGAATTCCCTGCCGCCACTACGGCGATCCCTCCCAGGGCTGAAATAATATCAGTATCGCTGCGCTGCGAGTTGTTACTCCAACTCTTGTTGGGTGTGCGTGAGCTCTGAGCTCTCTCCCGGGAGGGAAATAGATGTCGATCACGAGTCCAACACGTGATCCAAGACCATGGTGAATTACATAGATTATCGAGCACTAGGCAGAAGGCTTTCGTCATCCAAGAAAATGGTAATTGGAGGGCTGACTCAGTGAGAGATTATATAATCATTATTTCTTAACATAGTCGGGATGCCTCACATTCCAAAGCTCCTCTTGTGGTCGGATCTTCTCTATTAGAGCATGGGTAATTTCATTATTCCACTCTATCACGGCGAAAAGTGTAGATACTAAGCAACTGGTGAGAAGAGTTTTCGCACATAGGAAAAAATAACAATGTTTACATAGCAGTAGTCAAACGACTGATCATTGCCACGATATCCATTCCATAAAGTTTCTATTTCAAGATAATTTTATACTGTTGAATAATTCATATCTTATTACTAAATAAGTTATATATATATATATATATATATATATATATATATATATATATATATATATATATATATATATATATATATATATATATATATATATATATATATATATATATATGTTGTAAATATGAATAATAACTTCTTCAGTTTCTTTCCCTCGGATCTCCTCCGAGGTGTGGACTAACGGTATTGGGCCTGGCGTCCCTAGGCTTGGATTCCAACCCAAATCCTCCAGCGTTGGACGAAATCCAATCTTAGGCTCGGAAACCAACCCATCCGTTGACTAATGTAACCGTACCTTTATTCAGTAATACGAGATAACATTTTCAGTAGTTTAAAATCATCTTGAAAAAAAGGAATATATATTGTGGCAGTAATGATATAGCCGTTTGATTACCGTTGTATGTAAATATTGTATATATATATATATATATATATATATATATATATATATATATATATATATATATATATATATAACGAGTTCTCCTTATACAGTTAACAGTAATTCTTTATCTGGTAAATTCACAGTTAAGGTATTTGGTAATTACTACCCTCGACTCTATTTACGGTGAAAATTCACAGATACGGTATCCGCTCGTGTTTTGAAGAGGAAAGAGCAGGGAGAAGGTACGTCTGCCATATCCTATTATTACATGTTATAATGGGTTCGGTATACGGTAATTTCAATTTGCGGTAAGGTTTTCAGGAACACATATGTACCGTATAACGAGGACTTACTGTATATATAGGCGCGAAAACCCTTCTCACCATTTGCATGGTATCTACACTTTTCGCCGTGATGGAATGGAATACTGAAGTTATCCATGGTCTAATAGAGAATATACAACTACAAGAGGGGCTTTGGGATGTGAGGCAACCGATTATATTAAGAAATAATGATAATATAATCTATCTCTCTCTGAGTTACCGTCACTGGCATCGCCACGAGACGAGCCTCGAGCTGACCCTGCTAAACACGACGCTGTGACACCCGTTCGGGCCAAGAAAGCACGCTCGAAACGAATATCATTCAGGAACTCACGAAGAAGTTGGACAAAAAGGAAAATATCACTTGAACTAAAGATTTTCTGTTGCAGTTTTCGACCTAAATTTTCGTTGCAGTGAAATAGAAATGGAATAGAATGATATATTTTGGCTCTCCTCGTAGTTTCTCGGTGGTTACTCTAGGTTTAGTTGAAGATACATATTTTATGCGATCATACCTACCAAGAGAGAACACTAATTTTTTGGTATGGTGTGTACCCCTATAGGGCAATAGATTGGGATCATGTCTTTTAAGTGCGAAAGTCCGGACTCTCATCATTCATTCTGAAACTTTGACCCTGTCGTTTTCTTCATGTTTTGATACTTTTCTTTTGGATAGCTTTACTTTCGTTAGTTACTCTTAAACCATGCCTTCTCCAGGACGAACATGTGAAACTGTGAGTATAGTTCTTTATGTATATTTCTATCCACCTTCTCTCTTTGTATTAAGGAGCGAAGGTTATATAAAAACAAACATAACATAAGAATGAAGAAGACTGCAGTAGACCATAAGGCCTACACTAGTCAGTTTTATTCATGTCCATCACAACCTGTCATCCCCATCCATAAAGTTGTCTAACCCCTTTTTGTAAAACAGGTGATAGTTTCAGTGCTCACTACATGGTTACTAAGTCTTGTGTATTTCCTTCTTAAAGGTAAATTTTTGAGCCCATGTGTCATTTTGGTCATTCTCCTCTGTACTGACTATGTGATACAGGACAGAAACCAAAACTGTACCTCATAGCCAAGGACGGGTCTAACTAATGCCAGATAGAGTTTGATGATTACCTCTGCATTTTTATTTGTAATGGTCTTAGCAATGAAACCTAATGCTTAGTTATCTCTATTTGTGGCACTAATGCACAGTTTCCTGGATTTAAGGTCAGAACTCACTAGAACTCCCAAGTCTCTCTCGCACTCAGTTTTCTCTAAAAAAAAAAGATGTTATCTAAGGTATACCTACGTTCTTTTACAGTTGGAGACTAGTCTCTACTTGTTAAGGTCCAACTGCAGAATCTGATTAGGCATCCTATTTTAGTGTTATCCACAAACTTACTAACATCACTATTAATCTTATTGTCCAAGTCATCTATATACACAATGAACAATAAAGGACCAAAAACCAAGCCCTGGGGATCTCCAATAGAAACATTCCCCCCATTTGGATTTTACACTCTTTATGGTGACACGTTGTTTTCTGTCACTGATCCAAGCTCTAATTCATTCAAACATTTTTCCTCCTATGCCATGGCTTTTGACTTTAGTAGTCTCTGGTGGGGCATCTTGTTGAATGCTTTGCTAAAGTCAATGTAAATAACATTGTAACTATCATTGTTAACTCCCCCAGGTATTTACTACTTATCATGAATACCATTTTGAGGTTCTGCAACTCTTCACCACATCTACTCAGCAGAAGGTAGCAGGATCCTGAGGCGAGGCTTGGGGACTAGAAACCTGGAAAAGAAGGACCAACTGCTGTCCCACCACCTCCACGTGGTGCTCCTCAGGACCTGCTCCTATCTGGAAGTTGCCAAGAGTGAGGCAGTGAATAAAAATGACAGTATATTCAGTCACGGTCTCATCTGCTTACAATAACTTAATTTTCCAACTAGCAACCATAAGTCCTCTGGTGATGGTACATGACATTGGGGACAGGAGATGGTGATCTCTGAAAGCCCTCAGTTGTCACCAGCCATACGGCAGGTGGTGTAGGCCCAGTGATCACCCTGTCTAAGGACGGGGAGTAGTACAGCTCAGCAGCAGCCTTCACAACTGAGCAACGTTAGGTCCACTCTCCTTACCCCACTTGGAGAAGGGGCTAGAAAAAGTGTTGAAACATAGCCTCCCTGAACTAAACCAGGCTGGGGATCTGCCCCCATCATAGTCATCCATAATGTGGTATGAATAATGATAATAGCAATGATGTATTGATAATAATAATGATAATGAAGACAGAACAATAGCAGGGAGGTAATAATGGCCTTCCAAAAACCCTGTAGCACTTCCCTGTGAGCAAAGCGAAGAGGTCTGCCCCCAAATTCAAGAACAATGTATGATGGTAACACCAGAGCAATAACCCACCCTCTCTACAGAGGGTGATAATCACTTCCGCTGGTGTTATCAGGAGATTCAAGTACCACAATCTGTATCCCTGATCCTGCAAAGAGATATAGGATATCCAGAAATAAATTTGATTGTAATTCCAACTAGATGTAAATCATGAGGTGTACTTTCCCCTTTCTTCCTAGCTGTCTACATGGTATGCACAATTAGCAACAAGAACCAGACCCTCCTCTCCACCGCCTACTGCATCCTTCATGTTTTTGCACAAAAACCCTGTCCAGACATGAGAAGACAGGCCTACATCTTAAGCTGATAGTGAGAATAACTTAGAAATTCAAATAAAGATTGCAAATTTAAAAAAGAGTATTAAAAAACCCAGTATTACAATATCCTCATTCATATAATGAGATGCTACTCTTTCATTCTTTAGCAATTTAAATGTCTTCCATTATTTTATTTGTATAATTTTCTGGCAATAGATCATTCTTGATTGAAATGCTTTTGTGATTGTTTCTCCTATTTTATAACTCCCTGATGGTCTCTTATTCTAGCCCATTCCCAGGATTTAGAATTTCTTTCTATTGAATTTAATCCTCCACTTCTGGTTCCATCCATAAACCATATCTTGGTCTTTTCATGATCTTTGCTGGATGGTTACCTGAACACAAGTGTGTTAGATTGATTTTTACTTCTCTTAGGAGGGATTTTTCTGTGGGGACAAATGTATGGATGAGTTTGATGGAGAAGGATGTTTGTTGGTCAGTCTTGGAGTATTTGTTTATGATCTGAGTATAAATGTATTTTTGTTTGGATATGTTGTGCCATGTAAGTGGAAATTTGGTATAGATGTTTGAGTAGTATGCTGTTGTTGTTCTTTTTCCACCTGGTTGTGCTTGTGTGGTGTAATGAGATGGGTGTGTAGAGTTGAGGGTTCTTGTATAAAAATATGTACCTATCATATTCATGTGATGTGTGATATTCTATAGGGAGGATTTTGGTTTCTGTTTGTAGTTCTTTAGGAGTAGTTTTTGTGCATCCTTTTATTAATCCCAGTGCTTTATTTTGTATACTTTGTAAGGTGTCTATGTTTATTTTCATAATTATAGGGAATGATGCTGTGGGAGCTTAGTTGGGTGTGGCTCTCAAGAACTGTTTATAGAATATAATTAGAGTTTCCTCCTGTCCAAAGCTCATGCTTACTGATTGTGGTTTGCTTATTTCTGTGTTGGTCTTCACTGTCAGATATTTGATATGTGGTCTGAAGGTCATATGAGTATCAAAAGTGAGGCCCAAGAGTTTTGGGTTCTTTTCCAATGAATGTTTTACTGTGTTTATTTGGTTCATGGTTGCCTGGAATGAATGGTGTTATTGATGATTTGTTAGGAGAGGCCTCCATTCTAATATTTCTAAGCCATTGTTCTAGTTTGTCAAAGTTGGCGTGAGTTCTTAGCAACAATTTTGTAGTTGCTGTGCTGGGTTATTGTTATGTTATCTGCGTAAGTGAGTGCTTTGGTACTATGTTCCAGATCTGGTGTTGGGAGATAACTTCTGAAGAGGTTGAATAACTCAGGTAAGAGTATTGCCCATTGGGGAACTCCATTGTACAGTCTTTTATTCCCGTAAATGTTGTTGTTTTGGGTTGCTCTGCTTTGTCTGCTAGCCAAGAAGTTTGTTAACCATTTTTTGTTGTTGTTGTGGATATCTGTCTCTTTGATCTTTTTTGATAGTATGTGTCTAGGAAATTTACCAAATACCTTTTTTTATGCCTATTGCTACTATGACTGTTCTATTTAGTGATGCTTGTTAAATACCCCAGCGTTTGTTGGTTGATATTTGTGGAGGTGCACTGGTGAAGTGGCCCTCCTTAAACCCATGTTGGCTTGGAGAGGTGAGTAGATTAGTTATGTTTCTTTCTACAATTAGTCTTACCATTAATTTGTGTATGGTAGATAATAATGAAATTGGTCTATAACATGCTGGGTTTTCTGGTTTGTGTTGTTTAAAATGGGTGTTATATGGAGCTCTTTTTCCAGATTGTTGAGATTGTTGTACAGCCAGAAGTGGTCAAAATTATTACTCAAGGTCTTTATTGCATTTAGACTGAGATGTGTGTGATTTTCAAATTTCTTCATTGCCCTGTCCACATCTTGTCATGGAGTTGTGGGTTTGAAACTTGTCTTGGAGAAGTGTTTATTAATGATATTGCATTGATGTTATCTTGATGGTGTTTGTCCTCGTGTTGCTGCAACTGCTTCATGAGTTGGGGTGGTGGTAATTTATTTTATTTTTTATTTTTTTTCCTGTTCTGTGTGTTTTTCTGTTTTTTTTTTATTGCTTGTAAATTTATTTTGTGATGTCTTTCTTTAGTTGCTATAGTAGTTCTTTTTCTTGTTCTGTAAGTTTTTGTTTGAGTTTTAACTTATTTTTATTTATTTATCTATTTACTCATTTGTTTGTTTATTTACTTATTATTTTTATTAATTTGTTCATTTATTTATTTTAAGGGTGCTTATATCCAGTGTGTAGTTGGGATTATATTTTTTTCCTGTACTTTATTGGAATATATCTCTTGTTGACTTTGTGAATTGTCACTACTATTTCTTCCACTTCTGTGTCAATAAATGGAAATTAGTTAATGGAAAAATTCTTTACAATTTCATCTGTGTAGTGCTGCCTTTTTTTTTTGTAGCTTATGAAGAAGGCTCAGATGCCACCCAGTTGTAAAGATGTTGATCTAACTCCACCTCCTCAAGGAGGTGCGTCCCTGAGGGGCCAGTGCTTGTCCTTCAGATTGGGTGCAGAAACTCACTATATCTTCTTTGTTACCTCCTATCAAACTATTTTATCTCTTTTATTCCTATTTTATCATGTAAGAAGGTCAGTAATCTCATACCTACCCTCCTACACCTCTTCCTATGTGCTGAAAACAGAAACTAACCTGGGCCCATACACACATGCATAAAAAGAAATCTATTAAATGCAACATTTACTACACATGGTGTCCACCTCTCATGTACCACACTGGCCTAGACAAACCACTACACTAAAACTTGGAGTTACTGCATTCCCTTTCAATCACTCTCAAATATGGCGTACACATGGCTTTCCTTTCCTGAATCCAGAATGGCTTTCAAACAAGATTTCTTTTTTTGAGTAGTTCATTCATCTATTTTTTATAAATTTATCACACAGGGAAGTAGGGATAAACCACTGAATCATAGACCTGTGTCCTTTCCCTGGCTGATAGCCAAAATGTGTGATAAATTTGTAAAAGATAGATGAATGAACTACTTGAAAAAAGAAATCTTGTTTGAAAGCCATTCAATGTGCTCCAATGTGCTCACCAACTATATATATATATAGTGGGGGAAAAGAATACTGCCACCAAGTTTCCCACTTGGATCGTAAGAGGCGAGAAGAAAGGGACGGGGAGAGGGACTAGGCATCCTTCTCCCTGTAGCCCCAAGGGGCAATTTCCTAAAACGAAAAGGAAAGGCATAAGGGGTGCTGGAGGGCCTCGGGCCAGCACCCTAAGGTTTGGGTCTTTTAATGTGCGTGGATGTGGTACAGATGAGAGTAAAAGGGAAGAGATAGGTAGTATGTTTGTGAGAAGAAAGTTGGATGTGTTGGCTTTGAGTGTAACTAAGTTGAAAGGGAAGGGTGAGTGTATGTTTGGGAGTGTAAGTGGGAGGTTATCAGGAGTGAAGAGAGGGTGAGGGAGGGAAGGGGTGGCTATTCTAGTAAGTGAGGAGATAGGTAAAGGGGTAGTGGAGTGGAAGGAGGTTTCCTCAAGGATAATGTGGATGAAGGTGAAACTGGGAAAGGAGATGTGGGTCTTTGTAAGTGCATATGGGCCGGGCAGTGAGAAGAGCATGGAAGAAAGGGAGGCCTTTTGGATAGATTTAAATGAGTGCATAGAGGGTTTAGGAAGAAATGTCTATGTAATAGTACTAGGAGACCTTAATGCTAGAGTGGGAAATGGTCCAATCGATGGAGTGGTTGGGAAGTGTGGAGTTCCAGGAAAGAATCGTAGTGGAGAGTTGATGGTGGAAATGTGTCTAGAAAGAGAGTTGATGATAGCAAATACAGTGTTTCGGAAGAAAGTCAAGCATAAGTACACATGGGAGAGGGTGGTGGAGGGAAGGGTGGTAGATAGAGCGCTAATGGATTATGTAGTGGTAAATAGGATTATGATAGGAAGAGTTAAGGATGTACATGTGCTAAGGGGAGAGGGTGGGGGAATATCAGATCATTTTTTGGTGGAAGGTAAGCTGAGAGTGGAGGATAGATGGAGAAGGAGGAAAGGGACAAAAGGTAGGGAGGTTCTTAGAGTGAACTCCTTGAATGAAAAGGAAAAGGAGAAGGAGTACGAAAAGAAGCTGAAGGAGGAGTGGGAGGGAGTAAAGGATAGAGCAGAGATGGGTGTGGAGGAGGAATGGGGATGGTTCAAGGAGGGAGTCTTAAAGTGTGCAAGGATGGTGTGTGGAACAAGAAGGACAGGGGGAAATAGAAGAAAGGGTAGTGAATGGTGGGATGAGGAAACAAAGAAGGTTGTAGAAGAGAAGAAGCGAGCATTCACAGATTGGTTACAAAAGAGGACAGGGGAGTCATATGAGATGTACAAAGAAAAGAAAAGAGAAGTAAAGCAAAAGGTAAAGGAGGCAAAGAGGAGAGCAGATGTGAAATGGGGTAGGAGTATGACAGAAAATTTTGAAAGTAATAAAAAGATGTTTTGGAAAGAAATTAAGAGAGGAAGAGGAGGCGAATCAAGTAGGGAAGAAAAGGTAAAAGGTACAGATGGAGAGTTGATAATGGAAGAGATGGCAGTGAGGGGAAGATGGGCAGAATATTTTAGGGAGTTGCTGAATGTGAAGGAGGATAGGGAAGGAAAGATAGCTGCAGTGGGAAATACGAAGAAAATGAGAGTGATGAGTGAGGAGAATGGAGGAGAAATAAGGAAGGATGAGGTGAAGGCAGTTGTAAAGATGATGAAAGCAGGTAAGGCACCTGGTCTGGATGGATGTCATGCAGAATGTCTGAAAAAGGGAGGTTCAGTGATGGTGGACTGGTTGGTGAGGTTATTTAATGTTTGCTGGAGAGAGGGTAGAGTACCGGAGGACTGGAGTAGTGCCTGTATAGTTCCTCTTTACAAGGGAAAAGGGGACAAGTGTGAATGTAGTAATTTCAGAGGGATTAGCCTGTTGAGTGTAGTAGGGAAGGCTTATGGGAGAATCTTAATTGAGAGGATTAGGAGAGGAACAGAAGGAGTAATTGGTGAGGAACAGTGTGGATTTAGGACGGGTAGAGGTTGTGTAGATCAGATCTTTGTGGTAAGACAGATATGTGAGAAAGCTATAGGAAAGGGGAAGGATGTTTTTTGGGCTTTTATGGATCTGGAAAAGGCTTATGATAGGGTAGACAGAAAGGCACTGTGGGAGGTTATGCAGATTTATGGGATAGGAGGAAAGCTTCTGGGAGCTGTCAAGAGTTTTTATGTGAGTAGTAGAGCATGTGTTAGGATTAGAAATGGAGAGAGTGAGTGGTTTGAAGTAAAGGTGGGACTTGGTCAAGGATGCGTTATGTCGCCCTGGCTGTTCAACTTATACATGGATGGGGTGGTGCGAGAGGTGAATGCTAGGGTAGTGAGTCAGGGACTGGAGATGGTTAAAGAAAATGGAGAAAAGTGGGAGGTGAGCCAGCTGTTGTTTGCGGACGACATTGCGCTTGTGGCAGGGTCAGAGGAGGGATTGAGGAAGCTGGTGGCAGAGTTTGGGAGAGTATGTGATAGAAGAAAGCTAAAGATAAATGTGGGTAAAAGTAAGGTGATGAGATGTACAAGGGGTGAAAGTGGCAGTAGACTGGAAGTGAACATTAAGGGAGAGCGACTGGAGGAAGTGGATAGTTTTAGATACTTGGGTGCAAGTGTAGCAGGAAAAGGTGGAGTGAAGGTGGAGGTAGAATGTAGATTGAGAGAAGCGAGTAAATGCCTTGGTGGTTTAAAGAGTGTAATGAGAAATAGACATTTGGGAATGGATGCGAAGAGGAGACTGTATGAAGGAGTGATTGTGCCAACAGCACTGTATGGGGCAGAAACGTGGAACATAAGAGAAGAAGAGAGAAGGAGTTTGAATGTGTTTGAGATGAGGTGTCTGAGAAGTATGGTGGGGGTTACTAGGCTAGATAGAGTGAGAAATGAGGAGGTGAGGAGGAGAACAGGGGTGAAAAAGGATTTGGGAGATAGGGTTGATGAAAGAATATTAGGATGGTTTGGACACATGGAAAGAATGAGTGAAGAAAGACTAGTAAAAGAGGTATGGAAGGCAGATGTGGAGGGAGTGAACATGAGGGGACGTCCTAGGATGAGGTGGATGGATGGGGTGAAGGGGGCTTTGGGGAAGAGGGGAATGTCTGTTGAGGAAGGAAGGGAGAGGACGGAAGACAGAGGTGAGTGGAGAATGGTTGTATATGGATGATGTTGTGACTGCATGAGGAGGAATGGGCGGGGGGGTGGGGGGTGGGGTAGTATGTGTGAGTAAATTTTGATGCAGCCCGAAGGGATTTCTCCCCGTCCTCGCCTTATATGCAAAGGGGGACGGAGAGGGGGGGTCGCCGATTAAATGAAGCGGCCTTGCTGTGGATGTACTGTGTCTTGCGACACTGCTTCTGACCCAGGGCGGTGGGCAGGGTGCAGGGATGACCCGTCATCCAGGAGGTGCTCAGATGAGAGGAAGGGTGGGAGGGGTGTGGAGTGTATTTAGGGATGAAATGGGTGGGAGTGTTTTTATGCCTTTCCCTTTTTGGCTACCTCCCTTGGAAGGGGGAAAAAGCCTTGGTATATGTATGTATATATATATATATATATATATATATATATATATAATATATATATATATATACATATATATATATATACATATATTATTTTAATGAAATACTAATAATAATGATAATAATGATAATAGTAATATTAATAATGATAATAATAAAAATAATAATAATAGATAAGTGAATAAATAAATCAATGTACAGGGACAAGCACTGCCAGTGTTATAACCACAAAATGGTAGAAGATGAGACCTTTGTAAACCATCTTTGGAACAATATCGCATGAAAGAGGTAGATGTATATAGAGGTGGTAAAGGAGAGATTTAAAGAGGGCAATGGAAAGCAGCATATCTTTAAGGCCCCTCTGATGAGTGAACTGACATTATATGGATGAGATACCCAAGATAGTTTACTCGTATCTGTTTCAGCCATTGCTAAATGTGACCTGGTATCACCAAAGCTGGTTGAAATCTGGTGCTTACTGGATTTGAGACCAGATTGGTGTTGCCATCTAATATATGAATTCATTAAAACAGCCTAATGTTTTTATGGCAGCACTGCATGTGATTGCACAAAATTATGGTTTTCTTATCAGTTTCATGTGTTTCTAGCAATACCATGTATGTATTTGGATGGTTTTACCCTACCACACACACACCTAGTAATTTCAGATGATTCCCAGGTTAGAAAACCTTGGGAAAAGAGATTCAAGATCATGATGTATATTGGATGTTAGTAGGACAACGTATTTGCCCTGAAAGACCCAGTCCAAGACCATGATTTCATTATCATCTTTTGTGATTACAGTAACACTCGGAAATATACAATTAAATTTGAGAAGGAAACAATAATATCTGTGTAAATTTTGACCTAAATATTAAAGAAGTACTTTGATCACTTATCCCAGGAATGTGATAGTGATACACTCAGTATATCTGGTGGTAAGCAGTGATGAGGGTAGTAAGGAAAGGAGATAGTCTGTCAGGATGCAAAACTTATTGGTGAAAAAGAAAGCCTGATTTGTTCAAACCTTCAACAAGAACCTTATTTTTACAATGTTGACTCTTTTTCTATGTTAACATAGGAACATATCAATTGAATGACTCTGCCATTTATCCACAGGGAAGTGCTGCAACTACGTGATGGGGGCCAGGTGTGCCTGGACTGGCTACACGAAGATGGCATGGCCCTGAGTACGCCAACTGTCATCATCCTGCCTGGGTTGACGGGCTCCTCCCAGAGTGAGTACGTCAAGAGCTTTGTATTGGCTGCCCGTGGGGAAGGCACCCGCTGTGTAGTCTTCAACAATCGTGGTCGTGGAGGCATTGATCTCAAGGTAGGTGTTAAATTTGGCAGTAGTGTGAATCAACGATTGTAATATTTTCATCCATACACAACTATTCTCAACTCACCTATATCTTCTGTCTTCTCTCTTCCTTTCTCAACAGACATTCCCCTCTTTCCCACTGCTCCTTTTACCCCATCCATCCATCTCATCCTTGGTAGCTCCCTCATGTTCACTTCCTCCACATCTGCTTTCCACACCTCTTTTACTAATTTTTCTTCCCTCATTCTTTCCATGTGTCCAAGCCATCCTAATACTCTTTCATCAACTTTATTTCCCAACTCCCTTTTCACCCCCGTTCTCCTCCTCTTCTCCTCGTTTCTCACTCTATCCAGCCTAGTAACCCCTACCATACTTCTCAGGCATTTCATCTTCTCTTCCTCTCATATGTTCCATGTTTCTGCCCCATACAGTGCTGTCGGCACTATATATATTATATATATATATATGTATATATATATATATATATATATATACATATATATATATACAGTATATATATACATATTTATATATATATTTATTTATATGTATATATATATATATGTATATATATATGTATATATATATATATGTATATATATATGTATATATATGATCACTGTTAACCCACTATCGGAGAAATAATAACGGAAAGTACAGAGAAACTGTATATTTCGACTACTCTCTGTAGTCCTCTTCAGCAGAATGCTTACATAAGGTTAAGGTACAAGTATATATGAAGAAATGAGGGGTACATAGAAGGGGATGAGGAAAGTGGGGGGGGGGGGCTCAGGTCACATGCCCTTGAAATGGTCGGGTCAAAGTAGGACAAGGGGTGATATTTTGTCCAACCGCTTTAGACATGATCTTGTTGACTGCTAACTTGGTAATACAATCTGGGGGCCACTGGCCTTTAGAGGTATTAAAGTTAGGATAATGTTTTATTAGAGAAGATTCCACAATTTTTCTTCTATAGCTACAGTGTGATTTATAAATCATTGATGCATTATCCCAATCTAATCTATGGTCTTTTTGGCTGGCATGAAGGAACACAGCGGAGTTAACTTGTCCATATTTTATGGAGTTTTTATGTTCCTTTAATCTCGTGGACAAATTCCTGCCAGTCTGGCCCCAGTACACATCATCACAGTCTTTACACGGCAATTTATATACCCCGGAGGTTTGGTCCACATCATCCCTCCGGTGTACATTAACTACCTTTCTAAAAATGCTGTTTGGATAGTTGTAAATAAATTTGATTTGATTATTAGGTAGAAGTTTGGAGACCGAGTTGATAGAATCATTAAATGGTACAATGATGTTATTGTTACCCCATTTAAACTTCTCCCTGGAGTTACTTGGCTTATAAAAGTTTGATTTGGCTTTATGTAGGGCTTTCTTTAGAAACCATTCCGGATAACCTACGTTAGAGAGTTGTTTATTAATGATATAAAATTCTATTTGCAAGAATTGTGGACTGCAAATTCTAAGGGCTCTGAGAAATAGACCCGATGCAACACTAGATTTAATATTATCCGGATGGTGGCTAAAAAAATGTAAGTAATTACCTGTGTGGGTAGGTTTCCTATACACAGTGAAGGACAATTGGTCCGGGTCTCTTATGATCGAAATGTCCAGGAATGGGATTCGACCTCCTTCTTCCCATTCAACCTTGAAATTAATATTCTTAGCTAAATTATTTAATTTAACAAAGAAATCATCAAAAGAACCCCACATATCGTTCCATAGTGTAAAAATATCATCAACATACCGATACCAAAACATATCAGGTGGTTTAATCTTAGGTAATAAAGTACATACATACATATACCAAGGCTTTTTCCCCCTTCCAAGGGAGGTAGCCAAAAAGGGAAAGGCATAAAAACACTCCCACCCATTTCATCCCTAAATACACTCCACACCCCTCCCACCCTTCCTCTCATCTGAGCACCTCCTGGTAATAAAGTACTTTCAAAATATTCCATGTAAAGGTTAGCTAACACGGGTGAAAGATTAGAAACCTCCGGGGTATATAAATTGCTGTGTAAAGACTGTGATGATGTGTACTGGGGCCAGACTGGCAGGAATTTGTCCACGAGATTAAAGGAACATAAAAACTCCATAAAATATGGACAAGTTAACTCCGCTGTGTTCCTTCATGCCAGCCAAAAAGACCATAGATTAGATTGGGATAATGCATCAATAATTTATAAATCACACTGTAGCTATAGAAGAAAAATTGTGGAATCTTCTCTAATAAAACATTATCCTAACTTTAATACCTCTAAAGGCCAGTGGCCCCCAGATTGTATTACCAAGTTAGCAGTCAACAAGATCATGTCTAAAGCGGTTGGACAAAATATCACCCCTTGTCCTACTTTCCTCATCCCCTTCTATGTACCCCTCATTTCTTCATATATACTTGTACCTTAACCTTATGTAAGCATTCTGCTGAAGAGGACTACAGAGAGTAGTCGAAATATACAGTTTCTCTGTACTTTCCGTTATTATTTCTCCGATAGTGGGTTAACAGTGATCTTTTACAATTGTGTTATAACATACTAGCTTCCATATATATATATGACTATATATATATATACATATATATATATATATATATATATATATATACATATATATATATATATATATATATATATATATATATATGTAGAGACATTGGGACAAATTATGGGAAAGGTGGAGGGGGAAACATGGGTCTTTATCTGATTATCGAGTTTATTCCGGCCCGGTTTCGCTTACAATAGCTCTGAAGAAGCTATTGTAAGCGAAACCGGTCAGGAATAAACTCGATAATCAGATAAAGACCCGTGTTTCCCCCTCCACCTTTCCCATAATATATATATATGTATATATATAACATACACATATATATATATATATAATATATATATATATATATGTATATATATATATATATATATATATATATATATATATATATATATATATATATATATATATATATATATATATATATATATATATATATATGGAGAAGGCCATTCAATATACAGGTCTTGATGCAGTATAATGGTGGCTGCATTTTCTATTTATAGATTGTTCTTTCAATTTTTCTGGTAAGACAACAATTGTGTTCAGATGATTACTGTAGAAGAATTCCAAATTCCATTTCTGGTTCTCTAGATGTCTTTTGGACTACCGGTATATGAAATCATCTTCAGGAGAAAGGACTATGGACTACCTAGGACAGACCATCCACTCGCACTTGATTTTTTTTTTTTTTTTTTTTTTTTTGTGGAAGGGGAAGAGAAAATCTATAAGAAAATTAAATGATGGTCATGTATACTTGTAAAAGAGAGCTATTGCCACAGAACACTTTTAAGGGATTATCATTATCATTATTGTTATTATTTAACTACTCCCATGGCTCAGAGGCCATGGGCAGGAGACTTGAATATTGAGGCTTGCATCCATATCAGCCAAAAGTGGAGGAAATAGTCGGAGACATAATTGTAGAGAAAAAAAAAAAAAATTGTTTCTACTAAAATGAGGTATATTATGAGAGAAAGTCAGAAAGGTATTGAGTTTTAAATAAAAAAGCATGTATGAATTTTTATGCATGTGGGCATGATTTTGTTTATGGGAAGAGTATATTTCCTAAAAGAAGTGAGTTGAATTCACATCCCGCTATCCCCTATCTTCTCCTTTCCATGCACGACAGACATCAGAAAAGGAGGAGATGGAAGAAAATCCCCAGTGAATATGATAGGCAATGTTCACATGGTTGTATATACAGGTAAACGTCGACTTACGATGGCCGCGACTTACGATTGTTCGACTTTACGATGACGACGACGACGACGATATGATAATTTAACCCCTTCCATACGGTGCCGCACACGTAGGCGTCATGAGGAGCAAGTGGATTCGCGACGCTGCCATATCGGCGTCTTGATTATATTTATTGTAGTCGCCCCTGTGTTTTTACATTCTCTCAAATGATTCATTCTCTGTGGTTTTCAAAATTCGCGGGTGAAAGAGAGAACGATCGATATAAGCGGTGACTATATTTTATGATGCGAGTATTATTACGTCACGTCGTACGGCTGGCATTGGCTGCTGCCCGCGAGATTTAAGTTCCGTACTGAAAATACATATTATAGTGTTTGAATATGGTAAAAAGGATAAAAATAATTAAATAAACTACTGTACATGTTTAATAGGCTATATTCAGTATCTCTGGTGGTTAATATACAGGTAGGCTAGGTACAGTGACCACGGAACAGAGTGGGGATCGACTTACGATGAGATCGTCTTACGATGGCTCTATCGAAACCTAATGCCATCGTAAGTCGACGTTTACCTGTACCTAGTTGTATTTTACGGGAAGGGGAGCTATGCTTGTGGTGTTCCGTCTTCATATCTCATTTTATCTAAACTATTTTTAAATTCATGTATTGTTTTTGCACACACTACTTTCTCATCTAACTTGTTCCAACTGTCTATTACTCTGTGAGGAAAGCTGTTCTTTTTCAGATCTTTTCTATGGCTGTCTTTCTTGATTTTCTTTCCGTGTCCTCTTGTATTTCTATCATCCCATTTTATTAGGTCCTCTCTATCAATAATTTCTATGCCTTTCATGATTCTGTAAATAGCTATCAAATCTCCTCTGTCTCTTCTTTGCTCTAGTGTCTGTAGCTCAAGTTTTGCTAGTCTCTCTTCATATGATAGTTTTGAGAGTGTTGGTGCCAATTTTGTAATTGCTCTTTGTATTCTTTCAAGTTTTTTTTATACTTTTTTTTATACTTGGTGACCACATCATTGCTGGATATTCCAATCTTGGTCTTATCAGAGTGATTAGTATTTTCTTCACCATTTCTTCATCTAGGTATGTAAATGCCACTTTGATTGTTCTTATTAAATTATAAGTTTCACCAAAAATCTTATTCATTTGTTTCTCAGGTGACATATTATTCATAACAATGACTCCCAGGTTCTTCTCATTTTCAACTTTTTTTTATTCTTTTTTCTCCCAATTTATATGATCCTGTTATTCTGTTTTTGCTTTTTCCAAATTCCATTATACTACACATCTTAGTATTGAACTCCATCTCCCACTTCCTACTCCATTCCCAGACTTTATTTAGATCACTGTAGTGATTCACAATCTTCTTCCATGTTCACCTTTTTTAATAGTTTTGCATCATCTGCAAAGAAGCTCATATAGCTTTCAATTCCTTCATCCATATCATTAATATATATAGCAAACATTATTGGGGCCAGAACTGCTCCTTGTGGAACACCACTTATTACTTCATCCCAATTTGAGTGTTTGTTGCAGTATGGCTGAGGTTGCTGAGAGAAAAAACAGGAACCAAGTTTGCTCTTTATTGAGAGCTCAACAGACAAACGTAAACAAGCAAAGATTGATGTCATAGTATAAGTACCTGAACAAAAACAAAAGACGTCTACATAGGATCCAAACGTATAAACAATACCAACAGATGCTCTAGAGCATCAAAACATATTTCAGAGTATTAAAAATATGAGAATCACACGGTATGTAAGGAACCTATAGCACAAGTATACAATTCTTATACATCAACACAAAGTCTATTGTAAAATAAGAATAATGCAATAATACAATTAATCTCAATTTACCACATTGTCTCTTATCACTACTCTCATTTTTCTTTCTTGCAAAAAGTCTTCCATCCATTTAAGCAGTTTGCCCTGTATTCCTCCTTCGGTTTCTAATTTCTTAAGCAACTTCTTATGTGGTACTTTGTCAAAAGCTTTTTTTAGGTCTAGAAATGCACAATCAGCCCATCCATCTCTTTCTTGTATTATATCTATTAGCCTTGAATAGAAACATATTAAATTGGTGATGCATGATTGTCCTTGTCTGAATCCAAATTGCCTTGGATTTAGCACATTTTTTTCTAAATATTTTACCCATCTACTTTTGACAATTCTTTGTACATGATTTCTTGTGTATACCGCATGGAGGAGAGGTGCAATTGACAAATAGACTGTATGGTGAGGTTTGGGTGTGATGTGTCAGGTATTTGTGCTTGGTGTGCAGTCTTTCTAGGTGTCTTGTGTATTTTGTGTTTGTATTGGTTGAGTGGAGTATGTTTTCAGCCAGGTGTAGAGATTTGGAGGTTCTGAAGTTACTCCATGAACCCATGATGAATTATAATACAGCATTCTGAACCAAAAATTATGGGAATAGTTGTTTGTGGAGCATCTCATCTGGCTCAGTCTTGGAGACTAGCTCAGTAGTGGCCTGGCCAAGGCTAAGTGCGATCGGCGCTTAGTGGTTAGTGTTGGGGTTTTGAAGCACTTTAGCCTGCCCAGGACAGCCTTGGCTCTTGCTCCCTGTCTGTGGAACTGTAGGGTCTAGTTAAGGTCACTGTCTAGTGTGCTACCCAGTACACAGGCATGGTTTTTTACTGGGAAGTATGTGTTGTTTATCTTAAGAGGAGTGTTCATGATTGTTTTGTTGGTTCTTCTGCAGTGGAAGTATACAGCTTTGCATTTTGATGCACTGTTGCTTCAATGCATTGTGTCCTGTCTAGTATGTTCTTCATTACATGTAAAGCTTCCTCCAGCATTTTGTGTCTGTTAATGTGATTAGTGTTGTCCACATACAAGATAGTAAGAGTGTGTTTGCATGGGTAAGCTGGCTCTGGCAGCTCATTTATAAGTAGATTATTTAGAGTGGGTGCAAGGACTGACCCCTGAGGCACTCCAGCCTTTGACACAAGAGGTTGGGGCAGGAAGTCCTGCCAATTTATTATTACTGTCCTGTCATCCAGGTAGTTGCAGAGCAACCGTGTGAATGGCAGGGTAAAATCAACATAGTGGTACAATTTGTACTTAAGGCCTTCATGCCAGTCAGTATTGAATTACTTCTTCACATCCATACAGACCAAAATGGCCATACCAGGGTTACCATCTGGTGGTCTTTCAACCCATTGAGTAATCATAGAAATTATGCCTTCTGCACTGCATTCTGGCCAAAAACCAAACTGGCAGTCTCTTGGTACATTCTTCATTTCCAAGTACCTGGTAAGGTGATGGCTGAGGACATGCTCAAACACTTTACTGAAGTACTCTCTCTAGAAGGGAGGTGGACTGGTAGGAAAAGGGGATGGAGAAAGGTTTCTGGGGTTTGGGAGTGAGTACAGAGATGCACTTTTGCTATAACCTCATATATTGTGTACTTGAATTATCCAGCTACAGGGATTACTAATGAATTCATCAGCTTTGTCAGTGGAGAGATGCTAAAGATGATATTTCTCATGTAGCCATATTAATCCACAGACCCCCAGGACATATTGTGCTGCCAACAGTGATGACCTTGAGGAGGCCATACTTCACATCAAGACCAAGTATCCAAAGGCACATCTGATGGCCACAGGAATCTCACTTGGCGGGTAAATAATAATTATCATCATCATCATCATCATCATCATCATCATCATCATCATCATCATCATCATCATCATCAATAATAATATTTTCAAGAGATATGAAAGGAAGGAAATTAAGGGGACAATTGAGGAGGAGGTGAATGGATGGCGTGAAAGGGGTATTGAGTAAGAGAAGAATGTTGAGCAATATAGGGAGAAGGCAGGATATTACAAAGGATTACAAAGGCGGAGCATGCCGACAGGAGACCTTTTGATCCATATCTAGGTCGGATGCAAAAAAAGATAAATAAATAAATAAAATAAAATAATAGATAAAAACTATAATAATGTAAATAACAAATAAAATACATAAATAAATGCATAGGTATAGTTAAAATAATAAACAAACAGGTAAATAGTAAATAATAAATTAACATATAACTAATAATAAATGAAAATCAGACAGACAAATGATAACAAAACAAAAACAAATAATATAAGATAAATTATAATCATTACAGCATCTTACTTAAGTATTTATCTAAATGATTCTTAAAGCTTTGAACTGAACTACATTGCACTACCTGTGCAGGAAGTTTATTCCATTCATTAACTACACGGTTGGCAAAGTTGTTTCTACCTACTTCCAAATTGAATCTATTTCCGGACAGTTTGAGACCATTGTTTCTTGTCTGATTCTCATTCAATGTGAAAATTTTGTCACTTTTGATGTTGTCAATTCCCTTTAAAATCTTAAAGACCTGTATCAAGTCACCTCTGAGTCTACGCTTTTTTAGGGAAAACAGATTCATAGGGGTGAGTGAAGAATGGCTGCGTATAGATGATAATATGATGGAAGAAAAAGGGGTAAGGAGTCATTATGTATAAATGATATTTTGACACAGCCCAGAGGGATTTCTCTCCATCTCCTCTTTTTCAGCATGAGAGGACGGAGAGGGGTAGGGGGTCGCTGATTAAGTAAAGAGGCCTTGATGTGGATGTGTTGTGTCTTTCTGTGTTGCTTCTAACCCAGGGCAGTGGATGGGATACAGGGATGACCCATGATTTACAAGGAGCTAAGATGAGAGGGAAGAAAGCATGGTTGGGAGTGGAATGGGTGGGAGTGGGTACTTGCCTTTTGATTTTTACAAGGGAAAAGCTTTTAGTATATGGATAATTATTTTTATTTTGAGATGGTCTGTTAGTCATAATTCTACAAATATGAATTGTTGCCATGTTTTATCCAATCTGTAAAATTAGCTATGTACAATTTATTTACACATAATTGTAATATTGCAGTTATTACAAGTAACTCTCCATTTGTGCATGTTCTGTTTACACATTTTCATTTTAACGCTATCTATTGATAAAGGGAAAATATTCTATACACACTAATTTTTCACATTAACTGTAAATACAATTAGGTAAATGTGAATCTCAAGCTGTGTTTATATTGTGGTGTAATTATTAACCAACTTAAGATGTACTTAAAACCTTTATTAATTAACCTTATTACTGGCACATCATTGTTTACAAATCTCATGGCATCTGGGAGCTGTAGTGTGAATGTGCAGCAGGATTGTGTAAGAGCACACTGGAAAGATATCAAATGCTTCACGAATACTACCCTTGCTCTTTTGAGTGCTCAAAGACAGCATTGCAGAACCAACATGTACACAGTGAAGCACTAACGGTGCATCAATATGAAAACTTCTTTTTCGGTTCACATTGATAGCCCATAATTATGCTGTCTATCCACACAGCTTAGCTTTTGTCAGAGATATTTAGGGAGTCAGAATACTCTCAAAAGAGTATAGAAAACTCTCAGTATTGCTGAATATCATCTGTTGTATTACAGGACATTTGGGTTGGTGCATAACCCATGATGTTATTGGAACTAACACCAAGAGATGGTGGTGTTTATTGTGTTTTAGAAAACAGATTAGCAAACAATGAATATTTTGTCAAAAAGTCCCTCAAATACTGTATTACCTTTGAGATAATATATTTGTTTTAAACATGTTTTTAATGAAAATAGATAACATTACAATAGAGAAAACGCAAAATTATATCTGGACTGGAAATAATTGCATAAGGGGACAGAGAGTGGTGGGTCATGAATTAAGTTAAGTAGCCTTGCTGTGGATGTGCTGTGTCTTGCTGCATTACTTCTGACCCCCCTGGGCAATGGGCAGGATACGGGGATGACCCATCATCCATGATAGGCTAAGATGAGAGGGAGGAAAGGGTGGTGGGAGTTGAATGGTTGGGAGTGGCTACTTCCCTTGTAAGGGGGAAAAAGCCCTTGGCACATAGATAGATAGAAAGGGGAAGTTTAAATTTGTTGAGATAAAGTGTCTGAGGAGTATGGTGGGGGTCACAAGGGTGGTGGGTGGAGTGGAATTTTGCTGGCGGCATGGTTTGACTGAAGACCCACAGCCTTGCACCAATTGAAACTGGTCCTTGGGGCTCTCTTGTAGATCCCTCTCTGAACTTTTTTGTGTTGTATTAGTGTGAAACTATTTCTGTGTCACCCTCTGAAAGTCATAGGAGGAGGGGAGCAGTCACTGATGTCACCTCTATTTTTATGTGAAAAGGTGGAAGAAATACAATTTAAGTTGATTGAAAGATATTTGACCTGGTCCAGAGACCAAGTGTCACCTCTTCAACGCTTTACCTCTAGATGGAAGTGATGGGGTTGACAGATTGGGAAACAGACAGCAGGGAAATTATCCTGTCATCCATCTTGCAGGACCACCATTATCAGATACCCATCATTAGTTCCTATTGCTTGAAATAAATGTAATTGAAGTAATGACTACATTTATGGAATATTATAGGTGGAACACTGGAACTTTGTGTATCACATTACTGTACTTCTTTTAGTTTGCTAGATAGACTGTAATCATGTGATTTCACTGAATCAGTTTTTCATAAATTCCTGTTTTCATCTCATTCAATGTGTGCATTTCTTCAAGTTTGTCACTCCAACAGCTAATACAGTCTTTGTCTCTGATTAATATCCACTGTGTAAAAATGAACAGACCATTGTGTTAGGGTTAAATTTGATGTTCATGTCTTCACAGAATGATAGTTGGTAACTACTTGGCCACACGAGGAGTGAAAGCAGCTGAACATCTGGTGGCGGCCATGGTGTTGTCCATCCCATGGAATGTCTTTGTGGGTACAGAGAGTTTAGAGAAACCGCTTTGCAACTTACTACTTAATCGTCACTTAGCCAGCTGTCTCTGTGAATCCATCAGCCGGATGCGCCACGTGCTTGAGGGGGACTCCAAGTGGGACTTGGACTATGTCATGCAGGTAGGGTTCTCAAGAGTTAAAAGATAAACAGAAACCATGAAATTGGTGGTATATAACTATATCTGGTGTTGTAGGTTTTTTCTTTATCTGCATTGGGTTATGATTATTTCAGTTGTGGAGTCTGTATTTAGTTTCTTTTGTTTTGTTGGAGAAAGATATGATATTGTGTTTAAATGTTATGAGTCCACTTTGTCTTCTGTAACTGTTGTGTAATATCAGTACCTTAAGAAAAAGGGCAGAGGCAGTGCTAAAATTAGTTCTACAGTTCTGTCAGAATGTTGACTGAAGAAAGTGCATAAAACTGTCAGTGTGGGTGGAGTTTCTGTACCCAGAAAAAGATAAATGGTCATGTATTCTAAGAACCAGTTTGTCAACAAAATTGAGTTTCCATTTTCTTCCCACCACTTTAAATTTAATGTGGCTAAGTTGTTAAGCTTCCTTACAAAACCATGAAAAGAACCCCAGTTATCATCCCAAATAATGAAATTATCAACACATCTGAACCAGAATGTGTCAAGTGGGTTGATGCTCTATAAATGTATGTACACTCACCCCGTGCTATAATAGTCTAAATGGGAACCCAATGTGTTCTTTGTTTGAAAATGACTATTGTTGGGAAATGAGAGAAAATTATACAGTACAGGGACAACTAACCTATATTGCAGCATGCAATTTATATTTATGTATCTATTCAGCATCAATAAAATATTCTGTAGAACTGAAAGACACTACACTTCAGTCTAAGTGCAGCAGATTGGCAGTGGGTGAGGTATAAAACACCCACTTGACCGGCAAGGTAGCATTGCTGATGTGATGTAGTTGATCATTTTGGTCAGCGTTACTCATGAAGATAACACTACAAACACATCTACCCATAAGTTTCCTTCTACTTCGTGTGTTGTCTGTCAGAAAAGTAGCACCCAAGCTGTTCATGCTGAATTTCTTGCATGGGAAACAAATGATATAAAAGTGTCAAAAGCATCCATCAGGCATCAACAAACCATAGAAAAAAAAAAAAAAAAAAATTGCCCAATTGTAAGTGTTTTGCACACACCTGGCAACCCTGCTACTCAGGCATCAGGCAGTGGGCCTGTGTTGGCATGGATATGCTGCCTGCCCCCTACCGGACAAAATTTTACAGGAACAGCAATAAGAGTGGCAGGCTGGTCAAATGTCCAACATGTGGTCAGTGTTCGTTTATTACTGAAATCTATTACACTGAAATATGTATACATTGTGGTATTACTCTCCAACAAGGCAGTCAAAATATATGATAACAACTTCCTGATGGAGAAAAGTAGAAGTTAAACAGTTATTTGCCAAGGCTAAGTTAAAAGTTTTTGAAATAAAGTTAAAAGTTATAAGCCAGATTTTTTGGTTTTTGGATTAATGGGGAGAACATTTTGTGTAATAGTATGTAAGTAATACAAAACCATTACTGATGAATTTTTTTTTTCATCAGAGTAAAACAATCAGGGAGTTTGACACAAGATTCACTGCTATCCAGTTTGGGTTCAAGGACGTAGAGGACTATTATCGCAATGCCAGTCTGCATGACAAACTGGATCAAATTAAGGTTCCCCTACTCTGTCTCTCTGCAGCTGATGACCCATTCCAACCAATTGAAGGTAGGTGTCTATACAGTAGTGTAAAAAACACACACAAACAAATGAAGATTTTTTTTTTTATTTTTTTTTTTATACATTACAAAGTGTTGTCCTTCTGGTTTTGAATTTACACTAACAATGTCAAATTTTGAGTAATTCTATCGAGGAATTTGATCAATGTAGTGCTAGGGATAAGTTAAAAGAAAAATATAGGTTTCAAGTTGGATGCCACTCTTCCATTAAGTGAAATTGTAATTGAGTTGAAAAGATTAGGTGTGATTTCCTCCCATGAGGCAAGATTACATGATCTAGAATGAAAAAAAAAAAAATAAATAAATAAACCTGATTCAGAAAACAGAGATTAATAAACTAAGAAGGGAAACTGAAACCTTGACAAATGAGAGAAAAAAAATCTCAACACCATGGAGAAAAGTGAGGTGGGCCAACAGCAGATGAGGATAAGAGAGATACAGCCCTTAAAAGAGATCATGGAGCAACAGAGAAGAGATAGCCTAGAAGGAGTTATACAAGGTTCATTGCTTGCTCCAAAAATGTTTCTTGTTTATGTCAATGACATGATAGAAGGAACAACAAACTATGCCAACATGTTTGCAGATGACACAAAAATCATGAGAAGAGTGAAAATGAGGAGGGTGGTAGACTATTGCAAAAAGATCTACACACTATTTTTGCATGAAGCCAAGAATGGGAAATGAACTTTAATACCAAAAAATGCAAACTACTGGAAGTGGGCAATAGCAGTAAAAGGTCATCCTTAAACTATTCCTTGGGAAGTGAACTCATTACAAAAGCAAAGGAGGAGAAAGACTTTGGATTGTCAATAAAAGAAAACCTGTCATCTGACAGACATATCAGCAGGATTGTGGTAGAGACATATGAACTACTGCAGAAGATTAAAGTTGCATTCCACTATATGAATGAAGAGATGATCAAGATTGAGAGAATACAAAGGGCAGCAACCAAACTGGTCCCCAGCCTGGCAGATAAACCATATGAGGAAAGACAGTAAATTGTTACATGAACTTCTTTGCTGATGATGCCAAATTACTCAATAGAGTAAAAACAGAAGAAGATTGTAGATCGCTACAAGAAGACCTAGACAAAATATGAGAATGGAGTCAGAAATGTGAGGTGAGCTTCAATATCAAGAAATGTAGCATAATAGAATTTGGAAAAAGCAAAAATAAGAGCATCGGGTCAATACAAAATTGGAAATAAAGAAGTCAAAAAAGTCATTTTGGAAAGGGACCTGGGAGTAATCATCTCAAGCGACTTGACACCTGACAAACATGTCAACAGATTATTTGGAGAGACTTTTAACTTACTAAGATCAGTGGGGGGACGGAGAGGGGGGGTCGCCGATTTAATGAAGCGGCCTTGCTGTGGATGTGTTGTGTCTTGCGACACTGCTTCTGACCCAGGGCAGTGGACAGGGTGCAGGGATGACCCGTCATCTAGGAGGTGCTAAGATGGGAGGGAGGGTGGAGGGGTGTGGAGTGTTTTCGGGGATGGAATGGGTGGGAATGATTTTATGCCTTTTCCTTTTTGGCTACCTCCCTTGTAAAGGGGAAAAAGCCTTGGTATATGCATGTATGTATGTAAGATCAATGAAAGTGGCCTTTGACTACATAGATGAGGAGATGGTTAAAAAAATAGTGGTTACACTGATAAGACCTAAACTAGAATATGCTGCAACATTGTGGGCACCCAGCACAAAGAAGAACATAAGAAAATTGTGGTACTCCCCAAGGCAGTCGTAGCTCCTCTTGGGGATTGGTGCCACCTGCGTAGAGCCGGTGGCCAAACAAAACAAAGCCCTAAAAACAATTACAGGCTGCACAAATACAACACCTACAGACCATTTACACCATGAAACAAAAGTCCTCAAAGTCAAGGACCACCTCGACATGAGAGGCACACAAACACTTGCTGCAGCCACCACAAACACATCACACCCACTACACTACATAGCAGAACACCCACACACACCAAGAAACATTAAAACAACACCCAAAGACCTGTATCACACACAGATACTCTCTTCTCTTCCTCCACAACCACCAAATACCAGCCTCCAGAAACATATTCATAATCATATCACTCACCGCTCCTTTAACACACTGAAAGACAACACACTGCTGCATGCCAGACCCCCTGATATCCACCCTTCTGAATCCTCTCTCCCACAAAAGGACAGAGTCCACCTGGCCAGACTGCAGTGTGGCCACCACCCAGCACTTCTAAGCTACCAGAAGAGGCTGGATGACTGCATTGTGAACAGCTGCCCAGGATGTAACACTTCACCTCATACCATACAACACATAATGGAAGACTGCATTATACACAATCATGCATGCAAACAACACAACATACACTCTATAAAGGATTTGTGGGAAAACCCAGTTTCGGCTGTGGCATTCCTTGGGGAGACGGGACTGCTCGGACAGACAGTCTAGGGAACGACAACAACAACAACAACATAAGAAAATTAGAAAGAATCCAAAGAGCAGCAACAAAAATGGCACCTACACTAGCAAATCTGACATGAACAAAGATTGGAGAAACTACATCTGTCAACACTGGAACAGAGAAGAGAAAAAGGTGATTTATTGACCATTTACAGAATTATGAAAGGGATGGAAATCCTCGATAGAGATGACTTATTAAAGTGGGACAGAAGAGAAACAAGAGGACATGAAAAGAAACTAAAGAAGGACACTAATAGAAGAGACCTGAAAAAGAATAGCTTCCCACATAGAGTGATTGATATCTGGAACAAACTGAGTGGAGAAACAGTGAATGCCAGAGCTATACACAATTTTAAGAACTGGATGTGGAGAGATACAAAAATGGGTCACTACGAGCATAGTTCTCGTCCCGTAAAATACAACTAGGTAAATACACACACACATATGTGTGTGTATATATATATATATACATATATTTATATATATATAAATATATATATCTATATATATCTATATATATATATCTATATATATCTATATCTATATATATGTATATATATATATATATCTATATCTATAAATATGTATATATATATATATATATATATATATATATATATATATCATCATACCCATTTTTTCAATCCACTTTTGTTTTTGCTTAAGTTATATCACCTTATGAACTATTGCAGGAGCTGATGCATCTATATGGGAAACTGATTTTTCATATCCTTTAGACATGTAGTATTTTTCAATTTGTTTACATAACCTTATGAACATCCTGTTCCAAACCAAGATATCTCTGTCAGTTATTTTTGCTGTTTTTAATGACTTAAACACTTCTGTCAAGTATATGTGTGTATGTTGAGAGGCATTTACATCTGATGACAATTATATTGCAGGTATTCCAATTGCTGCAGCCAACAAATCAAGTCATGTGGCCATAGTTGTGACGTCACGTGGTGGTCATATTGGATTCATGGAAGGTCTCTTTCCTTCCAACACATACTACAGTGACCGCCTCTATGCTCAGTATGTCAGAAGCATTTTTAATAATGTGGACCAGCTCAAAACTATAAGGGAAACAAAAGTATGAAGGATTATCTGTGATGTTATGATGAGTAAGCATATGCATGTAAATAGCTGATATGTCACAATACACACTGTGTAAGTCAGAACTAGTCATAATATGTGTAGAGTTTGTCAGATAAAGTGAAGAAATAATGTGTAAACAGCAAAAATAAGATATAATTGATTAAATACTCCATAACCAGATATATTTGGTAGGACCAAGAAATCACATTGGAAACTTTATAACACATGTATAAACTGTTCACTGTTGACTACTGTGAAGGAACTGATCATGATTGTGGGCAAATTCTGCTCCTCAAAAACAAACATGAATGTACACTATTGTGAAGAACAAAAGTTGCTGTGAGTAAAGCTAATAACTTGTTACATTAACTGTTTTTATGTATGTGTTAAATGAATGACATATATTTGTGAAAGACCTATCGCAAGAAAAATACATTGTAAATTTCACTCAAATCAATTTTGTACAAAGAACATATAATGTGTATCAGAATTACAGACTCCGTATGGGGTGGTGATGATACAAGTTTTATGTAGTCAATATTGTAAGGACTTTAACACCCCAGCAGACCAGAAATGTAGCATTGTTTTACAATTGGAGACTGATCTCTCCTTAAAAAAGAATTCTGATAGCTTTTTAACTTTTACTATCCCTCTTTTCTGCTATCCTCATTAAATCTCTTCTTAACCACACCTCAGAATGATTTTGTCCCCAAGAAAAGAAGCGCAGAACAATAGCCATGAAATAGGATACAGTCACAGGTGTGAGTACTGTAACAGCACAAACAGAGTTGCTCAATCATTCTCAGACATTTGTAGAGATCTCTTGACAGATTCATTCTTTCTAAAAAGTTTTCTTCAATGTCATATGGAAAAAAAAATTACTATTCACACCATACATGTTATGAATTGTTGTTTTATGGAAGTTTCTAGAATTTCAATCTTCTTACAGAAGCATTTGTTAATTTTGTATTTCAAGTTTAACCTATATTGCCTGAATTATGATGAACAATTAAAAGAAATTTTATTTCATGCAAAATACACTTCCACAAGGTCTATAAAGTGGAAAATATTATCGAGTTTCATTTTTCTGTACTAACATACATTTACATAAACGTGACTAATTTGTCATGGTCGTCCTTTATTACGAAATCTGTATGTTCTTAGTTAATTATTTTTCACTGTTTGTTATCACTTGTAATGAAAGTAATTATAACAAAAACAATAAGAGAGGAACATGATATTTATTTTAGCAAATCAAGACAAAATATTTGATACACATGAAATTTGACATTTCTCAGTTTGTTACATACAAAAATGAATATATCAATAAAAATGACAATCAATATATATTGAAAATTATGTGGTATCTTCCAGATTAGTTCCACACATTTATTTTGTGTGGAACTCAAAAAAGCAATTTTTGTTTTTATTTATACACAAATGTACTTTGCACTTATTACAGTAGGTGACTGGGGCAGCATTACACTTTGGGTTCTTGCACTTGCCTCTTGCCATTACCACTGGATAATAGTGAAAGCCATCAGTTCGGATTTCATCATCTGGAATGGCTTTAGTGGAAGGGCCTTCCTTTTTTTTTTGCGTCCAAACTCTGCTGCGATTGATCCAGTAGAGCAGTGGTTCTTAACCTTTTTTGGCAGCGACCCAAATTTTTGCACAAATCAAGCATCGCGACCCAAGCCTACATAGATATACGAATTGTCTTTATAAGTAATATGATTATGCTTTTAAAAGCGGGTTCCAGAAACAAAATTACATGCTGGGATGTTTATTAATACAAGTAGCACATATAATTAACAGTGATATATGAAAAAAATATACAAACATATAATTATAATATATTTGTAGTGGGAAAATAATTATTTTCTGCAAACCCTTAGCGACCCAATAAAATGGCTTGGCGACCCAAATTTGGGTTGTGACCCAGGGGTTAAGAACCACTGCAGTAGAGGAAGGATGCCCACTCTTTCTAGATACTGCACTCTTCCCTTCAAGAACTAAAGCTTCTGCTAAAGACAACTTGAACTCCTGGAGCATCATAATATTCCTGGAAGGAATCCCAAGGTCTGTGTAGTCTCTACAGTATAACAACCAGCAGTTCACAACAGTCACATCCAAAAAGTGAAAAAAGATGAAAATATTTCTTAGATCTGGTATGGACATGGAATCATGTTACCCTTCTGTTTTTTTGTCATACTTTTTACATTCATTCATTGGTTCTGCTGAGGCAAATATTGACAGCAGATGAACTGACCTATTATCCATCCATTTCACAGCTCGAATTTCAACATCATCTACCAGTGTTTTTTTTTTTTTTTTTGTGGATTCCCCTACCTTTTTTCAAAAGGTCTTTGTCATTATCAAAGGAAATGCCTGGAAGTCTTTTTTACTCTAACAGTTCCCAAACACAGTACCTGTTTCTTAGCTAGTGTGGTCATTAGATGGAGTGACGTGAACCAATTGTCAAAATACAACAGATGATTCATGCCTGTAGGGATACTTCTGGCTAAATTCAGCACCACATTTGAGCTTGGTCCTAAATCTAGTTCTCCAGGTGCAGACAGAATTTTCCCTGTGTATACCTCAAAGTCATACATGATGCCATCTACACCACAAAGGCAGAAGACTTTGTAGCCCCATTTGTGAGGTTTACTTGGTAAATACTGTTTCAAAGAAGAAACACCCTTGAACGGGACTAACTGTTCATCTACACACAGTTGTTGTGGTATGGGAATGTCACGAAACTTAGCAGCAAGATGGGTAAGTAGTGGTCTGACTTTGAATAATTTGTCTGAGTTGTTATTTGGCAAGGTAGAGTTATCATTGAAGTGTATATTTCCTTTTATTTCCTCCCACCTGTCCCTACTCATATTCTCTGTAATCATAGGACAATGAAGTTTGCCTTTCCAATAAAGACGTGAGGTTGATAACTTGACTAAGGACATGGCAAATAAAGATAAAAAAAAAACTGCTCTAACTCAAGTTCAAACTTTTTGAAATGTCTTTTTGTGATGCATACAGGTTACTTTGGCATACAATGTGTTCTATGATATCTGGAGAAAAGAAATATCTAAGATATTCAACAGGTTTCCTGAGTGATGTAGCAGGTTCAATCTCACCAAGCCATTCAGGTGGATCCAAAGCACTATTTGTGGCACCCATTTGATGCCAGAGAGGAATTTCTTAATGATTTCTTGATTGTGTATTGGTTGGCTTTTGAACTGCATGGGTAGGGCCTGGTGTTGGCTCTTGAACTGCATGTGAAGGCCCTGGTGTTGGCTCTTGATCTACATGAGAGGTCACTGATCTGATTTCTGGCTCACCAGGGTTATCAAGCAGAGTGGCCAATTCATCTTCATCAGGGATGTAATCACTGCCTGTAATAAAGTAGATAGTACAGTTCCATGTACATTATAGTGCTGTATATCCATACAATGTTCTGGGAACTGATACTAAGGTTACACAGTAATAGATAAATATACATCTATGAGTATATGTAAAGATACAAAATTAGATATATAAATGCATAATTATCAGAAAAATAGATTTGTAAATTTGTAATGAACCAAGAAAAAAGTAATTTGTAAAAACCGATTTGTAAATAAATTACTTACCAAAGTCAGGGAATTCATCAGTATCATCATCACTATCATCACTGTGGGTAAAATATCTTCTTGTTTTACCATAAAACTGAGAACAATCCATGCCTGAAGAAAAAATAAAATTACACCTCACGGATGAAGTGAACTAAAAAGTTACGCTTGTATAATTACGTATAAACTAATTATTTCACCTTTATCATACTTGTTTTTCACATTAACCCTATATCACCTACTGCAACGAATTAGTAACGCTTGAAATAAGCTGTGGTTGTGTGAAAAATTCTGACCATATCAACATAACTGCCGCCTGTGACTTATTAGTTACATTCTACTGAGCAGATGGGATGAGGTAGTAGCACGCTTACTAGTGACGTCTGGCATCTATACTTCAGTGTTTATATCTGATCAGCTGTGGTAGTGCAGGGCTGACTTTGCTCCTATTTACCTCGTGTTTTCGTAGATTTATAGGTGAGTTCTACACTTACTAAAATCAGAACATGTACATAAAGTACTGCTGGTATGATTAAGGTTGACAAATCAGAACATGTCCATAGTATGTCATGTACATTTCATGCCATCCATAGCACTTAATCATATAAGCATTGAATGAGCAATGTGGTGACAACGGCAGCTGTAATGTACGAAGGTGTCCACAGACATCCATGGTTATTTGAGAGCTTGATGCTGTGTAGAGGACAGCACACAGCTAAAAGTTTATATGTGAAAGAAGCTTATGTCATAAGTATACAACATGGATATAAAATCACTTACCAATTAGTTTTTCTCTTGCAGTTTTCTCTTCATAATCCAGAGAAACTGAACAGCAAACCTTTGCTTTCTTGTTCTTGTATTCTTTGTTTGAAGAATCCCACCATGCAGGCCTCTTCCCTACTTCTGAAATAAACTCCTCGGTGTTGTGGTAGTCTGCCGTCATGCTAGTCGTCTGAAAATGTTAGTTCATTCATTTTAGTGGGTTATGTGATGCATGCATGTATATCAATTATATTCAATTACCCTAAGGAAGGTAGCCAGCTAAGGCAACTCTCACCCATTCCACTCCCATCCACCACCCTTGTTTCCCTCTCATCTTAACTCCTTGTGGATAAAGGATCCCCCCCCACCCATCTCCAGGTCAGAAGTAATGCAGCAAGACATAGTACATCCACAGCAGGGCTGCTTTTATTCACACAGTACCCCTCTCTCCTCATCCCCTCACACAAAAAATAGAGGAGACAAGGAGAAATCCCTTCAGGCTACACCAAAAATCTCATCCATACACAATCATTCTCCACTCACTCCTACCCCTTGCCTTCTCCCTTCCTTGTTCAATGAGCAAAGTCCTTTTCACCCCTTCCATCTATCAGACCTTGGCTATACAAAATTGAGAAAAATGTTGCCCAGTGAAATAACCTCTGGATACCAAAACCTGATTTCTGAAACAAAACGGGTAATACCTGTTACAACATAAGAGACCTGGCCAGTTTCTAAAAGCAGCCATGCAATATGCCTTACCTCACAATCCTCACACTTTTCTGGTGCCTGCATTCCTACTACCTGTTCTTCTCATGGCACTTTTTGTGCCATATAGCCAGTTACTGGTTTAAACCATGGATCTTCCTCTCCAAAGTTGACCTAGGAATAGAAATTCTTCTATGTATCTTAAATCAAAGTGGGATATTAAATTCATAAACAATCAATTTCATTTATCCAAAATCTACCTGGAATGAAGAGTTCTTGGTAACAATGTTTTGGAACAGAGCAGCATTACCAATTTCTCTGTGACGATTTCTATAAGCTACACCTTGATGTTCACCATTTACTGTAAACAAAATTACTGCTGGTTGAACATCCAAGTTAAGGAAGCATCCAACAACATCATCCTTCCCAAACTTTATGCCATAATTCTGAAATGAAATAAAGAAATTTAACATCATCCTTTAATCAATGCAATACAGCAGGATATCAAACCTAAAATACAAGTAACACATCAAACAAACTTTAACCTTGAACTTGAGATTGCTTGAAGTTTTTGCAGTGCCTTCATAACCATAACTAAGTGGCTCCTCTCCAAGCATTAACCCAGTGTCATCAACTGACCAGCCAACATGAACCACATGAGGAGGTTCTTCATCAGCTTCCAGGTGAGGAACATTAAGATGCTCCATCACTTTCACTTCATAAAACACCTTTCCTTTGGTGAAGCCATAAGTTGCTCTCACTCCATGCCACACAGAACCATAGTCTCATCCAGTTAAGGGATATGCTGACAATCTGTCTTCCTCACTTATGACGAGACTTGTATCTGAATTATCTTAAAATATAAAAATGGACACTTTCAATCCAATGTGACACAAATCAAGCAAATTAAGCAACATGTAAACCATAAAGATACTGAACACCGGAAAATATGATAAACTTACACCTGTCAAGCACTACCAAGCTCTTGTCAAACTCATATTTATCTTCAACATCTGGTCTGGATCTCTTTGCTACAGGTATCATTTTTGTTACTTCAACTTCTTGTTTTTCACCCCTACGCCACTCCTCAGTAGATTCTACCTTCACTTCTGTTGGCTCCTCCTTTATATCTATTGATTCCACATTATCATATTCATATTTAAATTCTGTTTAAAGACAAAAATTCAAGCACTGATTAGTAGAGCAACAATGAGTGATATTGCTAACATAAAAGTCAAAACCTTGTAGTGTCACTCAGAAGTAACCTCAGTAGGTAAACAAACCTTCCACTCGGACCTCTTTAACCCAAGCTTCCGTATTCCTTTCAAAAGTTTCATCTTATTGTACACCCATGGACACATCCTCATCCTCCAATTCTTTTTTCACTAGTAGTTCAGGCTCCTCTTCCTCAATTTCTGCAATTATGAACTTCACATCTTGTTCCTCTTCTTCCTCTGGGTCACTTTCCTGTTCTAGAGAGAGAGAAAGCCACAAGAAAATATGATAAAATTGCACCTGTCAAGTACCTGTTAAACACATATTCATCTTCAACATTTGGTCTGGATCTCTTTGCTGCAGGTGTCATTTTTATTACTTCAGCTGCTTATTTTTCACCCCCTACACCCCTCTTCAGTAGATTTTACCTACTTCTATTGGCTCCTCCTTTATGTCTATTGATTCCCCATTATCATATTCATATTTGATTCTTATTTAAAGATGAAAATTCAAGCATTAATTAGAATAGCAACAATGAATAACATTGGTAACATAAAAGTCAAAACCTTGCAGTCACTTAAAAGTAATCTCAGTAGGCAAACAAACCTTCCACTATGACCTCTTCAAGGTACTCCTTGTCATTCATTTTACAAGGTTTATTTTCTACTACAACCATGGGCACAACCTCATCCTGTAATTCTTTTTCCACTTGTAGTGCAGCCTCCTTTTCCTCTTCCTCAATTTCTCCTGTTTCCAGCTCCTCTTCTTCCTCTGGGTCATTTTCCTGTTCTAGAAATCCACATTCTGAAGGAGGAGTGGGAGGGAGTAAAGGATAGAGCAGAGATGGGTGTGGAGGAGGAATGGGGATGGTTCAAGGAGGGAGTCTTAAAGTGTGCAAGGATGGTGTGTGGAACAAGAAGGACAGGGGGAAATAGAAGAAAGGGTAGTGAATGGTGGGATGAGGAAACAAAGAAGGTTGTAGAAGAGAAGAAGCGAGCATTCACAGATTGGTTACAAAAGAGGACAGGGGAGTCATATGAGACGTACAAAGAAAAGAAAAGAGAAGTAAAGCAAAAGGTAAAGGAGGCAAAGAAGAGAGCAGATGTGAAATGGGGTAGGAGTATGACAGAAAATTTTGAAAGTAATAAAAAGATGTTTTGGAAAGAAATTAAGAGAGGAAGAGGAGGCGAATCAAGTAGGGAAGAAAAGGTAAAGGGTACAGATGGAGAGTTGATAATGGAAGAGATGGCAGTGAGGGGAAGATGGGCAGAATATTTTAGGGAGTTGCTGAATGTGAAGGAGGATAGGGAAGGAAAGATAGCTGCAGTGGGAAATACGAAGAAAATGAGAGTGATGAATGAGGAGAATGGAGGAGAAATAAGGAAGGATGAGGTGAAGGCAGTTGTAAAGATGATGAAAGCAGGTAAGGCACCTGGTCTGGATGGATGTCATGCAGAATGTCTGAAAAAGGGAGGTTCAGTGATGGTGGACTGGTTGGTGAGATTATTTAATGTTTGCTGGAGAGAGGGTAGAGTACCGGAGGACTGGAGTAGTGCCTGTATAGTTCCTCTTTACAAGGGAAAAGGGGACAAGTGTGAATGTAGTAATTTCAGAGGGATTAGCCTGTTGAGTGTAGTAGGGAAGGCTTATGGGAGAATCTTAATTGAGAGGATTAGGAGAGGAACAGAAGGAGTAATTGGTGAGGAACAGTGTGGATTTAGGACGGGTAGAGGTTGTGTAGATCAGATCTTTGTGGTAAGACAGATATGTGAGAAAGCTATAGGAAAGGGGAAGGATGTTTTTTGGGCTTTTATGGATCTGGAAAAGGCTTATGATAGGGTAGACAGAAAGGCACTGTGGGAGGTTATGCAGATTTATGGGATAGGAGGAAAGCTTTTGGGAGCTGTCAAGAGTTTTTATGTGAGTAGTAGAGCATGTGTTAGGATTGGAAATGGAGAGAGTGAGTGGTTTGAAGTAAAGGTGGGACTTCGTCAAGGATGCGTTATGTCGCCCTGGCTGTTCAACTTATACATGGATGGGGTGGTGCGAGAGGTAAATGCTAGGGTAGTGAGTCAGGGATTGGAGATGGTTAAAGAAAATGGAGAAAAGTGGGAGGTGAGCCAGCTGTTGTTTGCGGACGACACTGCGCTTGTGGCAGGGTCAGAGGAGGGATTGAGGAAGCTGGTGGCAGAGTTTGGGAGAGTATGTGATAGAAGAAAGCTAAAGATAAATGTGGGTAAAAGTAAGGTGATGAGATGTACAAGGGGTGAAAGTGGCAGTAGACTGGAAGTGAACATTAAGGGAGAGCGACTGGAGGAAGTGGATAGTTTTAGATACTTGGGTGCAAGTGTAGCAGGAAAAGGTGGAGTGAAGGTGGAGGTAGAATGTAGATTGAGAGAAGCGAGTAAATGCCTTGGTGGTTTAAAGAGTGTAATGAGAAATAGACATTTGGGAATGGATGCGAAGAGGAGACTGTATGAAGGAGTGATTGTGCCAACAGCACTGTATGGGGCAGAAACGTGGAACATAAGAGAAGAAGAGAGAAGGAGTTTGAATGTATTTACCTAGTTGTATTTACCTAGTTGTATTTTGCGGGAAGGGGAGCTATGCTCGTGTTGTCCCGCCTTTGTATCTTGCAGTGTCTAGTTTGTTTTTAAACTCATGAATGGTTTTTGCGCATACTATTTCATTGTCCAGTTTGTTCCAAGTGTCCAAAACTCTATGAGGAAAACTGTTTTTCTTCAGTTCTCTTCTATAGCTATGTTTTTTTATTTTCTTTCCATGTCCTCTTGTGTTTCTTTTGTCCCAGTTAAGTAAGTTCTCACTATCGAGTACCTCTGTGCCTTTCATGATTCTGTAGATGGTCAATAGGTCACCTCTCTCTCTTCTTTGCTCCAGTGTCGGTAACTCCAGTTTAGCCAATCTCTCTTTGTATGATAGGTTTGCAAGTGCAGGTGCCATTTTTGTAGCTGCTCTTTGGATTCTTTCTATTTTCTTTATATTCTTTTTGGTACTGGGGGACCACAATGTCGCTGCATACTCTAATCTAGGCCTTATCAATGTAACCAATATTTTTTTCATCATGTCTTCGTCCAAGTATGTAAACGCCACTTTTATTGATCTTAGCAAATTGTAAGTCTCCCCGACAATTTTGTTAATCTGTATATCATAGGACAAGTCGTTCGTGATAATTACTCCCAAATCTTTTTCGGATCCTACTTTCTTTACTTCTTTGGTTCCAATTGTATATTTTCCTGATATTCTGTTTTTGCTTTTTCCAAACTCCATTATGCTACACTTCTTAGTATTAAAGTCCACTTCCCATTTCTGACTCCAGTTCCATACCCTATTTAGGTCTTCTTGCAGTGCTTCACAGTCCTCATCAGTTTCTATTTTCCTTAGCAGTTTGGCGTCATCGGCAAAGAAGCTCATGTAGCAGTTCACGTCCTCATCCATGTTTGAGATGAGGTATCTGAGAAGTATGATGGGGGTTACTAGGCTGGATAGAGTGAGAAATGAGGAGGTGAGGAGGAGAACAGGGGTGGAAAGGGAATTGGGAGAGGTATGGAAGGCAGATGTGGAGGGAGTGAACATGAAGGGACATCCTAGGATGAGGTGGATGGATGGGGTGAAGGGGGCTTTGGGGAAGAGGGGAATGTCTGTTGAGGAAGGAAGGGAGAGGACGGAAGACAGAGGTGAGTGGAGAATGGTTGTATATGGATGATGTTGTGACTGCATGAGGAGGAGTGGGCGGGGGGGTGGGGGGTGGGGTGGTGTGTGTGAGCAACTTTTGACGCAGCCCGACGGGATTTCTCCCCGTCCTCTCCTTATATGCAAGGGGGGACGGAGAGGGGGGGTCGCCGATTGGATGAAGCGGCCTTGCTGTGGATGTACTGTGTCTTGCGACACTGCTTCTGACCCAGGGCGGTGGGCGGGGTGCAGGGATGACCCGTCATCCAGGAGGTGCTCAGATGAGAGGAAGGGTGGGAGGGGTGTGGAGTGTATTTGGGGATGAAATGGGTGGGAGTGTTTTTGTGCCTTTCCCTTTTTGGCTACCTCCCTTGAAAGGGGGAAAAAGCCTTGGTATATGTATGTATGTATGTAGAAATCCACATTCATCAGATATTTTGAATAGTTTATTTTTTCTAAATCACATAACAGATTTTTTGAAATCAGCTTTGAGTTAAAGACCATATTATGAAATAAAGATTCGCCAATTTCAAAGGACATAAAACTAGTTTTAGAAATTTAAGGATTTTTTCATTGCAAATTTTTTTGTTCCAAGTTAAGTTGCATCAAAATGTACTGAGAGGGTCAGAGTGAGGCACTCAAGTTTTTTGTAGATAAGATTCACAATGCCTCTTTCTCCACTACTTTCTCATTACAAACCCCTGTTCAAGGATTACCAATTGTCGACAGTGGGGAATGGTGGGATTATCACAGTAAAATCAACCAAAAATGTGGGAATAACAAGGGTCATTTCACCATGATCTATCCACATGTCTTTCAGGTGTTGCTGTCTCAACCAAATAATATTTTCAAATTTTGGGTACCTATATCTTCTAAAACATTTCTAAACATAATTAAAATATAATATTTGAGGTGCTGCTGTCTCAACCAAATGATATTTTTCAAATTTTGGGTACTTGAAACATATTCCCTATATCTTCTAAAACATTCTAAACATAATTAAAATATAATAATAACATTTTTTGGTTGAAGAATGATCCTCAACTACTTTTATTCTGAATGATACCAACTGATCTTGATGGGTTTTGTAGGTCCTTTCTAGTATTCACAGATACTCAGAGATGATCTAGATGATGCTCTACAACCTGTGATTCCAGATGTATTTCATCTAAGCTGGACTGGCATTGTCCATGCACAGTGGATTTGAGCTCTATGGTTATAAAGCTGATCCTGATGTTTCCAATATTTGTCTAAATTTTACACAAATTTCTGAATTATACCTGAGCTTATAACTCACTCAGGCAAATTACTGCAGTTATTTACAACTCTTGATGGATATGCATATTTTCTTGAAGTTCAGCTTTGCTCTACATTTATAAAATTTAATCCAAAACAAGCTTGTTAACCACTTCAATACAAGTCAAATTCTCACGCGCAGCATTGGCTGCCATATGTACGATGCATCACACTACTCACATCATAAAATATAGTCACTGCTGTATTACTCATTCTCTTTTACTCTGAGTAATAATAAACACAGAAAGCATTATCAAACCAGTTCACAGAATCCAAGGGTAACTAATGTACAACTACAAAGAAATATATATAATCAAAATACCAACGGTGGTATCCTCATGTACCCAATCATGCTTCATAACGCCTACATTGAGGTCATCATACTGAAGTGGTAAATAACTTTCAAAATGGGGCTTTTATGAATGTTTAATTAAATCAAACTTGTCATGGCGTGCAATCTTCATTTATATTCACAAAGCTTAGTATTCTTCTTGAAATTTTCAAGTTTGAGTTACCTTTGTGGAGAATATTATGACTTCCGACAGATTTCCCATCTCTTTTAATACAAAATGTTGACGGTATCAGTTAATCTAGGTGACCGTCCCACCGAGTTAATACTGGGATACTCTGCGTGAACTTGTATACAACTTTCAACACTACAAAACTACGTACCTGTGAACGACAGGGAACTCATCGAACCCTGAAACGTATAATGGCATCACAAAGCATCATGTATCTTTATGAATATGTAACTATTTCAATTATTCATATTGGTTTGGATATTTCATGTAACTCAATTTATGACTTACCGTGGCCTTGGGGCCACTTGGAAATCTTCTTTATCTTTGTTCTGGTTAATGACGGTGATGTGCGCGACGAACTTCGGGCGTGGCATGGAGGGTGAGTATGGGAAGGGGAAAGGATAAAGGTATGTTGAGGGGAATGGTTCTCTCACAGAGTCCCCTCACTGGTTTAAGACACGCTTCGTCGTATATGCACTTCACACATGATATATATGAGGTCTGTGATTGGGGTGAATTCATATCATCCCCTATTCACGAATCACTAACAGGTCAATTACATTTCTTGTCTCGGACTTGTCTTGTCCTCAACTAGTACTCAACTACTACTCAACTTGAACTCAACTACGCAACTACTTGTATGGACGCGAGAGGGCCTCTTTTGGTCCCGAACGCCTAGTGACCTATGACCTCTCGTTGCCAAGGGTCTATGGGAAGTACAACTTCACCTTAACTGAAGTGAAAATGTTGCACGATACATATATTATATAATCCCCATGCATGGGAACTATAGATGGATAATGCACCAAAACCAATACTCAAGACGGAGAAGACACCAAGTGGTAAATAAAATGATTAATAATGAAAATGACATATCGGTAACTCGACATTCCTGAGAGGGTCTAGACCTTGGGTTAGACAACCGGCTTGTGGTAACTAAGGGGTGTCGAGTCCTTACATAATGCTTTATATAATGTTTTCGTACATAGAAACAAAAATGATAGACCACTCTATCTAAATGGAAAAAGTAAGACTGTATAATTTGTTATGCATGTTTTCATATACTAAGTTTCTAGAATACAAATTTCATACAGCTTGATATGCTTAATTGCTGTATTTCAATCTTATTCCTTAATTCTACAGCTATCAATTCACTAAATTAATATGTAATAATAGTTTATTTACTCTAGAAAATGCCTCTGTCGGGATTTATTCCCGACACCCTCCTGTCGGCAAAGGAGCACATCTAATTACAATTGTGCATTGTCAATCAGGGATTGCCTTAATCTAATTGCTCTTCGAGCTGCTTGTCTCATAGGACGTACTGAAGGTGTCTCATCCTCACCAATGGATTCTCCACCTGATAAGGGTGTTGGCTCTTGGGAATGAATGGGGATATGACCGCTGTGTCATAATCGGACGCTTGTCCCTTAAGACTTCTTCCATTATAAGTCCCTATTTACCCCCTTCGCAACAATGTCACTTTTCTATATTTGATTCTGGTTAACGCTAGATCATTTTATTCGCATTAAGGAAGGACCTCATTGAAAATGTAAAGCTCATCTCAAATTTCGGAAACGTCGTTATAGTTATTCCCTTGAATGTAACTGCCTCCAAATTTGTTGTTCTGGTTATTAAGCTTTAACATTTTTTTCCTTTTATAAAGATGATTAATTTTATTATTTCAGCGGTCGTTCTATTAACATCTTCGGTACCCTTTTATGCTGGCTGCTAGTTTCTGTGACGCCCCCTTCGATCGTTAGCAAAAGCCTATTTCGACTAACCCATTCTGTATTTTTTGTTTTTTTATCTGTTCTATTCTATTTTATTCGTCGTTATCATTAATTCGAGGGAGGGTTGTTGGAATTCTTATGCAAAAGAGCCTTCACATGATATTAGTCTTTACGAAGCCTTTGATAGGGTTTCCCACACCTAATTTGAATAAGATAAATTGGCGTTGGCTAAAGCAAAATCTGCAAAGGTGCCGACAGGCAACCTCGTCATCACTAACAACCGTTTGAGAGAGCGATACAGCGTATAAATTTAGCAGGCTTAACATTGCCAATATATGTAGTATACTTTTATATTCAACATATGAAAGTATTGATAGTACAGGAGAGGTGGTTGTTATTAGTAATAATATATTAGAATCACAGAAATATGCACTGATCTTTCGAATGTCGTTTTGTATCCATTTTGTTGTAGCAGTGATTTCTGATTGGATCATTACTATCACAGAAATAGGGTAAAAATATATATATTAGAAATACGGAAAAAATATATATTATATTAATGAAAATACGCTAGGAATTGTTCATTACTAAAAAGTGTTATTATGTTAACTTATATTCATCCTCCTTCCGGACGACAGCAGTATTACGTCACAAGGAAGGTGTGTTCAGGGGTCCAAGCGTTAAATCCAGTGAGTACGTCTGTAGCCGTCGTAGACAGCCAGCTCTACAAGTGCCGCCAAGCTAACAGAATTGTAAGTACTGAAGAGTTTATAGAGTTCTTAGATTCCAATGATTACAGCGTAATATGCGAACAAACTAGAACAAGAGTTCCCAATAACAGACGCTCAAATTGCAGGTCTGCCAATCTTGCACAATACGCCATGGGTGGTCAAGGAATGGCATGGATCCTGTTCGTCGCCTACACTTGCATGGCGGTTGGTACCTGGCTGTAGTTAAAGTGCCTAGGTGTACTTGTACTCTTATCTGCGTATCTATAGTTTAGTCAAGCTTGTTCGATAGTGAACACTGCTAATTGACGTTACTGTACTTTCAGGTGTACAATGCTGGGTTCTGTTTCTGGGCTTTCGAACTTGCCGGAAATTCGACAGATGTAAAACCTGACTCTATTGATGAAAGCACCGTCTCGCCCTACGACTCGCTCTACAATTCGTCCCACGACTCGTCCCACGACTCGCCCCACGACGACTCTTACTACTACGACTACAGCTACTATCCAGGAACTTACGTGTACTTGTCCTGTGGAACTTCGGCAATTGTTGCTCTGAGCATAATCCTTGCTGGTATAATCAGCAGAACCATATTCAACACTACAATTGTACGTAAAATCTACGTTGTATCTACTCTGAAAAAAAGACCTTAAATTTAAGTATCCACCAGATATTGGACCTACTAGGAAAAATGCTAAACCTCAACTTAAATTTCCCCCAAATTGCAGTCTCTTCACTCCAGCGTCTTGAGTATAGCGTTACATTTGGGGACCGTCATCGTCATCTTGTACAACGACAACCTCTCCAATATTTGGATGATCATAGGATCAAACGCCGGTGCTGTGCTACTAAATGGACAACAGGTATGTAACGCTTTATTTGTGAAACTCCAACTACTCTAGTCTTTTAACAAGCCCCTCCCATGGGGGGGGGGGGAGGGAGATGAGTGCACATGCCCTGGGCGGCACATTTTGGGAGGGGAGGGAAGCGGCAATTCGTCTGGACATGCCACCCATATGGCTGACATAATTACAAGGTCAAAGGAATCCTGAGTATTCTACCGTTAGAACATGCAAAATATTTTCCCTTGTCCTTCCTACAATAGGTACGTTAAATAAAATGCAAAATTGCGTTTATTTCGCAAGCCAATAAGAAATGGATGGTGATTGGGGGGGGGGGGCATCACTGAACTGTCCCGTTGCGGCACTTAAGCATACAAGAGCTCTGACCTTTAACACTACATTCTTCCGTAGGTACTCCTCAACATAATCCACCTAAGACGGCAAAATATCCCCGTCATTACCTTCAACTTCAATAGAATCCTTTCAATCAACTCTATATTATTCATAATCCGAACCGTAAGTACTGGATCTACCATACGGTTGAAATTTAGATTAACAAACTTCTAATCCCATGCCGACAACAAACTTGTTTGGACTGCAAGTACTTCAAATTTAAACTCCCTTGGTTTAAATATCTCAATCCAGGAATTAACATGGCTACATTCCAATCCTCGCCCCGCACTTTAACCTACTTTATCCCCTGTCAGATTAAATTGTTTAATTCCAGGTCTTGTCTGCAGTACTCCTAAGCTCTTTCTTCTTCTCGAGCTTCTGGTCTGGCTCTTCGAGCGTATTTTGTCCCGGGGAACCTTGTATATACTCCAATTATGGAATTGCCAGCGCCTTGTTCTGCTCGATCGCAACGCTTGTTACTCTGATTCTCAACGCAAATGGACTTTTGTCCTTCATCTTCGGTGCCTTCCAATATTCCTGGGTAAGATGAATTACATTCACAAGTAAAATAATATAGAACTTCATAGGAACTATACTTACCATAAACTGCGCCTTCCAGATAGCTGCGTCGACATTCGTACTTGCCTGTACCTACGCTGTGATGTCCGTGCTGGTGTCTCCTCTCTTTACGTCAAGCGACTACGTGGAATTCTCCACGGAAACCCTACTTCTTGCCATTATATGTACCATGATTCATGCCATTCACTTAATTCTAATGTGCTACCCAGAACACCTATGCACCAACCTCTTCGTCTTCGTAGTTCCCTCCCACGACCAGGAAGAAAAAGGCTTCCTACAATTCTGCCGTCGAGTCTTCGACAAAAATGAAGACCACGAAAATAGATCCAAATGCTTCTGGCAAAATTTGGCCCTATCGGTAACTAATTCTTAGTTTTAAGACTGATTTTTTTTTTTTTTTTTTTTTCGGATTGGACAAAAGTCTAGAATCTACTTCCTTTCAGATTCTCGCTCAAGTGACGATCATCCTTGGTGCACTTTCGTTATCGCGAAACGGTTGTTGGTGCAACGCCCTTCTCGTTGCTGTGGCTACCTCTCTATTCTCTCGATCCTCGGTCATGGCTCTATCTAGAGTCCTTACGGCAATTCCTGTCCCAAACATGGACTTCCAGGTAAATATGATACTTGGTAAACTACATGAAACTTTTAGCCTCGGTCACTGCTAACGAGTCTTGTATTGCAGAAACTCTGCTTCCTCCTTCTGGAAGGAACGGCCACCTTAGTCGCCCTAATAGCAGCCTGCGTACACAACATTGGGTTATCGATACTCGCAGCAGCCTTCTTGTTGATTGCCTACATCGTACTTGTAAGTATAACCATATATTAAGATTCGGACCTTTTTTTTTTTGTAATGTCAAATCTGACTTCCACTTGTTCTCCAGGCTTTCGACGTATGCACCAGCCCCATGATGAAGTCTATACTAGATAGTTTGCTACCATACCACCCTGTCCTCGAAACAACGTTAGTCGAGGACGACTTGCCATCTGGTTCCCGTCCTCACCAAAGTGAAGTAGCTGTAGATAGCAATGACAGCAACCAGTCAAACGTAGTTGTAGACGACGACGAGAATAACCAGTCTAACTTGGATGTTCACCCTCAAGAATAAGCTACACAAGTTTCCAGGTGTTCTGCCAATGTAACATAATAAAATAGTATTTAACAGTGCGGTCTTAATCTTTCACAGCACAAATGGTTCAAACTTCAAACGGACGGCTCCATATGCAGAGCTGTCCTGATATTTTAAGCTTAAACTTCCCTAGCTTAATGTCTAGAAACGAGGTTAAGTTATGAAGCCAACGCTGGTCGGTACTAGACTGAAGATCTCCCACCTTTATCTTGACTAATAGGTCCTTCCCCTGTGAAACTATGATCTTGGAGTCTTTAAAGATGCCCAAAATCATGGGTGTAACACATGGTGGGACGTAGAATTAAATTAATCTCTTATTGTGGGACATCTAAAGTAGTTCATATCCTAGTATCCTTAGTGTCGTGGGTGGCTGGATGTGAACCCCACGACCCGTGATTTAGGGACTCGATTGTTTGAACAAGTGATTATAGTACAGAACATACGGGTGGTAACTCTTGTACAGTGCACCTATTGGAAGTATCGGGGTAGGGCGTGTCTAAAATCTGGGTTGATGCCCAGGACTAGTTCTAATTATGGGTTTTTGTGCTTCTGGACTTTATGAAGTCAGCATGACAACAAAACAAAGCTTCATTAATGTACCGAGGAATCGGACAAGTGTCGGGTGGACTGGCTGTACTATTGTCTAATGCCACGTCCACACGGTCGAGCACTGTCCGCCGGGCACGAGGGCTTTGCTCGACAACGGGCAATTTCATCGGGCAAACCATCAAACTGTCAGTTCCCGGCGCCATTTGCGGGCAGTGGATGGAGGGCTGATATCGCTACCAAACACACGAGGTGAGGTGCGAGCAAAGTTAGCAAACCCGCTCAGTACAGCCCGAACCTTACCATGTCCGCACCTAGTATTAGTGTATACTGGCACCAGGCAAGTCTCCGTGATTTTTTTTCTTTTTAATGCAGGCGGCAATTAAGATGCTGTAAAGTGCTACCTTCTTTCCAAGTATGGCGGGAACCATGGTTATCGTACCGCACTGAACCACTCGCTTCCAACCTCGGCTTGCGGCCAACTAACCTCCAACCACCATCGTCAAACGTGTGGACACCTTCGCGGGCAGAGTCTGCTGACTTTGCCCGGTAAGGGCAAGGTCTGCCAGGCACAGCTCGACCGTGTGGACGCGGCATAAAGCTCCAACTGTTACCACTGGCTGGACAGTGGATGCCGGAAGTATGTGACCACTATTTAAACTAGTTCTTGGCCTTGTCATGCAGCGACCCAAAATTCTGGCCAGATCAACAATGGTGACCCATACCTTTCGAAATTGTAAAATCTCGTCAGTCTCCAATGTATACCTTGGAGGTAAAGTGAGCCATTCCAATGGCTTGATTCTACTTTGGGTTGGACTCTGTAGTTAAGAATCACTGGTTGGTACTAGTGATACTGGATGGAAGAGTTGGAGCCTCTGCTTCTGTCTGTATCTTTGTCTCTATTCCTGTCTCTATCCCTGTCCCTGTATTCATCGATCTGTATCGGGGTGTCTCTGTATTTGTATCCCTCTGTGTATCTCAATCTGTATACCTTTGCATTTCTGTATTTGTATCAATCCCTATCTGTCTATTCCTCTCCATGCGTCTATTTGTCTATGCATCTGTATTTGTCTGTATCCCTATCTGCATGTCTATGCCTGTCTATTAGTGTCTATATCTATCCCGCTGTATCTGTCCCTGCACCTCTGTATATCTTTATATCTCCATGTGTTTGTTTTCATGTCCATCTTTGTCACTTGTCTTTCTGTCTTAGTCTCTGTATCTAGTTCTCTTTGTATCTGTATCTAATTCTATCGCTCTACCTTTCTCTGTATCTTTGTATCTGTCTATGTCTCTGCATCTCTATTTCTTTGTATGTCTCTGTATGTCTCTTATTTGTCTTTGTATTTCTGCCTGTCTGTCTCCATCTGTATCTTTATCTGTCTGCATGTTTGTCTATCCGTCTATTTGTCTCTATCTTTGTATCTGTCCGTGCCTCTGTATCTCTCTCCCTCTGTACGTCTCTGGATCTCTTTATCTCCTTGTCTCTGTATCTGTCTTTGTCTCTACTTGTATCTGTATCTGTTTATATCTGTATCTTTGTCTATCTGTATCTGTCTCTGTATCTGTAAATTTGTCTTTGTATCTGTAATTATCTGGCTCCTACTGTATCTTTCTCTGTATCTTTGTCTCTGTATCTATCGTCTATCTCGGTCTGTGTGTGCCTCTCAAAATCTGTATTTGTGTCTCTATTTCTGTATCTCTCTAGTCTCTATTTGGCTCTATCTCTGTATCTGTCTCTGCATGTGCCTCGGTCTATTTCTGTCTGTCTCTCTATCTGTATCTGTCCGTGCCCCTGTATCTCTGTATATGACGTCTACCTCTGCCTCTGTATGTGTATCTTTCTCTCTCCTTGTCTGTCTCTGTATCTGTGTATGTCTTTCTCTTTCTGTTTCTCTGTATCTGTGTCTCTATCTGTATCTTTATCTTTGTATCTGTCTTTGTCTCCGTATCTGTCTGGCTCTCTCTGTCCGTCTCTTTTTGTCTGTATCTGTCTCTATCTCTGCATCTGTCTCTCTGTATGTCTGTCTCTATCTTTTTCTCTCTGTATATCTTTCTCAATCTGTCTTTATCTCTTCCTGTCTCTATTTTTGCATCTTTGTCTATATATCTCTGTATCTGTCTCTATTTGTATCTTTATCTCTCTCAATCTGTCTCTATCTGTCTCTCTATCTGTTGCGGACTTCATGTTGAAGTCGGTACACGTTAAGTTGATGGTAGCTGGATGTAGCTTTCGAGAGGCGTGGATGGCGAAAGTTGATGGAGGCGAAACTCAAACCAGCCGGGGCCTTTCTCTTCTTTATTTGGTGTAGACAATATATATGTCTAGCTCTCGCGTATGTATGTATGTGTTTTGCATTTAGTCCCAGCGGAGCTAGCCAATTTAGGGACTGGGTTTTAGTTTTTGAGTGGCTTGATGAGAATGCGTGTTATCGGGGAGTGCAATTTGCGTGTAACACACACGTGTGTGGGTGTATACCCGAGTTGTTTATACGCAGATGCGTGAGTGGGTGTGGGTTGGTGGGTGGGTGGGTGCTTATACCAGTCCTCCAACTGAGGAAGAGTAGGCAAGTATGGCAAGGAGGTCAGCATTGGGTGAGTCGTCTGCCCTGAGGCGGTCGAGAGCCGTGGTGTGGTTGCCGAGGGTTGTGCGTAGTGGCCGGAAGTGGGCTTCCATAACGGGGCACGTCAGGAGGCAGTGCTGGAAGGAAATTTCCGCGCCACAGGTGCAGCGTGAAGCAATATATTGGGTCCGCCAGTGATTTACCCGTATCCTGCTAACTGTCGCTGCATTGTGCGGAGGCAGGGAGAAGGTGGGCGGGGTCGGTCCGAGGCAGGTCTTGAGGGGCCATCCTCGGGCAAGAGCGGTGGAGTGGTCTTCCAGCTTCCAAAGGTCCCAGGCAGCAAGGTCAATCTTCCGGAAGATGTCATTTGCTGAGGAGCTGGAGTGGGATGACCCCGTATTCAGGTGATGAAGCACCTAGCTAGCTTGGCAGCATTGTCTGCCATCTCATTTCCGTGGAGGCCCACATGCGAGGGGATCAGTTGCAATCGGAAGAGGACGCCCAGTCTGTCGGCCTCGGTTAAGAGGTTCAGGACGTCTTTAAGGATGTCGGGCCGTGACGTGCAGCTTCCATTTTGGATGGCTGCCAGACTGGATTTAGAGTCCGAGAACGCCGTTGCTTGCGTAGGCGGGTGAGGTAGGTGCGATAATTTTTCGTATTGCCTCACGGATGGCAATGAGCTCGGCCGTAAGGATGGTGGTGGGGGGAAGCTTCAAAGAGAAGGTTTCCTTAGTGTCCTGTAGGTAGATGCCTGCTCCTGTGCGGCCGTCGCTTAGTACCGATCCGTCCGTGTATGCCAGAAAATCATCGGGGTACTTCAGAGTAACCATCTCCCTTGCGCATGCTGCCAGCATGTGGGGGTCGTCTCGGCGGCTAAGTCCTGGGAGGTCTAGCCCACAGGGGGAAAGGGTCTACTTGGCATTGGGCTATTTGACGGCGCTCGCTAGGTTGTATTTTGGCCGTCTTGCAGAGTTCCCTCACTGAGACGGGAAGGCCATGGATGGGTACGGGGGTGGAGGCTGAGGTCCATATCTCGTGCATCTCCTCGTCGGAGTTTGGAACTCTCGCGGAGCTGAAGAGATAGGTACATGCGTCCCTCTTTAGGCGGTGCCACAGTGGCAGGAGGCCGGCTTCATTGTACACTTGGGCTTGAGGTACACCCTGTGATAGGCCTAGCCCCAGGCGGAGCGCGTGGCACTCCACCCGTGCCATTTTTTCCACAGCCGTCTTGGGGAGGTCGTGGAGGGCAGGGGCGCCGAAGAGGAGGCGGGAGCGGACTAGGTTTTGTATGACAGGAATCAGTTTCCCTGCGTTGGCCCCATTTCTCCCGACGGATGGCCCTGATGAGATTGAGGGCCCGTCGGGCACTGAGGCAGACTTGTTGCAGGTGTTTGTTCCACCGTCCGTCGCATTGGAAGATAACCCCGAGGTAGCGGACGGAGGCTGCGGGTTTCACAGCCATGCCGCAGACCGTGACTTGGTTCCACTCCGGGTACTGTCTTCCGTTTAGGCCTATGCCGTGGACAGGCATGTATACCGTCTTGGTCGCAGAGAGGGTGAAACCAAGATTTGAGAGGTGGTTCACGACTACGTCCACCTGTTTTTGGAATGTCCTTACTTCCGCCTGGTGGTTCGCCGAGCTCTGCTGTGGCCGTCGGTGCCTCGACTTCCTCCAGAGGGCTATGTCGTCCGCGTAGGCTGTGACGACTGTGTCGCTTCGTACCCCCTTCCCCACTCCCGCTAGTAGCAAAGTGAAGAGGAGGGGGGCAACGACGGAGCCTTGGTGGACCCCCATGTCGATTTTGGCTTGTGGGCTAGGCGTCCCCTTCCACCGAACTGCTATGGTTCTGTCAGAGAGAAAATGACCTCGTAAAACCAAATATTGCTGGGGAGACCCCAATGGATTTCAGTTTCCAGAGGAGTTTGGCATGTCAAACGGAATTGAAGGACATTGAAATGTCCAGGAAGCACGTGTGAAGGACTCTTCTTTGCTTTTGGGCTTGCCGGATGTGCTCGGAGAGTTTCACGACGTGATCGGTGACACTTCTCCCCTTCCTAAAACCAATTTGAAGCTTCGGGAGGAGAGCCCAAGCGTATATATGCATGGTCTCGTGGCAAGGTTACCGATGAGATATTTATTTACAAAGGCTGTTTACCAGCGTGATTTAACTTTATACAGGTTAAAGAACATGATACAATTATAAAAAAAAAGAGATGATACATTTGAGGTGCGATATTTTAGTGTCCTAGTTTGGACAATAAAAGGGAATTAAAAGGTTATTTCATTTGGAAGTGGAAATATTCTTGGTTGGCGGCGTCAGGTTGGTGTTCCACATCTGGTGCGATGAGAGGTCAACTCCCTGCTCCGAACAATAGGGCTTGACCGCGGGTTTGTGACCTTGTCGAAGAAAAAGATCACAGACTACCATCTCGCTTCTACTCCGGGTGCACGGAGATGCATCGCAGTAATGCATATGTGCGAGAGCCGATAGATGTGTAGAAGCGGTAGATGAAGATAGTCAGATTTTGGTAGTAGATTACGCTGTCTAGGAGGTCTTGTCGTTCAACATATCTGTCTCTGTATCTGTCTGTCTGTCTCAACCTCTGTGTCTATCTGTCTCTCTATTTCTTTATCTCTGTTTCTATCTCTGTCTCTGTATCTGTCTATCTCAATCTCTATCTTTGTGTCTGTCCCTTTGTCTGTCTCTTTCTGTCTCTATTTCTTTATCTGTCTATCTCTGTATCTATTTCTCTGTATCTGTCTCTCTTTGTATCTGTCTGCCTCTGTCTTTATCTCTTTCAGTCTGTCTCTATCTCTGTATCTGTCTCTGCATCTGTCTTTGTCTCTATCTCTGTCTCTGTCTATTTGTCTGTCTCTGCCTCTGTCTCTATCTTTGTCTCTGTTTCTACATGTCTCTGTATCTGTCCGTGCCTCTGTATATGTCTTTATCTCTGCCTCTGTATCTCTCTATCTCCTTTCTATCTGTGTCTGTCTCTGTATCTCTTTATTTGTATCTCTGTATCTGTCTTTATCTCTGTCTCTGTATCTCTCTCTTTGTATCTGTATCTATCTATATCATTGCCTATCGTCTATTTGTCTATCTGTATCTGTCTCTATATCTTTGTATCTGTGTCTGTATCTGGCTCTATCGCTCTCTCTACCTTTGTCTCTGGCTCTTTCTTACTGTATCTTTGTATCTGTCTCTCTCTTACTGTATCTTTGTATCTGTATCTCTCTTTGTCTCTGTCTCTGTATCTCTATCTCTGTCTATATTTTTGTCTGTATCTGTCTCTGTCTATCTCTTTGTGTCTATCTCAGTCTCTATCTGTGTCTCTGTCTCTATCTCTTTATCTGTCTCTATATCTTTATCTGTCTCTGTATCTCCCTATTTCTCTTTCTGTCTCTATCTCTGCCTCTGTATCTGTCTCTCTTTGTATCTCCGGCTCTGTCTCTGTCTTTATGTCTGTCTCTGTATCTGTCTTCGTCTCTATCTCTATCTCTATTTGTCTCTGTCTCTGTGTCCGTGCCTCTGTATCTCTGTATGTCTCTATCTTTGCCTCTGTATCTCTCTATCTCATTGTCTCTATATCTGTGTCTGTCTCTATATCTGCCTCTGTCTCTCTCTATATCTCTCTGTATCTGTCTTTATCTCCTCCTGTCTGTCTGTCTCTATCTATTTGTCTGTCTCTATCTCTTACGGTATCTGTTTTTCTGTCTCTGCATCTGTCTCTATCTCTGCCTCTGTATCTATATCTTTCTATCTGTCTCAATCTCTATCTTTATCTCTTTCTGTCTGTCTCTATCTCTTTGTATCCGTCTCTATTTCTTTGTCTATCTGTCTATATCTCTATCTCTATCTTTTTGTCTCTATCTCTGTCTCGACCTCTGTCTTTCTCTGTCTCTATATCTTTCTATCTCGACCTCTGTGTCTATCTCTATCTCTATTTCTTTATCTGTGTCTGACTTTCTCTGTATCTGTCTCTATCTCTTTCTGTCTATCTTTGTCTCTATCTCTGTGTCTGTATCTGTCGATCTATCTCTGTATCTGTCTCTTTATCTATGTCTCTATCCCTATTTCTTTCTGTCTATCTCTTTTTGTCAGCTTCCATCTCTTTCTGCCTTTATCTCTTTGTATCTGTTTCTCTGTGTCTGTATCTATCTCTATCTCTATTTCTGTATCTCTATCTCTGTATTTCTGTATCTATCCCTCTTTCTGTCTCTCTATATGTCTATTTCTTTCTCTGTCTCTATCTCTCACTGTATCTGTTTTTCTGTCTGTCTTTGTATCTCTATCTCTTTTTGTCTGTATCTCTACCTCTATCTCTCTCTACCTCTTTGAGATTTTTTGGATTATGGGTCATTTTGGTCACCTGCTCCGATTTACCCGCCATATCACCCACAGGTCGAGGATGTACAGGGCTGCCGTGGAGTCCAATTTGATACCACTCAGGGATACGGTATGGGTGCCACAGGCCCAAAAGTGAATACTGGTTGAAAAGGCCCAAGTTTGGAGGGGCGCCACCGTCACGCCCTTGGGCTAAGGCTGTTCATGTCTACCTTGCTTTGTACTTTGTCGGATTCTCTACCTGTGAGGTAAGTTTGAACCAAATCGGTCACCTTCGGATTTTGGGCAAAATTCATATGGTCTCCTTTGAGATTTTTTGTATTTTGGGTCATTATGGTCACCTGCTCCGATTTACCCGCCATATCACCCACAGGTCGAGGGCGTCCAGGGCTGCCGGGGAGTCCAATTTGACACCACTCAGGGATACGGTATGGGTGCCACAGTCCCAAAAGTGAATACTGGTTGAAAAGGCCCACGATTGGAGGGGGTGCCACCGCCACGTCCTTGGGATAAGGCTGTTCATGTCTACCTTGCTTTGTACTTTGTCCGAGTCTCTACCTGTGAGGCAAGTTTGGACCAAATCGGTCACCTTCGGATTTTGGGCAAAATTCGTATGGTTTCTCCTTTGAGATATTTTTGGATTATGGGTCATTATTGTCACCTACTCAGATTTACCCGCCATATCAACCACAGGTCGAGGGTGTCCACGGGTGCCGTGGAGTCCAATTTGACACCACTCAGGTATACGGTATGGGTGCCACAGACCCAAAAGTGAATACTGGGTGAAAAGGCCCAAGATTGGAGGGGTGCCACCGCCACGCCCTTGGGCTAAGGCTGTTCATACCTACCTTGCTTTGTACTTTGTCCGACTCTCTACCTGTGAGGCAAGTTTGGACCAAATCGGTCACCCTCGGAATTTGGGTAAAATTCGTATGGTTTCTCCTTTGAGATTTTTGGATTTTGGGTCATTGTTGTCACCTGCTCAGATTTACCCGCCATATCACCCACAGGTCGAGCGCGTCCACGACTGCCGTGGAGTCCAATTTGACACCACTCAGTGATACGGTGTGGGTGCCATAGTCCCAAAAGTGAATACTGGGTGAAAAGGCCCAAGTTTGGAGGGGTGCCACCGCCACGCCCTTGGGCTAAGGCTTTTCATACCTACCTTGCTTTGTACTTTGTCCGACTCTCTACCTGTGAGACAAGTTTGGACCAAATCGGTGATCGGATTTTGGGCAAAATTCGTATGATTTCTCATTTGAGATTTTTTAGATTTTGGGTCATTATGGTCACCTACTCAGATTTACCCGCCATATAACCCACAGGTCGAGGGCGTCAACGGGAGCCGTGGAGTCCAATTTGACACCACTCAGGGATACGGTATGGGTGCATTTCGTTCTGAGTCACAGTGAGCTCTCGAGACAATTTTACCATGGTAAAATTCTCGACTATCATGACTGTGGATTAGCTTAAGTTGAATACGCAAAGTCATTTTCATTTCGACTTGAGTCACAGTGAGCGTCGAAAATAATTTTAACATGGTAAAATTATCGACCACCATGACTGTAGATTAGCTTAAGTTGAATAGTAAAAGTCATGTTCATTTCGTCCTGAGTCACAGTGAGCTGTTGAGACAATTTTACCATGGTAAAATTCTCGACCATCATGTCTGTAGATTAGTTTAAGTTGAATAGGAAAAGTCACTTTCATTTCGTCCTGAGTCACAGTGAGCGTTGAAAATAATTCTAACATGGTAAAATTCTCGACCACCTTGACTGCAGATTAGCATAAGTTGAATAAAAAAAAGTCATGGTCATGTCGTCCTGAGTCACAGTGAGCTGTCGAGACAATTTTACCATGGTAAATTTCTCGACCATCATGACTGTAGATTAGCTTAAGTTGAATAGGGAAAGTCATGTTCATTTCGTCCTGAGTCACAGTGAGCGTCGAAAATAATTTCAACATGGTAAAATTCTCGACCACCATGATTGTAGATTTGCTTAAGTTGAATATGACAAGTCATGTTCATTTCGTCCTGAGTCACAGTGAGCGTCGAAAATAATTTTAACATGGTAAAATTCTCGACCACCATGACTGTAGATTAGCTTAAGGTGAATAGGAAAAGTCATGTTCATTTAGTCCTGAGTCACAGTGAACTGTTGAGACAATTTTACCATGGTAAAATTCTCGACCACCATGACTGTAGATTAGCGTAAATTGAATAGGAAAAGTCATGTTCATTTCGTCCTGAGTCACACTGAGCGTCGAAAATAATTTTAACATTGTAAAATTCTCAAACACCTTGACTGTAGATTAGCTTAAGCTGAATAGGAAAAGTCATTTTCATTTCGTCCTGGGTCACGGTGAGCGTCGAAACTAATTTTAACATGGTAAAATTCTCGACCACCATGACTGTAGATTAGCTTAAGTTGAATAGGAAAAGTCATGTTCATTTCGTATTGAGTCACAGTGAGCGTCGAAAATAATTTCAACATGGTAAAATTCTCGACCACCATGACTGTAGATTAGCTTAAATTGAATAGGAAAAGTCAGGTTCATTTCGTCCTGAGTCACAGTGAGCGTCGAAAATAATTTTAACATGGTAAAATTTTCGACCACCATGACTGTAGATTAGGTCTATGAATGGGAAAAGTCATGTTCATTTCGTCGAGTCACAGTGAGCTGTGAAGACATTTTTACCATGGTAAAATTCTCGACCACCATGACTGTAGATTAGCTTCAGTTGAATAGGAAAAGTCTTGTTCATTTTGACCTGAGTGACAGTGAGCGTTTAAAATAATTTCAACATGGTAAAATTCTCGAGCACCATGACTGTACATTAGCTTAAGTTGAATAGGAAAAGTCATATTCATTTCGGTTTAAGTCACAGTGATGTGTCAACACAATTACAATATGGTAAAATTCTCGACCATCATGACTGTAGATTAGCTTAAGTTGAATAGGAAAAGTCATGTTCATTTCGTCCAGAGTCACAGTGAGCTGTCGAGACAATTTTACCATGGTAAAATTCTTGACCATCATGACTGTGGATTAGCTTAAGTGGAATGGGAAAAGATCAAGTTCATTTCGTCCTGAGTGACAGTGATCTGTTGAGACAATTTTACCATGGTAAAATTCTCGACCACCACGAGAAGAAGAGAGGAGTTTGAATGTGTTTGAGATGAGGTGTCTGAGAAGTATGATGGGGGTTACTAGGCTAGATAGAGTGAGAAATGAGGAGGTGAGGAGGAGAACAGGGGTGGAAAAGGAGCTGGGAGATAGGGTTGATGAAAGACTATTAGGATGGTTTGGACACATGGAAAGAATGAGTGAAGAAAGACTAGTAAAAGAGGTGTGGAAGGCAGATGTGGAGGGAGTAAACATGAGGGGACGTCCTAGGATGAGGTGGATTGATGGGGGGAAGGGGGCTTTGGGGAAGAGGGGAATGTCTGTTGAGGAAGGATGGGAGAGGACAGAAGACATGGGTGAATGGAGAATGGTTGTATATGGATGATGTTGTGATTGCATGAGGTGGAATGGGTGGGGGGATGGGGGGTGAGGTAGTATGTGTGGGCAAAATTTGACGCAGACCGAAGGGATTTCTCCCCGTCCTCTCATTTTATGCAATGGAGGGACAGATATGGGGGGTCGCCGATTTAATGAAGCGGCCTTGCTGTGGATGTGCTGTGTCTTGCGACACTGCTTCTGACCCAGGGCAGTGGACAAGGTGCAGGGATGACCCGTCATCCAGGAGGTGCTAAAATAAGAGGGAGGGTGGAGGGGTGTGGAGTGTATTCAGGGATGGAATGGGTGGGAATGATTTTATGCCTTGCTTTTTGGCTACCCCCCTTGTAAGGGGGAAAAAGCCTTGGTATATGTATGTATGTATGTAAAATTCTCGACCATCATGACTGTAGATTAGCTTAAGTTGAATAGGAAAAGTCATGTTCATTTCGTCCTGAGTCACAGTGAGCTGTCGAGACAATTTTACCATGGTAAAATTTTCGACCATCATGACTGTAGATTAGTTTAAGTTGAATAGGAAAAGTCATGTTCATTTCGTCCTGAGTCACAGTGAGCGTCGAAAATAATTTTAACATGGTAAAATTCTCGACCACCTTGACTGTAGATTAGCTTAAGTTGAATAGGAAAAGTCATGTTCATTTCGTCCTGAGTCACAGTGAGCTGTCGAGACAATTTTACCATGGTAAAATTCTCGACCATCATGACTGTAGATTAGCTTAAGTTGAATAGGAAAAGTCATGTTCATTTCGTCCTGAGTCACAGTGAGCGTCGAAAATAATTTTAACATGGTAAAATTCTCGACCACCATGACTGTAGATTAGTTTAAGTTGAATAGGAAAAGTCATGTTCATTTCGTCCTGAGTCACAGTGAGCGTCGAAAATAATTTGACATGGTAAAATTCTCGACCACCATAACTGTAGATTTGCTTATGTTGAATAGGAAAAGTGATGTTCATTTAGTCCTGAGTCACAGTGAGCTGTTGAGACAATTTACCATGGTAAAATTCTCGACCACCAATACTGTAGATTAGCTTAAATTGAATAAGAAAAGTCATTTTCATTTCGTGCTGAGTCACAGTGAGCGTAGAAAATAATTTTACAATGGTAAAATTCTCGACCACCATGACTGTAGATTAGCTTAAGTTGGATAGGAAAAGTCATGTTCATTTCGTCCTGAGTCGCAGTGAGCGTCGAAAATAATTTTACCATGGTAAAATTCTCGACCACCATAACTGTAGATTAGCTTAATTTGAATAGGAAAAGACATGTTCATCTCGTCCTGAGTCATCAGCGTCCAAGATAAATTTAACATGGTAAAATTCTCGACCACCATGACTGTAGATTAACTTAAGTTGAATAGGAAAAGTCATGTTCATTTCGTCCTGAGTCACAGTGAGCGTTGAAATTAATTTTAACATGGTAAAATCCTCGACCATCATGACTGTAGATTAGCTTAAGTTGAATAAGAAAGGTCATGTTCATTTCGACCTGAGTGACAGTGAGCGTTGAAATCAATTTTAACATGGTAAAATTCTCGACCATTATGACTGTAGATTAGCATAAGATGAATAGGAAAAGTCATGTTCATTTTGACCTGAGTCACAGTGAGCGTCGTAAATAATTTTAACATAGTAAAATTCTCAACCACCATGACTGTAGATTAGCTTAAGTTGAGTTGGAAAAGTCATGTTCATTTCGTACTGAGTCAAACTGAGCGTCGAAAATAGTTTCAACATGGTAAAATTCTCGACCACTATGTCTGTAGATTAGGTCAAGTTGAATGGGAAAAGTCATGTTCATTTCGTCCTGAGTCACAGTGAGCTGTGAAGACATTTTTACCATGGTAAAATTCTCGACCACCATGACTGTAGATTAGCTTAAGTTGAATAGGAAAAGTCATGTTCATTTCGACCTGAGTGACAGTGAGCGTTTAAAATAATTTTAACATGGTAAAATTCTCGAGCACCATGACTGTAGATTAGCCTAAGTTGAATAGGAAAAGTCATATTCATTTCGTCCTAAGTCACAGTGAGCTGTCAACACAATTTCAACAGTTCTGCTCGAGCTTTCTCTATAGCTGCTTTTTCCTTTTGAAATGACTCGCATTCTTTATATCTAGCACTATGATTTCCCTTACAATTTATACATAATGTTGTATTAGAACAATCATCTTCATGTTTTTGTAATGAACAGATTGCACATAACTGATCGTTTGTGCATACCTTTGATGAGTAACCATAGCCAAAACACTTGAAGCATTGTGTTGGTCTATGCTTAAAAGTTCTGACATGAAATCTTTCTCTGTCAATGTATATATATTCTGGAATTTGATATTTTTTAAATGTAAAAATAATAACTATTGACTTTGGTACCTTGAAAAATGTCCAAATTTTATCATCACACATTTCAAGAAGTTCCACATCAGACAGGTCATATAAATCTTGACTGAAAAACTACTCCCTTGGTATAACTAAAATTATAGTGTGGTTTGACCTCTTTTATTATATCTGTGTGGTTTCTCCTTTGAATACTGGGTGAAAAGGCCCAAGTTTGGACGGGTGCCACAGCCACGCCCTTTCGCTAAGGCTGTTCATGTTCATGATTTTTTGGATTTTGGGTCATTTTGGTCACCTGCTCAGATTTACCCGCCATATCACCCACAGGTCGAGGGCGTCCACGGGTGCCGTGGAGTCCAATTTGACACCACTTAGGGATACGGTATGGGTGCCACAGGACCAAAAGTGAATACTGGGTGAAAAGGCCCAAGTTTGGAGGGGTGCCACCGCCACGCCCTTGGGCTAAGGCTGTTCATGTCTACCTTGCTTAGCACTTTGTCCAACTCTCTACCTGTGAGGCAAGTTTGGACCAAATCGGTCACCTTCGAATTTTGGGCAAAATTTTTTGGATTTTGGGTAATTCTGGTCACCTGCTCAGATTTACCAGCCATATCACCCACAGGTCGAGGGCGTCCACGGGTGCCGGGGAGTCCAATTTGACACCGCTCATAGATACGGTATGGGTGCCACAGGCCCACAAGTGAATACTGGGTGAAAAGGCCCAAGTTTGGAGGAGTGCCACCGCCACGCCCTTGGGCTAAGGCTGTTCATGTCTACCTTCCTTTGTACTTTGTCCGACTCTCTACTTGTGAGGCAGGTTTGGACCAAATCGGTCATCACGTCTACCTCGCCTTGACCTGTGGATGACTCTCTCCCTCTGGAGTAAGTTTGGGCCAAATCGGAGACATGACGGTTTTTGGCCAAATCCGTGGTAATTTTGAGGGTCATTTTGGCCACTTGTCCCAATTGGGTCACCACCTCAGCTACAGGTCGAGGGCCACCAGGCCTCTTGCGGATCGCACTTAGATACTGCTCAGGCAAAAGGTACGGGCGCCAACAGGCGGAAATGAGAGGTGAAAATTTCACAAAAGCAAACAAATTTGGCTGGTCGCCACAACCTCGCCCTTGGGTCCAGGTTCCCCACGTCTACCTCGCCGTGCCCTGTGGACGACTCTCTCCCTGTGGAGTAAGTTTTGGCCAAATCGGAGACATGACGGTTTTAGGCCAAATCCGTGGTTGACCATCATCACTGTGGTGGAGCTTAGGTTGAATACCCTGAGTCAGGTTCATTTTGAACTAAGTCACAGTGACCCACTTCCCTACTTTTACCATGCTGAATTACTTGGCCATCATGACTGTGGTTGAGCTTAGATTGAATACCCTAGGTGAGGTTAATTTTGAACTCGGTTACAGTGACCCATTTCCTTACTTTTACCATGCTACCATGCATTATGACTGTGGTGATCCGTGATCCGTGATCCGTCGCCCTTTGGTAATTTTGAGGGTCATTTTGGCCACTTGTCCCGATTGGGTCACCACCTCAGCTACAGGTCGAGGGCCACCAGGGCTCTTGCGGATCGCACTTAGCTGCTCAGGCTAAAAGTATGGGCGCCAACAGGCGGAAATGAGAGGGGAAAATGACACAAACACAAACAAATTTGGCTGGTCGCCACAACCTCGCCCTTGGGTCCAGGTTCCCCACGTCCACCTCGCTGTGCCCTGCTCATTTTGAACTCAGTCACAGTGATCCGTCGCCTAACTTTTAACATGCTAAAGTGCTTGACCATCATGACTGTGGTGGAGGTTAGGTTGAATACCTTAAGTCAGGTTCATTATGAACTCAGTCACAGTGACCCGTCGCCTAGTTTTTAACATGCTAGAGTGCTTGACCATCATGACTGTGGTGGAGCTTATGTTGAATACCCTAAGTTAGTTTCATTTTGAACTCAGTTACAGTGGCCCACCTCCTTATTTCTAACATGCTCAAGTGCTTGGCCACCATTACTGTGGTGGACCTTAGGTTTAAGACCCTAAGTCTGGTTTATTTTGAGCTAAGTCACAGTGACCCACTTCCCTACTTTTACCATGACTGTGGTGTAGCTTAGGCTGAATGCCTTAAATCATGTCTATTTTGAGCTAAGTCACAGTGACCCACTTCCCTACTTTTATCATGCTAAAGTGCTTGGCCGTCATGACTGTGATGGACCTCAGGTTTAATGCCTTAGGTGAGGTTCATTTTGAACTCAGTCACAGTGACAGATTTCCTCACTTTTACCATGCTAAAGTGCTTGGCCATCATGACTGTGGTGGAACTTAGGTTGAATACCCTGAGTGAGGTTCATTTTGAACTAAGTCACAGTGACCCACTTCCCTACTTTTACCATGCTAAATTACTTGGCCATCATGACTGTGGTTGAGCTTAGATTGAATACCCTAAGTAAGGTTAATTTTGAACTCGGTCACAGTGACCAATTTCCTTACTTTTACCATGCTAAAGTGCTTCGCCCTCATGACTGTGGTGGAGCTTCTCGAAGGTCAGGTTCATTTTGAACTCAGTCACAGTGACCCGTCCCCTATCTTTTAACATGTTAAAGTGCTTGACCATCATGACTGTGGTGGAGCTTAGGTTGAATACCCTAAGTCAGGTTCATTTTGAACTCAGTTACAGTGACCCGTCGCCTAACTTTTAACATGCTGAAGTGCTTGACCATCATGACTGTGGTGGAGGTTAGGTTGAATACCTTAAGTCAGGTTCATTTTGAGCTCAGTCACAGTGGCCCATCTCCTTACTTTTAACATGCTCAAGTGCTGGTAATTTTGAGGGTCATTTTGGCCACTTGTCCCGATTGGGTCACCACCTCAGCTACAGGTCGAAGGCCACCAGGGCTCTTGCGGATCGCACTTAGATACTGATCAGGCTAAAAGTACAGGTGCCAACAGGCGGAAATGAGAGGGGAAAATGACACAAACACAAACAAATTTGGCTGGTCGCCACAACCTCGCCCTTGGGTCCAGGTTCCCCACGTCTACCTCGCTGTGCCCTGTGGACGACTCTCTCCCTGTGGAGTAAGTTTTGGCCAAATCGGAGACATGACGGTTTTTGGCCAAATCCGTGGTAATCCTTTGGTAATTTTGAGGGTCCTTTTGGGCACTTGTCCCGATTGGGTCACCACCTCAGCTACAGGTCGAGGGCCACCAGGGCTCTTGCGGATCGCACTTAGATACTGCTCAGGCTAAAAGAACGGGCGCCAACAGGCGGAAATGAAAGGGGAAAATGACACAAACACAAACAAATTTGGCTGGTCGCCACAACCTCGCCCTTGGGTCCAAGTTCCCCACGTCTACCTCGCTGTGCCCTGTTCATTTTGAACTCAGTCACAGTGATCCGTCGCCTAACTTTTAACATGCTAAAGTGCTTGACCATCATGACTGTGGTGGAGCTTAGGTTGAATATCTTAAGTCAGGTTCATTATGAACTCAGTCACAGTGACCCGTCGCCTAGTTTTTAACATGCTAGAGTGCTTGACCATCATGACTGTGGTGGAGCTTATGTTGAATACCCTAAGTTAGTTTCATTTTGAACTCAGTTACAGTGGCCCACCTCCTTACTTCTAACATGCTCAAGTGCTTGGCCACCATTACTGTGGTGGACCTTAGGTTTAAGACCCTAAGTCTGGTTTATTTTGAGCTAAGTCACAGTGACCCACTTCCCTACTTTTACCATGACTGTGGTGTAGCTTAGGCTGAATGCATTAAATCAGGTTTATTTTGAACTAAGTCACAGTGACCCACTTCCCTACTTTTATCATGCTAAAGTGCTTGGCCGTCATGACTGTGATGGACCTCAGGTTGAATACCCTAGGTGAGGTTCATTTTGAACTCAGTCACAGTGACCCATTTCCTCACTTTTACCATGCTAAAGTGCTTGACCATCATGACTGTGGAGGAGCTTCTCAAGTGTCAGGTCCATTTTGAACTCAGTCACAGTGACCCGTCCCCTAACTTTTAACATGCTAAAGTGCTTGACCATCATGACTGTGGTGAAGCTTAGGTTGAATACCTTAAGTCAGGTTCATTTTAAACTCAGTCACAGTGGACCACTTCCTTACATTCACCATGCTAAAGTGCTTGGCCATCATGACTGTGGTGGAACTTAGGTTGAATACCCTGAGTGAGGTTCATTTTGAACTAAGTCACAGTGACCCACTTCCCTACTTTTACCATGTTAAATTACTTGGCCATCATGACTGTGGTTGAGCTTAGATTGAATACCCTAAGTGAGGTTAATTTTGAACTCAGTCACAGTGACCCATTTCCTTACTTTTACCATGCTAAAGTGCCTGGCCATCATGACTGTGGTGGAGCTTCACGAAGGTCAGGTTAATTTTGAACTCAGTCAAAGTGACCCGTCCCCTATCTTTTAACATGCTAAAGTGCTTGACCATCATGACTGTGGTGGAGCTTAGGTTGAATACCCTAAGTCAGGTTCATTTTGAACTCAGTTACAGTGACCCGTCGCCTAACTTTTAACATGCTGAAGTGCTTGACCATCATGACTGTGGTGGAGGTTAGGTTGTATACCTTAAGTCTGGTTCATTTTGAACTCGGTCACAGTGACCCGTCGCCTAATTTTCAACATGCTTGTCCATCTGTGGTGGAGCTTAGGTTGAATACCTTAAGTTAGGTTCATTTTGAGCTCAGTCACAGTGGCCCACCTCCTTACTTGCATCCGACCTAGATATGGATCAAAAGGTCTCCTGTCGGCATGCTCCGCCTTTGTAAGTGTTGGTAGTTTTGAGGGTCATTTTGGCCACTTGTCCCGATTGGGTCACCACCTCAGCTACAGGTCGAAGGCCACCAGGGCTCTTGCGGATCGCACTTAGATACTGCTCAGGCTAAAAGTACGGGTGCCAACAGGTGGAAATGAGAGGAGAAAATGACACAAACACAAACAAATTTGGCTGGTCGCCACATCCTCGCCCTTAGGTCCAGGTTCCCCACGTCTACCTCGCCGTACCCTGTGGATGACTCTCTCCCTCTGGAGTAAGTTTGGGCCAAATCGGAGACATGACGGTTTTTGGCCAAATCCCTTTGGTAATTTTGAGGGTCATTTTGGCCACTTGTACCGATTGGGTCACCACCTCAGCTACAGGTCGAGGGCCACCAGGGCTCTTGCGGATCGCACTTAGATACTGCTCAGGCTAAAAGTACGGGTGCCAACAGGCGGAAATGAGAGGGGAAAATGACAAAAACACAAACAAATTTGACTGGTCGCCACAACCTCGCCCTTGGGTCCAGGTTCCCCACGTCTACCTCGCACTTAGATACTGCTCAGGCTAAAAGTACGGGTGCCAACAGGCGGAAATGAGAGGGGAAAATGACACAAACACAAACAAATTTGGCTGGTCGCCACATCCTCGCCCTTGGGTCCAGGTTCCCCACGTCTCCCTCGCTGTGCCCTGTGGATGACTCTCTCCCTCTGGAGTAAGTTTGGGCCAAATCGAAGACATGACGGTTTTTGTCCAAATCCTTTGGTAATTTTGAGGGTCATTTCGGCCACTTGTACCGATGGGTCACCACCTCAGCTACAGGTCGAGGGCCACCAGGGCTCTTGCGGATCGCACTTAGATACTGCTCAGGCGGGTGCTAACAGTACGGGTGCCAACAGGCGGAAATGAGAGGGGAAAATGACACAAACACAAATTTGGCTGGTCGCCACAACCTCGCCCTTGGGTCCAGGTTCCCCACGTCTACCTCGCTGTGCCCTGTGGACGACTGTCTCCCTCTGGAGTAAGTTTGGGCCAAATCGGAGACATGACGGTTCAAAATCTGAGCTCAAAATGAACCTGACTTTTTGGCCAAATCCTTTGGTAATTTTGAGGGTCATTTCGGCCACTTGTCCCGATTGGGTCACCACCTCAGCTACAGGTCGAGGGCCACCAGGGCTCTTGCGGATCGCACTTAGATACTGCTTAGGCTAAAAGTATGGGAGCCAACAGGCGGAAATGAGAGGTGAAAATGACACAAACACAAACAAATTTGGCTTGTCGCCACAACCTCGCCCTTGGGTCCAGGTTCCCCACGTCTACCTCGCTGTGCCCTGCTCATTTTGAACTCAGTCACAGTGATCCGTCGCCTAACTTTTACCATGCTAAATTACTTGGCCATCATGACAGTGGTTGAGCTTAGATTGAATACCCTAAGTGAGGTTAATTTTGAACTCAGTCACAGTGTGACCCATTTCCTTACTTTTACCATGCTAAAGTGCTTGGCCATCATGACTGTGGTGGAGCTTCTCGAAGGTCAGGTTCATTTTGAACTCAGTCACAGTGACCCGTCCCCTATCTTTTAACATGCTAAAGTGCTTGACCATCATGACTGTGGTGGAGCTTAGGTTGAATACCCTAAGTCAGGTTCATTTTGAACTCAGTTACAGTGACCCGTCGCCTAATTTTTAACATGCTTGACCATCATGACTGTGGTGGAGCTTAGGTTGAATACCTTAAGTTAGGTTAATTTTAAGCTCAGTCACAGTGGCCCACCTCCTTACTTTTAACATGCTCAAGTGCTGGTAGTTTTGAGGGTCATTTTGGCCACTTGTACCGATTGGGTCACCACCTCAGCTACAGGTCGAAGGCCACCAGGGCTCTTGTGGATCGCACTTAGATACTGCTCAGGCTAAAAGTACGGGTGCCAACAGGTGGAAATGAGAGGGGAAAATGACACAAACACAAACAAATTTGGCTGGTCGCCACATCCTTGCCCTTGGGTCCAGGTTCCCCACGTCTACCTCGCTGTGCCCTGTGGATTCTCCCTCTGGAGTAAGTTTGGGCTAAATCGGAGACATGAGGGTTTTTGTCCAAATCCGTGGGTTAACTCCTTTGGTAATTTTGAGGGTCATTTCGGTCACTTGTACCGATTGGGTCACCACCTCAGCTACAGGTCGAGGGCCACCAGGGCTCTTGCGGATCGCACTTAGGTACTGCTCAGGCTAAAAGTACGGGCGCCAATAAGCGGAAATGAGAGGGGAAAATGACACAAACACAAACAAATTTGTTTGGTCGCCACAACCTCGCCCTTGGGTCCAGGTTCCCCACGTCTACCTCGCTTTGCCCTGTGGACAACTCTCTCCCTGTGGAGTAAGTTTGGGACAAATCGGAGACATGTCGGTTTTTGTCCCTTTGGTAATTTTGAGGTTAATTTCGGCCACTTGTCCCGATTGGGTCACCACCTCAGCTACAGGTCGAGGGCCACCAGGGCTCTTGCGGATCGCACTTAGATACTGCTCAGGCTAAAAGTACGGGCGCCAACAGGCGGAAATGAGAGGGGAAAATGACACAAACACAAACAAATTTGGCTGGTCGCCACAACCTCGCCCTTGGGTTCAGGTTCCCCACGTCTACCTCGCTGTGCCCTGTTCATTTTGAACTCAGTCAGTGATCTGTCGCCTAACTTTTAACATGCTAAAGTGCTTGACCATCATGACTGTGGTGGAGCTTAGGTTGAATACCTTAAGTTAGGTTCATTTTGAGCTCAGTAACAGTGACCCGTCCCCTATCTTTTAACATGCTAAAGTGCTTGACCATCATGAATGTGGTGGAGCTTAGATTGAATACTCTAAGTGAGGTTCATTTTGAACTCAGTTACAGTGACCCGTCGCCTAACTTTTAACATGCTAAAGTCAGTGACCCACTTCCCTAATTTTACCATGCTAAATTACTTGGCCATCATGACTGTGGTTGAACTTAGTTTGAATACCCTAAGTGAGGTTAATTTTGAACTCAGTTACAGTGACCCGTCGCCTAACTTTTAACATGCTGAAGTGCTTGACCATCATGACTGTGGTGGAGGTTAGGTTGAATACCTTAAGTCTGGTTCATTTTGAACACAGTCACAGTGACCCGTCGCCTAATTTTCAACATGCTTGTCCATCATGTCTGTGGTGGAGCTTAGGTTGAATACCTTAAGTTAGGTTCATTTTGAGCTCAGTCACAGTGGCCCACCTCCTTACTTGTATCATGCTCAAGTGCTGGTAGTTTTGAGGGTCATTTTGGCCACTTGTCCCGATTGGGTCACCACCTCAGCTACAGGTCGAGGGCCACCAGGGCTCTTGCGGATCGCACTTAGATACTGCTGAGGCTAAAAGTACGGGCGCCAAGAGGCGGAAATGAGAGGGGAAAATTTCAAAAACACAAACAAATTTGGCTGGTCGCCACAACCTCGCCCTTAGGTGCAGGTTTCCCACGTCTACCTCGCTGTGCCCTGTGGACGACTCTCTCCCTCTGGAGTAAGTTTGGGCTAAATCGGAGACATGACGGGTTTTGGCCAAATCCGTGGGTAATGTTGAGGGTCATTTTGGCCACTTGTTCCGACTGGGCCACCACCTCAGCTACAGGTCAAGGGCCACCAGGGCTCTTGCGGATCGAAGTTAGATACCGTTCAGGCTAAAAGTACGGGCGCCAACAGGCGGAAATGAGAGGGAAAAATGACACCAACACAAACAATTTTGGCTGGTCGCCACAACCTCGCCCTTGGGTCCAGGTTACCCCACGTCTACCTCGCTGTACCCTGTTCATTTTGAACTAAGTCACAGTGATCCGCCGCCTACCTTTTAACATGCTAAAGTGCTTGACCATCATGACTGTGGTGGAGCTTAGGTTGAATACCTTAAGTCAGGTTCATTTTGAACTCAGTCACAGTAACCCACTTCCCTACTTTTACCATGCTAAACTACTTGGCCATCATGACTGTGGTTGAGCTTAGATTGAATACCCTAAGTAAGGTTAATTTTGAACTCAGTCACAGTGACACATTTCCTTACTTTTACCATGCTAAAGTGCTTGGCCATCATGACTGTGTTGGAGCTTCTCAAAAGTCAGGTTCATTTTGAACTCAGTCACAGTGACCCGTCCCCTAATTTTTAACATGCTAAAGTGCTTGACCATCATGACTGTGGTGGAGCTTAGGTTGAATACCCCAAGTCAGGTTCATTTTGAACTCAGTCGCAGTGACCCGTCTCCTAACTTTTAACATGCTAAAGTGCTTGACCATCATGACTGTGGTGGAGCTTAGGTTGAATACCTTAAGTTAGGTTCATTTTGAGCTCAGTAACAGTGGCCCACCTCCTTACTTTTAACATGCTCAAGTGCTGGTAATTTTGAGGGTCATTTCGGCCACTTGTACCGATTGGGTCACCACCTCAGCTACAGGTCGAGGGCCACCAGAGCTCTTGCGGATCGCACTTAGATACTGCTCAGGCTAAAAGTACGGGCGCCAACAGGCGGAAATGAGAGGGGAAAATGACACAAACACAAATTCGTATGGTTTCTCCTTTGAGATTTTTTGGATTTTGGGTCATTATGGTCACTTGCTCCGATTTATCCGCCATATCACCCACAGGTCGAGGGCGTCCACGGGTGCCGTGGAGTTCAATTTGACACCACTCAGTGATATGGTATGGGTGCCACAGGCCCAGAAGTGAATACTGGGTGAAAAGGCCCAAATTTGTAGGGGTGCCACCGCCACGCCCTTGGGTTAAGGCTGTTCATGTCTACCTTCCTTTGTACTCTGTCCGAGTCTCTACCTGTGAGGCAAGTTTGGACCAAATCGGTCTCCTTCTGATTTTGGGCAAAATTCGTATGGTTTCCCCTTTGAGATTTTTTGGATTTTGGGTCATTCTGGTCACCTGCTCAGATTTACCCGCCATATCACCCACAGGTCGAGGGCGTCCAGGGCTGCCGTGGAGTCCAATTTGACACCACTCAGGGATACGGTATGGGTGCCACAGGCCCAAAAGTGAATACTGGGTGAAAAGGCCCAAGTTTGGAAGGGTGCCACCGCCACGCCCTTGGGCTAAGGCTGTTCATGTTTACCTTGCTTTGTAATTTGTCTGACTACCTGTGAGGCAAGTTTAGACTAAATCGGTCACCTTCAGATTTTGAGCAAAATTTGTATGGTTTCCCCTTTGAGATTTTTTGGATTTTGGGTCATTCTGGTCACCTGCTCAGATTTACCCACCATATCACCCACAGGTCGAGGGCGTCCAGGGCTGCCGTGGAGTCCAATTTGACACCACTCAGGGATACGGTATGGGTGCCACAGGCCCAAAAGTGAATACTGGGTGAAAAGGCCCAAGTTTGGAAGGGTGCCACCGCCACGCCCTTGGGATAAGGCTGTTCATGTTTACCTTGCTTTGTAATTTGTCTGACTATCTGTGAGGCAAGTTTGGACTAAATCGGTCACCTTCGGATTTTGAGCAAAATTCGTATGGTTTCCCCTTTGATTTTTTTTGGATTTTGGGTCATTCTGGTCACCTGCTCAGATTTACCCGCCATATCACCCACAGGTCGAGGGCGTCCACGGCTGCCGTGGAGTCCAATTTGACACCACTCAGGGATACGGTATGGGTGCCACAGGCTCAAAAGTGAATACTGGGTGAAAAGGCCCAAGTTTGGAGGGGTGCCACCGCCACGCCCTTGGGCTAAGGCTGTTCATGTCTACCTTGCTTTGTGCAACTCTCTACCTGTGAGGCAAGCTTGGACCAAATTTGTTACCTTCAGATTGTATCTGTCTGTGTTTTTGTATATGTCTCTAGCTCTTTCTGTCTGTCTTTTTCTCTATCTGTATATCTGCATCTGGTTTGTCTCTGTCACTATATCATTCTGTCTCTATCTCTTTTTGCATCTGTCTTTTTCTCTTTCCATCTTTCTCTACCTCTGTCTTTGTATGTCTCTCTATCTGTTTCCATCTTTCTGTCTGTCTCTCTCTCCCTATCTCTGTACTGTATCTGGTCTTTGTCCCTGTCACCTGTCTCTCTATTGCTTTCTGTCCGTCTCTATCTCTATACATCTGTGTCTATATCTCTGTATCTCAGTTTCTATATATTTGTGTCAATATCTCCATCTCTATATATCTCTCTCCCTTTGTCTGTGTTTATACATCTGTCTATATATCTCTCTCCCCATCTCCATCTATATATATCTCTATCTCTTTATCTTTCTATATCTATCTCTATGTATATATCTATTTCTCTATATAGATGTAAATATCACAGAAACTACATATGCAAGGCAAATGAAACTAAGCAGGCTTAATGTTGAACAACATAAGATTTATTCCCCCATATCTAAATGAGAAAATCAAAGGTATGTGCATTCCATGAATGATTTCACAAATGTTCAACATGTGCACCGCCTGAGACATGGCACATGTCAAGTCGGTAGTCCAGTTCCTCTCAAACATGCTGCAGCATGTCTTGGGTAAGTCTCCAGTGTGGTAGTGATTCTCTGCTTGAGTTCTTCTAGGTTTCCAAGAAGAGGAGTGACATAGACCAGTCCCTTTTCACAACCCCAGGAAAAAAAAAATAATAATAATAATTGCAAGGTGTTAGGTCAGGTGAGTATGGTGGCCATTTCAACAGCACATTGTCTTCATCATCAGCATGACCGATCCATCTCCATAGATTGTCACTGAGGTAAACCTGCACAGCGAGTTTCCAGTGAGGTGGAGCCTATCCTCTGCAAATTATACAACTGAAATTTCATAGTTAAGCTGTATTACTTCTATAGGCTTTGAAGGGACACAGGCCATATTACTTCTATGGGCTTTGAAGGGACATTCAGGGAAAAACTCAATACACCAATAAAATATGGATGAAGTTTTAATGGAACAATGACATATACATGATTTCCTTTTAAATACAGTTGTCCTCATTAAAATATAATTACAAAACTTATTTTGTTTTTGTTATTTGTTTAATTTACTAATTCTTTCATTCACACCTATTCAATCCTTTGCATGACATGTACATGAACTGATGTGAATAAATGCCACTCCCAGAGGCCATCCAATAAATTGAAGAATAAGAAAAAAAAAAAAAAAAGGATAATCACATTGCTGTAAAACATTATTTGGATGGCTTTTAAATCTATTCATTATGAACAGATAAGACCGACATGAATACTTTGGACTGTCTCTGGGAGTTTCTTGTACATGGAAGCCGAAGCATCATCTTGATAATGTAACACTCTTTCACATCAATCCTGATACCAGCTTCCATTTTTCAACAAAACAATAACAGAACATCAATTAGTAAAAGCTATGTACATGAATGTAAACCAGAATGACTGCAACTGTCTCGAAGTACCTTTGAACAAAGTTTCTGAAAACACCACTGGCAGTAGACACCATTATGAAAAAAAATTTCGATAACAAATCATCTTTTGTCCGTAAACAGTAAAATATCAACCGATGACCCATAATGCTCTCCTTCCCATGTTCACCATCGTTTAACTTAATCGATCATTAAAATTTTCACCACCTTTTTACAATTCTACAAGCCTATGGGAAATGCATTCCCAGGGCCGATGATGTACGCCTGCTAGTGGTAGTCCTGCGAGAGAAACAGCAGAGAGGGTCGTCTCTTTGCTGCTTATTTTACAAAACCCATAAACCAAATCACCTCCATCAATTTCAACTATATTTAATCCACCTTTTCACATAAGGAGTGGACAACCAACAACCACTCCCCTCCTCCTCCAACTACTTTCAGCTCTTGATGCATAAATGGTCCGATAACAATATAACATAGACAACAGTCCAGTTTCTTTCCCAAAGGGATGTATGGGGGGGCCCTAAGGACCGTTGCCAGCCACCGTGGGGCATTGGATTTCCAGTCAGCAAAACTCGAAGCAATAATCGTTATCATAACTCGTTCATATGATTAGGAGCAGTTTGTGGTGTCATGACCACAGCAATAGTTAGCCTGGGCTAGTTTATCTGTTTTAACGTCAGAGGGGACGAGCTGTCTTTGCACAACACAGGGCAAAGCGCTATAGAACTGTATGACATTCATTCCTCCTATGCTTTTTTTTTTGAGAAGTAACCGAAACTAGTTTACAATATTAACTCTTAACCCATGTCAATACCGTGATATAAATCATAATTCTAAACTTCTACAATCCCTCCTATCTTCTCCTCACCGTAAGTCTCTCCATTACCATCTCTATGAAAATGCTGATTATTAGTTATGAAGTATAATTCATGGATTTCATTCTGGCATATGCCAAAATTTATTATCCAGGTGAAGTATGGACCCTAGAATGAATAAAGTCCCTTTCTGTCCAGGATCTACCCCTGAGCAGAATACAATTGTCTAACTTTTGCTTAAACAAAAACTGTAAGAAATGCAGCCATGCTGAAGGGACTTTGAATCAGAAAAAATAAAATAATGAATGAATAAAATAAAATTAAAAAAGTGTTTGGATGGGGTTATAAGTGGGGGAAAAGTTAAACTGATTCAAAGGAGAAGGGGGAAAAAAAAAAGTGTGGAATAAGAAACGGCTTCTATTGCCCAGATGGTGTTCCTGCTGTGCACGTATGGACTACATGTGGAGAATTTACAGATGCACTACACCTAACTACTTGGTCTTACCCAATCAGGACTCTCCAACATTCACATTTGCCTATGAACTGAAGTGAACTTATATGATTACACCTCCTCACATTTAATTTCTTCGGTAAATACACAAAAGCCGTGATGCTTTCCTCTACCACATCAGAAACTAAAGAACTGCAGAACAGACAACTGGTAGTTCAATGGTGGCACATATTTTTGCACTTGGTGTCAATTAGGGGACCTTGATGTGGGGCTGAAGAACTATAACCTTTTATGGACATGAAAATGGGTTGCAGCTTCAAATTTTTGTTTACTTGTGGGCAGGCTGAGGTTTGCTGACGATTTTGGGTCAACAGAGTTTAACAAAGGGTTAGGGAGGATGAATATGAGGGTTTATGGGGGGGGGGGGGAACTGGAAGTTTAGAGCTAAGGTACGGCCAGACAAGGCTCAACATTATGACTAGCCGAAGTAATGTAGCATTATGTACAGAATCGGCAGGGTGGAAAAGACAGTAAAGAAATATGATGGCTTTATGGCAGGAGTGCCTTTTATGCTTTCTTGCTTATTACTGGTATTCGTCCAGGTTTTGTGGAGGAACAGTGCCCAGAGGAAATAACACAGATGCTAATGAAGGAGGGAATATGGGGTTTTTAACAAATTTTGAGTAGCACTTGGAATTAGATGAATGAGATTTGATGGTGGAATTATGATTCTTATTCTGGTGAATGAGGGGGTTCTGTGGAGAAGTAAGGTGTTGCATCCTGAACCAGCAATGTATGACAAACATCACACACTTTGGACGGTCGTTTGTTGGGTCCACTTGGCACCGTTTTGTTAACACATTCCGCACAAAAGATTTTGCCGCAGTGTTTACAATAATTCTGAAAGTAGAAGAGAGAGGAAAAACAAATTAAAAATTTTACCAAGAAAACATCAACAGACTAAGAGGATATGAACATACATATATATATACCAATGGCTTTTTTTACCCCTTACAAAGGAGGTAGCTAAAGTCAAAAGGGACAATTCCACTACCACCCATTCTACCCCCATTCATCACCCCTCTCTATGCCCTCTCACCTATGAACATAAGATTCTTAAACAACCTTGAAGCAACAAAAATACTTTTTCTTTTTCAGAGCGTTTGACTCTTGGGATGAATGACCAAATTCAGTAGTAAACACGACCACAGTAAATGAATTAAAAAATATACATATATATACCAAGGCTTCTTCCCCCTTACAAGGGAGGTAGCCAAAAAGGAAAAGGCATAAAATCACTCCCACCCATTCCATCCCTAAATACACTCCACACCCCTCCACCCTCCCTCTTATCTTAGCACCTCCTGGATGATGGGTTATCCCTGCACCTTGTCCACTGCCCTGGGTCAGAAGCAGTGTCAGCAGTGTCGCAAGACACAGCAACGCCGCTTCATTAAATCGGCGACCCCCCCCTCTCTGTCCCCCCATTGCATAAAAGGAGAAGACGGGGAGAAATCCCTTCGGTCTGCGTCAAATTTTGCTCACATATACTACCTCACCCCCCATCCCCCCGCCCATTCCACCTCATGCATCACAACATCATCCATACTAACCATACTAAAACGAAATGTTAAAGGTCAGAGTGCAACAGATGAAGTCATTTTTCTAAACCACCCACTCCCTTTTAGAAATGGTTCTTTTAACTATCCCAGTCAATTACACCATCATAAGTCATATTTTGATTAAAATGCATGTTTAAAGAGCGGATTTCCAAAGATTCCAGAGATACGCAGCCATTCACCACACATTGGTGGAACGTCATAGAAGTCAACATTGTATCGTACCTTAGAAGTGATTATTGTGTACACACTCATGGTTTCTATTGAAAAATGTCGCAGAAATTAAAGAAAAGGAATTAGTGGAGGTTGTTCATTATCTGTCCAGCCATATATATTTGAGCCCATAATACAATGCCAAAGGTAAAAAGATGATCATGAATTGATTGAACATGTGGCCTGCGGGAAAAGAGAAGATGGTGAGAAATCCCTTCGGGCTGATCAAAATATCATTCACACATACTCCCTTAACCCCCTCATCTCCCACCCACTCCCTTCTGTGCGTTACAGCATCATCCATACACAACCATTCTCCACTCACCCCTATCTTTTCCCTTCCTTCCTAAACAGACATTCCCCTCTTTTCCAATGCCCCTTTTACCCTATCCATCTATCTCACCCTTGGTCGCCCTCTCATGTTCATTCCTTCCACACCTCTTTTACTAATCTTTCTTCAATCATTCTTCCCATGTGTTTTTGAAGTGCAGACAATTTTTTTTTTAGTTGAATCAATGCCCCTGCCCCCAAATTGAAGTTCAGTAGCAAATATATTTCACGGGAATGGTTGGAAATACTTTTTTGTTTACTCTGACCTTTAAAACTGAGATAAGACTTAAAGGCAAGCACATAGGCTTCAATATGTGTAATCTTGCAAAATTGTACTGATAAATTGTACTGTTATGTTTGGCACATCACTATTACTGTGGCTCTGCAACAGTGATTTGGTTCTGATAAATATCATTCCATTATGCTCTACATACATACATATACCAAAGGCTTTTCCCCCCCTTATAACAGAGATAGCCAAAAAACAAAGGCAAAATAATTATTATATACTAATGGATTTCAAAACAACACAATCATACATACAGTCATTGTGTCTGTGTTTTCATATACCAACATCACTTTCAAGATCTCGAGTTTTCTCATTATTCCTCATTGTTCTCCTGTCCTGTATGCTACTCCTCATTTTAACCTGTACACTTCTTTTGCAATATAGAAATGGTGTCATATAAACACCCTAAATCGTTCCTAACCAACTATGAATTCAAAACTATCCCTGAAAATCTTTCCATTATACAAATTTTCTTTCATAATTAATACATAATTATCTCCTTCATGATTCTCTTTTACGAAAACCTCTAAATTCCTAAAAGGGAGGTAGCCACAAAGAAAAAGGCATAAAACCATTCCAACCCATTCCATCCCTAAATACACTCCACCCTCCCTCGTATCTTAGTACCTCCTGGATAATAATTAAAAAAAAAAATGAGCACAGTAGAATAACTTACCTTTCTTCTTCCCACAGAAAATCTTACTTTGCAATTGTTACACTCGTCTACATCTTCCTCATGCTGCCACCGTACCTATCACATATTTTTTAAAAATCTTAATATGACAAACAATCAAAAATATTCAGTTTACAATTTACAACACTATGTCCATTATGTAGAGTAGCATCTGAAGAGTATATAAACCTACCTCAGTCTGTGACTGCCTAATTTTCTCAAGCTCCACCTGTAAAGACTGTGATAACCTCACAAAGTCCCGCTGCACTGCTTCACTCGTGTCTAACTCCTGCTGAAGGGAAGCTATTCGACCCTTCAACTCCAAGACCTCAGATTCTAGTCTTGTCTGAAAGAAAAATTTAGCCTAAGTTTAGACTTTGACAGAATACTCTCTTACAGAAAAAAGAGAAGAGAATGGAGAGGGAGAAAAAAGAGAAACTGGGAGAAAGATGATAAGAGAAGGAAGAAGGAGAGACAGTGACAGTTATGGATAGTAAAAGTTTACCTGCATTTATATTTTTGTGTATAATCTCACGTTGAAGTGAAAGACAGTTATAGACACACACAGATTGATAAATTGAAAAGGGAAAATGAAACTTTGACAAATAAGAGAAAAAATCTTTAACACCATGAAGGAAAAAGAGGATACGACAACAACAAATGAGGATAGAGTAACCTTGAAAGAGATCATGGAGGAACAGGAATGAGATAGCCTAGAAGGAATAGTCAAGGATATATTGTAAACTACCACTTATACTATCATGGAGCACCACATGAGAATAGGTACAAAAAATAGTCTTTGGCCCACCTTGGCTTGGATATTTTCAGATGCCTGCGTTTTCAATCCCGAGATGATCTGTTGACTCTTCATCTGACTCTCATTCAACTTTGACTTTAATTCCTTTGCCTTGGAGTCACTATCGGCCCTCAGCTTCTGCTCACTCTCCACCTGTGACTCGACGCTTTCAAGGATGGCCACTTTTTCCCTGAGAACAACAAACGATCATACTTGGACATATGGAAAAACTAATGTTCCTTGGACTGACAATGGGCACCAGCATATGATGAACTTGTGGACAAACATGACATATTATTATCTCCTTGCTGCTTGCTTCCTCAGTCAACAACACTATCAGGGACCGATGAAAGGAAAAGTGTTCAGTAATTGGTATAAAGGCTTTGTATGGTCACACAGAACTTCCTTATCTTAATAATTTCCAAATAGTATAACATGATATATACATTTATCTACTCTGGTCTCAGACTTTTTTTTTTTGGTCAACTGCCAGCAATTTGAGACAACATTATGCAACCTAGTTTCCAACAAGTCTTGAATTATTATAACAAAGTACTGTCTTCAGAATGAACAATGGAACAATGATTATAAAGGATTCAACAAAAAATATGAAATACTGTAATGTTTGTCTTCTCCTGTGAAACATAATGAACCCAAACTTATCCCATTACACACCTTAACTGATCCACTTCTGCAGAGAGCCGATCCTCTATAGTTTCCTTCTCGTGTTGCTCCGCCAAAATCTTGAAAAGAAGAAATAGTGACATTTTTCAATTAAACAGTTCTTCTGTATTTTAATACAGAGTCAGTGCTTTGTGATGAAAGTGGAGCTATGTCAGGGGTGTGTTATGCCACCATGGTTGTTCAATGTGTACATAGAGGGGGTGGTGCAGAAGAAAAGGGGTGGATGGTAGGTGGACTGCAGCCTGGCCAAGTGGACTCTGTTTTCTTGGGGGAGAGAGGATCCAGAAGGATGGATATCAGGGGGCCTGGCATACAGCAATGTGTTGTCTTTCAGTTTGTCGATAGATTTATACTCAACTATGCTTCAAATTTACTTGTGAAGTGAATTTTGCCAAGAGTGTGAAACCATTTCAGTTTTCTTAAACTATAAATTCCCAAAGGATGAGAAATGACTTCATGATTTTTAGAAAGCTTACCCGATCTTTGAGGAATAGAATTTCCGACTTCAGTGTACTTTCAACATGCTCCTTTGCCACCTTTGCTGCAATGATGTCCTCATGGCACCGCAACAGCATTAATTGCATATCCTGCACGTAAATACATAAGAATAAAGACCAAGGTCAAACAATGAAGCAGAAGATATGTAACTCTCCATCTCTATGATGCATTTATAAATATAACACTTAATGCCTTTCTTCATGAAAACCTTTTCTATCAATATGAATATTCATGTTCTTGAAGATACTAGCAGCCACAAAGGAAATATTTACAACTTTTCTTTTTCTTTCTCATTGCACCTCCCTACATTCTGTCCTTTTCCTCTTTCTCCATCTATCCTCCACTCTCAACTTACCTTCCACCAAAAAATTATCTGATATCCCCCCACTCTTTCCCCTTTGAACATGTACATCCTTAACTCTAACTACTACACTCCTGGTTACCATCATATACTCCATTAATGCTCTATCTACCACCCTTCTATCCAATACCCTCTCCAATGTGTACGTATGCTTGACTTTCTTCCTAAACATTTTATTTGCTATCATCAACTCTTTTTCTAGACACATCTCCACCATCAACTCTTCACTATGATTTTTTCCTGGAACTCCATACTTCCTAATCACTTTGTCTACTGGTTCATTTCCTACCCTAGCATAAAGGTCTTCCAAAACCACTACATTGACATTTTTCCCTAAACCCTCTATGCACTCATTTAAATCTATCCAAAAAACCTCCCTTTCCTCTACACTCTTCTCACTACTAGGCCCATATGCACTTACAGTACAAGAACCCATATCTCCGTTCCCAGTATCACCTTCATCCACATTAACTTTGAAGAAACCTCCTTCCACTCCACTACATGCTTACCTATCTCTTCACTTACTAGTATAAGAATAGCCACCCCTTCTCTCCCTCATCCTCTCTTCACTCCTGTGATCCTCCCAACTACACTCCCAACTCAAACTTGCCCTTCCCTTTCAACTTAGTTTCACGCAATACCAACACATCCATCTTTCTTTTCATAAACATACTGCCTATCTCTTCCCTTTTACTCTCATCTGCACCACATCCATGCACATCTTGTTAAATAGTTTGATTAAATGTAAGTTTCAATGTGGAATAACTGGCGGGCTGCAAGAATTATGATTGGCATACAACAAGTGTTAGGCAAGCAATATCACTTGTTTACCCCTCAGGTGTAAAGATTTACATTTTATATTTGGTGTACAAGTTGATCCCTGGTTTTAGTGAGAAGATTTTAGGTTTATAAGGTAGTTTTGATTATGCCATCAAGCCTCAGGGTCCACTAGATTTTGTTTGAACAAAAAGCAGATTTTATTCAGCTCTATAGATATCAAAGAATTAATTATGGCAATGTAGATCTTCAACATAAGTACCTGAGCAGTTAAAAGCAGGTCTTCCTCATGCTCTATATCCTATCTCACCTGAAACAGTTCATTCTATGGACCTTACCTCCATATTATTTGGCAAATTAATAATCTCATTTTGCATCTCCTGGGAATGTTTACTATGTTTCCCCATTAAGCTGTCATTCTCTTTCTGTAGCCTGCAAAAGGAAACACAATCCACTTTATAAACAGTTACACAATGAAGAATTTGTGTTAAAATTTCACCCATTAAATCCTTTATATTTTATTTTTCCTAAGCAACAGATACTCCAGGTGCATCTAAAGTCCCCTTCACCCCATCCACCCATCTCATTTTTTGGTTTTCCTCTCACGTTCACTCTATCCAGACCTGCTTCCTCCATTCTCTTTGCTAGTCTTTCTACAGTCATTCTCTCCACATGCTCATTCTCAGTTTTTCCCTATACAAGTGCTCCCTTCCCATCACCACTGTTAGCCTTACCTCTATATTTCTTGTAACACAAATCATATTTTTCAGAGGCTTCATCACAAAACCATTCAGTCTCTCCCTCTATCTCCCTTACATTTCAAGTCTCTTTTCCATACAACACCATAGGTACAATCACCCTTTCATATGCTCTTCTCTCCATTCATTTCCAGAAAGTTGTATAATCATATGAATGAGTTATAAGAAGCACAACAGAATCAACCATGAGAAATTTGCTTGGTTAAAACAGCACTCCTATTTATTTTATTTTCCAGTCTAAAACTTAATGTTCTGAATATAGCTGTTCAACCACCATGCCTTTGTATACAGATAACACATTACCTGGTAAGCTCCTTTTGAACCAGTTCTCTGTGGTGAGTGAGATGGCGCAGTTGCTCCTGAAGTTGTGTCACAGCAGAACGATAACGTGTTACTAGTTCATTTTGTCTGGCATGAGTTGTCTCGACTTGACGATAAACTTCTGTCACCTGTAAAGCAATCGAGTACAATCTATATGTTTAGAGTCTTCATATACAACATATGTGGAAAAATACAACTGCAGGTCACTATGTGCATAGCTCTCCTCCTTCAAAATACAACTAAGTAAAACTAGGTAAATATATATATGCCCCTTTTCCCCCCTATAAGAAGTGTTGCTGCATCAAAACACATACCAAACATACACCTACACAATATCTATTCTAAACCTATTCATGTCCCTCACATTTTAGCCAAAGCCAAACTGGGAGAAATGGGAAGGAAGTAACAAAGCAGATTCTTGGGGGAATACCCTGTTAAGGAGGCCGTCGCGCTCGAAAACGAACTTCGTCAATTATAATCAGAATGTCGCGAATTTTTAATATGTTATATATACATATACTGAGATGTTCACCACCAATTTTCATATCATTTAGTTGAAAAACAATGAAGTTATTAATAAAAAACCGTTTTTTGACCAATTACAAAAGTTCTACCTCCTCACTTATCCATTGACTGAGCATGCTGAAAAAAATACCACAAATGCTCTATAGCATTACCTAAAAATTCATTGTGGCGTTTTTGGAATTTCCTCTTAGTTTAGGAGAAAGATTTTTTTTTCAAAATACAATATATCAACTTCTATCATAAAAATAAAAAAATCCCACAATATAAAGTTTGCAAATTTATTCAGCTTTCAAATGATCCAAACCCCATTAAAATCGCCCGAGTAGTTACGGAGGAGATAGAAAAAATGTAGAGAAAAGGGTAGTTTTGAGATATTGAGCTTTGAAGTTCAAAATACATTTCATTGCATTTTTTTGTATTTTTCATTTCGATTTTTTTCTATGCGCCAATCTTCATGCATTCTATGTCATTCACATGTTATTATAAAGTGTAGCTGGTACCTGATCCCCCGGAGCTGATAAATAGTTAGATAGATTGATAAATAGATAGATAGACTTTATTTGGCAATGAATCAATATTTTTGTCTTGTTCAAGTGCTTTTGTAATGATGGAATTGACTCTAACCAAGTGAGAAAGAAGATTATGTGTCCTTCCAAAGTTATGATCAATGACAGTCGCTCTTGTGATGAAAAAAAAAAGCACTCGGAGCGTCATTTGTAGTCTCGTGATGTACGTAACGCATGCTCGATGGTTGCGGTGACGTCATTGGAAACGAGGATACGGAGGGCGGTGAAGGGGTTAAAATGCGCTCGGCTTTGCGCGTCCCGGGCTGGCGCATCAGCAGCACTATTCAAGGTCACTGCTATGAGTCGTCTCCAGTATCTCGATAATTTGATTCAGTTTCTTAGCTTTCATGAAACACACGCTTCTTCTTCGAATGTTTAGGCATTATTGAAATGATTATACATACATACATATACCAAGGCTTTTTCCCCCTTCCAAGGGAGGTAGCCAAAAAGGGAAAGGCATAAAAACACTCCCACCCATTTCATCCCTAAATACACTCCACACCCCTCCCACCCTCCCTCTCATCTGAGCACCTCCTGGATGACGGGTCATCCCTGCACCCTGCCCACCGCCCTGGGTCAGAAGCAGTGTCGCAAGACACAGCACATCCACAGCAAGGCCGCTTCATTTAACCGGCGACCCCCCCTCTCCGTCCCCCCTTGCATATAAGGAGAGGACGGGGAGAAATCCCTTCGGGCTGCGTCAAAATTTACTCACACATACTACCCCACCCCCCACCCCCCCGCCCATTCCTCCTCATGCAATCACAACATCATCCATATACAACCATTCTCCACTCACCTCTGTCTTCCGTCCTCTCCCTTCCTTCCTCAACAGACATTCCCCTCTTCCCCTAAGCCCCCTTCACCCCATCCATCCACCTCATCTAGGACGTCCCCTCATGTTCACTCCCTCCACATCTGCCTTCCATACCTCTTTTACTAGTCTTTCTTCACTCATTCTTTCCATGTGTCCAAACCATCCTAATATTCTTTCATCAACCCTATCTCCCAAATCCTTTTTCACCCTTGTTCTCCTCCTCACCTCATTTCTCACTCTATCCAGCCTAGTAACCCCCACCATACTTCTCAGACACCTCATCTGAAACACATTCAAACTCCTTCTCTCTTCTTCTCTTATGTTCCATGTTTCTGCCCCATACAGTGCTGTTGGCACAATCACTCCTTCATACAGTCTCCTCTTCGCATCCATTCCCAAATGTCTATTCCTCATTACACTCTTCAATCCACCAAGGCATTTACTCGCTTCTCTCAATCTACATTCTACCTCCACCTTCACTCCACCTTTTCCTGCTACACTTGCACCCAAGTATCTAAAACTATCCACTTCCTCCAGTCGCTCTCCCTTAATGTTCACTTCCAGTCTACTGCCACTTTCACCCCTTGTACATCTCATCACCTTACTTTTACCCACATTTATCTTTAGCTTTCTTCTATCACATACTCTCCCAAACTCTGCCACCAGCTTCCTCAATCCCTCCTCTGACCCTGCCACAAGCGCAGTGTCGTCCGCAAACAACAGCTGGCTCACCTCCCACTTTTCTCCATTTTCTTTAACCATTTCCAATCCCTGACCCACTACCCTAGCATTCACCTCTTGCACCACCCCATCCATGTATAAGTTGAACAGCCAGGGCGACATAACGCATCCTTGACGAAGTCCCACCTTTACTTCAAACCACTCACTCTCTCCATTTCTAATCCTGACACAAGCTCTACTACTCTCATAGAAACTCTTGACAGCTCCCAAAAGCTTTCCTCCTATCCCATAAATCTGCATAACCTCCCACAGTGCCTTTCTGTCTACCCTATCATAAGCCTTTTCCAGATCCATAAAAGCCCAAAAAACATCCTTCCCCTTTCCTATAGCTTTCTCACATATCTGTCTTACCACAAAGATCTGATCTACACAACCTCTACCTGTCCTAAAACCACACTGTTCCTCACCAATTACTCCTTCTGTTCCTCTCCTAATCCTCTCAATTAAGATCCTCGCATAAGCCTTCCCTACTACACTTAACAGGCTAATCCCTCTGAAACTACTACATTCACACTTGTCCCCTTTTCCCTTGTAAAGAGGAACTATACAGGCACTTCTCCAGTCCTCCGGTACTCTACCCTCTCTCCAGCAAACATTAAATAACCTCACCAACCAGTCCACCATCACTGAACCTCCCTTTTTCAGACATTCTGCATGGCATCCATCCAGACCAGGTGCCTTACCTGCTTTCATCTTTTTTACAACTGCCTTCACCTCATCCTTCCCTATTTCTCCTCCATTCTCCTCACTCATCACTCTCATTTTCTTCGCATTTCCCACTGCAGCTATCTTTCCTTCCCTATCCTCCTTCACATTTAGCAACTCCCTAAAATATTCTGCCCATCTTCCCCTTACTGCCATCTATTCCATTATCATCTCTCCATCTGTACCTTTTACCTTTTCTTCCCTACTTGGTTCGCCTCCTCTTCCTCTCTTAATTTCTTCCCAAAACATCTTTTTATTACTTTCAAAATTTTCTGTCATACTCCTACCCCATTTCACATCTGCTCTCCTCTTTGCCTCTTTTACCTTTTGCTTTACTTCTCTTTTCTTTTCTTTGTACGTCTCATATGACCCCCCCCGTCCTCTTTTGTAACCAATATGTGAATGCTCGCTTCTTCTCTTCTACAACCTTCTTTGTTTCCTCATCCCACCATTCACTACCCTTTCTTCTATTTCCCCCTGTCCTTCTTGTTCCACACACCATCCTTGCACACTTTAAGACTCCCTCCTTGAACCATCCCCATTCCTCCTCCACACCCATCTCTGCTCCATCCTTTACTCCCTCCCACTCCTCCTTCAGCTTCTTTTTGTACTCCTTCTCCTTTTCCTTTTCATTCAAGGAGTTCACTCTAAGAACCTCCCTACCTTTTGTCCCCTTCCTCTTTCTCCATCTATCCTCCACTCTCAGCTTACCTTCCACCAAAAAATGATTATAGCTTCAAATAAAAGTATATGAAAGTTCTATCTATCTATCTCCAAGGAACGACAATTCGATTTCTCTCCACAATGATTCGCTCAGCTTACGTACCGAGTGAACAGATTGCAGTCTAGGATGTGTTTCCAAGTAGTCTATATTAGTGAATAACAAAATACAACGCATTTGTGCCATTTTTATTGCGATGAAATAACTTTATCGAACATTTGTACAGCGAAGGTGTACTAGAAAGTGGGGGTGGGGGGCAGAAAAATAGCCATAACTCCTTTATTTTTTGGTATTTCGCTGAAATATTTCAGGACTGGCTTGCCAAAGGCCACTAGATGACGGAATTTTTTTCTCGAATATTTCAATTTTTTTCGGAAATTTATCGCGATGGCCCCCTTAAGTACAGCGATTGAGAACACAGATGACCCAGTGGGTAAAGGAAGTAACCTGGGTAAGAGGACCTTGAGCTACCTTTGCCCTACAGGAAATCCACTCCCAACATGGGGACATCCACTTCCCCCTCAACCACTCAATACATTTATACATTTATTCCAAGGCTTTTTCCAATACATTTATGGAGCAGAAAAAAATGACATCCCTTCAGATAGTGTGATTTACTTAAGCATCTGCAACCACTCTCTACTCACTCCTATAATTTTGCATTCAACAAACATTCCTTTTGCATCCAATGTCTCTCACCCCAGCCATCTATCAAATTTTTTGTTTTCCCTTCAACTTCCTTCCATCCAGTGATGAAAAGTAGAGAGAGGGAAGGAGTGAGGCAGAGGGGGTAAAAAGAGAGGGGAGAGAGGAACATTGCAAAAAGATCTAGATTCTGTTTTTGCATGGAGCCAAAAATGGGAAATGAAGTTCACTATCAAAAAATGCAAAGTACTGGAAATGGGCAATAGTGGCAAAAGGCCACCCTTAAACTATTCCCTGGGAAACGAAGACATTACAAAACCAAAAGAAGAGAAAGACTTGGGAATTTTGATAAAAGATAACCTGTCACCTAACAGACATATCAGCAGGATTGTGGGAGAGACATATGGACTACTGCAAAAGATTAAGGTGGTGTTCCACTATATGGATGAAGAGATGATGAAAAAACTCATTGAAACTCTTGATACATCCAAGATTGGAATATGCGTTAGTAGTATGCCCCCCACACAGAGTGAAGGATATAAGGAAGATTGAGAGAATACAAAGGGCAGCAACCAAACTGGTCCCCAGCCTGGCAGATAAACCATACGAGGAAAGACTAAACGTACTGGATCTGCCAACTTTAAAAGATCAAACAGAAAGAGGTGACATGATTACAGTGTTCAGGTCACTAAAGGGGAGAGAGTGCATTGATAGAAGATATCTCCTGATTAACAATTGAGAGAAGCGAGTAAATGCCTTGGTGGTTTAAAGAGTGTAATGAGAAATAGACATTTGGGAATGGATGCGAAGAGGAGACTGTATGAAGGAGTGATTGTGCCAACAGCACTGTATGGGGCAGAAACGTGGAACATAAGAGAAGAAGAGAGAAGGAGTTTGAATGTGTTTGAGATGAGGTGTCTGAGAAGTATGGTGGGGGTTACTAGGCTAGATAGAGTGAGAAATGAGGAGGTGAGGAGGAGAACAGGGGTGAAAAAGGATTTGGGAGAGAGGGTTGATGAAAGAATATTAGGATGGTTTGGACACATGGAAAGAATGAGTGAAGAAAGACTAGTAAAAGAGGTATGGAAGGCAGATGTGGAGGGAGTGAACATGAGGGGACGTCCTAGGATGAGGTGGATGGATGGGGTGAAGGGGGCTTTGGGGAAGAGGGGAATGTCTGTTGAGGAAGGAAGGGAGAGGACGGAAGACAGAGGTGAGTGGAGAATGGTTGTATGTGGATGATGTTGTGACTGCGTGGGGAGGAGTGGGCGGGGGGGTGGGGTGGTGTGTGCGAGTGAATTTTGACGCAGCCCGAAGGGATTTCTCCCCGTCCTCTCCTTATATGCAAAGGGGGACGGAGAGGGGGGGTCGCCGATTAAATGAAGCGGCCTTGCTGTGGATGTACTGTGTCTTGCGACACTGCTTCTGACCCAGGGCGGTGGGCAGGGTTCAGGGATGACCCGTCATCCAGGAGGTGCTCAGATGAGAGGAAGGGTGGGAGGGGTGTGGAGTGTATTTAGGGATGAAATGGGTGGGAGTGTTTTTATGCCTTTCCCTTTGTGGCTACCTCCCTTGGAAGGGGGAAAAAGCCTTGGTATATGTATGTATGTAACAATGGGAGGAAATTAAGAGGTCATGGAAGAAAATTAAGATTGACCACATGACAAAAGGATGTGAAGAAGTACAGTTTTCCATGGGTTTCCAGCAAGAGAGTATTTGGTCAACAAAATGAATGATAATTACACTGACATGTGTTATAAAATATGATTAGGTTCCAAATCAAGTGCTGAGAATTAAAGAAACAAGAAAAAGACCGTACCTTTTTCTCATATTCACTGGACAATTCTTTCCACTTGTCTTCCATCTGCCGCCTGTAGAGACCTTCACGGTTTAAGTCTTCCTGGTACCGAGCAATGGCCTTTTCCAATACATCATGCTGCTTCTCTACCTCTCGATACTCACTCTGTACCTAATGGGTAACAGAAAAAGCTTTTTAGAATACACTACTACCATTAATAACCAACAGAGGTGATAGGGTTTAATGTCATCAGAAGGCTAGGGCGGTGCCCTTCACAGAGGACTTTGTAGCCTGGAATTTAATGAACAATGCCCTTGGTTCAACTTCGCCAGTGGCAGGATTCGAACCACCACCCCCTCAACCTTTGCCGCAAGTAACAAGAGGCAAGTCCAGAAATATCTGGTCTGGCATGAAACCAGATGAGGCACTTCAAATTTGATGGAACATGTTTACATCAATCAACATCTATATGGTGAGGCAGTAGCTCTACATTATATTGGATTTTTGTGCACAGCAGAATACGTATTTTACAGTTACAAAAGACTAGGCTTCACTTAATTCCAATGCATCCACCTTTCTTCTCACAAACATAATGCCTATCTCCTCCCCTTTTACTCTCATCTGTTCCAAATCCATGCACATTAAAAGACCCAAATCTTAGGGTTCTGGTTGGTAAACTCGTCCCAGACCTTTTTATACCTTTGTATTTTTTACTTATTTATTGATTTATTTTCTATTTATTTATTTTTTTTATCTATTTTTAATTTATTCATTTATTTATCTACTTTTTTAGGAATGTCCCCTTTGGGGTTACAAAGAGTAGATTGTCTTTTACGACTTAAGTGGGAATACTCAGCAGCAATATTCTTTCTCCCCTACCACACAGTTTGGGAAAAAAGGGAAATGTATATTGGGAGAAATGGTACAGGACAGTATTAAAAGTGGGGGGACAGCATAACTGAGGGACAGTTGCAGTATAATAAAGTAGCATAATTTCTCTATGAACAGAGATTTCCTCTATCACAGACAAAATGATGTGTGGCTCTTGTCCGTAGGGGCACCCCATATACTGTAGACCCTAAAGTATCAACTGCATGCTACTGAGCAATTTTAACCTCACGATGACATGCTGCCAATACCCCAGACGGGGTCTCAGGCCTCCAAGACAAAGCATACTGTACCAAAAACACTCAAAACTTTTTGATTTCCCAGCCTATGTTCCACTGGTCAAGGACACAAGACTTACTTTCTGCAGTTGTGTTTCGTAGTTGGCACACATGTGACATGTTCTGCTAACACTGTTGCGGGCTTGTCGAACCTCCTGTTGTAGCATCACCCACTCTTTCTCGCTTACTAATCGCCGGCCATCTTCCAGCGTTTCGTCTTCCTTCGCTGAATCCGATACCAAGACAGAAGATTCTCCATCACCTGAAAGGTCTCGAAACAATATTATATTTTTAACTCCAGAAAGAGTAATCAATCCCTCTCTATCCTCTTCACATTCAACAACTCTCTGAAATACTCTACCCATCGTTCCTTTACCATCTTCTCTCCCACGATTATCTGTCCATCTGCACCTATTACCCCAGGACATGCTAAGTCTCTACAAACAGGTAAAATAAATTCCTTCCACAACAAGTGCTGCATACTTTTATTCTAATTGTTGTCGAGCTATTCTATTCCACTGGCCATGATCCCTTCAATAATAAAGGTTAAGAAAAACACAAACACAAGCTCAGAGTGGTGGAAGTCTGGCATAAATTGGATGAAAAAATAGTATGTGCAAAAACTATACAAGAATTTAAGAACAAACAAATGCTGAAAGATAGAAAGATGCACTATGAGCATAGCTCCCTTCCCATATAACAGAACTGGGTAAATACACCAATTAACGAGTTAAACACCATATGAGGACGGAGCCTTTATTTGTACGATGTTTCGCTTATTACAGCTTTTTCAAGTACTTGAAAAAAATGTAATAAGCGAAATGTCATACAAATAAAGGCTCTGTCCTCATATGGTGTTTAACTCGTCAATGTTGTTGGCAACTGCCACTTTCATGGAGAAAAAAAAAAAAAAAAAAAAAAAAAAAAAAAAAAAAAAAATTAAACCTACCTATGAGTGCTTTCTGTTGGTCTTCAGTTAAATGTGGAATCTTATCTGGACTAAAGCGTGAAGCAAGGCTGGATCCAAGGAATTCCTCTCCTTCAGTAAGACTACTACTATCGTCTCCCCCACCTTCCCTCTCTTCCAGATCCAGGAGTAGGAATCCTGTCTCATCACCTCCTTCTTGACCTTTTGACTGCTGTAACTGTCATTTCAATCATCATTTTAGCGACATATCGACTATTCACTTGAAACCCACTATCAAGAGAAATAATATCTGAAGTACAGGAGATCCGTATATTTTGACTACTGTCTCTAGTCCTCTTCAGCTGAAGAGGATTACAGATATTAGTTGAAATATACGGATCTCCTGTACTTCTCGATATTATTTCTCCGATAGTGGGTTTTAAGAGAATATTTTCAAATGTGTTATAACATTACAGTTTCCCATGTAACAACTAAATATGAGAACAGTCTCAGAATATACATTAAAAAAGAATTTACAAAGTCCCAGTCTTCCGTTACCTCTCCTTCACTGTCTTGATTTTCAACTATTGACTTCTTTTTACTCTGTGGAGACTTGGCAGATAAACTACTTGAAGATGGTTTATCAACCCAGGGAACAGATTCAGGAAGGCTACTGAGGGGGGAAGCATGTATAGAAGATGAAAGGGAACCTTCGTCTTCCCTCTGTAACTCTGAAAAATTCAGGGAAAAATTACTTGGTTGAAAAAAACATACAAATATCTGCATACATACATATACCAAAGCCTCTTTTCCCCCTTATAAGGGAGGTAGCCAAAAACAGAGGCATAAAAACCACTCCCACCCATTTCATCCCCATCACACTCCACTCCCCTCCACCCTCTTCCCTCCCTCTTATCTTGGTATCTCCTGGATGATGGGTCATCCATGCATCTTGTCCACTGCCCTGGGTCAGAAGCAGTGTTGCAAGACACAGCTCATCCACAGTAAGGCTCCTTCATTAAAGTGGCGACCCCCCCTCTCTGTCCCCTCATTGCAGAAAAAGAAGAGATGGGGAGAAATCCCTTCGGGCTGCGTCAAATTTGAAAGGATACAAAATTATCTATATTTTTCTGTTACACATGACAATGTCAAGTTGATCTGGGGTCTTGTATACATCAACTGTAAAACACAAAAGGTGGTTTAGGTCTAATGATCTTGCTTTACACACAAGTGATCCGCTTAACCTGCTCCATACAATGACGCCATTGTAGGCATCATGAGGCGTAGGTAGCTTACCCATGCCTGAGTGACAGAAGAGAATCCACCCTTGATCTAAAGGTTTACCCTAAGGCTTCCCCAATATGGGACTGTCCAGTATACAATAAGACAGGTCCTCATTTACAAAGGAAGCAGAGCATGCCAACAGGAGACCTTTTGGTCCATAACTAGGTCAGATGAGGATTACAAAGGCTGAGAAAGGCTTACAAATGCAGAGAGGATTACAGCTGTGACAAAAATCATCACTTTATAAGAATTACAAAATTATACAACACACCAATTTGCTTACCTTCTAACCTCCTTAGCTGTTCATGGGTGAGAACAGATTGCATTCTGCGGAGGTCAACTATATGCAGCCTCTGAGATTCTAGGAATTGGTCATTTGCTCTTTGCCATGTGTGCTTCAGCTCAGTATGTTGCCGCTTCTCCTGTTCCAATATCTGAGAAGAGATTCAAAACTAAATATTTGACGAAAATAAAACCTAAAAAATTAAAATAAGTAAACAAACAAATGGAAAGCTAAAGGCCTGATATACATCCCCTGTATCAAATGAAAAACCTACATTATATGTTTCTTTGTGTCCATTTCCAGGTACATTTAGGAGGTCCCTTAACCCAACGCTCGCCAACAGACATCTGTGCAGACATTTGGCTTCTGGACCCTCTTTGGAAATTGGTGGTGTTTTATGTCCCAAGCCAATTCCTAAGGTGGGTTTACGTCCTGGGCCCAAATGTCTGCACCAGTAAAATTCTGTTGTCTCTTCAGGGATTATATAAACACCATTGAAAAATATCATCATAGATCTATTCACAGTAACACATAATTACAAGTGACATTGGTGTACACTCCAAACAATTTTAAATGATACAGGAGGTGCCAAGATAAGAGGGAGGGAAGAAGGCAGTGGGGAGTGGATTATGTAGGGGATGGAATGGGTGGGAGTGGTTTCTATGACTTTGTTTTTTGGCTACCTCCCTTGTAAGGGGGAAAAAGCCTTTGGTATATGTAAGTACGTGTGTGTACTAAGAAAAAAGAGGACTGTTGTTCTGTCATGATGTGCAGGCATCAATACCCAGTAGTGATGTCTTTCTGGAATATCCTTGATTGCATCTCATAGTTACAAGACCATTCATGCAAGCAATGAAATATTCAAGAATCACTAATTATACACAATGAAGAAAACCATAATTATGCAAAATATAAATAATATAAGGTCATTAAAATAACTGTGCAACTGACAGCAAACCAATTAATATTTATGATTGACAGTATGTGTGTGTAATGACCCACTGGCTACACATGTACATGACACTCCTCTATAAGAGTCATCCGTTACTAATCATTTCAGTTTGCATTCTTGTATCTTCATATACTACTCATTCAAATTTCAACTTGGATAATCCTTCTCTTTGCTTCAGATTTCCAATCAAAAATCTAAAGAATAACTTAGGTTGGCCCTTACATTTGATGAGTATATCCTTCTTAATATTCTTTTCCTCTTCTCTTCCTGTTCTTGTATATTCATTTCTGGCTTTTTGGTATTCCTCATTGTTCTTTTTAATTCTCTTTTGGATTTTTTGTTTCTTTTGTTTTGCCAATGCACATCTTTTATTGAAACAAGTCATGTTTTTGAACTTCTCCCCTATTCATCCTTAGTACATATTTTTCCACTCCTACGATGGCAAATTTTTCGGGGATGAAATGGGTGGGAATGTTTTTGTGCCTTGTCCTTTTTGGCTACCCCCCCGGTAAGGGGAAAAAAAGCCTTGGTATATGTATGTATGTATGTATGTACGATGGCAAATTTAAGAAAAAATATTCTATTTCTTCTCAATTTCTTTAGTTCTATTACACTTCTCCAATCTTCTTGAACACATTCTTTTTTCATTTTAGCAAAGTTTACTTTTGTAAAGTTGCATCTTCCTTGTCAGCATATTTCCACTCCTATTTTGTGTGGATGTATGTATCGTGGCCTTGCTGTGGATGCACTGTGTCTTGCTGCATTTCTTCTGACCCAGTGCAGTTGGCAGGATACAGGGATGACCCTTCATCCATGAGGAGCTAAGATGAGAGGGAGGAAAGGGTAGTGGTGGATGGGAATGAAATGGGTGGGAGTGGGTACGTGTGTTTTGACTTGGCTCCTTCCCTTACAAGGGCAAAAAAGCCCTTGGAATAAAGATAGAAGAGTATTGCATCATGGAGGTGGTAGATTGTTACATATGTTTGAGTAGTAAACTGCTGGTGGATTTTTTTTTTAATGTCCTGCCGATTGTGCTTGTGTGATGTAAGATGGGCAAGTGGGGTTGAGGAACCTAGCATAGAAGTGTGTGCCTCAATCATTTTCATCATATCTTATGGGGGGATTTGGGTATCTGAGTGCAAGAATTCTATTTGGGTGGTATCAGTACATCCTGTTATCATTCTCAATGCTTTATATTATAGTTTGTAAAGTGTCTAAGTCAGCGTTTCTTGACCAGGGTTCCCCGGAACCCTAAGGTTTCGCAAAAAATCCCTAAGGGTTCCGTGAGAACAAGAGAGATAAGCTAATGCTCTTTTGATTTTTTATTTAATTTCATATACGTAATATAATTAAACACGTATGACATATTCTTGGTTATTGTAATAATGTAATATAGACATCATCCTATCTAACCTATTATGTTATCAAAAAATAAATGAGAAAGATATGGTATATGTGGTTTTTTTTTCCCGCAGGGGTTCCTTGAGACGTGCAATTTATTTCAAAGGTTATGCAAGGGTAAAAAGGTTGAGAAACACTGGTCTAAGTTCTGCCCATTGTTGAGACCAAGCTGTGAAGTGCAGTCAAGTGTGATTTTTATGAATTGTATATGAATAGTAATTAGTTCCCTTCTGTTGATGTGTAAAGTTGCTAAAATACTCAAAGACCTACAAAGTCACGAAAGTGTTCCCTTTTGTCACATGTGGCTCTGCTACCCTTTAACACCTCTTTCATGCCACATGAGCTTCTTGCAACTCTTCCAAATCTATCACACAAGGTGACTTACACTGATGAAAGGGCCTTACCAATTTTAGTTCTGTCATCTGAGAGCGTAGTCTGTCATACTCATTCTGCAAGGCCGTGTTCTTTGCATTCTGAATAGCCACATACATTTCAAGATCAGCACGTGTTGATTTTTCCACCTCAAGGTTACTGCTCACTCCCTTTAGCTGAAAAAAGAAATGAAAATAATAATAATAATAATAAAAAGGCTAAACAGTGAGAGGAAAACATTCAAATCATGAAAAACTTGTGAAATGTTAAGAAAATGAGAAACAGAGAGATAGAGACACAAACACACACACTCCATGATTACAGGCCAGCACACTACCACTATACTAGCCAGGAGGATACATGAATGGTATAGTATAATCTTCCTGCAGAAGCAGTGCTAAGTAGTACAGTCCAAAATTTTAAGATTTATTAAGATAAACACCTAAGAAATATGCTGTAATGTCTGCCATCTATTTTACTTTATTTATCTATTTATTATCTATTATTATCTATCATTAATTCACTTATCATTTATTATAAATCATTATCATTTATCTGTTTATCATCATTAATTATCTATTTAATAATCATTATAATTCTAATTATTATTATTATTATTATTTTTTTGTCTGACCAAGTTATGGACCAAAAGGTCTCCAGTCCGCATGCTCCTCCTTTGTAATCTTTTGTATCATAGGCACAATGACCCATTTATATAATTCTCTTTGCATCTATTCCCAAATGCCATTTCTCATGATACTTTTCAGTCCTCTCAGACATTTGCTAGCTTCCCTCACTCCAAGTTCACCTCCACTCCCACTCCTCCATTTCCTGTTACATGCAATGCTAAATACTTAAAACTATCCACTTCCTCCATCCTCCCTCCTCTAAGACTTACTCCCAACTTGATATCACCCTCTCCCCTTGTACATATCACCTTGCTTTTACTCATATTTACTTTCATCTTCCTCCCCCTATCACATAACTTTCCAAACTCAATCATTGATTGCCTTAGACCCTCCTCTGACTTTGTCAAAAATGCAATGTCATCCACAAACAACAACTGGCTCACCTCCTGGTTCCCTCCGCTAGATCTAATCATCCCCAATCCCCTGCTGATTATCCTCAATTTTACCCGCCATATCACCCCATCCATATACACATTGAACAGCCATAATAGATAGATAAGATTAAAATAAATAACTCCAAATTTGACTGGAAGAGAAAACAAGGAGTAACCCCAAAAACATGCTCTTTTCCTGTAGATTAAGAGTAAACAAAATCAATTTGGTAAATACAAACCTTTTCATCAAGTTCTTGAAGAACTTCTGAAGTAGGTTTGCCCTGAAGAAGCTGTCCCATAATATCAGAGCTCTCAATGGCCGCTTGTTGTTGGGCTTCATGAGCACGAAGCTGTGCATCTTGTTCACGCAATTTCTCTTTCAAAGCAAAGATCTCTTCTTCTAGGGGAACCACCAGTGATCTCAAGAGTTCTGCATCTTCCTGTGCCTAAAGATAAAAAATGAAATAAAATAAATAAAAACAAACAAATAAATAACTAGCATATGTATAGTGTATAAATATATGTATGTGTATATATATATATATACATACATATATATATATCACTATGACAAAATGTTGTGGCACATATGTAATTAATAATCACGAAGAACCCACAGTCGGAATGAAAAGGAAACTTTAGAAGAATGTGTAACTTCTATATTTCAGCTAATAGCTATAGCCCTCTTCAGGAAAGTACAGATTACAAGAATTTGCAAAGACATAAGCACAATGAGATATGAGTAGAAGGGGAACACGCAGAGTTAAAACAGGACAACCCGTCATGCAGGGTGGAGTCAGAGGTGAGGGGATGTGTGGGTGGAGGTGTGAGGTCATGGGAAAGGGTGGGAGGAAGGGTCAGGAGGGTGCTAATTCTTAACCAAGCGGCTCACAGCTAGCCGTGAGATAATGTCCGGGGTCCATTGACCTTTGGAGATGTTCTTCAATTAAGGCTGATTCAACAATGTTTCTTCTAAAACTACAGTTGGACTTGAACAAAATTTTGGCCTTGTCCCAGTCAAGACTGTGATTTTTGGTACTGACGTGTTGGAACACTGCGGAATTTTGTTGGGCATACCTAATGGATCTTTTGTGCTCCATTAACCTGGTGTTAAGATCCCTTCTGGTTTGACCAAGGTACATTAAATCAAAGGTTGAAGGGAAATGAGTCCCCAGGAGTGTATAGCCTTCCTTGTAAAGATTGTGATTTAATGTACCTTGGTCAAACCAGAAGGGATCTTAACACCAGGTTAATGGAGCACAAAAGATCCATTAGGTATGCCCAACAAAATTCCGCAGTGTTCCAACACGTCAGTACCAAAAATCACAGTCTTGACTGGGACAAGGCCAGAATTTTGTTCAAGTCCAACTGTAGTTTTAGAAGAAACATTGTTGAATCAGCCTTAATTGAAGAACATCTCCAAAGGTCAATGGTCCCCGGACATTATCTCACGGCTAGCTGTGAGCCGCTTGGTTAAGAATCATCACCCTCCTGACCCTTCCTCCCACCCTTTCCCATGACCTCACACCTCCATCCACACATCTCCTCACCTCTGACTCCGCCCTGCGTGACGGGTTGTCCTGTTTTAACTCTGCGTGTTCCCCTTCTACTCATATCTCATTGTACTTATGTCTCTGCAAATTCTTGTAATCTGTACTTTCCTGAAGAGGGCTATAGCTATTAGCCGAAACATAGAAGTTACACATTCTTCTAAAGTTTCCTTTTTATTCCGACTGTGGGTTCTTCGTGATTATGTATATGTATATGTATATGTATATGTATATGTATATGTATATGTACATATATATATATATATATATATATATATATATTTTTTTACTGTCACTCCCAGGATTGAACTGAGATCTGGTGCATTGCCAAACCGACACCTTACCAACTATGCCATTGGTGCTTCAAAAGATCTTTTAAAGCTCCAGTGGCACAGTTGGTAAGGTATTGGTTTGGCAATATATTGGATCATGGTTCGATCTCGGTGGTGACAGTTGGAAAATAAATATAATAAAGGATTGACATGCCTTTACTTATGATTCACTTCAGGTATATATAAATATGTGTGTATACATGAAATTATGTTAAAAATAATAATAATAATAATAATAATAATAATAATAAAATAAATAAATAATAATACATTTTATAACATTTATGTGAAAAAAAATCCATGTATATGCAACAATTATGAAGAAATGTTCAGTGCAGATGAATTCCATCAAAACAATTCTTTATGTTTGAATCACTGATTATCAAAACATACTGATAACACTTTAGTTTAATAAAAACTGTTGAGCTATATTACCATGCAAATTATAAATGCAGACCAAACTGTGGTACGTTTGAACCAATGATTCAGAAAGAGAAGCATAAATGGAATATTCAGTAATAAAATTATAACAATTCTCCTGAAATCCTCCTTTTCTTGAAACAACACCCTAAACTAGAAATAAACTTAAAAGCAAACAAGATCTAATTTTCTATCTACAGTAAACTCGCGCTTATCCGAACACGTTTTAACCGAACATTTTCTCAATACGGTAGCCATCGCTTTAACCGAACGTATTTGGATCTCAACCGAACATTCAAACACCCCACCACCTCTTCCGCCACCCCCGCGCCACCCGCAAGCTTCACCAAGTGCTCACACGGTGGCAGCACACTCCATGTTTACACCTGATCGGCTGTTTGGCGGTACATACATTCGTGAGTCCTCTCGGTGATGATACAGTATCACAAGCTCTCCTTAAACATTTTCTCTTTATACTCTATAGAATATGTTTATGAACTATTATAAGCATTTCCATGTGTATGTTAAGTTTACAGGTACGAATATAGCAGCTGACATTACCGCATAAAACTATACAGGAATGAAACATACAAAGTCTGATTAACCGAACATTTCGGTTAATCGGACATTTCTAATCCCCCTTGGAGTTCGGATAAGTGGAAGTTTACTGTACCTCCATACCAAAGGTTGTTTCCCCCTTACAAGGGAGATAGCTGGCACAAAGCACACACCCACCACACACTCTTTCCCTCTCATCTTAGCTCCTCTTGGATGAAGGGTCATCATCCCTGTCTCCTCCCCACTACCTGGGTCAGAACCAATGCAGCAAGACATAGTACATCCACGGCAGGGCTGCTTCATTTACACACCAACCCTCCCTCCCTCATCCTCTTGTGTAGAAAATAAAGGGAGAATACCCTTTGGGCTGCATCACAATATCATCCATACACAACCATTCTCCACTCACACCTATTCCTACTCAACAGACATTCCCATTTTGCTCAAAGCTCCTTGTCTAACCTATCATAATCCTTCTCCAAATTCATTATTTGTTTTAACATCACAAACTACCCCACCCCCATTAGGAGGCAAGGACGGTGCCCCTTACAGTGGACTTTGTAGCGTGGAATTTAATGAATCATGCCCTTGGTTCAACTTGCCCTGAGCAGGATTCAAACTGTCATCATCTTGAACCTCTGCAGCAAGTAACAATGACCAAACTCACTTGGACAGCAAGTATCCTCTTTGCTCTTAATTTCCCTTCTACCAAAAAATTACCTGATACTCCCCCACTCTCTCCCCTAAGAATATGGACATCCAAAACTCTTCCTGTCCTTCTTTTGGATACCACTACATTTATTAATGCCTTTTTAACCACCTTTCCATCCACCACCCTTTGCCATGTATACTTATGCTGGACTCTTCTTAAACTCTGTGTTTGCCAACATCAACTCCCCTTCATATCTCCAACAACTCTCCAATATAATTTTTACCAGGTAATCCATTTCCCTTCTAATCCATATATTGATTCATCTCTTTCTCTAGTATTGAGATCTCCCAACTCTACTATGTAGGCATCATGAGGCATGAGTGGGTATACAAGGATGCCAGTGTTGGTGTCCTAATTATATTAATTTTGTAGTTGTAGGTAAGTTACTCCCAAATTCTATGAACTGGCTTGATTGTGTTTTCTGTGTTTATTATTACTCACTGAAAGAACGAGTTAATCAGTGGTGACTTTATATTTTATAATGCGAGTATTGTGATCCATCATTGAATCATTGTACATCAGGCATCTGATGCTGCACATGAGAATGACTTGTACTGAAAAGGTTAACTAATAAACAAGCTGGAGAAACCTTGAAAAAAACAAATAAAATGGACAGGAAAATTGTTAAAAAATTGTGGGACAGTAAAATCCATAAAGATATCATGAATATCTCTGCACCATGAGGTAATTTGAACAACCCAAAGGAAAATATCATCAAAACAGCAATATAATATCATAAACAAACACTTCTACAAATCAAGTTTTCAAACTCACTATTCCAGAAATAGGAAAATAATAAAGTATAAAAAGTCAAGCCAGACATGGATGCCACCCCTTCCTTCACCAATTGCAATGTAGAAGTGACAGAAGAAGAAGAAGAGGAAGAAGAAAAATGCTGAAGGCCTACATAAAATCTCAAACATTACCTTAAAACACCTCAACCCAAAACCAACAAAATACTTAAGTGACATCTTCAATCACTTCTAGTTTTACAATAAAATTACAAATATCTGGAAAGGCACACACATAACTATGCAGCTGCAAGGGGTAGGGGAGCCACATATTTTTGACAAGTACTGTACGTCCAGACAGTGGATAGCAGGAAGCTGAGACTATTGATGCTAAATAATACTGGATAAAATGTTCACCAGTTTCACTTTACTTAAAATTGGAATAGTTCACATTTAAATTGATCTGTGGTCCCAAATACTGGTGCTGTTTTAAATTGATAATGTTAAATAGATTTGTGTTAAATCAACTTTCTACTGTATCATAAGTGATGAGCACAGTACTGTATATTTATTACTGTACAGTACTGAGAATGGGAAGAATTATTCACACCATACTGGATCATCCCAGCCAGTCTAGTATAAACAAAAATAAAATCTGTGTTTGCATTGTGCTGCAACAATCATTCATTAAATGACATGGCTAAAACTATGGGATGCAAAAGTGTTTACTATTAATCATGCAAATTTGTGGGTTTACAAGTAGTCTGTTGACATAACTGTATGTCCAAATGTCCCCGTAATGTGTGATGAATAAGAAGCTGAGACTCTTGGTGCTGAGAAACACAGTTGATACTGGGAAAACAATACATGCCAATTTCGATATGCTTGAAATTGCAGTAAATTGCTAAAGTTGATTTATGGCCAAAAATAGGATGACATTTTCTGAAGTTATATTGTAGACAGAAATTATCTGGTAATCCCCTATTACACTGGGCTGGTTGAGCAGAGTGTGAGGGTGAGCCTAGCCAGTCACTCCCACACTGGTAAACCCTCTCTTCAGGACCTTGCCTTTTCTCACATTGATTTTCTTCATTTCCCTAGGGGCTGTACATTACCATGGCACCTACAAAGGAATTAACTAAAGAAATAATTGTCCAAATCATTGGACTACGAAAGGCCATAGAACTGATTCAACCAAGAAGGAAAAGGGCTGGAGATATCATCCCTGAAACCTGAGACATGGCATCCTAAGAAGACTTCTTTTTTGAAGACTATTGTTGTCCTTAGATTTGACTCTATAGTACACTTTTTGATGTTCAAAGCCCTTGGAGAAGTTTTCTTAGGATGCTCTGTCCTAGATTTCTGGGATTCGATCTCCAGCCCTTTTCCCTCCTGAATTTGTGCCATGTATTTCTTGACTGTGGGCTCTGTCACCTTCAACATTCCAACGATTTCTTTAGTTTCATGGCCTGCCTTCTTTAGTCCAATGAATTCTGCAATTACTTTAGTTGTATAATTCCACTTTACAAAGGAAAAGGGGACAAGTGTAAGTGTAGTAGTTTCAGAGGGTTCAATTTATTGAGTGTAGTTGGGAAGGCTTATGGGAGGGTTTTGACTGAGAGGATTAGGGGGGAAACAGAGGGAATAAATGGTGTAGAACAGTGTGAGTTTAGGACTAGTAGAGGTTGTGTGGATCAGATTTTAGTGGTAAGGCAGATATGTAAGAAAGCTTTAGGAAAAGGTAAGGATGTTTTTTGGGCCTTTATGGATTTAGAAATGTCTTATGGCAAGGTAGACAGGAAGGCACCGTGGGAGGTATTGCAGATATATGGGATAGGAGGAAAGATGTTAAGGGCAGTAAAGAGTTTTTATGAGATTAGTAGAGCCTGTGTTAGAATTAGAAATGGAGAGGGCGAGTGGTTTGAAGTAAAGGTGGGACTTAGCCTGGGATATGTCATGTTGCCATGACTGTTCAATCTATACATGGATGGGGTGGTGCAAGAGGTAAATGCAAGGGTAATGGGACGGGGATTGGTGAAAAAAATTGAGAAAAATGGGAGATAAGCCACTTGTTGTTTGCTAATGAAACTGTACTTGTAGCAGGATCAGAGTAGGGATCAAGGAAGTTAATGATGAAGTTTACAAAGGTGTGCAAAAGAAGGAAGTTGAAGATAAATGTGGGTAAAAGTATGGTGATGAGATGTACAAGAGGAGAGGATGGCAGCAAATTGGAAGTAAGTATTAAGGGAGAGAGACTGGAGGAAGTGGATAGCTTTAGATATTTGGGGGCAAATGTGGTGGGAAAAGGAGGAATAGAGATGGAGGTAGAATGTAGATTGAGAGAAGCAAGGAAATGTCTTGGGGGATTAAAAAGTGTAATGGGAAATAGACATTTGGGAATGGATGATATGAGGAGATTGTGCCAGCAGCACTGTATGGGGCAGAAACATGGAACATAAGAGAGGAAGAGTTTAAATGTTTTTAAGAAGAAATACATGAGAAGTATGGTAGGGATTACTAGGCTGGATAGAGTGAGAAATGAGGAGGTGAGGAGGAAAGTAGGGTAGAAAGGGAGTTGGGCAAAAGGGTTGATGAAAGAGTATTAGAATTGGGATTGTTTGGACACATGGAAAGAATGAGTGAAGATTAGTAAAAGAGGTGTGGAAGGTAGAGGTGGAGGAAGTGAACATAAGGGGATAACCAAGGATGAGATGGATGGATGGGGTAAAAGGGGCATTGGGAAAGAGGGGAATGAGTGTTGAGGAAGGAAGGGAAAAGACTGAAGATAGGGGTGAGTGGAGAATGGTTGTGAATAGATAACTCTCTAATGCATGGAAGGGAGTAGGTAGGGGAGTAGGTGTGAATGACATTTTGAAGCGGCCTGAAAGTATTTTCCCCCATCTTCTCTTTTTCTGCATGAAGGGATGGAGGGGGTGGTTGCCAATTAAATGAAGTGGCCTTGCTATAGATGTGCTGTGTCTTGCTGCATTGCTGGACCCACAACAGTGGGCGAGATGCAGGGATGACCCGTCATCCAGGAGGAGCCAAGAAAAGAGTGAGGGAGGGGTGGTGAATGGGAGTCGTGTATGTGGGGATGAAATGGGTGGGAGTGGATTTATGCCTTTGATTTTGGCTACCTCCCTTGTAAGGGAGAAAAAAAACACCCTTGATATATGTATGTACTTCTTTAGTTAATTCCTTCATAGGTGCCATGGTAATGATATACAGCCCCTACGGAAATGAAGAAAACCAGTGTGATAAAAGGCAAAGTCATTCTCTTCCCACGGCAGCATGGGAGCGAATGGCTGGGTTCTCCCTCACGCTCCACTCTACCGGCCCGGCATGACAGCTGGGGGTTATCAGATACATTCTATCTACATAATTTAACCTCAAAAGATGCCATCCTATTTTCACCATAACTATCTGGTTGCATGAGGTAGAGGCTGCATATTTTTGGCGAGTATTGTACAAATCAGCTGATTGTAGAAATTTTACATGACTGCTCATAAACACACAGTTCTGCATCCCATTTTTAATGTGTCATTTAACAAATACTTGTTTCAGCATATTGCTAATACAGTTTACATTTTTTCTACATTGGAAGGAGTCATTCAATCCATGGTGTGAACAGTGCTTCCTTTTCTTGTACTTCAGCTATGTGCACCTTTCCATTAAATCAATATTTCAAAATCATGCAAAGTCTTGAGGACCCTATCTCATGATAAATTCACATTCTACTGTAGAGTATAATCACCAAAATGTTCATGTAATGCAGTCCTAGGTCACTACACATTCAAAATTCTCTCACTGGGGTGCTTATAAATTGGTTCTGAGTGACTGTGGACATAATTCTGGGTGTGAGGCAGAACGGGGAAAGGAAGAAAGGTGCAACCTGTCTCTATGGTGAAGTCAGGAGGGGTAAGTGCGCTATTAATGACACTTCATGAATTAACAAATTGTACAAACAAAACATACAAAACTATGGTGATAAGAAGCGCAAGGGGAGAGTATGGCAGCAATGTGGAAGTGAGTATCAAAAGAGAGGCTAGAGGAAGTGGATGGCTTTAGATACTTGGGGTTGCATGTGGTGGAAAAGGGAGGAGTGGAGGTGGAGGTAGAATGTAGATTGAGGGAAGCAAGTAAGTGTAATGAGAAATAGACATTTGTGAATGGATACTAAGAGGAGATTATATGAAGGGGTGATTGTGCTGGCAGCACTCTATGGGACGGAGACATGGAACATAAGTGAGGAAGTGTTTAACTGTGTTTGAGATGATGTGTCTGAAGACGTATGGTAGGAGTTACAAGGTTGGACAGAGTGAGAAATGAGGTGAGGAAGAAAGCAGGAGTGGAAAAGGAGATGGGAGATAGGGTTGATGAAAGAGTATTGGGATGGTTTGGACACATGGAAGGGATGAGTGAAGAAAGATTGGTAAAGTATGGAAAGCAGAGGTGGATGGAGTGAACGTGAGGGGATGATCAAGGATGAGATGGATGGATGGATGGGGTAAAAGGGGTGTTCACCAAGAGGGGATGTCTGTTGAGGAAGGAGGGGAGATGGCAGAAGATAGGGGTGAGGGGAGAATGGCTGTGTATGGATAACACTGTGATGCATGGAAGGGAGTGGGTGAGGGATTGGGGGGTTAGTGAGTGGTTATATGTGAATGATATTTTGATGCAGCCTGAAGGGATTTCTCCCTGCCTTCAATGTTACAGCATGAGGAGATGGAGGGGGGGGGATTGCTAATTAAATGAAGTGGCCTTGCTGTGTATGTTATATGTCTTGCTACATTACTTCTGACCCAGGACAATGGGCAAGATGCAGGAATGACCTGTTATCCAGGAGGAGCTGGGATGAAAGGGAGGGAGGGGTGGTGAATGGAGGTGGAATGGGTGGGGATGAAATGGATAGTATTGGAATTATGCCTTTAGACTATGGCTACCTCTCTTATAAGGGTTAAAAAAAAACAAAAAAAAAAACTGTTGTATGTACTGTATGTACATGTACAAACAAACCCTCTACTAGGGTACTGATTCCATAGGCCATAAGGACTGTTTTGGGGGCACCCTTACAGACCAGAGCTGCATATCATTTGCACATGTTAGAGTAAAATATCTACTCACAAATGAATTATGCTATGTTTGTATTACAACTGTTGTAAGTAGGAGGTAAGCCTTACAAGAGAGAGGTTTGAGGAAGTGGATAGTTGGGTATTTAGTCACATGTAGCATGGTACGGAGGAGTTGCGGCGGAGATAAACTGTTGAATGAGGAAAGCAAGTGATGTCTTGGGGGAATAAAATGTGTTATGAGAAATATGTGGTATTTAAGGTTAGATAGTGTTAAGAGAAATATGTGGTATCTAAGGTTAAATAGTGTTATGAGAAATATGTGGTATTTAAGGTTAGATAGTGTTAAGAGAAATATGTGGTATCTAAGGTTAAATAGTGTTATGAGAAATATGTGGTATCTAAGGTTAGATGCAAAGAGATTATATGAAGGTGTGATTGTGTCTATGATGCTGTATGGGGTGGAGACTTAAAATTTAAAGGAGGTACAAATAGACTGGGGTTGACTCTACACCAAAAGGTGCTTTCCTTCTTATAAGTTGGGTGGCCAGCCAAGACATACACCCACCCTTCACCTATCACACACCCATTTATTCCTTTTATATTGGTTCCTTGTGAATGAAAGGCCATCTTTTTCCCCTTCCCACTGCTTGGGTCAGAAGCAATGCAGCAAGGCAGAGTACCTCCAGAGCAGGGCCTGAAAGCCAGAGCTTGTTTACCCCCATTACTGTATCACATGGCAACCCTCTACCATCACCCATTAGGTAAATGTAAAATACCTCGTTACCTATTGCTCATTATGCAAACAATGGCAATATATATTTTCATTATCAGATCTTTGAGGCTGACCACTGGGTAAGGCTAATTACTTGGCAGCTGCCGGAGGCAAATGGTGTGGACCAAGAGGAGCCTATATGTATGTATATAAAGCAGCAACAAATTTAGTGAAAAAGCCAAATCCTCGTGTATAGACCAAACATCATTTACCACACACTTCACATAAACCCCCTAAAATATGCTAAAGTTCATCCAAGTCTGGATACATATTATGCCTTATGATCAGTTGAAAAAAAAATTCAAGTTTTATATAGAAATGGACACACTCTTAAATAGACAATAAAATTCAGATTAGATTTTCTGATTTATGAAAATGGTATTTCTATGTTTTAATTTTATACTTAAACACAATATGACAATACCCCTGCAACAGACTATTTTATCTAGACATGCCATTTTGTATAGTACAACTATGAATTAAGTCTACATAAGTTAAAAACACAAGTTCACAATTAAATCCTTCATATAATCTTGTATATATATTAGTTCAAGGTGGGTGAAAGTTAGAAATGACTACACACTCTTTCAACCTGGCACTACAACTCACATAATTTGTACAAACTTTATTCAGCTAAAGGCTGGTTTATATTGGAAAGAGGAGAATTATTTGTTCAAGGGAGTGAAAACATGAAAGGTTCCTCAAAAACAACTAGCAAACCATAATACTGGGGGTTATGTTGGAAAGATTTATGGCAGCAATACCAGGGAATGACACTTAAAGGTAAAATATGTTTCCAAGCAGCAACATGGATACAACAGACACACACTGCAGAGACTGCCATGCAGCAAGCCATGCATGAACAAATGAGAGGGAATGATGACGTACATATCTGCTGTTTACCTTCTTCATACTGTCTTCAAGGTTCTCCTGCTCACTACTACCGGGAGCTGATGAACCACAGGTAGGAGGTACAGTTTTTTCTGGGGTCCCTCCAGCTGACGGACTCAGACTGGGGACCCTTTTGGCCAAGGACTTCGTGACTGCGGACAAAACGTTTGGACTCAGAAGACTGTCCCCTCTGCTTCGGAGCTCTGAATCAAGCTCCACTTTCTTCTCGTAAAGTCTTCGGTAATGCTGTTTTTCTGCTTCAAGTTGTTCACGAGCCTTCTTGAGACGTTTAATTTCAACCTCATAATGACTTGAGCTTTTCTCAACAGCACTAGCCACCTCCTCTGAAACAAACACAATTAAATATATCAACAAAGAAAAGATATTCAGTATTTTCACTAGAGCACACACACACACAGAAATAAGGGACCAAATAATAAACCTTGATGTTAGAAAATAACACAGCAAGACCAGACTTGTTCTGTGCTGATAATGTCTTAGTTGTAGATGGTGACATGAACACACATTTGAAAAGCAAATGAAACTCTAAAATGAAATTCAAATGCCAGCCACTATTTACATTAAGACGGTGAAGCAATGGCAATGATAATACAGGATTCTAGTACAGTAGTTCATTTAACAGGAAGTTTATTTTGCGACCTGTTACAAACCAATATATTTCATTGTTGTATTTTTTATCTTGATGTTGCTCATTATTGCTACACTAATTCAAGTGTTCTTATGATACATTAACTACCTTGCTGGTATACCACTGTACTGTTGTAATAGTATTCAACACCACACTGATATCATGAAGTATGACTACAGTGAGTCCTCCTTATATGGTAATTCTTTATCCGGTAAATTCAGTTACAGTATTTGGTAATTACTACCCTCGATTCTATTTACGGTAAGAAAAATTCACAGATACGGTATCCGCTAGATATTTTGAAGAGGAAAGAGCAGGGAGAAGGTACGTCTGCCATATCCTATTATTACATGTTATAATGGGTTCGGTATACAGTAATTTCAATTTGTGGTAAGGTTTCCAGGAACGCATATGTACCATATAACGAGGACTTACTGTACCACAAATATTAACGTGCAGCCATTAAAATACAAAATTTGACAGCTAGATGCATTTCCTTAAGGAAAGTTTTTGTTCAGCTTGTTGTTTTTATCAACCAGCTCAACACTGAATGCCTTTATGCAGGGCACTGCAAACTGGTTACCGCTCTAAAGACTCACACTGGAACAACCAATTCTTATAAGATCCAATGACTGTCATCTATAATTGCTGTTTAAACAGAACATGGTGACTACTCTGGATATCCAAGGATACATGAAAAACATTTACAAGTCCACATTTTGTCAATTTGAACAGATTATGAATATCTATAAAAAGTGCAGCACCAATAATGAATCCATAATTGAACATATAGATAATGAATCCATTTGGTATGCACCCATTATGAATATTCATGAAAAGGTTACGTTAGGTTTATAATGTGTGCATGCCTAATGGATTTGTTATCTGTGCACCCAATCATGAATTGGTTAATAATATCTAACACAAGTAAATGCAAGGTTATACACATATTAAGTACATGGACAAGTTATTTGGAAACTTATTAACAAAAGTGGATAGTGAAGAGGATCTTAGCATAGTTATCAGTAATGATCTCAAATCTAAATAGTTCATTTCTGCCTCAAAGAAAGCAAATAAGATTCTAGGATTGATTGCATGGGCTTTTAATTTCAAAGTCTGTCATTAACAAGCTATGTAAGTCATTAATTTGTCAACACTTGGAATATGCTGTTTATGTATGGTCACCAGATCTCATTAAACACATTGATAGATTGGAAAAAGTACGGTATATTGGCTAGCCACAAAACTTGATTCCATATATAAAAAAATAAATCATACAAAAATTTACTAAAACATATCAATATTTTTCCCTAAAAAGGTATAGACTCAGGGGTGATTTTATACAAGTCTTTAAAATCTAAAGGGAATTGACATCAAAATGAAAAGTGACCAAATTTTCACACTGAATGTGAATCAGACAAGAAATAATGATCTCAAACTCTCATGATGCAGATCTAGTTTGGAAGCAGGTAGAAACAACTTTGCCATGTAGTACATAAGTGGAATAACCTTCCTGCAGAGGCAGTGCAATGTAGTACAGTTTTAAGTTATAGGTTCATTTAGATAAACACCTAAGCAATATGCTGTATTAGTTATGTTTTTATCACTTATAATTTATTATCTACTATAAACTATGTTTATTATCATTACCTATTTATTTTGTTTTACATATATTTTTCTATTCTTTTTTTTCATAAGACCTAATCATGGGCCAAAAGGTCTTCTGTCAGCATGCTTTTCCTCTGTAATCCTTATTGGTGCTGCACACTTTAACGAATATTCATAATTTATGCAGATTCACGAAATGTACATGACAGCCTACCCTACACAAAGAACACTGAGAATAAAAGATGATCTAGTTTCGCCTTAGGCTTAGGCTATCCCTAGATATACCACTCCGAATTTCCTATTCTTTCTGCCCTGTATCACTGGTTTTCTTCTTCCTAATCCTGTTTCTCCCACTTTCTTCACTACTATGGTCGGACTTCCCATTGTCATCATCATCGTCAAGGTCAACTTTAGCGTGTTCAGTCTTTTCATGATCTTTTCGCATTTGGCGACGTATTATGGCCTTAAACTTATATGGCTGGACGGATAATGAACAACCTCCACTGTCTAACTCCTCTTCTGAATCAATTAAATCATGCAACATTTTTCCAATTGATTCCGTGGGTGTGTATGCAATAAACAAGGCGCCATACAATGTCGACTCCTTTGACGCACAAACGATGCGTGATGAATGGCTGCTCGTCTCGGGAATTTCCCGTAACCTTCGGAAATCCGCTCTTATAAACACATATTTCAATTAGAATATGCCTATTGAGATGCTGGAACCGACTGGGATAGTTTAAAAATCATTCCTAATAGGGAGTGGGTGGTTTAGAAAAATTATTTCATCTATTGCACTCTGACCTTTAAAGGTGAGATTGCACAACGGTAAAGTCTTTCAAAAATCCAAGGAGAGTAAATAAAAAAGCGTTGCCAACCATTCTCACGTAATATTTTTGCCATTAAGATCGATTTTAGGTGGAAGAAGAAGAAGAAGGTTATTTTTCAACTCTGAAAAAATCGTCTGCACTTCGAAAAGTTTCGGGAATCTTCGGAAATGTGACGCACAGTCAAACATCGCTATTCATACACTATTGTTAAACATTAAATCTATTGAACAGCTATGAGAAAATCTAATAAATTTTGTTTTATTGTGTAGCTGTCGGGTATAAAAACGTTTAAGTAATGTACCAAACAAAACTAACACTACCAATAATTTGGATTTCCACATCTTTCAGAAGCTTCCAACACCGGTGTTGATCAACCTTCATCCTATTTCAGACGTTTTCGGGAGCCTCATTCATAATTATCGTTTACCAAATATTTTTCCCATATACGTCTGATTACCAAAACTTGATCTACGTAGCCCTCTTCTCCTAAATATCAAAATCTAAACTCCGGCTGCTCTTCTCTAATTACTTTTCGTTCTTCAAATCCTCTCGATGCCCTCACATACACTTTACAGACTCCCTCTAAAACTACTATATTCATATTTGCTACCTATTCCCTTGTTCAGTGGAACTAAACATGCATTCCTCCGGTCCACTGGTACATTTCCTTCCCTTAGGTACACATTAAACATTCTCAATGACCATTCCACTATAACTACCCCCTTCGCCAGACAATCCAGTTGGCTTTTTATTTTCCTCTCTCATCAATTATGCTCTTGGTATCTCCCACAATCAAACTCTTCTTATTCTCTCCTACAGTGAACATCTCCCCGTAATACTCTTATCGTCTTCCCCTTACCGCCTTCAGTTGTATCAGCACCTCCTTTACCTTCAATTTGTCTAACTCCCGTTGCTCATTTCACTTCCTTCCATAGCATATTCTCATAATTTTCAAAACTCTCTATAAACATTCTACCCCACCTTATACTCGTTCTCCCTTTGGCTCCCCTCACCTAACAATTTGATCTCTCCATATATATTCTATAACTCATATGCTTCATTTCTTTGGAACAATTCTTATTTTTTTTTTATTTAACCACCGTCGTTTCACACCTCGCACTACCATTCGCTACCTCTTCAGTTCCCTCCCTTCTTCCTCACCCCAATTCCCGTCTTTCTGCACCTTTTCATTTCCTCCTTGAAATAAAACCATTCTTCCTCTACTTCTATTCACCGTTATCATTCACTTCATTTCATAACTCTCAGCCGCGCCTGGTATTCTTCTTTCTCCTAAATCAGATCACCTCCAGTAACTCCCTGCATCTCTCCCTTTTCCACTTTTTAATTTCCTTTCTATGATACAATTAGACAACCTACCTTCCTCTCTCTGGAACACATTTACGTCCAGAACCCTTTCATTCCTCCCTTGGGGCACCACTACATAACCCACTAATTCCTTTCCATCAACCACCCAGGCCAGGTACAGATTTAGATTATCCACGAACGCTTTTAGTGGACCAATGAATGGTGCGACTTGAAGGTGAAAATTGCTCGTTGGCACTTATTGAATGTGATATATAGAATGCGGGAGGGAGATCACATGTAGAGCAGTGAGGATAGCAAAGATTTCAGCGTTGAAGACTCTGGCGATAGGAAGAATTCAGATGGTTTCAATTGGGGACACTAATGCTCAATCTATCCCATGGTTAGAGCGACAGTCGTCGGTGTCTATGACAACTGGTGAGGGGGTGATTCCTGCGAATGACCTCAGTTGGTGTTTGAATTTCAGTTGCGGTGGCTAAGGTGAGATAGAGATGTACTGAAGGAAGTAGCTACGGGATTCTAGTATTTGTTACGGGAAGAACTTTGACGACTAATTTCGATGTAAATAATAAGTTTGTATTCTCTTGTCATACAGATGGGCATTATCCAAATGCTTGATGGATTGTAGAGGTTTTAATGGTGTGGGAGATTGTGTTTGCAATGGTACCATGGGTCAGCCATTCATTGGGGGCATCATACGCCATAGAGGGCGCATTTGGAAGCGTCATACACCAGGGGGCTCATTGCTTCACTCAGACACTGGCGCCAGTCCCCTTCACGGTCTCTCCGAGGATCAAGCTCCCATGCAGCCACCCTTCCTTCCCACTCCAAACAACTCTCGACAGGTTTGATCAACTTGCACCAATTATGAATTCTGTGGGCGGCCCCTCCGTCTTCTCCATCGAGGGTTGTCTCTTGTGCCACTGTAGATCATTCTAGAGTTTGGGGAATGCTCCTGCTCCCTCCCTGTTGTTGTTTGATTATAGTTATTTCGAGCGTCGCTGCTTGAGTGCGGAGTCGGAGGTGAATCGTCCTACTTTGGACGATCCACCTGCTTGAAAAGTTCCTCCGTTAGGTAGCACCGTCCTAGCGCGATTTATGACACAGAAGTCTGCGACGTTAAACAGATTATCATTATGACTCATATCGCCTTATGAGTGACCTTGCTGGGGACGACTCCCCAGCCAGGCTGGGTTTAGGGAGTCTATTTCAGGGCACTTTTTGTAGCCCCTCTCCAAGTCGCGCGAGCAGAGCGATCCTGAATAGGGCTGCTCGGTCGCGTAGGCTGCTGCGAAGTTGTGTTACTACTTCGGAGAGTACTGAATCTCGACCTTTTGCCGTGTTAGGTCATGGCTAAGTGTTTCTAGAGATCATCAGGCCCCCTCCTTTACTTTCACTGATAAGCACTATCACCGAATTACTTTTGGTTGTCACCTGAATTAGGTTATTGAAAGTATGACACTGGCTGAATACTATAAGTCTTAAGAGTAACCTCTCACTCTTGGCACCAACTTCCAGATGAAAGTCAAACCCGAAGGGCATCACGGGGAAGTGGTCAGGGAGCAGTTGGTTTTCTTTCAGCCTGGTTCCGAATCCCACTTCGGGATCTTGTCTCCCTCTTCTAAGGCGGGAGAGACACATGACAAAACCCCAATAGGAAAACTTTTGGGGGTTTTGTCCATTGGATTATTGTCCGTTCACCGGCGGGAGGAACACAATATATCTTCCCTGTGGGACTTACAGTCCCACCCGTAGGTTACTGCCGGTTACCTGAAGACTGCATGTCTTCTGGGGTAACGGACTGACTGGTTAAATTGGCAGGAGACGAGGCGAAGAAGGCTGGAAGACCTCAAACCTGGATACACTGCAAGTAGGGAACCCTCACCCTCTTTTCCGCTTGCGGAGTTGACATTCCTAGTCTGTGCAAGCGTGCCGAATCACGTGAAACTGACTGTGGGGGGGGGGGGGGCTACCGGATGAGTAAATGTCGATTCACACATATCAGTGCAGTGCCAGTGATGTCCGTAGTGACTCGGTACAGCGTGATGTCAGTGACACAGAAAGGAGTTTCTTCGTGTTTCAATGACGTAATTGCAAGTTAAACAATGCGGTCGAGCTGAAACACTCGTATTGGATTAAATATCATAAAAGTACTGCATTAAATGTTACTGCTAATCTACAGATTTAACAGAGACCAATGACGAATACCTAAATGTGGTGGCCCTGAAACTATCCATTCCCAAAATCTGTCTACCCCCAGACTTCCATCAGATGCAGCCTTGAGGGGCTAATATTCGGTATACGGGCTGACCCTAGCAATTCTATCAACCTGAACCGCTTACACTTTTTCACAAAAGAAGAACTAATAACCGCCAACTGCTCCCCTCCTTTTAATATTTTCATCCGGTGATACAAACACGGTTCCATACCAACACAACACATATAGCAGTCGACATTTTCTTCACATAGCAGTGGGATGGCCCGACGACCGTTGCCAGTTCCATCTAGCAAAACTTTTGTTAACATTTATTATTACAGAATAATTTTTTTTCGTAATAAATTGGCTTCAGTTCAACTGAAATACTACATAACATATAAACTCATTTTCCTGATCAATGTTGCAGAACTGAAATCTGGTACAAAATCGTAATTAAAATTTACTTAGAAGCCCACAGTTGCAGATAACCCACAAATACAAATGTTTACATGTTAATTAGACTTTTCACCAGTGAAATAACAAAGAACTGAAGTATGATCCCAACAGAAAAGGTATTTTCGTGGCCCCTATACAAAGTATGCAAATCTCCAATATCATGATTCGATTATATCCTAAGATAGTTTGCCGTTTTTCACATGTGCTAAATTTGACATTTAAAAATTCTTTTGAATAAGTACGAAATAACCAGAGGTTATTTTAAGAAAATGACATAATCCGACTATAGTTATTTTCGTTAATATTAATTTTCATACCATACAAATCCCCATTACAATCACAATTCGATTTTAACTTGTCAACAACTGCTAATTTTCTTAAGATTTTAAGACCATCTACCTATACCCCAATAACCTGACGTCCAATAACGGATGGTAATTTATTAAGATTAATTCTATATACAATGGTATTCCAATGCTATTGCACATGCAGGAATGAAACCGACCAGTATTGAACTTTGCATTTCTGAAAAATTTCTTGCGAAAATGGGATTCAGAACTCGATTTTAACGCGTTGAATTTGTTTCGTTAACTATCAACTAAATGCAAACCGAATACAAAACTATAAGTTTTACCTACTTATAAACCTGCTGTGTTTCCCCGTGTTAAATATATGCTCTATATTTAGGGACAGTCATATTTCTATTTAATTCTCATGTCAACTCGGTGTATTTCTTATCGTAAATTTGCTCAAGGACGAAACCAAAGTAATTCGATAGATGACAGACAAAAATACTTGGCACTTGAATTACATCTAATTCTAGTTTTTCAAATGCACATATGGGAGTACAAGTAAACAAAAATAAACAAATAAATAAATAAAAATTCTCGAGACAAAAAGTATCAAATGAAATTATTTGGCACCCTTCAAAAACTCGCTTTAATTGTATCTTTGTTGAATAGGTCAAAGGAGATCCATTATATTACTTCATTAGTATCCACAATTTATAAACTTGTTGCGGGGAAGTTGTACGAATGAATCATCCACAGCCTATCCCGAGACGCAAATCAAACGCGGAAAAAAATCAACCTAAACAACTCTCACAGTAGTGTAGAAACGAGGACTAAAATATCTTAATTCTATATATTCACATCGACTATGTTTCCTCAGCATCCACAAGCTAGGCACATCAGCTGCGACAGTGAAGTACGAAATCAATATAGTACTACGATGTTTTTTTTCTTTCAGATTCCAACCCCGCCTTGAGATGATACAGGTCACTCGATATGTACGTTCATAAACAAGAACAAGGAGTACTTACATGCAATAATAATCTGAATTGCCCTCCTACTCCAGAGTTCCATATGACATTAAAAGCAAACTCACCAGCTACATGTGTTCAAGTTGGATGATTACTGAATGTAATTTTACTTTGCTCTTAATTTCGTATCAACCTTAAGTACGCATTCCTTATCTATACAACCCATAAATAACATCAATATGTTGAATGTGATAATCTCTGAGCCCAAAATTGTTCTAGTAATTCTAAAGTTTTGCCTTCTTTTTTTAGAGCAAAAATTAAAACCCGTGAATTTTTCAGGGCCACCGCAAGTCCACCACTCTCGAGCAAAGAATCACATTTACCTTTTGCTGCGTACTATTGGCAAGTGCTTTCACCTCTATCTGTATTCAACCATTTTTATAATAAATAATGATAAGTATATAAAGTAATACTATGACGATGGAAACAAGTTACAAATAAACTGGACAAATTTAGATTTAAGAAGGAAATAGGCAAGAATTGGTTTACAAATAGGGTGGTCGATGAATGGAATAAACTTAGTAACCACGTAGTAAGCGCTGAAACTATCAGTTGTTTTAAAAAACGATTAGACAACTTTATGGATGGGGATGACAGGTGGTGATGGATACGGAGCTGCCTAGTGCCTTATGGTCTTTTGCAGTCTCCTTTATTTCTTATGTTCTTATGTATGTATGTTCTTTAATTATGAAATTATAAACAACTTCCGTTCTTTCAATCTGTATACTGCATCGCTTATTACTTCAGGATATATAGATAACTTAATAAACGGTGATATAAATTGTTATAAGAAAGGCGTGTTAAAACATGAATATCTACAACTGGTCCCATATATCTTTAGTGTGTGCAGACTAACTGTCAGTGGCAACTCACCAGAGACGGGGCGGCGCCACATGCACATTTTCCTGGCATCATGCTACTGGAGTATGGCGGTAAAATATGTTCGTGTGACGCTGTCTTAGAACATAATTATTACATATATCAACGTATCCTACGTCTACTTATATGTTTCTCTTCTGCGCTACTACTAACATCCCAAGAGCTTGTCGCAGACACCTTCCCAGAATTCGGAACCATTACATCCTAACATCAATATATATTTACGGAACTTTTGTACTCAGGAAATTAGCAACACTCGTGGTGTCCTGTCTCTTACTTTCCTACTATTATGCCTGGCTACAAATTCACATATACCTCCTTATTCTTCAACTTATCATTCATACAATGTTCTAGCTTTGGACGTCTTCTATGCTATTCCATTTCTTTATGCATCTACATGGAAAACTGTATTTCTTCCCATAATAATTTAGTTTTTTTTTCATTTTTATTTATTTCCATGTTACTGAAGGTGATAGGAGGTTTGGGTTGCAGATAATAATTTTATTGATGATGATGTTGGAGATCAGTTTAAAAGGTGAGTTAATAGGAAAAGGGAACCAAACATACTCGTCAGCATATATAAGAAAAGGTGGTGGAAGGAAGGATGGTTGGTAAGACATTAATGGACTAGGTTAGTGGTATCCAATGGAACGATAGAAAAATTTCTGGAGATTTGTATTTTCTGGGGAGAGTATGGGAGAGTGTCCGATTATTATTATTATTATTATTATCATTATTTTCTTCTTTTTTTTTTGTAAAAGGGAGAGCGACTGCTGAGGAAAAGTGAAGAGGAGGAAAAGGTTAGGAGGAAGCGAGGTGTTGAGAGTAAACAAATTGAATGGGAAGGAAATGGGGAAAGAATCAAAGTTGAGAAAATTGTGGGAAGTGGTAAGGAATAGAGGGGAAGTAGAATGGGCATGTTTTAAGGAGGATATTTAATAAAAGAGCAAAAGATGTGGGAAGATGATGGGAGGGAATAAAAGGAAGTGTAGTGAATGGTGAGATGATGAGGTGAAGGTAGTAGTAGAAGAAGAGGAAGCAAGCATATGTTGACTGTTTACATTAGAATTAAGGAAGCATATAAGAGATGCAAGAAGAGAGAAGCAAAATGTAAAGTGAGGGAGACAAAGAGGAGATTAGATGTAAAATGGGGTAGGGGTCTGACAGAAAATTGTGAAAAGAAAAATGTTTTGGAAGTGAAGAAAATGAGGGGGGGGGGAGGTGAGTCAGGTACAGACTATGATGGTGGGAAGACCTAGGAAAATGACTGATGGGAGGTACTAAAAACATAAAAAAATGTGAAAGCTGGTAAAGCATTTGAGTTGATGGGTGTCAACAGTGTTTGACAAAGGAACAGTTATAATGGACTGACTTGTGAGGTTTAATGTGTGCCTAGGGGAGATGAGTGTGTTACAAGACTGGTGTATAATCAGAGCTGGGTGCATTCCTCGGTGTATTCCGCTTAAGCAATATAGCAATTTAGGTGCCATAGTATGTGGCCTACAAAATTTTTCTTAGGTATAGTATGTTTGCTACAAAATTTTTCTTTGTTATAGTATGTGGCCTACCAGACTTTTATATTGGTATGAACCTGTCTCTTAAGCTTTAATAGTTTGGGAGTGCTAACAGCGGCCAAACTACAGTGGAATGCACCAAGGAATGTGCCCAGCTCAGTGTATAATTCCACTTTACAAAGGAAAAAAGGGGGAGCTCGCTGGCTGAGCGGGTTAGGGCGTCGTTATTTGTGGCAAAGGTCAAGGGGATAGCAGTTTGAATCCTGCCACTGGCAAAGTTGAACCAAGGGCATGGTTCATTAAATTCCATGCTACAAAGTCCTCTGTGAGAGGCACCATCCTAGCCTTCCGATAAGGGGGAGTTTGTGACGTTAAACCATATCATCATCATCATCAGACTTTATATTAGCATTGGGAATGGTGAGAGTGGCTGGATCACATGAGGGTCTGAGGCAATTAATGATGGAACTGGGGGAGGTAAGTGATGGGAGGAAATTGGAGGTAAATGTGGGTAAAAGCAAAAGGTAATGATGTGTACTAGGAGTGAGGGTGGCAGTATGCTGGAGGTGATTCTCAAAGGACAGAGATTGGAGGAATTGGGTAGTTTTAAGTATTTAGGGTCACATTCCTCAGAGAATGATAAGGTAGGAATGGAGGTAAACTGTATATTGATGGAGGCAAGTAAACGTCTTGGGAAAATGAAAAGTGTCATGAGAAATAGGTATCTGGGGATGGATGCAAACATAAAGACTTCATGAAGGGATGATTGTGCATATGACATTGTAGCAGGAACTTGGAATTTCAGGGGGGCAGCAAGGAATTTATACATGTTTGAGAAATATGGTGGGTGATAATTATTAGGATGGATAGAGGGAGAAATGTGGAGGTGAGAGCAGGGGTTGAAAGGGAGCTGGCAGATAGTAGCTGAAAGAATACCGAGATGGTTTGGGCACATAGAAAGAGGAAAGACAAGCAAAACAAGTGTGGAAGGCTTTCCCCCCTAATCCCATATATCTGCAAAATCTCCCATAGTGCCTTTCTGTCTACTCTGTCACTTAAGCCTTTTCCAAATCCATATAGACCCCAAAAAATCCTCATCCTAAATGTTCCTCAGATATCTTCCTCATTACAAAATTTTTATTGCACAACCCCTACCTTTCCTAAACCCACACTGTTCCTCACCAATTACTTCCTGTTCCTCTCCTAATTCTCTCAATCAAAACCCTTCCATGAGCCTTCCCAACTACACTAAAAAAAACTGATTCCTCTGAAACTAGTACACTCACATTTGTCCCCATTTCCCTTGTAAAGTGGCACTCCTCCAGTCCTCTGGCACTCTACCCTTCCTTAGACACGCATTAAACAACCTCACCAGCCAGTCCACTATTACTGTACAGTACTACCTCTCATTAACGGACTCATCATCATATCTTGTCGCACCAGAACCGTGTCCATATAAGGGCAGTTTCATTTGCTTCCCTAAGGTCTTGGTCGGAGCAATGGGGACTCAATGGACATTCCCGGAGGACGTGGACCATCGTCTATACTTCGCCACTGGGACATTGGGGGCTATTGGTGTATCCCCACTTGTGTTTGTTTTCTTTCGTTTTGCCCACCTTGGCTCTTCCTCTGTTTAAGGTAACCCAGTCCTTCCTGGTTAGGTTTGCTCCTGGGGGCAAGGTCTCGTTTGGGCATGGTATGGCCTCGTTATGGCACAGATTGTCATATTCCTGCCAACATTTTAGTCTATGGGCTAAAAGGAGGGTAACGGTGTCCGTTGATGTGAATAATCCATTGATTTGGAGTGGTTTTTGGGTGGCATAGTGATTGCACAGCACTAAACAAGAGCACCAAAAACACATCGAAAACAGGTAATTAACGTCCGTTAATGAGAGGTAGTACTGTACTTCCCATTTTCAGACACTCTGCATGACACCCATCTAATCCAGGAGCCTTACCTGTTCTCCTAATTATCAGAGCTACTTGCACCTCATCTTTTCTTATTTTTCCTCTTCCCTCTCCCATCACTGTTATTTTCTTAATGCCTCCCTACGGCTACTACTAATCCCTCCCTATCCTCCTCCACATTCAACAGCTCTCTAAAATAATCACTCATCTTCCCCTTACTGCCTCCTCTTACGTCAAGATCTGTCCATCCATGGCTCAAAAGACTAAGCAGAATAATTCAAAACGACCAAATCTCAGAAAGACTACACAATGGAGTCCCTGAAGATACAATACTTTCACCCTTATGTACATACAGATTATATATATATACATATTTATATATATATACATGTATAGTTGAGCTTGGGTTCTCTGTGAAATTAGGTCATGATGCCAGTTAGCAGTCTACCTAGAATCTTCAGGAGTTAGTCCAACTCCAAGTTGGAGAACTTTTGTAGCTTCCATGGCTCAGTCGGTAAACTGTTGGTTTGGCATTGGGCGAGACCTCAGTTCGAACCCCAGGGCAACTGTCAGAAATTGTTTGATTGATATCCACTGTTACTAGTGATTCACTTCAGGTATTTACACATACACACACACACACATATATATATATATATATATATATATATATATATATACATATTATTGTGCTGGTGGCATCATAGGAACCATGCTGGTCTCATACTTGCTTAATTGTGGGTTGCGTCCCACACTTCTCTTCGATTCTCAGGAATGACTGTTACCTGCACCTTTCATAAGCTCTTCACCTTATATATATTTCACACACACTGCAAGAGAGAGAGGGGTGGCTGGATTGCAAGTACTTAGACCTAGAGAAGGCATTTGATAAAGTACCTCACAGTTGACTTATGTGGAAATTGGAACATGTTGGAGGACTGAAAGGCAAACTAATAGAATGGATTAAATATTTCCTGAAGGAAAGATACGTGAGGACTGTAGTAAAAGACAAGATGTCATGGTGGAAAGCAGTAACAAGTGGAGTACCACAAGGTTCGGTGCTTGCACCAATTATGTTTCTTGTGTGTTATTGACATAATAGAAGAAACAACAAGCTATGCCAACACATTTGCAGATGATACAAAAATCATGAGAAGCATGAAAAATGAGGACAGCTAAATATTGCAAAAATATCTAGATACTATTTTTGCATGGAGCCAAGAATGGGAAATGAAGTTCAATATAAAAAAAATATACAAAGTACTGGAAATGGGCAATAGTGGCAAAAGGCTATCCTTAAAATATTCCTTGGAAAACTAACCCATTACAAAAGCAAAAGAGGATAAAAACTTGGGGGTTTTGATAAAAGACAACCTGTCACCTAACAGACATATCAGCAGGATTGTGGGAGAGACTTATGGACTACTACAAAAGGTTAAAATGAAGTTCCATTATATGGATGAAGAGATGATGAAAAATCTCATCAAAACCCAGATACATCCAAGACTAGAATGTGCGTCAGCAGTATGGTCCCCACACAGAGTGAAGGATATAAGCAAGATTGAGAGAATACAAAGGACAGCAACCAAACTGGTTCCCATCCTGGCAGATAAACCATATGAGGAGAGACTAAAAGCACTGGGTCTGCCAACTTTGAAAGATTGAAGAGAAAGAGGTGATATGATTACAGTATTCAGGTCACTAAAGGAATTGCATTGACAGAATAGATTTCCTAATTAAAAATGGGAGGACTCAGGTCGTGGGAGCATATTATGAAAGACCACATGTCTAAAGGATGTGAAGAAATACATGTGAAGCAATGTGAAGAAAGAAAGTTTTCCATATAGATACATAAATATGTGGAATAGCTTACAAGGTGATGTAGCCCAAACTGAGACAATACACAAATTCAAATCTAAATATGAAAACTGGAAATCAAGGATATAGATTAAATTGGAACTCTACATGAATTTGGGGCTAGGTATGATAAAAATCTAGAGAATAGGAGATGGGACCCAATGAGCATTCCTCCTTTACAGTATACTACAATTACCGTAGGTAAATACATGTGTCTAATGTCATAGCATGAACCACAGATAAGGCCATATATGAGCTCTGAGCTCTCATCCTGGGGGGTAATGGCTGTCAATCATGAGTCCAACATGTGATTCAAGACCATGGTGAATCACACATGCAAAAAAAAAAAAAAAAAAAAAAAAAAAAAAAATATAAATATTTATATATATAAATATATATATATGTATGTATATATATATATATATATATATATATATATAAGAAAAAAAAATAATAAAATAAAAAGTAGCAAGGATCCTGAAGCTATGTGAGGGTCTGAGGGCCATTTCTAAGTACTGTCTGACCATAAGTTCTAGTCAAAAATCAAGCCAAGGCAACATTTATCTTTGTTATTATATTACAATGAGATGTATCCAAAACATTCCAAGAAATAGCTGATAAAAGTAAAGAAACAGGCAATTCATAACAAAAAAATATGAAAGTATATATGATCTTCCTATCATTCAGTAAGTAAAAAGAAATTCAACAACTAATTATTGCTACTGCATTCTTGACTTACTATATTCTTTCACTCTGGGTTTTTCTTTGTCATCGGGTGAGATCAGACGCCTAAAGTTTTTTGTCATATTCTTGTACAAGGCTTCAGCTTCTGCTCCTATGTTCTCCATTTTCAATACAAAAATTAGAACACTGCAGAATTTTGTCAATTCTAAAATACTTTCTTATTGGACTTCTACTGTCTTCCAAGCCAACTTGCACATTTTGGTTGTAAATAGGCCCTTTTCACGATCATTTCATGATCACTAAGTGCACAAGCTGAGTCACATTACATTTCTTTCACTTACATTCTTTTATCTTCTCCAAGACAAGGACTTTCCCTTGACCTTGACAACATAAAATGCAATTACTTGATCATACACAATCCAGACATGAGTTTTTTTTTTTTCTTATGTGGATAATATAGTATTTACATAAACTAAATCAAATGGTATTTGTTGCTGCCAATATGACACACAAACCATATCTACAGTCTACCACACACAACTCTTATCAACACTGGTACAGTTATCTTCCTATTATCTGCCAAGTTATGGCATTACTGATAAAGAGATAAATAATTCACAATTTCAGATGTAACTGCAGTCTAGGAAATGGAGAGCTGGAGAGGAGTACACATAGCAAGACATCAAAAGTGTAAGTATTTTCACAGAATATGCCCACATCCTCTTTTACTGAAATTTAATCCATAGCACGTGAATGCTTTGCTCTTTTCCACAGGAGATGGAAAACGGAAGGTCTCATGTGGACAAAATTTATTTCTGTAAAGTTGCATGAAAAGTGTGATAAAATTCTATCTATATACCAACAGCCTCTTTCCCCTTATTATGGAGGTAGCCAGCCAAAGCATACACCCACTCCCACCTATTCCACTCCTATCCACCATCCAATATTTCCCTTTCATCTTAGAGGGGTTGTGTATAAATGATGCTGTGATGCATAAGGGGGAGTGGGTGGGAGATGGGGGGGGGAGGAAGTATGTATGAGAAAAAAAATTGATGCAGCCCAAAGGGATTTCTCCCCATCTTCTCCTTTTCTGCATGAGGGGACGGAGAGAGGGGGGTCGCCGATTTTATGAAATGGCCTTCCTGTGGATGTGCTGTGTCTTGCGATACTGCTTCTGACCCAGGGCAGTAGACAGGATGCAGGGATGACCCATCATCCAGGAGGTGCCAAAATAAGAGGGAGGGAGGAGGGTGGAGAGGAGTGGAGTACGAGTATATGGGAAATGGAGTGGGTGGGAGTGGTTTCTATGCCTTTTTCTTTTTGGCTAATCCCTGTGTAAGGGGGAAAAAGACTTTGGTATATGTATGATGTATGTATGTATCTTAGCTCCTAATGAATGGCCATTAAGAAAAATCTGGTGTTAAGGAATTTTGGAATTTATCAAGAGAAAAATCTATTCCCATGTGCCTCACCAACTATTCATGTAGTTTTATGTATACCTGCTAGTTGTCATCATAATAACTGTTGCATTTTGTTTCATTCAATATGCCCCTTTATCCAGGGCAGAATGGATTATCCCTCTTGGCTTAGAAAGACACATCAGCTGAGCTGTCTGACCAGAATCTTACGAGTCAAGTAACTATTGGTTGGGCTGACACTACATCTGTGGCTGTCTCCCTCTAGTGCCAAGGGTAATGGGTGGGCATACTCTTCCATAACCCCTCGGATTTTTTGGTAAATTATATACACGCAATGCCAAGTCTCCCCTTATTAGATTCTCTGGTGGGTGGAGGTATGGGAGGGTGGATCTCTAAGTTTGTATACAGGGAATCTGCTGATTTTTAGCATAGGTTGAAACTAGCCTAAGTAAGCACCTTCTATGGGGATTGTTTTCCTCTTCTTTGATGCACAACCATCAAAAGAGTCTGCCTTACATTTGGGTGCCATAAATGAAGGACAAAACGTTCCCCAAAAAGTAACACAAATGGGAGAGCACATGATAAGTAGTACTGTATATATTCATGTATAGTAGAAGTTTTCCATGATAATTTCTTACACACACGCGAAAAAAAAGAAAGTGTAACACTATACACAGGTGATGTTTTCAAACATGTTAAAATTCATACATTTTTTGAGACTGTAACTTATCTCATAGGCCTATAGATTCACAGTACATGTGGCTAATCTTAACAGTACTAGTAAACTCCTCACTGCCTGCCATCATCTACATTCTTCTTTCTGTTACCACATGAATATCAGGACTTCATTATGTATACCAGGAGGTGCCAAGATAAGAGGGAGGGTAGAGGGTGGAGGGGAGTGGAGTGTATTTGGGATGGAATGGGTAGGAATGATTTCTATGCGTTTGTTTTTTGGCTACCTCCCTTGTAAGGGGGGAAAAAGCCCTTGGTATATGTATTATGTATACCACTTATATTGTACAAAAAACATATATAAATGAAGACGATGATGTCTTTTTTCCTTTCTCCAAGCTGCATGCACCTCTGTTTGCACCTGTTTACATCCCTGAAGTATATTGCTTTCCTAAGTACTATATTTGACGGATTACAAGATGCATCTCAATTTAGGCAGGCATTGTTTTGGTATGTGCATGGTTAATTATAGTCACTAAATTTCTTCCTGACTAGTGTTATCTTATATAAATTACTGGTAACTACAGTTAGCTCTTGATACAATGAATCTCGATATACTAGATATCTGATATAACGAATAAAAAATCTGACCGTACAAATCCTCGCTATAATGGATTTTCATCCGTTATAGCGAGGGATCCTCGGTTATAACGACAGACCATTGTCTCCATATCATCCGTTATATCAAGGGTTTACTGACAAACTTTGGGATATAACGGATCTGTCTGGTATTTCCATCGTATATGACGGATCCTCAGTTATAACGGATCTTCTGATATAACGACAGACCCGTCCCCATATCATCTGTTATATCAAGAGTTTACTGTACAGTTATATATACTGTATATAAAAATTACCTTTTCTCCCCATTTCCTGTGGGGTTATACCGTAAACTAATCCGAAAACAGAGGTACACATTTGTCTCAGTTGAGATACTCTTTTAACATGATCAATCTGCATTCACTCCCCAGCCAACCCTTATCATCAAACAATAGTCTATTATCAGTCTATCAGTTTAAATGAAAAGTGCATTGAAACATAGACAAGCTCAAATAATAAAAATTCATTCATCATTTTTTCTGCTTTATACAATAAAAGTAGAGTAATTGAGCATACATACATCAGTACTGTAGTTTGCCTTAGTTCATCATAAACAAAAACAAGATACTATTCTGCTTGTCTACAAATATCATTGTAGGATGTAAATGACCTCCTGTTTGCACTCATATAAATAAACATACATATTCTATCTATATACCAAGGGCCCCTTACCAGGGAGATAGCCAAAGTCAAAAGGCATGTACCCACTCCCACCCATTCCACTCCCATCCTCCACCCTTTCCCCCTCTCATCTTAGCTCCTCGTGGATGACATGTCATTCCTGTATCTTGTCGTTCACTGCCCTGGCTCAGAAGCAAAGCAACAAGACACAACACATCTACAGCAAGGCTGCTTCACTTAATCAGCAACCCCTCCACTCTACCTCCCTTATGCAGAAAAATAGCAGACACCTTTGTTCTTCTTTATGTACCTCTCATGTGCTTCTCTAGTTCTATCTTAAAACCAATTCACATACACTCTCTTCTCTTCCACTATTGCCTTCACCTCTTCATTCCACCATCTGCAACATCTATTTACTCTCATCCTCCTCATTCCACACACCATCTTTGTTCACTTTATAATTTCCTTCTTGAAATATGCCTATTCTTCTTCTCTTGTTCCTACTCTATCTCTCACTAGCTCTTACACTTTACTTACCTTCCCCTGGTATTTTTTCTCTTTATCCTTCTCATTCAATTTGTTCACCCTCAGCACTTCTCTACCTCCCTCCCTTTTCCTTTATTTTCCATTTGCATGCTAACAAAAAATGATCTGACAATTCCTCACTTATTCCCCTGAAAACATGAAAATCCAGAAGTCTTCCAATCCTCCCTTTAGGTATCACTACATAGTCCATTAATGCCTTATCAACCACTGTTCCCTTCAGCAATAAGCATTACACTTACCTTTCAAAATCTGCTGTAGTGTTGCAATTTCCTCGTTGCATTTTCTTTTCTCCACAGCTACCTGGTTCTCAGCTGTACACTCTGCGATAGTCACAGCACTCTTGGCTTCATCTAGTTCATGCTGCAGCTGCCTGCACTGATCCCTCAACACCTGCAGCTCACTCTCCATCCCTTCAACCTGCTCCGCCCTAATCCGCAGTTCCTCTGGGAGATGAACAGTATTATTTTAAGTTATCTATATACATATAATGAGACATATACAAGATAAACATTTTTTTTTTTTTTTAAAGATTACTGAACCCTTGTTCCCATCAGCATGATACAAAATCTGAATTATAAACCGTTTTCTTCCAGTTGGGAATTCATTAACAGCACCTAAATTATTACTTATAAAAAAAGGACTTCTGTGTTGGCATGTACCTCATTATGCATTATTTTTTGCATGTTGATATCTGGCTTAGAGGTATGGATGAATCATAATTGTTTCCTTGAGATTCATTGACTGGAAACTCACAGCTCCAGAGTACCAAGCAATAGTCCTTGGGCCCTCCCACAGATCACACTTGGAATAAATACTGGACTACTGTCTGTGTTGCGTTGGTGTATTTCTATCTATATACCAAAAGCTTCTTCCCCTTCCAAGGGAAGTAGCCAGCCAAGGCATACACCCCTCCCCACCCTACCCACTTCTATCCGTCACTCATTTGTTTCCCTTTTATTCTAGTTTCTTGTGGACACAGGATCATCCCAGTCTCCTACCCACTGCCTGGGACAGAAGCAATGCAGCACAACACAGTACATCCGCAAGACGGCCTCACCTCTTCACTTAAAAGAGCAACCCTCCCTCCTCCTCCTCTAATGCAAACACAGAAAAGGTGAGTAGCCTAAGACAAGTAGACATGTAGCTGTCCCATGCACTTAGACTGTTGGGGCAGGTAACAGTCATTACTGGGAATTGGAGAGAAGTGCAAAATTTCAATCCACAACTAAGCAAATGAGAGACCAGCCAATTTCTGATTAACTTCTTCAAAATGAGTCAAATTCTCGAGGGCAGCATCAGTTGCCTGATGGACGATGATGCATCACAATACTCACATTACATAATATAAAGTTACTGCTGTATTACTCATTCTCTTTCACTCTGAATGTTAATAACCACAGAAAATATAATAAGGCCAGTTCACATCATATGGGGGTCACTTAGCTACAACTACAAAATAAATATAATCAAGAAGCCAATGCTGGCATCATCATATACCCACTCGTGCCTCACGATGCCTACATAGGTGTCATTGTATGGAAGGGCATAAGCCACCAGAAAACACAGAAGACAAATAGAAATCCTATTCAACTTATTGTCCATTAACAACCATTTCCCACTCACACCTATATTTTGCCCTCTCTCTTCCCTACTAAATAAACATTCTCCATTTTATTCAAAGCCACCTATACATAATCAATCCATCTCATTCTCTTTCTTTCCTTCAAGTTCAGTCCATTCACCTCTGCCTTCCACATTCTTTTTGCTGGTCTTTTCTGGCTCATACTTTCCATGTGCCCAAACCATCTTGGTGTTCTTGGCACCTCCCACTGCCACAATAAACCAATCCCTAACCTCCTCCATATTCAACAACTCTGAAATAATCTATCTTCCCCTCACTGCCTTCACTCCCATTGACATCTGTCCATCTGCACCCTTTACCTTTTCCTCTATATCTGACTTATCCCCCCTCATTCTCTTCACTTCCTTCCAAAACACCTTTTTATTTTAAAAATATGTCATACTTCTACTCCAATTTATATCTGCTAACCTCTTTGACTCCTTCACTTTACATTTTGCTTCTTTTTTCTTGTAGCTATGAAATGCTTCCTTATTTCTACCTTGCATCCAATCAAGATAAAACTTGATAAAGCTGGGGTGGAAAAGGTCGCAGATAGGGCTTATGAAATAATATTGGAATGGTTTAGATACATGGATAGAGTAAAGAAAAATTAGTAAAAAAAAAAAGAGGTGTGGAAGGCAGAAGTGGACGGAGTGAACTTCAGGGGAAGACTGAGGATGGGACGGACAGATGGGGTGAAAGGGGCATTGAGCAAGAGAGGAATGCCTGTTGAGCAAGTAGGGGAGAAGGCAAGAGATAGGGATGACTGGAGAATGGCTGTGTATAAATGATACTGTGATGCATGGAAGGGTGGGGGATGGGTAGTGAGTGGTTATGTACGATACTTTGATGCAGCCTGAAAGGATTTCTCCCTGTCTTCTTTCTCTTTTTTTTTTATTATTATATTGTACAATTATTTTGCTATTGTGTAAGGATATCTCAAAGTGCAGTTAAGAGAGTAGAAAGTGTTCAAGAGTATAAAACAGATTAATAAGAGCATTGAAAAGGTTTATAAAAGTATGATGAGGGTTTCTAAAGGTAAAGTGTTCAAGAGTATAAAACAGATTAATAAGAGCATTGAAAAGGTTTATAAAAGTATGATGAGGGTTTCTAAAGGTTTACAATATATAAAAATAGTCAAAATATATGGTTTCTACTTCATGGATCTTAACCTATTGTGGGGGATAACTGTATTAGAACATACACGAGTAGTTAAATGAAGGGGTTACTCTTAAAATACAATGGCCTTTTTTAAAGTATATGCAAAACAAATGATAAGGAATATTGTTTTTGGAAATTTTGATAAGTTTATCAGATAAACAAGTTAAGAAAAATAAAACCCAGTGAATATGTGAATAACAAGGAAACTACATAGAGAATAAATATAACAAAAGGTAAAACAATATGATATGTTAATTAGGAATACTGGGTTTCTGATATCACTGATAATGATCTATATAATTTTTAAACTATATATTCTTTTTCTGTATTTATGAATTTTTTCAAGACTACTAGAACTTAATTTCAATTTTATGATTTTTAAACTGCAATTTTTTCCTGTATCTATGAAACAGCAATTTTTTTTAGGCCTACACTAGAAGTTAATTATAGTTTTATATGTTCACTATTAACACATTTTAGTAACAGGCTAAATATGGGCATGCAGTATAAGAATAAATGCAAAAAAACACTTGTCATTTTTTGGAACAGATTGGTATGTTTTAGCGATACTTGTAGTGAACCTTTTTATTCACTGTGTAAACAATCAATAGTTAACATACCTAACTTGTTGTGTAATGAATAATTAGTTTTATCTAATACTAACAAATCACCATGATTAACCTTTTCACTAGCAAGATTGGGCAGAGATGAAAAAATATCTGTATTACGTTGTAGAAATAATTGTTAACAAAACTTGTTGTACCCAGGGAGACATGGTGTGAACATGCTGCAGGATTTTGTGTAGAAACATGTTACAAAAATATTGAAAATGCATCATGTATACCCTTGCTTTTTAAGTGCCCAAAGACAGCATTCCCAAACCAACATGCAGAGAGCACCAATGATGCACTGATGTGAAAACTTCTTCAGATATTCCAGCTCAAATTGATAACCCAGACCTATACCGTCTATCTACACATCTTGGCTGTTGTCAGGGAGTTAAGACTACTCTCAAAAAACACTGAAAAACTCTCAATATTAATGAAGGCATTGTCTGTTTTATCAAGGACACCTGAGTGGGTATTCAACTTATGACATCATCAGAACTAATACCAAGAGATGGCACTGTAAGCTGTGTTTTGGAATGTAAGTTACCAGATGACAAATACTTTTAAAATCACTGAAATAATACTTCTGAGATAAGATACCTACTTTAAAGATGGTTCTCATGAAAATAAATAACATAACAATGGAAAAAAAAATGCAAAATTGTACCTGGGTTTGGTGGCTATCCTTCAAATCATTAGAGGGACTGACTACTTGAATCCCTCTTGAAATTCATCAAAGTGAAGGGCACATAGTTATACCAAATTCTTAAGTTACTGCAACTGCATTTGTATCACATTATCTCATACAGTATTGCTGGCCAATAAGGAGAATGGCTATCAAGGTAATTCTTTATGATCATTTCATAAAAATAACTAATTAAAGAATAATAATAATAAAAATAATAATAATTACAAAAATAAATAAAGTCCATGGGCTATATACTATTATTGATCTGTAACAATCTTGATTATCCCCTATAGATTTGGAACTTTTCCTGCTACAAACAGCTTCTGAAGGTTTTATGTCTGATAATATAAGTGCAGTACAGTCAACTCGTTACTTCTATTTATATTTTGATCAACATACAGATACCTCATTATACAATTGACTGTTCATACAATCTGCAAATTTCTCTAACCAAAATCATCCTACAATTTATCAGATGCAAAAAATAATATTTACGATGTTATTCACCTTGACCTTATCAAAGCATTTGATAAAGTGCCCCACCAGAGACTAGTAAATAAAGTCAAAGCCCAGTGCTTGAGTGGATTAGAGCATGGATTAGTGGCAGAAAACAGCAGGTCACCATTAATGGTGTAAAATCCAAATGCGGAAGTATTACTAGTGGAGTTCCCCAGGGCTCAGTTTTGGGTCCTTTATTGTTCATTAAGTATATAAATGACTTGGACAATGGGATTAATAGTGATGTTAATAACTTTCCGGATGACACTAAAATGGGATGCCATATTATGGTTCAAAGAATAAACCAGAATACTGCAGGAAGATTTTAACAAATAATTTGCATGGTCAAAGAAATGGCAAATGAACTTCAATATTTCAAAGTGCAGCGAGCTAAATGTAGGTTTACACAACTCCGAGAACAGGTACAGCTTAAATAACACCACTTTGGAGAAAAAAGAATGTGAAAAAGATTTGAGAGTGGAAGTCCTGACTTTCAATCCAGGAAACATTGCATTGCTGCCAGAAATAGAACTAACCAAAAGTTAAAATCTATCAAGACAAAAAAAAAAAAAAAAAAAAAAAAAAAAAAAAAAAAAAAAAAAAAAAAAAAAAAAAAAAAAAAAAAAAAAAAAAAAAAAAAAAAAAAAAAAAGAGCAGATGTAGTTAGACCCATCCTTGACTATGCATTACAGTTTTGGTCTCCATCCTATAGAATGGATAATTCAAAAGAATCGGTAGAGATGAGAATGACCAAAATGATACAAGGGCTCAGAAATTTACCTTACAAGGACAGGCTTAGGCATCTTAACTTGCACTCTCAGAGTGCAGGGTGATCTAATAGAGGTATTCAAATAGGTCAAGGGCTTGAACAAGGTCATCATATTAAGACAACAGTGGAGGGCTCGTAGTAATTAATCTAGACTGGACAAAGCTTTAGGAAACAGGCAAGAACTGGTTTACCAAAAGAGTGATTATCAAACGGATTAGACTTAGTAACCATGTAGTGAGCACTGAAACTATTAGTTAATTTAAGAAGTTAGATAACTTTAAATATGGGGATGACAGGTGGTACTGGACACAGAACTGCCTAGTGAAAGCTTTATGGTCTCTTGCAGTCTCCCACATTTTTATGTCCTTATGTTGCATAAATGAGGAGAGGTGTTGCTATATATCAAAACAAAAGGAGTAAACCAGTTCCATCTGCCAGGCCCTGTTGGAAATGCGCTGCTTTCTACCTAAGCAGCAAGGAGGGGGGGGGGGAGACATCCATGAAGTGCCGAGATGGGAAGGATGCTGAATGGGTTCTAATATATATGAAATGGGTGTGTGCTTTGACTCAGTCACCCCCTCTCCCTTATAAGAGGAAAATGACTCGTGGTATTTACTTAATAGTGATATACAGGAAAGGAGCAACTCTCACTAGTCAAGACTCCAATTCTCCAATTTATGATATCTAACCTCAAATTCATGTACAGTTTCAACTTATCCCAATATCCTTGATTTCCTGTATCAGTGTATTTACTTAAATGTATCATACAGGAGAGGAACAATGCTCAAGGGGTCCTGTCTCCTACTCTCAAATTTCTCATACTTTGCTTCAAATTCATGTATAGCTCCAACTTGGTCTATAACTTTATTTTCCAATTATCAAACTCAGATTTGAAATCATACATTGTTCTAGCTATGAGCACATCCCTTTCTAAGCTATTCAAAGTTTTTATGCATCTTTATGGAAAACTGTACTTTTTCACATAATTTAGTCTTAATTTCTTCACTCCCAACTCCTTTTCCATCCCCACTCTCCTCCTCAACTTGTTTCTCACTCTAACCAGGTAACCATACTTCTCAGACATTTCATCTCAAACACAAACTTTCTTCCGTCTTATGTTTCATGTTTCTGCCCCTTACAGTGCTGTTGGCAAAATTGCCACTTCATACAATCTCCTCTTAGCATCCATTCCCAAATGTCCATTTCTTATTATATTTTTTAATCCCCCAAGGCATTTACTTGCTTCTCTCAATCTACATTCTACCTCAACCTCCACTCTTCCCTTTCCCGCCACATTTACCCCCACGTATCTAAAGCTATTCACTTACTTCTGCCTCTCTCCCATGATATTTCCAATTTCTGCCATCCTCTCCCCTTGTACATCTCATCATCTTACTTTTACCTACATTTATCTTCAACTTCCTTCTTTTACACACCTTCCCAAACTCCATCACTAACTTAATCCCTCCTCTATTCCTGCTACAAGCACAGTGTCATCAGCAAAAAACAACTGGCTTATTTACCATTTTTCTCAATTTTCTTGAACCATCTTCAGTCCCCGGCCCATCGCCCTTGCATTTACCTCTTGTACCACCCCATCCATGTATACATAGAATAACCATGGTGATATGACACATCCCTGACAAAATCCCACCTTTACCTAAAACCACTTGCTCTCTCCATTTCTAATTTTAACACAGGCTCTACTACTCTTATAATAACTTTTGACTGCTCTTAACATCTTTCTCCTATCCCATATATCTGCAATACCTCCCACATCCTTATCTTTTCCTAAAGCTTTCTCACATATCTGCCTTGCCACAAAAATCTGATCAATGCAACCCCAACCTTTCCTGAACCCACACTGTTCCTCACTAATTACTTCTTCTATTCCTCTCCTAATCCTCTCAATCAAAACCCTCCCAAAAGCCTTCCCAACTAAACTCAACAAATTGATCCCTCTGAAATTACTACACTCACACTTGTCCCCTTTTCCTTTGTAAAGCGGAACTTTACTATTATCTTCATGTATCTTTCATCCATTCTAGTAGTTTGCCTCTCAGTCCTCCAACATGCTCTAATTTCCACATAAGTAGACTATGAGGTACTTTATCAAATGCCTTCTCTAGGTCCAGGTACACACAATCCATCCACCCCTTTCTCTTGTAGTGTATCATTCTTGAATAAAAGCTTAAAAAGGTCAACACACATGACCTTACTAATTTGAAGCCAAACTGTCAGAATGTTAATCTCTTCAAGATATTTGGTCCATCAATTTTTCATAATCCTTTGACATAATTTCACTACTGCACTGGTTAGTGATACTGGCCTATAATTTAGTGGTGTCTCCACCTTTGAGAACTGGTACCCCATTTGCCCTTTTCCAATCAACCGACACAATGCCCTCTTTCAATGAACACGTAATAAGACTGTGTATCTTGTCTGGTAATTGTTCCCTACATTCTTTAAGTATCTAGTTCTAGATCCTATCAATCTTGAAGCTTTTGTCACATCCAATGATCTCAAGAGATTGAGCACTTCCCTCACTTCTACATTTACATCTCCTAAACCTGTTTTTTTTTTTTTCTCACCTCACTTTTCTAAAAAAAAATTGCACTTTTTTGTACATCCAATTAGAAACTTTCATTCATTATTTCTGCCTGAGGTGGGGTCTCTTCAAAGACCTCACCATCTATTATTAACTTGGCGATTTCCTCCGTGTCTCAATTTACCATTTATAAACATGTAAACCAGTTTTGCTTCATCTTTGCATTTATCTACTACACCCCTTTCAAAATTGCTTTCTTCCTGCGAATTCTTGTGTATAATCATTCCTAGCTTGTTTGTAAGCTTCTTTTGTTTTATTGTTCCTTTTCTTCCTCCATTTTTCCCAAGCCACATCCCTGGCCCTTTTCGCAACCTCACACTTTTTTGTTGAACCAATCCTGTTTTTCTTCTTTCTCTAGTCCTTGGCATATGTTTGTTCAGTTGTAAACATCAAGAGATATTTCCTATTTCCTCCTCATTCCTGTGGTATTCATGAATTCCTCCCAATTTGTTTTTTCAAAGATTTTTTTTCAACCCTAAGTAATCTGCTTTTCTAAAATTGAGTCTCACTTGCCTGTGTGATTCATTCCTTGGCTCTATTTCTTCATCCTCCAGCTGAAACTTAATTGTAATGTGGTCACTTTTACCTATTGGGAAAAGGTAGTTCAAGGAGTTGATAATGTCTGTTTCTTTTGTTAGTAACATATCTAATTTTGTGGGATTGTCATCTCCCCTTACCTGGGTCACTTCCTTTACCCACTGGGCCATTGTGTTCTCCATTGCTATACTCAACAAGGTATTTCCCCAGGAATCTGCTTAGCCATCTGCCTCCCAATCCTCCCAGTTGACCTCACCACAATTAAAATCTCCAATAAGGACTATGTTTCTACTTTGTTCAATATTTTTCTTTAGAAGAGCTGTATCTATTAAGATTTCTTGATAATCAGTTTCACTCCAAGCTCTAGTCTTGGAGGGAACATATGCCACCATGAAGTCTCTTTTATTGTGTCCTTTAGTACTAATCTTTAGGTGAATTGCTTCAGCCCTGCCTTCACTCACATTTGCTTCTTTCACCATTATGTCATTCCTCACCAAAAACATTATTCCTCCATTCTTTTTATCTTCTTTGTCTATTCTCCAGGTGTATCTGTTGTTCCCCCAACTGTATATGAACATTTTTGGGAGTTTAGTCTCTACTAGACACAATATACCATGATCATTTATCCTTAACCCTTTAAACTCCGATGACAAGATGCCTTGTCATTTGGTCTAATAAAAAAATCATAGAACACCAAAATGTTTGATCAAACACCAGAAAAATATGACGTCAATCCTCGCGCGGTCAAGCCGCATCAGATGATATTCGGATGTATGGGCCAGCGCGAGGCCTACCATATCCGGTTTTCCGTATCTACACCACAAGCGGCTGACATGAGTTGAATGGGTTAAGTAGTCATTTATCTCCAACCTAGCTAATAGTTAACCATCAACATTAGTATATGTAGTACTTCCTTTGCAATACTGGCTACCTGTTTCTTTGGAAATAATTTCTTCATCTAACTGACAACTCGAAAAAAAAGTTTTCCTTCTTTGGTACTATCATTTTTGGCTTTGGCTTCCTCTAGGACAGTGGTTCCCAAACTAAGGGGCGTGCCCCCCCCTAGGGAGGCATGAGAAGGATACAAGGGGGGGTGTGAAGTCATCTGCTCAAAAATATTTGCTTAATTAGAATAATAAAATCATTCAAAGAACAACTATCTGCCATTATATACAACTTACGATGGCCGCGACTTACGATTGTTCGACTTTACGATGACGACGACGACGTCATGAGGAGCAAGTGGATTCGCGACGCTGCCATATCGGCGTCTTGATTATATTTATTGTGCCCTGAATCCCATTCTCTGTGGTTTTCAAAATTCGTGGGTGAAAGAGAGAACGATCGATATAAGCGGTGACTATATTTTATGATGCGAGTATTATTACGTCACGTCGTACGGCTGGCATTGGCTGCTGCCCGCGAGATTTAAGTTCCGTACTAAAAATACATATTATAGTGTTTGAATATGGTAAAAAGGATAAAAATAATTAAATAAACTACTGTACATGTTTAATAGGCTATATTCAGTATCTCTGGTGGTTAATATACAGGTAGGCTAGGTACAGTGACCACGGAACAGTGATACACAAATTGGGGATCGACTTACGATGAAATCGTCTTACGATGGCTCTATCGAAACCTAATGCCATCGTAAGTCGACGTTTACCTGTACATGCAAAGTATAATCATAGCAGTCACTCCAACCTGTTTTCTATTAAGCTAGTTCTCCTTACACATTTTGGACACGTCACTGATACCAACCACAATATGCTAATGTTCAAACTTTTTTTTTTCGCTCCCTTTGAACCAAATGTTTCGTTTTTAGTTACTTAGAAAAATGTCTCTGGAATGTACTATTATTTGTTTGTGTGGCTTTCATTATTAAATTTTAATACAAACAGAAATCTATTTTCCTGAACAATGCTAAGAAATAAAGGCAAGAATCATTTCACATGAACAAGAGGGAGTGGGGGTATGTGTGTGTCTACTGGAAGCAAAAAGGGGGCGTCAGGTAAGATAGTTTGGGAACCATTGCTCTAGGAGCTTTCATGTCTTTGCTCGTTCCTCTTCATTAGCATCTTTTGTAATCCAAATATTTTTTAACATTTTTTCTTGCGCTAACTTCCAAGACTTGCTGATTACTTCTTTTGCCATGGATTTGTGCAATTTCTCTTACACTTTCCTAACCTATACATGGAATCAATTTCGTCTGTTACATCCAAATCCTTCCCTACAGTTGTTGATGTAATTTCCCTTAACATTTGCATTTCTTTTTCTTGATGTAACTTCCATGAGGTGTTGTTTTCTTCTTGGCATCCAATTTGCTATTCTGTCTGGGCCGTGTGATTTCCTGACAAGGTTCGTTAATTGATCCATTATTTCTTTTTGTGTTATTTTTATTTACCTCATGGGGGGGGGGATCACACTTCATCCCAATGCTGTACTTTTTCTCTAGTGTAAACAGACTTGAAGTGATTGTTCATGACTTCAGCCATTTCTAAATCTTCTGTGTATTCTATATTTCCATGACGCAGTTTCACCATTTCTTGTTTATTTTTAAATTTACCATTCACATATCTATAGAATGGTGTGTGTGTGTGTGTGTATTTACCTTGTATCTTATGGTATGTGTATGAGTGTATGTAACAAACTTTTCAATATATCAAATTTGGTCTTGGCTGAATTAGTTCATTATATTGAGCTTGTACTATGCAATTAATAACCAACTAGATGCAACAAACAATATTCTACAATCCATATGTTTCAAGATTTTAAAGGCAATCATGCTACTATAAATAACAATGTTAAAATCTATTTATCTATTTTTTTTTCTAAATTGAAAACTAGAAAGAATATTATAGTAAAAAAAGGAGAAAGCACAAACTTTTCTACATATGTAATAAAATCTATATTACTACAAACACATACCCTTATAAAGGAGGTAGTGGCCTAATTACTACAGAAAATATATACTTTCGATAACCAATCCTCTGCCTCAAATCTCTCTTGCTGATAACCTTGGTCACTGGCTGAAAAGATTTTGTGGGGTTGTCTAGAGTAAATGCAGGGAAATGTAGATCACACGTGTTTCTTCTGTGTGATAATTGTATCTGATGCACTTGTTATTTGGTAACAGGACAATTCTAAGATGGTACTGTTTTAGAGCTGGGTGATGACCTGCTCACAGGTGTATGCAAATTTCTTTTCTGGGTAAATGTCTGATGTTCCTCGGAAATGTACTGGGTTTGTTGGTCTAGTGAGAAGTGTTTTGTGACCTCTGTGTTTATGGATGGGTGTGTTGTGGGGTACTGGGGCTAGGTTGTTGCGGATATCTCTGCAGTATACTGCTGGCACTGGTTTCTTGTTAGTCCTGTGGACTGTGCTTATGTAATGTGATACAAGTGAATTCAAGGGTTCTTGCACCGTCTTGTACCAATTATTCTTAAGTATCACATGGAGTTTTCAGTTTTCAAGAGTAGTTGTTCTATTAAGAGTTGTTTTTGTACAGCCAGTTATCATTCTTAAGGCTTGGTTTTATGTTGTCTCTATCTTTTTATATATACATCTATCATTGGGTACCACGACATGGAAATATGTTTTTCACGAGTTGTATGCACAATGATTAGTGTTTCTTCTTGTTATCTAAATTCTGTGTGACAACTGTCCTGAATACATGCTTTTAAATCCTAATTTACTTTCACTGTCAAGTCTCTTTTGTAGAGAATGAAGGTCATCTGTGTGTTCAATGTGAGACGTAGTACTTTATACTCCTCTTCAAGTGCAAGGGGGAGGTAATCTATTTTGACTGCTGGGAGCTTTTTCTTATTATTCATTATTATTGGGGTGAGCAATGTCACAGTGAATTTCTAATGGGATGCAACCATTCTGTTTTGTACCACCCATATTTTCAGTTCTGTAAGGTATGTCTGAGTGTTCTTAGTAGCTATCCTGTAGTTACAATGTTGTGTTGTTTTTGTTAAGTTACATTTTCACACTTTTTTTCCAAGTTCCTTATGAAGAAATAATATTAACTTTAATTATTTCATGCAAATAAGTTAACAAATGTTATACTATAAACCCCAAAGAATGGGCATTATTTAAAGCAATATTTCAATACTGTTAAATCATTACTCTAAAGAAAACTATGATAAGGTACACACAGTAGTTCATACCCACATAAAATTCAAAGTATTCTCCACAATCTCAACAAGTTTATTACAGAATGTTTAACCGGTATCATTTTTCTTGAATGTCTTCAGTTATTTATTCAGTGAATATTCTACTAAGCACACCAGGAAGAATATAATTCAATATGTGTTTGAAAATCAAATGATGATTCCACATTTGGATGAAATATAGATTAATACAAAAGTAACATTGTCTTCTATCTCATCCTTATCATACAGTTCTACTTCACTGAACTTAGGCCATTCACAAAGTTATTTCTGGAAACTCGAACTACTGAAATTCTGCCTTAAATCTTTCATACCTCAGATTTTTACTTCTTTCCACAGTTCCACAATATAAAGATTTTTAAATAGTCTTACACTCTATTAAAAGTTTTGTGACTATAATGGTATTCTAAAACCTACAGCATCTATACTACAAATATGTGGGTATTTCTGAATTCTTACGAAGACATTCTTCATGTCTAATGATATTGCCATGATGGTATGAAAGCATCTTAATCAGACTGTGTGTGAAAGACATACAAGGTATTGGCAATACAATATAAATTATTTTTGCAGAGTAAAACTTCTGGAAGAAGTAAATCTTTTCCTCTACTTAGCCCAAAATCTTGCCTCAAGTTATGATCTACCACTAAAACTGTAAATAAAGCTACAAAGACCTCCCTTAGATTAACATCAGAGTACTGACCCTCCTTCTGCAAGTATAGTTCCTTGAGTTTGGCACGTCGTTGTCCAAAGTCCTCCTCCATTTGCTGAGTGGCTTGTTGCATGTGAGCCTCACGTTCCTCCAACTGCCGCACCCTCGCTTGCAGAGCTGGACAACACAGGACCTCATTGCCACATCAAATAACCTGGCCTTATTTCTAAACCTTAACACCACTTTAGTCACTGGAGTCTCAGGTGCGCACCTAAGATCCTGTTATCCGTACACTTTAATTTGAATTTCTGAACATCTTCTTAAGTTACCTTCTTAAGTATACAGTATATTTTCTTTCACTACCTTATTCTATTTAAAAATATTTCATACTTATTCCCTTAATCTATTCATTTTCTGTGCCAAAACAGTGAGACCTTCCCTCACCTTCACATACAGTAAGACAGGCCTGCAAGAGCCTTTAAACTTCAGTTGTTATAAGTGATTAAGGAATTATGACCAGCTAATGATACTCTCTATGTTACATAATTCTATATTTATGCCATTCTCATCTGTTCCTAGTTAATCAGACTGAGAGTATTATCATATTCCATTCAGCACTGAAAACACTCATAGCTCTAAGTTTTAACTGACTCGTATAAATCTAAATGGGTAAAAAATTAACAATCACTAACCTACAAAGTGCATAAATAATTAAGTAATTGATGAACATCTAGCTAAATATTTGAATATAATTTTGTCATGTTAATGAGAAAATAAATCATCTTGGCCAATGATTTCTGCTCAAAATCCAAAATTCTATCTCCTGCTTTATGATCAATTAAGACCATGATTCTTAAGCTCCCAAATAATAATGGCAATGACCCATCACCCAAATTCCATCTAAAATCATCTAGCAAAATTTAACATATAAGCATAAATATAGTGTAAGTGACTCTAATCATAATGTACACAAAAATTTAATGATAAAAGAATTACTACTAATTTTTCAATTAAAAATTATCTCATACCCTTCAGTAAGCAACACATGACCCAAATGAGAGGTCATGGCTTTAGTTTAAGAATAAAAAAAACAGTCTCCTATTCTTAAAATTAAGATGGCCTTAATCTTACCATACTGCTAATTATTAGTGACAAATATCTTATCTTTAGTTGTTAGAAAACTAAATCTTATGAGCCTACTTACCACACAAAACTTTCAATGCCTAATACCTTATTCTTGTGTCAAAATATCATCCATACACAACCATTCTCCACTCACATCTATCCTCTGCCTTCTCTTCTCCCTACTCAACAGACATTCCCCTCTTGCTCAAAGCCCCTTTTACCCCATTCATCTCATTTATGGTCATCTCTTTAAGTTCACTCCATCCATCTCCGCTTTCCACAATCTTTTTGCTAATCTTTCTTCATTCTTTCCATGTGCCCAATCCATCCCAGTCATCTCAAAATCTTTCGTGAGCCCTGTCTGGCAGTTCTTTCTACTCCCATTCTCCTCCTCACCTCCAACTCCATTATATCCAACCTTGTAAACTTATCATACTTTTCAGACACTTCATCTCAATCACATTTAAACTTATCCTCTCTGCCTCTTAAATTCTATATCTCCACCCCCCTACAGTGTTGTAAGCACAATCACCCCTTCATGTCTGGAACAAATTGAACAGTGAAACAGTGAATGCCAGAACTATACACGAATTCAAGAATAAACTGGACGTGGAGAGATACGAAAATGGGCCACAACGAGCATAGCTCCCGTCCCGTAAAATACAACTAGGTAAATATAATCTACGGTATTTGCATCTATTCCCAGATGCTTATTTCTCATGACACTTTTCAATCCCCCAAAAATTTACTTGCTTCACCTTCACCACCACTCCTCCATTCCCATATGTGACTCTAAATACTTGAAACTAACCACTTCCTCTAGCCTCTCTCCCCTGAGACTTATAACTTCTTGCCACCTGTTCCCCCTGTACTTTTCTTTACACCATACTGGGGTAGTGACTGCATGTTATCATGCAGTATCAATTGCATAACATGCAGACAATGCTTTAGGAACTGTTTTGGGGTGCACCTATGAATTAGAGCCACACATCATTTGTCTATGTTACAGTAAAATCTCTACTCCTAGAGGAATGCTGCTGCTTTTGTACTAGAACTATCCAGCCTTTGTGTTGTTTTCTTTGTGTCCTCTATGCTAGGGGAAGGAAAGAATTTTGCCACCATAATTCCCATGCGGGTCATTAAAACCAACAAAAAGGAATGGAGTGATGGGACTAAGTATCCTGCTCTCTGTATGATCATCCTATGGGAAGCCAAGACATAAGAGGGTCTGGGAGATTTCCAACCAGAACCCTAAAATTTGGGTAATAAAAATATATATGTAATAATAATAATGATAATAATAACAACAACAACTGTTTCCTCAACTTCCACCACACGGAAAACCTACAGCCCCACAGCAGCTGGCAACAGTCCACAGACCTTTCCATAGACTATGAGAAGAAAATTTGTACTGTTGTCTGTCTTGCATTGGTGAAGGATCATTTCTATGTCACTAATTAAAGGTGGGTGGAGGAGGGGAGCAGTCACCAGTTATCAGCTCTCTCCATGAGTGAAATAGTGTAACAAACACAGATGAAGCTGATAGAGTGTGTCAACCCATCAGGGCTGCATCTTCTGATAGAAGTGAAGTGGTTGATGGGTTTTCAAAATGGACAGCATTACTGTCCATCTTTAAAGACTACCACATGCAGGTACCTGTTGTTAGTCCATATGCATGTGTATTTACCCAAATGTATTTACCTAGCTAGTAGAGAGGAAAGTAACAATGCTCAGGGGGTCTTGTCTTTTATTCTCCAATTTATCATATCTAACTTCAAATATATGTATAGTTCCAACTTGGGCTACATACTTGTTTTCCAATTGTCATATTTAGATTTCAATTACGTATTGTTCTATCTTGGACAATATCATCTTCTAACCTATTCCAGGTATTTATGCATCTGTATATAAAAAATAATGCATTTCTTCATATCTTTTAGAAATTTAATCTTTCTCAATATGTTCCCATGACCTCTTAAAACCTTCTTATCCCTAATCAAGAGATCTCTTCTGCTAATGTAGTCCATCCCCTTTCGTGACCTGAATACTGAAGTTATATTACCTCTGCTTCAATATTTCAACGCTGGCAGATCCAATGCCAATGTCTCTCCTCATATGGTTTATCTGCCAGGCTGGGAACCAATTTGGTTGCTGCCTTCTGAATTCTCTCAATCTTGCTTATATCCTACACACTGTGTGAGGGCCATGCCATTGACACACATTCTAGTCTTGGATAGAACAGGGTTTCTATGAGTTTTCTCATCATCTCTTCATCCATATAATAAAAAGCCACTTCAATTTTCTGCAGCAGTCAATACGTTGCTCTCATAATCCTATTGATATGTCTGTCAGATAACAGGTACACTCAAATTTTTCTCCTCTTTAGCATTTGTAACAGATTCGCTTCCCAAGGGATAGTTCAATGATGGTCTTTTGCAGTTACTGCCCATTTCCAGTACTTTGAATTTATCTGTATTGAAACTAATTTTCTTTTCTTGGCTCCATGTAAAAATGATGTCTAGATCTTTTTGCACCAGTCTACAGTTATCCTTTTTCACCCTTCTTGTAATTTTTGCATCATCTACACACATTGGCATAGCTTCCTTTAACCTTCCATCATGTCATTAGTATACATAAGAACCAGCAAAGGTGCTAGCAATGAACCCTATGGAACTCCACTGGTCACTGATCACCATCCTGACATCTTATCCTTTACCAATGTCCTCATGTACCTTCCCTTCAAAAATCTTTCATCCATTCAAATAATTTGCCTCTTAATCTTCTAATATGTTCCAGTTTCCACATGAGGCAGCTGTGAGGTAATTTATCATATGGCTTCTCAAGAATTATGTGCACACAGTTCACCCAGCTCTCTCTCTCTTGCAGCACATCAAGCACTCAAGTAAAAGTTACATAAGAACATAAAAATGAAGGAGACTGCAAGAAACCATAAGGCCTACACTAGGCAGTTCTATGTCCATTACTATCATCCCCATACATAAGTTATCTAACCTTCTCTCAAAACAGTCGATAGTTTCAGCGATCACTACATGGTTACTAAGCCTATTTCATTCGTTAAGCACTCTATTGATCAACTGGTTCTTGTCAATTTCCTTCTTAAATCTAAATTTGTCCATTTTAAATATATTGCTGCAAGTCCTGCTCTATTGTCTTAATGTAATGACCTTATCTGCATCACCCTTGTTAAAGCACTTGACTTACTTGAACACCTCTATTAGTTCAACCCACACACTACACCTATCCAGAGTGTAAATTAAGGTGCCTAAGCCTGTTCTTGTAAGGTAAAATTCTGAGCCCATGTATCATTTTGGTCATTCTCTTCTGTACTGATTCTAGTGAATTAATATCCATTCTATAGAACGCAGACCAAAACTGTACCACATAGTCAAGGATGGGTTTAATGCCAGATAGTTTGATAATTACCTCTGCACTTTAATCTGTAACCATCCTGGAACTAATGTACTGTTCCTGGAACTAATGCACTGTTACCTGGATTCAAGGTCAGGACTTACTAGCAATCCCAAGTCTCTCACATTCAGTTTTCTCTAAAAAGATGTTATCTAAACTATATCTGCTATCTGGGTTGTGTAAACCTATGTTTAACACACTGCAATTTGAGATATTGAAGCTAATTTGCCATTTCACCATGTGACTAACTTGTCAGCCCCTTCCATACGATAACACCTACACAGGTGTCAAGAGGCACCAGTATACGAGGATGCCGGCGTTGGCGTCTTCATTATATTCATTTTGTAGTTGTAATGACCCCTGAATTCTGTGAACTGGCTTGATCATATTTTCTGTGGTTATTAATATTCAGAGTAAAAGAGAATGACTAATACAGCTGTAACTTTATATTTTATAACGTAAGTATTGTGATGCATCATTGAATCATCATACATCAGGCAGCTAATGCTCTCCGTGAGAATTTTGATTCATGCTGAAGAGGTTAAGATCTTCCTGCAGTATCTAAGCATTTCCCTGGACCTAATCTGGCATCCTATTTTACTGTCATCTACAAATTTACTACCATCACTAATAATCCCAATGTCCAAGTTGTTTATGTACATAATAAACAATACGAGACCCAAAACCGAGCCCTGGGGAACTCCACTGTTAACACTCCCTTGTTTGGATTTTACACCATTAACCTCTTTGATATGATGATGCCTATGTAGGCGTCATGAGGCGCGAGTGGGTATATGAGGATACCGGTGTCGACATCTTGACTATATTTTGTAGTTGTAGCTGAGTTACCTCTGAATTCTGTGAACTGATTTGATCACATTTTCTGTGTTTATTATTACTCAGTGAAAGAGAACGAGTAATACAGCAGTGACTTTATATTTTATAATGTAAGTAGTGTGATGCATCGTACATTAGACATCTGATGCTGTGCACAAGAATTTGACTCATATTGGAGAGGTTAATGGTGACCCACTGTTTTCTGTCATTGATCCATGCTATAATCCAAGCAAACGCGTTTCCTCTTATGCCATGGGGTTACTTTTTTGTAGTCTTTGGTGGAGCATCTCGTCAAATGCTTTGCTAAAGTCAAGGTAAATAATATCATACTAGTGGGGAGGAAAAAAAAAAAAAAAAAAAAAAAAAAAAAAAAATTCCATTACATATAAAATTGAGTAAGGCTGCTGCACAATCTCCTATACCTTAAAGGATATATATTTAGTCCTTTCAATCTATCTTCATAAGGTAAGTGAGCAATACAAGGAATAAGTTTAGTTGCTCTTCTTTGCATGCATTCCTCACACAGATTGAGAGATATAAGCAAGATCAAGAGAATACAAAGGACAGCAACCAAACTGGTCCCCAGCCTGGCAGATCAACTATACGAGGAAAGACTAAAAACATTGGGTCTGCCATTTTGAAAGATCAAAGAGAAAGAAGTGATATGATTACAGTAATCAGGTCACCAAAGGAGATAGATTGCATGGACAGAAGAGATCTCTTGATTAAAGATGGGAGGGTCATTAACAAGTCATGGGAACAAATTGAGCCATGTCAAAAGGATGTGAAGAAATGCAGTTTTTCATATAGTTTCAAAAATACTTAGAAGCTGATATAGATGATAAAGCTGAAGGTGATAGGATGATGATACAGGCAAAGCTCAAACAATGCACGAATTCAAATCTAAACATGATAATTGAAAATGAAGGATATATATTAAGTTGGAACTGTACATGAATTTGAGGCTAAGTACGATAACACTGGAGATTAGGTGACAGGACCAAATGAGCATTGCTCCTTTCCTGTACACTACAATTAGGTAAATAAACATGGACTTACATATACCAAAGGCTTTTTCCCCCTACACGGGGGGTAGCCAAAAAGAAAAAGGCATAGAAACCACTCCCACCCATTCCATTTCCTATATATTCCACTCCCCTCCCCCCCTCTTATCTTGGCACCTCCTAGATGACGGGTCATCCCTGCATCCTGTCCACTGCCCTGGGTCAGAAGCAGTGCGCAAGACACAGCACATCCACAGCAAGGCTGCTTCATAAATTCGGCACATAGAGACCAAAATCTTTTTGATAATGCTGGAGCCCTCAACCCTACTCACAAGTATTACTGACTGAAAGTAAAACTGCAGCTTACTATTCAAATATATAAAACAGCCTACCATTATTCCATATGCTATATTCACATACAAACATATTCACACCCAGATCACTAAACAAGTTCTTCAAAACAGATCACCTGTCAATACTTTACTAAAGTCCTTTACACAGCCGTAGAGAAAAATCTCTTTTGAGAGAACTACATCTGCACACTTACTACTAGAACATCATCCAGCTCTGGAACTATACCAGTGTGGAATAGGGCTGGCCAGTGAATTAAACTGCCCTGGACACACCCATCAATGACCATATCCTACACTGCCCCACACAACACTGCCTATACGACACATAACTCTCCCTCGAGTGATCTATGATGGCTGGCAACCGTTGCCAGTGCCCTGGGAGCTGTGTCTCAAGAGACCAGGGGCAGTGGACTGATTGACTGATCAATCAATCCATTGCCCCTGGTCTCTTTTGCAGAAGACCTGCTTGAACGATTGACTGATTGACTGACAAGGATGCAATCCATTCGGTAAAGTTTCAGAAAACACCTTACAGGTTATCTTATTTAGAAAACAAATTTCTCCAATAATTTCCATGCTGATTTGAACAAATCAGAGATTCCTATCAGAAATTACTGGTAATTATTTTGTATTTGCCCTCCCAACCCTCCAACCTCAATAATCTAAGGGACCTCGTTAGGAAAGTGCTACTGAGATGATACAAAAAGAGAGAAAAAAAAAAAAAAAAAATAGAAAATAAATAAATAAATAAAATAATATGGGTTGCATGTTTGCTGTGAGTAAAAAAAAATCTCCTCAACATCTCAACGGAATGAATTTCACATCCCCATGGATGTACTCCTTAGGGTGCATATCATCTAGCTGGACTCTCCACTGGAGTGATTGTTTTTTAATGCGAGGGAAAATATAAATGGCACTATACCTTCAGTAAATTTTTAGAAGTGCACACCTACACAATATAGCAATAAAAAAATAATTATTAATTTTGTAAATTATAATACATCAATGTAATATGCGATTTTTCTTGGCAGAAATCAACAACAAAAAAGTTCCTAAAACCTATTTACTAACGAATGAAATTGTGGCAGTTGAATGATATGCCATGTTTGTTTTGATAGATGCCAAGGTCGAAGAAGTGAAAAGATGATAAATTCATCTATTCTAACCTAACCTAGCTAACCTACATAACCTAACCTATATTTAGTAATTCAGTACCTCAAATTCTTAAGATTATCTGTGTGGTGGTCGTCATCACGGATGCTGACAGCCTGATTATTATTGTACCTCAGGCAATTAATAGACAACGGCAGAACCCTGTGTCCTCTTAAAAAGTCAAAGGAAGCCCTATTGTCTTTGTAACAGTACTTATTAATGTCACCTGGAGTTGGAGAACACCCGGTCCACAAGATGAAAGCCATCATCTAACTGACAATGACTGGACTGGACGGACGACAACATGACGTCTGGACCGTATCCTAGTGACTTCGTTTGTTAGTAGATTTGCTTGTAGCAAGGACTTTTGTTATTTATTTCCGCCAAGAAAATTGCATATTATGTTCAGGTATCATACTTTATGAAATTGATAATTAATTTTCTAAACTTATATCATGTACGTGTGCACAACTAAAATAATACCGTACCTTCTTAATGAGAAGACTGCATTCTGATCAGTTCTCGCTCCCTCTGCAAGATTCAACCTCATGGCTAGGATAAGGAACTGGTGTAAAGCTTACCCTCTTCTCACTATCACAAACAAGTTCAGGGGATAGGGGCTTCAGAAATGAGCAAATTGAATGTTTTCTGGTGTAAACAAATAATAAAATTGTTCTAACAGACAAGAATAATATTGGAAAAACATGAAATAAATAAATGATCAGTAACTTCCATTAATGAACGATGTCCTCAAATGCATGGGCAAGGAGGAGATCTTTCGCAAATGCTATGAAAAGGTTTTCTAATCTATCACTGGAAACGTGCGATTGATTTAAGTTTTGGTTGAAATCTGAATGGCTGAAATGTTGTGACAACATATATTCAAATCAAATTGGCCCAAAAGTAGTGTCCCTCATGCAAGAAAATGACATTATGTCATCAACCAATCAGCTTGTCAAAGGTTTCGTCTTGTGGCTAAATCAACAACACGTAGCAACTCAAAAATGCCACAGGTAAGACCTAACGATGACTTCTTTTTTTTTCTGCCTAAGGTAAAATTTTAAAAGACAAATTCAACCATTAGGGGTAACTTGCAATGATTATATATGAAAATAATGAAACTAGTCTACGTAAGTCATATCACATATAAAGAGAAAAATATTATGTACGGACACTTCAATATTCTATCCACCTATCCAAGTTATTTTTTTTTTTTTACATTCACAATGCGAGTTACTGTACAAATTCAACCTGCCAACAAAATTAATGCTTTTGCTATTTAGTAAAGCTTCCTAGGATGTGGAGTTAGCGATTACTGGCTAACCAATTCCCCTCCAATGTTGTTCCTTCAACTCTATTTAATGGTTGTGATCATGATCCTTCCTAATATTGTGACTGACAACGTCTTCTTTTGTATCAATGATACCAAACAAGAAAACGAAACTCTACTTCGCAGACTTAAACCCTGACGAACGGAAAAAGGTACATGTTCATGTTGCCTTTGGGCTACGTTCGCCCTTCCTTTTATATCGATCCAATATGTGGCACTCTCTTCACCATGTTACTAACCTTCCATACTGCTCTGTGGGCTTTCGGCTTCAGCCATTGTTTTAAGAATACATGGGAATTAATTACATCCATCTGCTACCATCTTGGCAGTACACATCAGTCAGCTGAACACAAACTTACTGACAACGTCGGAAGCTTTTGTTTAGTAGGAGAGCATACGAACGATAGCCAGTAATATCACTCTTTTTCATCAAGGCTTGTTTTCATTGGCTAAAAAGTAAGGTGACTGTGTTATTCCTGTGATGCCCAATATTGATTAAGGTACACATTTTTAGAAAGCCTGAAATACAGATTTCATGAATAATAGTTGGTGACAACTAATTTCAAGAGTTTGTTTAGATTTCATAAATACAATGTATGCATAGATTTACGTCTAGACTATGTATTACCCACAAAACATTAGGTCATTCTTATCAAATGCCGTAAACTCAAAGGGAGACCCCACCCTTTTATGATTAGTTACATCAAAGTATAATTGTAACTTTTATTATAACATTTTTAGTTAAGTTTGGTCGAGATGATTCTTGTTAAATGTATGAAAAACATTCCTATTAAGGATGTGCTACCGGAAACAGGTGTTCGCACACAGAATGTTTGTTTATAGTTATATATTTTATACAGTTTATATAGAACAATAATTGTAGTTTTATATCATAATGCCTACAAATTATAGAGAACGCATACAATCTGTTGAATATACACGGGATACTGAACAGTTTTTTAAAGTCTCTATTGACAGTGTAGGCTGCGCCAGGAAGTGCAATTAGCGTACAGATCACGAATACCTTCCATGACACGACTTAGGATTAACCAGTCTTGACTCTTGTGTTAACAGATATTTTGAGTAGGAAAAGCACACACAAATTAAAATCGGAATTATTAAAAATGGTTATTCCGTTTAGTGTGTACATTTCATTTAATATAAATGTACAACGTATAAAGTGGCAGGAGACGGTCGTTAACCCAAAAGTTCGGTTGTTCCTTGCGAATGGAAAGCATTTTATAAATTATGGATTCGTCAATACAGAATTGGCGTTCAAATCCACTTTGATCGCCTCTCATTTATAATAATAATAATAATAATAATGATAATGATAATAATAATAATAATTATAATAATAATAATAATAATAATAATAATAATAATAATAATAATAATAATAATAATAATAATAATAATAATAATAATAATGATAATAATAATAGTGATAGTAATGATAATAATAAATAATAATAATAATAATGATAATAATAATAATAATAATAATGATAATAATAATAGTGATAGTAATGATAATAATAAATAATAATAATAATAATAATGACAATAATAGTAATAATAATAATGATAATAATAATAATAATAATAATAAATAATAATCTGTGTATACATTGTGACGAATGTGGATAGGAGGTAAGGGAACAAATACATGAAATACATGAAATACATGAAATACAGATATTGATAAAAACACATATTTCGATATTACAATTACAATTGTCAAGGATAACACAAAAACATGTAATCTTATTTTCATTGTGATCTTTATTAGACTGTTATTCTACACTAAGTTACACAGACAACATACTTAGGGATTAAAGGGACCAGAAACAGTCATGAGTAGTACCAATCAGTACATATATTACACATAAACATTATTACAGGTTTGCTAATACTACTAAAATGTTCGTAACCCGTAGGATTGAGACCAATATTTAAGCACCAGCATAATAAAGGAACATTGTATTATGCTTCAGGAACAACAGAATAGTACTAAAAGGTACCAAAACAATATGAATGAGTACCAGATCAGTGTAGCACCATTAGTAATGTACTACATTATTCTACTGCTGTAGCAACAAATGTAGGGCAATAAAGGGGGTCCATCGCAGGGTATGAGTATATATATATATATATATATATATATATATATATATTGCAGAAACCACAGAGAAAATAAAGTCGGAATACTGAACGTTTTCGTCTATTACGACATCCTCAGAGTACTCTGAGGATGTCGTAATAGACGAAAACTTTTAGTATTCCGACTTTGATTTCCCTGTGGTTTCTGCAATAGTATTTAGTCATGCGTTATTGTGATTATTTTTGCAATATATATATATATATATATATATATATATATATATATATATATATATATATATATATATATATATATGTGTGGAAAATAAACACAGAAGGGAAACCTGTAGACAGCAAATACTTTTGTATATTACATCTTCAGACTAAATGACAGAGATACAGAGTAGGGTTTAAATATAAGTATCAGGTGGCAACCATAGGGGGGAAGGGGGGAGACAATACAATGTGAGGAGGGGGGATGACCTTACCCCTATCGACCTGACCAACACATAAGGCTCAATCTGGCGGAAAGATCTCGGTGACCATTTGGGTTACCAATTTATCACATTTAAAATGACCATAGCTTAAGTTTATATCTTTATCAAACGTGCCTGATATTAAGCAGGATTCTATTATATTTCTTTCTTGTAGGCTTTTTCCTTTGGCTAAAATTGTTGCCTTAGACCAATCAATATGATGGTTGTATAATGCTTTATGTTGGAATAACGCATTATTTTCCTGGGCAGATCTCACACTATATTTATGTTGGGAAATCCTTGTTTCCAAGTTTTTCCCAGTTTGTCCAATATAAAATTTGTTACAATCTTGGCATGGAATTTTATAGACCACACCGTTGTTGTTAGGAGGGCTGTTCTTAATTAAAGTTTTCTTAATGGTGTGGTCATATTTAAAAGCTACTTTGATATCCAATTTTCCTGAAAAGGAAGAACAAGTGTTTTAAGTTGTTTATGGTTTCCTTGTTCTTGATTGCAAGTTTTGTAAAAGAGGGAGAGAGAGAGAGAGAGAGAGAGAGAGAGAGAGAGAGAGAGAGAGAGAGAGAGAGAGAGAGAGAGAGAGAGAGGGGGGGGAGAGAGAGAGGGAGAGAGAGAGAGGGAAAGAGAGGAAGAGGGAGAGAGGGAAAGGGAGGAAGAGAGAGAAGGAAAGAGAGAGGGAAAGAGAGAGAGAGAGAAAGAGAGAGAGAGACAGAGAAAGGGAGAGAGAGACAGAGAGACACACACACACACAGAGAGAGAGAGAGAGAGAGAGAGAGAGAGAGAGAGAGAGAGAGAGAGAGAGAGAGAGAGAGAGAGAGAGAGAGAGAGAGAGAGAAATAAGAGAGAGAGGAGAGAGAGAGAGAGAGAGAGAAAAGAGAGAGAGAGAGAGAGAGAGAGAGAGAGAGAGAGAGAGAGGAGAGAGAGAGAGAGAGAGAGAGAGAGAGAGAGAGAGAGAGAGAGAGAGAGAGAGAGAGAGAGAGAGAGAGAGAGAGAGAGAGAGAGAGAGAGAGAGAGAGAGAGAGAGAGGAGAGAGAGAGGGGAGAGGGGAGATATATATATATATATATATATATATATATATATATATATATATATATAGATGAGAGAGAGAGAGAGAGAGAGAGAGAGAGAGAGAGAGAGAGAGAGAGAGAGAGAGAGAGAGAGAGAGAGAGAGAGAGAGAGAGAGAGAGAGAGAGAGAGAGAGAGAGAGAGAGAGAGAGAGAGAGAGAGAGAGAGAGAGAGACAGAGAGAGAGAGAGAGAGAGAGAGAGAGAGAGAGAGAGAGAGAGAGAGAGAGAGAGAGAGGCAGAAAGGGAGAGAGAGAATGTGTGTGTGTGTGTGTGTGTGTGTGTGTGTGTGTGTGTGTGTGTGTGTGTGTGTGTGAGAGAGAGAGAGAGAGAGAGAGAGAGAGAGAGAGAGAGAGAGAGAGAGAGAGAGAGAGAGATAGAGTCCAGTAAACAAATATTTCTGTTCACTAATGAACATGACAGACAACCTTTGTTTTTTTAGTTTTGTTCAGATGAACGATTGTGACGTGTAACAAGCAGGATAAAAAAGACACACACACACACACACGCGAACATTATTCGCCTGACGATGTCGTTATCGTACGAGAGTGAAGACGACACTCGAAGTTGATTCATCTCCTTTGGGAACCCTCCATACCTCGTTCTACGGTGATGTTGAAGCCTTGCACACTGACGAATGTATGTATAAACAATATATTTATTTAGTAAATCCTCAGGCAATCAGCAAAGCTTACAGTTGGTGACCCTCTGGAAGGAAGGGAAACAGGAGCGGGCCTGGGATCCTGCGGAGGATGATGACGATGATGAGGAGGAGGAGGTACTCGTGATGTCGACAGTAGACGGGATCTCGGGGGACGAGGGTGGTCCCAAACAGACGACGGATTCCTGGTCGATGTCCCGAGGATCCTCCATGCTCAGTCCTTGGATCCCACGGAGCCACTGCAGGACCTTCTGCGTGCTGTCCATTGTCCTTCGGCCCATGATGTGGGCGAGGCGAAGGCCGCTCTCGGTGTCTTCGGAGGAGTCGCTGACGGAGGTCTCCGAGAACGTCTCCTGTTCTTCCTCGTCAGAAGAGCTGGTAGCACTTTCAGTACGCTTTCTTCTCTTTGGCTGTCTGTATGTGCTGCTTTCTGTTCCTGAGGTTTCTTTTTCGAAATGAAAACTTTCTTCTGTCGTCTCACTCTTTAGCCCTTGTGTATACCAGTCTTCGTATACTTGACGAATTTTTCTTTTCGTTTTGAGGGCTGTCGGGCGTGTGTGGCTTCGCAGGTTGTACCTCCTTCGCTGGATCTTGATCTCGAAATCCTCGTCCTCGAGAGCCCAAGAGCTAGAAGAAGTAGTAGCTACGGACATGACCTCCAAAAATATCCCCCAAGTTCCTAAGCGAGTTCCTGGACAAGAGATGCGATGAGGAGGAGGAAGAAGATGAGGTCGGATTAGGTCCGGATCCAATGAGTCTACTGACCAGTCTTGATAAATGCGCCAACCAACTACCAACGAACCATTTACTTCTTTTCCATTCGATCTGTTTATGTAATCAAAGTGTCGTATATTATTTATTTATTTATCTATTTATATGCCTCCTGTAAATGTGGGAAGCAAGTAAATGCTTTGCGGAAGTGAAAAGCATCCCGAGAAATAGGCGGAGTGGCGAAGGGTTGTCAATGGACCATAAACAACGGTGCTGGCCCTGAGGGATCTCCCCTCGTTTTCTCTATTCATGCGTGACGGCGGGTGAGGGCGAGGGTTGCCATGCAAACGAGCCGGCTGTCGGGACATTACTGTAGAGGTGTTTCTCCTGTGCCTCGCTGCATTGCTGCTCTTGACTCGGGCAAGGGGCGGGGTTCAGGGATGGCCCCTCACCCATAAGGGTGATAATAGGGGAACAAGTGGGTGACGAATGTGTGTGTGTGTGTGTGTGTGTGTGTTGTATTTTACGGGACGAGAGCTATGCTCGTAGTGACCCGTTTTCGTATCTCTCCGCATCCAGTTTGTTCTTAAAATCGTGTGTATGTGTACGTATGTACGTGTACGTATGTATGCATATTGCGAAGTGTCATTATCACATTCTTTCACAAGTTATCTTCATGACCTTGCTTGAATGACGTCATCTGTACTGGGTCAGGCGTTTTGTCCCCCCCCCATGGTGTCACGCAAGACTTT